>NC_064574.1:32556990-33205990 GCF_937001465.1 Orcinus orca
CTTCACATTTTCCAGTGAGCGCCTGTTGAATCAGGTGGAAAGGCATCTCTCTCTCTGCTCCCTGCCCCCTTCCTCCCTCCTTCTCACTCTCCTTTTTCTTTCTCTCTCCAAAGATAAACAATAATTGTCAGAGATAGTTAAAACCCACTAGGAGGAAGAATAACATTTTCCTTCATGCTCCATAATTTTCAAGACCACCTCTCCTCAGTGAAGTTAAACTTCACATTTTTATGTGGAAGATTCTTGGCTCCTTTCTTTTGTCTCAAACTCCCCCTTCAGACTGTGCACCTGGGTCCACTGGGATTAAGAAATAGCACTACTTCAATAATTGTTCCCTCAGCTCTGCAAAGATTGACTTTGAAAAGCTTTGAAATTGTCACATGAAGGCTCAAAGTCTTAGCCAAGGGCTACCCTCCTTTCCACTCTGGGATGGGGACAGCATGTGGTTTTCTTCTTGTTGTTCCATAGTAATGCTATAGAGCAGATGAGGTGTAGCTTTCAAGTTTTTTTTTCTTTAAAATGGGGTAAAAATACTGTTTCCCTAGACATGTGGTCTCCAGAAAGTGTGGTCTGTGGTTTGGTTAAATGTGTGTGTTTTCATTGCAGACCTTTCTTTCCAAGAGCTTTCAATTTGTGGCAGATGTGTAGGAAGGAGGGGCATCAGGGATGCTGCAAAAAGTGGCAATTTGACCAAGTCAAACCTTGGACTCTGGTTTTATTCAACTAGCACCTCAAGTTATGTCTTGTGGCAAACAAAATATGAACTTGAGAGATTACAGTTAGTTCTCATTATTCACAGTAGTTATGTTCTATAAAGCCACCACAAACAATGAATTAGTGAACATTGAACTAATGCTTTTAAGGGAATTATAGGGTTAGCTTCCTGCAAATTTCTGGTCACAACATTTTCGTCAACCAATCAACACATGACCTTGTTTTACGTGTGTTTCTGTTTAAAGACACTTTATTTAATTTATACTGTTAATTCACCAACACTCATGGCCCATAGTACTCCAATTCATGCCTGAATGAAGCTTATCTAATGCATATATTTTCTCTTTCATCTTGTGCTTAGGAGCACTGAACAGACCTTCAGCTGTCATTTAAACAGCAAAACCGACACCAAAAAGCATGAGAGTGCAAAAACCACGGCACTACATAGAACATGATAAGGACACTGGTTTACACTATGAGAGCTGAAACAAGAAGGCAGAGTATCAGTTTGTTTGACCTCCACTGGGAACATGTGTGTTGTGTGACTCAAATTTTTCCCTGCTCTGCACATGCCTGTGAATGACCATGAAAGTGTCATGAATATTGATTTGGGGGTTACAAATAAATTTTAGCATGTAGCAGAATTCACAAATATAGAATCTGAGAATAATGAGGATTGACTGTACATAGAAAAGAGGCTGTCCATTAAAAACATCTATTTCTTAAAAATACCCTACAAACTTATTGTTTGAACAACTCTTGGATGAAGTTAGGTGTTTTGCGCTTCCAGCAGCTATTCACAGGGGAGCTCAGAGAACAACTCACATTTCAATTTGTCCAATGATCTCACTCCTACCTCAAGGACTTCCAAGTTGGGCAGTGGTTGGGTGATTTAACCATCTTTAAATGATGAAGTGAAATGACACTGAGGTTTAAACATGTTTCCACATGTCAAATGTGCCTCACAGAGCCTGGCAACAAAGAAGGTGGCAATACAGGTGTTTTCTTATTTACTATACTTTCCCCTAATTTGATCACCTCTTCTCTTTTCTCTTAAGAGAGGTGAGGATATTTGGTAATGGAGAGGGTGTGGGTGAACCTCTCCTGCTTAGGAATTCCTAAATTTCTAAGGAGGAGTCATCCTGGAATTATTGCATAAGAGCAGATCCTGTGAAGTCTACAGAGGCAAGTACTTGGCCTCTGACATGTTTTCTGACACCTTCATGGCCTGAAAGGTCTGACAAGTGTGTCCAAGTGGGAGGGAATTCGGACATGTAGTTCTGCTTTGACTTCAGTC
Organism: Orcinus orca; assembly: GCF_937001465.1. Lineage (NCBI taxonomy): Eukaryota > Metazoa > Chordata > Mammalia > Artiodactyla > Delphinidae > Orcinus > Orcinus orca. The sequence goes on from NC_064574.1 coordinate 32,559,002, forward strand.
TGCTCTAGGATTTCCTCCTGGCCTTTGATCTCTATCTGTGGCAAAAACTCCCACCCTGTTGACCTACACATCAGAGACAGAGATGGAGCCATCACTGGTTGAGGAGCTGAGCACATCAGTGCTGTTCCTTGAGGATGAGTTTGCTTCTGACTGCCTGGACTCTGCCCGATCCTCCTGCTTTTATTGCTCTCTCTAAACTTGATCCTTAGTCTGCCTTGACTGGCAGTATTGCCTGTCCATTTCTGTACCTTATGTGCTTTCCAGATCAGCCTCAACATATAGCTCTCCTCACTGATAGAGGGTAAGTATCCAGCCAGAGTCATGCAGTTTGGGAAGGACCAAAGTACTACTGATTATTCAGCCTCAAAGATAGTGATGGAATTGGTGCCTGGGTGAATTAGTTTCCTATTATTGCTTTAAAAAATTAACACAAACTTAGTGGCTTAAAACAACACAGGTTTATTCTCTTATAGTTCTGGAGGTCAGAAGTCCAAAAAGTGTTTGTGAGGTGTCAACAGGGTTGCATTCCTTCTGGAAACTCTAGGAGAGAATTTGTTTTGTTGCTTTTTTTTCGGCTTTTAGAAGGTGTCTGCATTCCTTGGCTTGTGGCTTCTTCCTCCATCTTCAAAGCACATCATTCCAGCCTCTGTTTTTGTCACCACATCTCCTTTTTCTGACTTTGTCCTTCTTATATTCCTCTTATAAGGATGCTTGTAATTACTTTGGGCTCACCCCAGATAATACAAAATTATCTCCTAGTCTCAAGATGCTTAACTTAATCATACAAACAAAGTTTCCTTTCTCATAAGATTACATATTGACAGTTCCTAGAGATTAGGATGTGGACATATTTAGGAGGTCATTATTCAGCCTACTATACTGAGGAATAGAAGGCTCATTCAGAACTACTTCAGTGGGTTTGTAAACCCAAAGTTAAGAGATACTTTTAGCTAAAATACTGCTTGGAGCAAAGAAGTCAGGCTCAGGTAGAGTAATGTGAGAACCAGAAATATCAACACCATGTATTTCTATGATTGCTATAATAAGAATAACCATGGAGCAGAAGCTGGGGTTGTCCCTTCATTAAGTGAAGCTCAGAGATCTGGAAAGCAATGGCCTAATTATAAAATAAAAATACTGTTGTGAAAACAGTGTAGCTGTGGGTGGCAATGCTTTCCTGGGTCAGCTATGGACCCCCGCAGTTTTCTGCTTCTTCCCGCTGACACTCCCTCAACTCTCTGCAGATGGTAGATGGTGATGATAGTAATGAGGAGGAAGAGAAAGAGGAGAACTAATTCCCAGAGTTCACAGCTGCCTCTATATGGAACAATAACCATTTACTGAAATAAAATAAAAATGCAGAACTTCAGGCATACTGAGTGAGAATGCCAAATCGTGCTTGAAGCCTTTTGCAAAATTTCCTGTTAGCTGATGTAGCTCAAACAATGAGCTCGAATGAGAAGGAATTCATCCAATTATTTCCTGTCCACTGCATATCCCCATTCAGGGGTCCAGACCTTTAATAATCTGGCCTTCTCTAGGTTCAGTCAAGTAATGGATAAAATCTTTAGATGGTCATAGATGCTTTAATCAATGTTATTCCAACCATCTATAAATCTAACTAATCAAAATATCAAAGTATTGAAAGTTTAACTGAGATAAAGAAAAGATAGAGCCTTGACATTCATGAAGGACTCATCCTCCACCTTTGGAAATCCCCAATTGTATCACTAGCACTACAGCATATAATTTCTTCCATAAAATGCAATTTTTTTCCACAGGCTGTAGCTTTTGTGGAAGTATTGTGAATCACTTCTTGTTTCTTTATAAAACATATTCAATTTATTCATGCCATGGATCGGAATAAGCAAACATATCATTATAGTAATGTATCTGAACTTCTATTCTCTGGTTAAGAACTATCATTTTCTTAAAGGATCCTTAACTTCTCACCTACCTAATATTTTCATTCTTTCTTCATTTTCAACAATAGCACCAGCTTCCATCACCAAAGAGCCATTGGCTTTCTTTTAGGGGGATATACATTTTTAAACTAAGAGATATAGTCTTTCATGATTTCAATTTCTTTTCCTCTTTTCTCTCCATCCCAGTCCCCAATTTCTGCTGCTTTTTCATCCTTGTTATATGTGCAGTGTTGGCTGACACGACACTTGGATGTATGGAGAAAACATAGCTTCTTGACTTTTCTATCACTGATCAAAGCTTTATGAACCCCTGTCTCATTGGGAGGTAGAGAACAAACTTAAACTTAGCTATTAATAACATATAGTCTTTTTGAACTTAAGTATACTCCATTCAGCTTAAATCACCCACTTTCAGATAAATGAAATGTTTTGGTTTTCAGCCCCTTCTTACTCCTTCCAAATATAGTGGAGTTTCCGTGACTGCATGTTGGAGGAGCATAAAAGGAATTCTCAGAATCACATGCTGTTATGTGGATTCTGGATCCTTGCTGGCCGTGCTGCAGGATGGGTTGTTGAAAAATAATGCATTCCAACTAGTCTTTTGGAGTCTATGGTTCTGGCTGTTTGTACTTGATTGTAAAGGTCTCACACAAAATGGCCTTTTTGACCCAACCCCAGGCTTCTGTCCATCCATCTGTGACCCCTAAGTGGGGCACATGCGAATTTATGGATCCCTACACCTCACTGCTTGTTGTGAGGTATCAAGGTGCTACATCAGACTCCTCTGTCTTGCAGCTTCCTCCACTGCTGGGCTCCTCTTAGAGGTCTAGGGCCTCCCCCAGTGAAACCTGGGCAAGTGTTTCATTGGTGCCCCCATGCCCCATGATCTTAGGCTTCTCTATTACTTAGGTGCTTCTATTGCATCCTCACCTCCACCACCTAGATTTAGACCCTGAAGGAGAAAGCAAAGACAAATGCATCTGGTCTTTAACTTGTTTCTTTCTTTCCCACAACCATGGGGACTGGAAGGGGTAGGTGCTGTTTCCTTCTTCCTGTGTGGAAGGGACTTCCCCTACATCATTGTCTCCTTCCTGAGGGTCATTAATCTTTCTGGTTCAGTCTCAATGATGGAAGGGCATCTTCTTTATGCTATGGAAGATATCCTGTGATTTGAGCTGGCCAGGTACAGTTGGGAGTCCAAGATGGCTAGAGACTTGGAGTCACAGAAGATGAAAATACTCTGGTTGAATAATTCCCAAATAGTATATCCATTATATGTGACACAATACTCTGGATTCCTCTAGGAGAAATTCTGTTCCCAGAATTAATCATTCTAAAAATAACAGCTAATATTATTGACTGCTTATGTTGTGCTAGGCATTTTTCTAAGATATATATTTGAACCACATATAATCCTATGATGTAAGTACTATTATCATTCCTATTTTATAGATGAAGGGGTAAGGGGTATAGTAAAATTCGCATGGTTAAGTATGATTTACTATTTGAACATGATTCTGACTGTGAATCCCAGGCTCTTTCAGTACACTTCTTTCTTCATCCTGCTGCTGGAGTTTGTTCTCCCTTTAAACACTCTGCATTCTATGTGTTTGTCAAATCAAACTATTTTCTGTTCCACTTATATTCTATCTCATTTCTCCTCTTCTATGTCTTTGCTCATTCTGTCCTCTTTGCCTAGAATATCGTCTTCCCACCATGCTCCATCTTCCAGAGCTCTGCCTAACTACTTCCCTACTCCAAAGTTTCTCTGATTCCCATGGCCAGAAGGAATCTGTCTTCTAAATTCTCTCCATTTTTGTGCTTACGGTATCTCAACCTCAACATGGAATTAATCATATATCATTTCAAGAGTCACTTTCAGATTCAGGCTTGCACTCCCATTTTTGTACAGCCAGCACAGAGACTGGCTGAGTGGGCGGAAGACCTTCTTCTGCACACACTGGACCATCCCTGCTGCAGAGTTCAGTCAAAGTATTGTGTCAGGAACCTGCCTAGGAGCTGGATCCAGAGCTGGTAACCTACAGTCAGCATTAAATGAGATTCTGGAGATGACCTCTTTCATCTCAGCCTGTGACTCATACGTGGAAATTCAGTTAACAAAGGGATGGAAAGACCTTGCATCTATATGAAATTCTGTTCCAAGAGCTGACCACCTGCTTCTTGGAGGCAAACCCCTGCCTACTTCCCTCTATTCGATAACTACTTATTCTTTTCAAGTTCCAATGAATCCCTCACCTCCCACCAATTTGTTTTATCTGAAGAAAGTGCCAAACACATTTTTTTTTACACCAGCTTATCTCTCGGGAATATTGTCCTGTATTTGGAGCTCTTTAAGCATCTGTAAAGGAGTAAGTGGTTCAAGCAACCCAAGGAGGTGATGTGTAGCCTGGTTGGTGTACCTCAGGAGAGAGGCTGACCTGGTGACCAGAAGGCATTTGGTTCCTGGGAGGCATGAAGAAGGACCACTGCTCAGGATCAGCCAGCTGGAACTTGTGTGATGATTGCACACTCTGGCCTTGGACTTGCTTTGCCTTTGAATATGAGAAAGCCCTTTTCCCCACCGCTTACTTTTCCTAGGGCCAGGGTCCCCTCTTCATAATCTGCTTTCCCACATGGCTCCAGCATCACATATAAATAGTTCCATGTATGTTCAAGCCAAATGTGCTCAGACCTCTCCCTGAGGGGGCATTTCTCTCAATAGGAGAAAAGAAAGGCAGGAGCGCTAGAGTGACCCTGGTGTAATTCTGATTTCTCTGGAACCCTGGGGTCTAGATTATGAAGTCCCTTGGATGGATGCACTCTTTGCTTGCCAGAAGGAAGGAAGGTATCTTTTGTGCAGATTAAGATTCTCCCAGGAGGTCAGAAACCAGTTTAAATGGCCCTTTAAACATTCTTAGAGGAAGTCCCCTCCTTTGGACACAGGAGGGCAGTTACTGAATGCAGCTCACTAGACCAGAGTGAGACCTGGGGGCAATGTTGTGGCTCCAGCAAATGTTAGTGTTAGCTGTGCATCCTTAAGCAAGTCATTTCCTCATTTGAAATTCAGATCTTCTCACCTAAGAAAGGAGTGAGTTGAGTTACATGTCCTAAAAGGCCTTTTCCTGCTTTGGTGTCCTATTGAGGTGTAGTTGTGTGTGTGTGTGTGTGTGTGTGTGTGTGTTTTCCTGAGCCCAAGGGAGAGATAACAGTTAAATTGAGGAGATACGATTCAAAGCCAAAAATTTCCCCTAGAAATAGAACTACTTTAAGTCTTCTAACCACCTCATGTGTCACTTTTTCCTTCAGAAGTCTGCAATTGGTTTTTATCCATGAAGGGCCTGAAGCCATCTTTTGATTTCAACTTGAGAATCAACTTATTTTTGATGTTGGATGCTGAAAGAAAAATCTAATAGCTTCATCACAAAGCCATCCTTCTCTTATTCTGGCCAAGGAAATGGATCCATTTTGCCAAAGGAGATTAAATTTCCAATATATAATAGTATATATGAATGTTTATATATCTCAGTGCATTAAAAGTATCTTAAGCTTAGTATTAATTAGTCTTGAAAAGAAAAGTGTAAGCACAAGTGCAATTAATTTATTACGTTAACACCAGTTAGAGGAATGAACAGTCTCCATGCAAACAGCAGTTTTCATTAAACAAACAAGATGATTTTAAAATGAAAGGGTAACGTGAACATGGAGTAGCGGTTCTTTGATTTATTTGCATGCATGAGTACACTCCTGGGCTGGCAGCTTGAGGGACGTGACCAAGATGAGGCTCGTTGCTGGTGTGAGCTGCCACTGTTCTAAAAATGCCTTCAAGAACTTCCTTCTCTGTTGCAAGGTTGAATTGTTTAAATGGCTATCACTTCATTGATATCTAAATATACTAACATATAGAAGATTAGCAGGGAAAATGCTTCAACAGTGTGGTTAAGATTCCATATGTTAATAATTTCATTTGATAACAGCATAACACTTTAATTCACTGGAAAATCACAAATCTCACCAATAGTTACAAAAGTTGTTTCAGTTAAATTTAAATGAAGGGAGGATGGCATGTTTTAGTATAAAAAGGAAAAAGGGACTGAATTCTTTTGACAGACACAATTGGTAACAGTGTACTCTTAAAGAATCATCTTTAGGAGAAGAGTCAGGACAGGGGTAATAAATAAAAATGCAGTTATCATATTTGTGAAAATGCAGATAACCCCAAAATATTTACTTGCTTGGCTTTAGAATGCATTGTGTAATTTTGTCTAATCAGAATTTATAAACAATTTGGCTTAGCCTAATGTTAAAGTGAGTTTGCATTTTCTGAGGGTACAATGATTGGGCTGAAGGTGAACATGCTGGGTGGTGATGGAGGAAAATGTTGGTTGAAACATCACTGTTGGATTAAAAACACCAACAATTAATTAAACACACACACATACACACACAGACAAGCAAACAACTAAATAACCCCGTCACTATAGAAGAGCAGGAATTGCCCAAATGTGGGTCATTTGGGTCAATCCCAAACCATTTGTATAGACTCTGCTTCAAAATGAATCAGGAAGAAATGAAGACAACTATGCACAATTACCACAGGTGTGTGATTATACAAACAGACTTAGGCAGCCCTGGGATGTGCTGTTTAGCAACATGCAGGGAAGACTATCAACACTTCTATGACCACAGGGATACTGAAAGTTTGGAGTGGGGTGTGGGTAACTGAGACTCTGAAGTTGAATCTTTCTGATTATAACCCAGGACAAGGATTCCTTTTTTGCCCTGATGTAGATGGACTGCACTGAGAAGAGTTCAGGGATCACTGGTCCATAGACTAAGGATGAAAAAGTGGGAGTGTTTCTCCATAATAAGCCACAGTGGATGGGGTCCAAACAAATCATTCAATATCTCTTATCCATTCTCATCACTTGTATAGTTGAAAAGCACTTTTACAAACTATGACCTCAGTGGGCTTGCCCAACAGTCCTGTAAGGCAGGCAGAGAAAATATTTTCATCATCCTTGTTTCGTTGAACAAAACTGAGATGCAGAGACAGTAAACATCTAGGTCACATGAGTTAGGACTTGAACCCAGGTCTTTGGATTCCAAGTAGAGCTCGTCTTTGCAAGAAAGGGTGTGTTCTAGAAAAGTGGCCCAGGCCTTAGCAAAATAGCCACACAGATTACGTTCATTGCCAGTGGCAAACTCGACCCCTTTCTCTGTCCCCTTACTCACTGACACTAGAGCTGCTGACATCCTTCACATTAAGGTTTCAGGAACTGGATGTGTTCCTCATTTCAGGATTGTCTGTCTTCACCCAAAAGAATGATGAGTTTTCAAGCATCAGTGGAAAAGAAAATTTTTTGGTTCTTTCCTTTGAAATTACACCATTATAGATAACCAATGACCTGGTTATGAGAAAAATTCTTTTCTGGCAGCCAGAATCCTAGAGAACGTTCTAGGGAGGTCATAAGATCTGGGTGGGAAAGCTCAGTGTGATGGCGTGAATTGTCTTCCCATGAGGCTGTAAACCCCACCCTCTAATTCACCCTTTTATCTCCATTGTGCTGCATTCTGTAGGCTTTGACTTTCCTGCACTGGCCAGATATAAAATGAGGGAAGATGAAGAATGAGTCTAGATAACCATCTGTGGCCTCTGTTTGACCACCTAAATATCTGGATATAGCTTAATGACTCCAATGGCTTCTGCCATTTCATTTTGCTATTTAAATATTTTTGCACAGTAGGTAATCAGTAAATGTCAGCTCCTGTTGCCCTTATCTAATCTCGCTGGTGTGGTTGTGCACACAGTAGGTGTTGAGCAGCTATCAGTAAATGTCAGCTGCTGTGGTTTGTGCCTAGTTGCATCACATTTTATGACTCCAGAAGCATCCAGCTCCTTGAGAGCAGTGAGGTGTGAACACAGTTGTCCTTTCCCCAAGCAGTCTGTGAACTTGGTTATTGGTGAATTGTGCTCTAAGTACTGGCTTTTGGGTTTTCAATTACGAAACACCAGTGGGTCACTTCAGCCTGATACAATCCACCTCTTCCGTGGCCAGCAGGCTGCTGGTTTTGAGGTCATGGTCAGCGCTGGACTTGCTCCCGCCATGGGAGGGCCGCCAGTGGAGCAGCAGCATCTTCTTGAAGTACTTCATGGTGTTGTTCTTGACGGCCACGAAGCAAACGGTGTTGATCATGCTGTTGCTCATGGCGATGCACTCGACGACATAAAAGGCTGTGAGGTAGTGCTTCTCCTTCACGAATACAGTGGGGAAGAAGTCGCGCACGATGGTGAAGCCGTAGAAAGGCGCCCAGCACAGCACGTAGGCCGTGAGGATGCACATGAGCACCAGCACCGTCTTCCGGCGGCACCGCAGCCGCTTCCGGATCTGTTCCGTCTGGAAACCAGGGACTGCCTTGAACCAGAGCTCCCGGGAGATCCTGGCGTAGCACAGGGTCATGGTGACCACCGGGCCCAGGAACTCGATGCCGAAGATGAAGAGGAAGTAGGATTTATAGTAGAGCTGCTGGTCCACTGGCCAGATCTGGCCGCAGAAGATCTTTTCCTGGCGTTTGACAATAAAGAGGACGGTTTCCGTTGTGAAGTAGGCTGATGGGATGGCGATGAGAATGGATACGATCCAGACCAAAGCGATCAGGAAGGAGGCTGTTTGATAATTCATCCGTGGTTTCAAGGGGTGAACGATAGCGAGATATCTGGTGGGGGAGGGAAGCTATCAGTAATAATGATGTGTGCTTGTAATCATTATTGGTTTTTAACTAACCCAAACACCCACAGTAGCAGACAAAATGGCACAATGACTCCCCACGTACCTAATTTTCCAGCATCAACATGCTTCATCTTATTTTAGCAACATCATTTGGCATTTGGAGGAGAGGAGTGATTTAGTGTAAACAGCACAGGATTTGGGTCAAACAGACAGAATAAATCTTGGCTGGAGTGAATCACTCAGTCTCTCTGAGATTCATTTCCTCAGGTGCAACATGAAATAAAATGACACCTACCTTGCAGGGCTGCTGTGAATATTAAATATTATAATGTTTGTGAAATGCTTGGCATGTACTAGGTGTGGCATGTACATGTGGCCTATCATAATTATAAGCCCTATTGATACCACCTTGGCTTTCCAGCTTGCCATTCTGCCTAAGAACATAATTCTTTCAAAACCCTTCAATCCAAATATCTTCTAGTGTAGAGGTGAAAGAAGAGCTGTGGACTAGGAATTTTTCTCTCCTCCCCTCAGGTGTCATCCTGCATTACAGAGCAGGAGTGGACTAAGGGTAGAATCTGAGGAATCTAGTGAGGTGTAAATGACTTGCCCAAGCTCACTTGGTGCAGGGAACAGAATCCAGGCTCCTGATACAAAACTTTTACACCCAACTCCCTGGGCTGTCTCAAGCTCAGATGAGAAGGTGTGTAAAGTTGCCTTGACACCATAAAGCAGCACACAGCATAAAACTTTTATCCTGCTCTTTCCAGTGAGCAACGCTGCCTGGGAAAGAGGTTGGAGCCCTTTGTGGGAAATGAGCTCATTTGTGTAGGTTGAATACCTTCTTTCCAGAAAAACCTAACAACACCTATTTAGGTAATTTAGTGCCCTGGAATCATTCCTGTGCATTTTATGGAGTGAGAGGGAGAAGTGGTGGAGGAAGGTGGAGGAAGAGGTGGTGGAGGAAGGTGGAGGAAGAAAAGAGGCATGAAGGGTAGGGAAGAAACAATACAACCTTGGAAATGAATATGTACCCCTTACCTGGAGCTTGAGTCAGGTTATGACCAAGAGCAGGAAGCCACCCATAGAAATTCTATCCAATTTACCCTTCTATTGTAACAAGACCCTTTGGTCACCTTTCCAAGTTTCTGACTTGACCAAGAAGGCCTTCTGCCATGTTATTTCTGTCTGTCCCTGACAATATGTCTGTCATAAGATTGTTTTATTGGCTCTTGCCTTCCCCTTGCCCACTGGCAGCTCTGACTCTATAGACTTCAATTAGGAGATCTCATGGCAGCCTGGCTCTCCCCAGCTTGCAGCTTTCTGAAGACATGAGATAAAGTTGCATCCCATCCCAACCAGTGGCTACACCCTAGCTGTATATATTAATAAGCAGTGCTTACTGGAGTTCTTCACCCATCCATGGGACCCAGCTTTTCCAAGTTAACCTGCGTGACTTGCCTGGGTAGCGCAAGGCTCACAGGGCTGGAGATTGGGACAAATGGGCTAGCCAATCTTTCACTGGGGCAGGGACATCTCACAATCACTGTCTCTCTGTGATACTGAGTGTATCAGCTTCCTGTTGCTGCTGTAACAAATTACCACAAACTCAGTGGCTTAAACAACACAAATTAATTATCTTACAGTTTTGGAGGTCAGAAGTCTGACATGTGTCTCACTGGGCTAAAATCAAGTTGTTGGTAGGACTGTGTTCCTTTCTGGAGGCTCTGAGGGGAAAATCTCATTTGTTTCTTGTCTAGGGCTGCCTGCATTCCTTGGTTTAGGGCCCCCTTTCATGTTCAAAGCCACCAGTAACCAGTCAAGCCCTTCCCACAACACATCACTGACACTGACTTTTCTGCCTCCTTCTTGCACATCTAAGGACCACTGGGCCCACCTGGATAATCCAGTCTCATGTCCTTATTTTATGATCAGCTAATTAGCAACCTTAATTCCATCTGCTATCTTAATTCCCCTTAGGCATAACGTATTCTGGGGATTAGGATGTGGATATCTTGGGGGTGTCATTATTTTGCCTATCATACTGAGTCCAAAGTCCTTAGATAATGCAGAACTAATTCAAGACTTAATAACTCTCTCAGTCTGGTTCTTGCATGAAAAGTATCTCAGTAACCAATGTCAAAGAGAACTTCCACAGCCCTGCTTAATCTGTTGTCAACTCCTAAATTCTAATTCCTTATCCTATAGGATGCTCCAAAATTCAGAGTTGTCATCAGCTAAATAATAAAATAAAGAACATTGGCCTAGGCATTATTCAGAAGCCCTGGATTTCAGCTGTGCACCTAAATTCTTGAATAAATTACTTATGCTCCTGGGACTTAGTTTCTTCATCTGTGAAAGGGAGATAAAAATAACTTTACAGACAATCTTGTAGGCTTTTTGAAAGATTCTATTTGAGAAGGTAAATGTACATAAAGCATGGTGGAAGCTATAATACTTTGTTTAAACCCATCTTTTCGCATGACTCATTCATTGGCAAGAGGGATATCTGCAAAGTCTTTGTTGCCATCTATCTGCTTGGATGTGTGTTTCTTGAGGTCAACACTCTTTTTCTGGGTTCTCTATGACTTCAAATATCATCCCTTCTAGGCCCTCTGCACATGAACCTTGCTCTTCTGCTGCTACCTGTTTCAGGGTTTGCAGGTTTATCTAATTCTGAGTAAGCTGTGGTCCCCATGCCTACAGATACAAGCCCATTATTTAATTAGTGTCATCTCAGCAAAAGTGAGAGTTTGGACATCATTCATCTTTCTTATCATTTTGCCTTATTTTTCAGTTGGTTTGAAACTGAGTGAGAAAGAGGGGTGCTATTTATTTATTAGGGTCCTGGATTGTAAGGGCTGAAATTCCATATGCTGCTTTGACATCTACAGGGCCCCAAAAGCCTAGCTGTGAGTTCCTCTGTTTTCACCAGATATATCCCTCCACCCAGTGAGAAACGCTCTTGTCCTGCTAGTTCCTCTATCAGTGGGAATAGCTGCACCCCCAATCCTCAACCTAATGGGTTTCACCTCCCTGCCAGTTGGCAAAATCATCCAAACAAGTCAATCACATCCTCCCATGGGAGCCAAGGGTCACCTCAGCCTCTTGTCACTATAGACCCTGCTGCTCACATCCCCTGCTGGTTCATTCTATTCCCAAGCACAGCTCCCACGTGACCCTGCCTGGTGTGCAGTGTCCTCCTCCCCTGGGCTGGCAGTATATGAGACCAGCCAAGTGCTTTCACCCTCATTGTTCTAGTTTGAGGTGTTGTGGGTTCAGTTATCTACTACTATTGGTGCTGGAGAGTCCTGCATTCATCAACGGGGTGAATAGGAGGTGATCAGAATAGCACACTTGAATTGCAATGCCTTCCTCATGAAGCGTTCCCAGACTGCATCACTAACATAATCATCTGTCTTTCTCTGAGTTACTCTTCACTTATCACTAGATTATTCTAGTTTTTGTGTGGAAGAAAAGCTCCCTGAGGTCAAAGACTGTGTCTTCTACTACTTTATGTTTCCATACGTATAGGTTGGGCACAAAGTAGAACCCAGCAACCTGTAGATCTACCAGGTTGTAGCAGATGCTGTTGGTGCCCCTCTATTATCCCTTTGCTTTTATCACTTCACTGTATGCCTGTCCACTGCCACCTGCTAAAACCTGCATTTCTTTGTTGGAAGGCCTTCTCTGGCTTCCAGATTCCTCTTGGTAACTTGCACAGAATTTCCAGAGTGGCCCTCACAAATGACTTATGAGGGTTGGTGTATAAATATCCTAGTTCCCTCCCACCCTCTCACTCCTGGGAGAACTCTGAGGTGTGATCTACACCAGCTCCAAGAGTTCTGTGGCAGGAATAAGCATCAGCTGTGCACAGTGGAAACTTGTTCAATAACACAGCTTGTATTGACTGCCTTCCCTTGACTGCCTCATTTCCTATCTCCCTATAGGTGCTTACTGAGGGCTACCTGCACATGAATCCTTGTCTCAGGGTCTATTTTAGGGGTAAACCACACTAAGGCACAGGTTTGAGGCTCTGCACTAAGCACTATGGAAACATGAAGATAGGAGTGGTTATTATGCTTAAAACACAATGTCCTTTGGAAAAGACCGTCTGTGTCCCCAGACACAGCATGAGATTAAAAGACAGATTGGCATCAGATTACAAAGACTCTGGGGTGCTAGACTCAGGATTTGGCATGTATTCTATAGGCATCGAAACTTTTGGAGGTTTTGTAAGGAATGAGATATATTAGAAAGACTCTTCAGTGGTGATATTCTGATGCTTAATATGGATGAATATAGATTCCAAGGGACAGTCAGGGGCTCCTGAAAGGGTGAAGAGACAAGTTAGAGGAGCATTATGATGGTCCAGCCATGACTTGCCAAGAGATGAAGCTGGAGGGACTATTGCCAGGACCTGGGGTAGGGCTGCACCTGGTGTAGGGGTGTGTGGGTGGCAGTAGAACAGGGAGAAAGGAAAAGAATGATGGTAGTATCTCCTGCTTGGGTGACTGGGAGATGGTGGAATGGCTGACAGAGCTGGAAGCTGACTGAGGCAGAGCTGGTTTGGGGTGGAAAATGAGCCACTCTGTATTGTAACAGAATGGTTGCTTCCTGAGAATCTCCCATGTTACAAAAGAAAGAAGAAACAAGAAAGAAAGAAAGAAAAGAAAGAAAGAAAGAAAGAAAAAAGAAAGGAAGGAAGGAAGAAGGAAAGAAAGAAAGAAAGAAAGATAGAAAGAAAGAAAGAAAGAGAAAGAAAGAAAAACCCCACAACTACATTAGGAAGACAAAGGTTTCAATGGAACAAAGGTGATGAGAACAGTGGTAACTCACTTGAGTAAACATCAGAATCATTCAGGGTTGGGTAAAATGCAGATGCCTAGGTCCTAGCTCAGGGGATTCCCATTCAGTAGGGGCCCAGGAATCTGACTTTGTACCATTGTACCAAACATACTTTGTATCATTTCCCCTGGGGAATTTTGTGCATTTGGTTAATAGGTAAGTTTCATAAACACTGGGTTCAGAGCTTACGAGCCTCAAAGTTGTGATAACAAAATTGTTTTTTCTTGCAGGAATTAAGTTATAAATAGGAAGATGCCTCTTATACCTGTATGTGTATTATATTATCATAAATGAAAAATAATCACCGGCTTGATTAAAAAGGACCACAGACCTAAATAGCACTGAGAATAAGGGAAAAACTGGAGTTGAAAGGAGATAAAAGGGAAAAAGATGATTAAAAACACATCATCAAAATGAGCATAACTCACAATGGTGGACCAAGAAGATGTGACACAAATTGCCCCCTCAAGCAGAGCCACTGGTAGTCCAGTGCTGGCCTACAGCTATTTACATAAATAAAACATGTATCAGATTTGTCTGAAGCTGCTATTAGAAATTTTACTTTATAAATTTACAATAGATCAAGGACTTACAGAACATCTCATGCAAATATATGCAAATAAGCACATGGATGTATGCAAAAAAGAAAGGCAAGAATGTCCTTCCCTCTTTTTTGCAACTGAACCCTGTAATCTTATTTTAAAATCAGCTCTGCCACAAAGTCACCAAAAACAAGAGTACATACTGTATGATTCCATTTTTACGAAGTTAAAAAATAGGCAAAACTAAACTATGACGCTAGAAATCAGATCAGTGGTTGCCTGGGATGGGAGGAATGACTGGTAAGGGGCACAAGGAAACTTTCTAGGGATGGAAATGTTCTATATCTTTGGGTAGTGGTTACAGGAAAAACTTCGCACATGCTATCTTGACTTGAAGCTGCCTTGGCTAACCTAGTTAATGTGGCTTCTAAGTAGTAACCTGCCTAAAATGCTGCTTTTGCTTTTGTGTTTGGTGAGGTTCATGGTTATATGACATGCCTGTATCTGAAGCAGATGTGGTGTATGGGGGCATAACCCAGAGCTGGGAGGCTCAGGAGCCTCACTCTTGTCCACATTTGGGAGAACATGAGCCACAACTGGAGAAACCAAGTCTCCTTTTGCCTCGATAGATGGGCACGCATTTGAATCTGGAGTAATGCCAACGTTTAGAGCTGAAGTGAGGAAAGAGGCAACCTGGGCCACCTCCCTGTTTACCCCTACCCAACATCCTCACCTGTCGATAGCGATGGCCAGCAGGGCATTGGTGGAGACATAGAGTGAGACGGTACGCAGGTAGTTGACAGAGGCACAGAGCACATGGCCGTGCTTCCAGGAGAGCTGGCGCACCACATAGTAGTCCATCTCGAAGGGGCAGCAGACAATGGCCACCAGGAAGTCGGAGATGGCCAGGTTAGCAATGAGCAGGTTGGTGAGGTTGCGCAGCTTCTTATAGCGGGCAAGGGCAGTGATAAAGACAAAATTGCCAATGCCACAAATCAGCATGATGCCCACAAGTGCCACCCCGATAATGATCTTGGCTGCAAAGAAGGTGTGAGTCTTGGTCATATCCTCATCCTCATCTAGAGGGAGGTCGTAATCACCATAACTGAAGTTGAAGGGGAGGGAGGAGGCATGGTCTTGGGGTATACTGAAGTTAGCTGCAAAACTAGTGTTTCCATTCTGGGCTGCCATGGTGAAGCTTGCCAGTGAGTGGTATGCAGGAGTCTCCGCGGTCTGAGTACTCTGAGCTGGGGGTCCAGACCCTCTGCTTTCATGAGGTCAGAGATCTTAGCACCCTGCCCACATCTGTGGGGAGTCAAGACGCCATCATGGATCCTGGAAGGAGACACAACCAGTTGATAAAATATAGGAGAACACCTGGTAGCATCCTCCTAGAGTTCTCCCAGGTATAGGCCAACCAGACACAGTGTCTAACCCACAGACAGAACTACCCGCGGCACAGAGGGGAGGACACATGAGTTCCGGAAATTGGGAAACCCTCTATTGGCTGTTTGGCTATCGAGAGGGACTGGGCATGGGATGGATTGGACTCCCCAGAGACACCCAAGAAGAATGTGTATCTTTGCCCTTTGTCCAGGGACCAGGACCAGTTTGACTGCCCAGTCCCCCTCCCCCCAGCAGCCCCCACAGGGGTCTTCTGTAAGTTTTTCCCAGCTGCTCAGGCAGCTGACCCAGGACTCTATGGCAGTCACAACATTGTGCCAGCTGTTGGCCAGGGACAATGAAGCCAGAGGATGGTGATACAGCAGGGTCCTTCCCCCAAAGCAGGGACTGCTCCCTCTGTCCTGGCCAGTCCACAGACTTGGAAGTCACAATTTTCACACGGACAGGCTGAGTCAACTTGGGCCAGTGATTTATGCTCTCTGAATCCCAGTTTTCCTGTAAACCAAATTCCTGTTGCCTAGCCCAGGGCCTGGCACAGAGTAGGGGCTGGATAGGAATCTGCTGAAGGAATGAATGAGGATCCTGACCAGGACTCTGCAGGTGGAGGGGCCTGTGGGTGAGAGGTAATTCTGCTGCGCTACTGGGCCGCTCTAGAAAGAAGTCCTCTGTCTGCTCCCCTTCCCTGTCTCCACTCTTTTGAGCTGTCCCTTCACCAGGCCCCCAGCTCCCCTTCCAGAATCAGCCTTGATTGGGAGGTACCACATCTTGTCACCAAAGTCTGTGTCCTCTGAAAGTGGTGGCTGCTCCAAGACCTCGCTTAACTGAAAACAGCCACCCAAGGGGCGTGGGGGAAGTGTCAGTGAGGACCCAGGAGGGCCTGAGGGCTGACCTGTCTCTTATGGCCTAAGTCCTCTACATTCTTGGTGCCTCCAGATGCCCGCGGGGGAGGAAATAAAGTCTCTGAAGTACTGAGCCCTCAGGAGATGGGGCACTATTGGGTTCGCTGTGTCTGACCGACTGGAAAAAGAACCCAGATCCAGCACCTGCGGAATGGGGTTCCCGGCCATCCAGCCATGAACCACCTTCCCCCACCTCTTAGCACACCTGGAAAGGACTCCAAGTGTGGGGGCTGTGGGATGCTGGAAGGAAGAAGTGGACCAAACTGGACAGTAGGTTTGGCCCAGCCCTCTGAGAAGAGAGGGAGAACGAAGGACAGGAACTGCTCCCGGAAGGGACAGCAGTCGCAGGGTGGCGGGGACACTCCAACCTGCGGCGCGCCTGCCTACTATATACCCGAGGGGAGGCTCAAAACCGCAGCTGGGGGCGTCCTCTTTTTGGGTCGCCTCTCCGTCTCACGCGACACCCCAACCCCCACAGACACTGCACAGCCTGAGACGGAGAAGCGGGAGTTGCGCCCTCTCGGCTTCTACGTTCGGCTGCTCTTAGGTCCCGGGACCCGCGAGGAGACAGCGGGCGCCCGGGCTAGAGCAGGTCCCCTCCCCGTTACCGCTGGATGCACTCGCTGCCCTTGACCAGCCCGCTCCAAGATCCCCGTCCTTCCTCTCCCTTATTAACCACCCGGCACGGCCGCGCGGCTCCCGGAGGCGCTGCCCCAGCAGGGGCGGAAATCGTCGGAAATTTAAGCTCGAGAAGCAAAGCCTGTGGGATCTCCGGGCGGGAAGAAAACTGGGGGTGGAGGGAGGAGACGGTGAACGGGAATTTTCCCAGAGAAAATTCCTCCCCTTTCCTGCTCACCTTCCCGAGGGTGTCCCCCGTCCACGCCCTCCCCTGCAGTTTGGCGCCCGCCCACCCACTGGCTCCCTCGGTCTGCGGCCTCACTGCCCAGTCCCAGCCTACGGTCCCCGGCCTGGTCATCTGAGGGCATCCACACCTCTAGTGCGAGCCAGCCAGGGCGCATCCCTAGGGCGGCAGCAGGCAAAGCGTCCCGAAGACCCCAGAGAAAGAAGTGGGCATCGGACCCCTCAGCCCGGGCGACGCCCCCCGCCCGGCCACTGGAACCCCGGGACTGCGCGGAGCTCTGCACCTACGGGCTTCCGCGCTTCCCTGTCCACCTGGCGGTCTCGGGGACCCGCACTTGCACTGCGCAGGAGGTGTTCCTCTTTCTTCCTGGCTCAGCGCGCTTCCCAGGCGAGTCGCGGTCTCCGGGTTTCCGCTAGAGTTGGCGCTCCGCCCGCGAAGCTCTTCCCGGCTTCTGGGGCGCGGCCGAGTGCTCCCGCCCCGCGCTCGGCTCCGCCCCGGGGTCCCCGCCTGTCTCTGCGCGGAGGCGAAGGGTGGGCACTCGGCTCCTGCAACTGGTGCTCCCCGGGCGCCGGACGCATGGAGCTCTAGCCTCCTTGGCGCGGGTGGGTCCCTCTAGAGAGTTTCTGAGCCCTCCGTACCCCCGTGTGAATGGAACGCAGTAGTCTTTTATTTTTTTTAAACATCTTTATTGGAGTATAATTGCTTTATAATGGTGTGTTAGTTTCTGCTTTATAACAAAGTGAATCAGCTATACATATACATACATGCCCATATCCCCTCCCTCTTGCGTCTCCCTCCCACCCTCCCTACCCCACCCTGTAGGTGGTCACAAAGCACCGAGCTGACCTCCCCGTGCTATGCAGCTGCTTCCCACTAGCTAGCTAATTTACATTTGGCCTTTTAGATAATGCGATTCCGAAGAACCCGGGAGGCCCTCTGCACCCCTAGGTGGCGCCCCAAGGGGGTCGCCAGTGAAGGAGCCGAGGATCCGAGGATCCTGTCTTCCAGGGAGTCCAGTGACAGCGTCCGCTCCTGCTACACAGTGACTCCTTCTGGAGGAGCCCAGGGTGCATTCCATCGTTCCGGGAGCTGGTGCTGGGGATACTCCGGCGAGTGCAGAATGGGACTTTAGGATTGTGGGGGAGGAGACCCCCGGGAGGAAGCTGGGGACCGGGGGCAGCTTACCCTGCTCAAAGCTCCGATCCCGAAGTCCTCACTAAAACCTGAGATGTCCACAACTGCCAAAGTCCTTGGTCATTCAAAGACCATCCCAGCTGGGCCTCCTCCTGTCTTTAGGGGGACGCCCGAGCCCTCCACTTTGTTTACAACAGGCTCTGATTTTAGGCAATTTCTATTGCCTCTCTGGTCCTTGGTTTCCTTACACATTGAGCAAGGGGATTAAACTCTCAGGACCTGCGAATTCTGATGACTGGTAGCTGCAAAGCACAGAGGGAAGCTCTGGCTTTACAGAATTGGAACTGGAAACTGTGGCAGGAGACTGAAGGTCTAAAGGGATTCCCTGCTGTTAAATCTCAGCCAATGATTATTGACAGCTTGGAATATGGACTCTGCTTTGTCAGCTCTTCCCATCTTTCCAGAGAGTCTGGGATTTCAGAACTTTATAAATAAAGTTGGGTTAGTTAAAACAAAACAAAAACCCTGTGTTGGCCAAAGAGAACTTATCTCAGAATGAATATAGTCCACTGGGATGCCAACTTAAAATACCTGAATAGATGATTAAGAAACCCTTTGGGTGGTGACATTATGTGATTCTTCTGCCTTTCACCTTATGTAGAACTAACCCCCCCCTCCTTCTCCTCTTTAAGTTTTTTTTTTCCAGATGTATTGGATATAATTAACATATAACATTGTGTAAGTTTAAGATATACAACGTGAAGATTTGATACATGTATACATTGTGAAATGATTACCACAATAAGGTTAGTTAACACATCCATCACCTCACATAATTTTTTTTTTTTGATGGTGAGACCATTTAAGATTTACTCTCTCATCAACTTTCAAGTATATAATACAGTATTGTTAACTGTAATCATCATGCTGTACATTAGATATCCAGAACTTATTCATCTTTTAAGTGCAAGTTTCAACAAACATCTCCCCATTACCTCTCCAGCCCCTGGCAACCACCATTCTACAATATTCCATTATATGTATATCTCATCTGTTCATCCATCCATGGACACTTAGGTTGTTTCCATGTTTAGGCTATTGTGAATAATGCTGCCATGAACACAGGGGTGCAGTTATCTCTTCAAGATAGTGGTTTTGTTTCCTTCTGATATATACCCAGAAGTGGGATTGCTGGATCATATGGAGTTCTACTTTTAATTTTTTGAGGAACTTTCACACCTTTTTCCATAGTGGCTGCACCAATTTACATTCCAACCGACAGTGTACAGGGTTCTCTACAACCTTGCCAACACTTGTTATCCTTTGTCTTTTTGATAATAGCCATTCTAACAGGTGTGAGGTAATAATTCATTGTGATTTTGATTTTCATTTCCCTGATGATTAGTGATATTGAGCATCTTTTCATGTACTTGTTAGCCATTTGTATGTTTTCTTTGAAAAAATGCCCTCTGTCCACTTTAAAATCAGATTATTATTATTATTGCTATTGAGTTGTATGAATTCCTTATACATTTTGGATATTAACCCCTTATCTATTAGCTGGTTTGCAAATATTCTCTCCTATCCCATAGGCTGCCTCTTCATTCTGTTGACTGTTTCTATTGCTGTGCAGAAGCTTTTCAATTTGAGGTAGTCCTGCTTGTTTATTTTTGTTTTTATTGAGTGTGCTTTTAGTGTAATACCTAAAAAATGGTCACAGAGACCAATGTCATGGTGTTTTCCTCTAGGAGTTTGAATTTCAGGCCTTACATTTAAGTCTTTAATCCATTTCAAGTTAATTTTTGTGAGTGATATATATATATATATATATATATATATATAGAGAGAGAGAGAGAGAGAGAGAGAGAGCGCCAATTTCATTCTTTTGCATGTAAATATCCAGTTTTTCCAATACCATTTATTGAAATGACTATCTTTTCCCCACTGGGTATTCTTGGCTCTATTGTCAAATATTAGTTAAGTGTATTTGTATGGGTTTATTTATGGGCTCTGCATTCTATTCCATTAGACTGTGTGTCTGTTTTTATGCTAGCACCATACTGTTTTGATTA
Source organism: Orcinus orca (assembly GCF_937001465.1). Taxonomy (NCBI): domain Eukaryota; kingdom Metazoa; phylum Chordata; class Mammalia; order Artiodactyla; family Delphinidae; genus Orcinus; species Orcinus orca. Next base: position 32,579,416 of record NC_064574.1, read on the forward strand.
TTATAGCTTTGTAGTTTAGTTTGAAACCAGAATGTGTGATGACTCCAGCTTTGTTCTTCTTTTTCAGGATTTCTTTGGCTATTCCAGGTCTTTTGTGGTTCCATATGAATTTTAGGAATTTTTTTTTTAAAGTTCTTCTTTAGGGCTTCCCTGGTGGTGCAGTGGTTGAGAGTCCGCCTGCCGATGCAGGGGACATGGGCTTGTGCCCTGGTCTGGGAAGATCCCACATGCTGTGGAGCGGCTGGGCCTGTGAGCCATGGCCGCTGGACCTGCGCGTCCAGAGCCTGTGCTCCGCAACGGGAGAGGACACAACAGTGAGAGGCCTGCATACCGAAAAAAAAAAAAAAAGTTCTTCTTTAAATTTGTGGTAGAATTCACCAGTGAAAGCATCCTGTCCTGGGGTTTTCTTTGGTGAGAGTCTTTTGATTATGGCTTCAATCTTCTTAGTCATCATTGATCTGTTCTATTGTTCTATTGTTGTCTATTTCTTAATGATTCAGTCTTGGTAGGTTGTATGTATGTTTCTATGAATTTATCTGTTCCTTCTAGGTTATCCAATTTGTTGTCATAGTAACCTTAGGATTCTTTGTATTTCTGTGGTACCAGTTGTAATATCTCTTCTGTCATCTACACTTTTGTTTTTTTTTGTTTGTTTGTTTTTTTTTTTACACTTTTGTTTTTTGAGTCCTCTCTTATTTTCCTTGGTTAGTCTAGTTAAAGTTTTGTCAATTTTCTTTATCTTTTCAAAAAACCAACTCAGTTTTATTGATTTTTTTTCTGTCTTTCTAATCTTTATTTTATTTATTTCTCCTCTAATCTTTTTTTATTTTCTTCCTTCTGCTAATGTTGGGTTTCTTCGTTTTTCTTTTTCTAATCCCTCGAGGTGTAAATTTAGGTTGTTTATTTGAGATCTTTCTCTTTTCTTAATGTACAAATTTATTGCTATAAACTTCCATCTTAGGACTGCTTTTGATACATCCCATAAGTTTTGGTATGCAGTGTTTTCATTTTTGTTTGTCTCAAAGTATTTTCTGATTTTCTTTTTGATTACTTCTTTGACTCATTGGTTATTCAGGAGTGTGTTGTTTAGTTTCCACATAATTGTGAAATTTGCAGTTTTTTCCTGTTACTGATTTCTGGTTTCATATCATTGCAGTTGGAATAGACACTAAATATGGTTTCAATCTCCTTAAATTTGTTAAAGCTTGCTTTGTGACCCAATATAGAATGTCCTGGAGAATATTTTGTGTGCACTTGAGAAAAATGTGTATTTTGTTGTTGTTGTATGGAATGTTCTGTATGTGTCTCTTACATCCATTAGGTCTATAGTGTTATTCAGGTGTGTTATTTATTAATTTTCTGTCTGGATGATCTGTTCAATGTGAAAAGTGGGGCATTGATGTTCCCTACTATTTTTATATTGCTATCTATTTCTCTCCTCAGTTCTGTAAATATTTGTTTAAAATACTTAGGTGTTCTAATGTTGGGTGCATATGGATTTACAATTGTTGTATATTCTTGAAGAATTGACTGACCCCTTTACCACTATCTAGTATATTTCTTTTTCTCTCGTGACCAATTTTGACTGAAAGTCCATTTTATCTGTTACTCAATTTGCATGGAATATCTTTTTCCATCATTCACGTTCAAGCTATGTGTGTCCTTAAAGCTAAAGTGAGTGTCTTGTAGATAGCATGTTGTTGGATCTTATTTTTTTATCCATTCAACCACCTTGTGTCTTTCAATTAGAGAATTTAGTCCTTTTATATTTAAAGTAATTATTGATAGGTAAGGACTTACTATTGCCATTTTGTTAATTGTTTTCTATTTATTTTTTAGTTCCTTAGTTGCTTTTTTCCTTTCTTACTTGTCTTCTGTTGTGATTCTTTTTTTTTTGGTAATAATATGTTTTATCTTTTTCTTTATCTTTTGGGTAACCACTATAGGTTTTTTCTTTGTGGTTACTATGAGGCTTACATAAAACACCTTCTAGATGTAATATTTTTTTAAAAAGCTGATAAAGCTGATAACAGCTTACCTTAAACTGCATATAAAAAGTCTACAATTTTACTTCTCCCCCCATATTTTTTACTACTGATGTCATAGTTTACACCTTTTAATATTGAGCATTCATTAACATGTTATTGTAGCTATGGTTACTTTTACTATTGTTTTTTAATTTTTATACTTGAGATAAAAGTGATTTACTTACCACGATTACAGTATTAGGGTATTCTGAACTTGATTTTATATTTACCTTTACCAGTGAGTTTTATATGTTTTCATATTGCTAGTTAGCATCCTTTTGTTTCAACTCGAAGAAATTCCTTTAGAATTTCTTGTAAGACAGGTCTAGTGGCAATGAACTTGTACACATTAACCAGTTAAAAAAAAAGAAATCATATAAAATCTACTCTCAGTCCTCAATAGAATTAAACTAGAAATCAATAACAGAAAGATAGCTGGAAAACCTCAAAATATTTGGAAATAAAACAACACACTTCTAGAGGAAACTTGCACAAGCCTCTTAGACAGCCTCATCCAGCAGAGGGCAGGCAGCAGAAGCAAGAAGAAATACAATCCTGCAGCCTGTGGAACAAAAACCACATTCACAGAAAGATAGACAAGATGCAAAGGCATAGGGCTATGGACCAGATGAAGGAACAAGATAAAACCCTAGAAAAACAACTAAATGAAGTGGAGATAGGCAACCTTCCAGAAAAAGAATTCAGAATAATGATAGTGAAGATGATCCAGGACCTCGGAAAAAGAATGGAGGCAAAGATCGAGAAGATGCAAGAAATGTTTAACAAATACGTAGAAGAATTAAAGAACAAACAAACAGACATGAACAATACAATAACTGAAATGAAAACTACACTAGAAGGAATCAATAGCAGAATAACTGAGGCAGAAGAATGGATAAGTGACCTGGAAGACAGAATGGTGGAATTCACTGCTGTGGAACAGAATAAAGAAAAAAGAATGAAAAGAAATGAAGGCAGCCTAAGAGACCTCTGGGACAACATTAAACGCAACAACGTTCGCATTATAGGGGTCTCAGAAGGAGAAGAGAGAGAGAAAGGGCTAGAGAAAATATTTGAAGAGATTATAGTCAAAAACTTCCCTAACAAACATGGGAAAGGAAATAGCTACCCAAGTCCAGGAAGTACAGAGAGTCCCATACAGGATAAACCCAAGGAAGAAACACACTGAGACACATAGTAATAAAATTGGCAAAAATTAAAGACAAAGAAAAATTGTTGAAAGCAGCAAGGGAAAAATGAAAAATAACATACAAGGTAACTCCCATAAGGTTAACAGCTGATTTCTTAGCAGAAACTCTACAAGCCAGAAGGGAGTGGCATGATATACTTCAGGTGATGAAAGGGAAGAACCTACAACCAAGATTACTCTACCTGGCAAGGATCTCATTCAGATTCGATGGAAAAATCAAAAGTTTTACAGACAAGCAAAAGCTAAGAGAATTGAGCACCACCAAACCAGCTCTACAACAAATGCTAAAGGAACTTCTCTAAGTGGGAGACATGAAAGAAGAAAAAGACCTACAAAAACAAACCCAAAACAATTAAGAAAATGGTCATAGGAACGTACATATCAATAATTACCTCAAACGTGAATGGATTAAATGCTCCAACCAAAAGACACAGGCTTGCTCAATGGATACAAAAACAAGACCCATCTATATGCTGTCTATAAGACACCCACTTCAGACCTAGGGACACATACAGACTGAAAGTGAGGGGATGGAAAAAGATATCCAATGCAAATGGAAATCAAAAGGAAGCTAGAGTAGCAATACTCATATCAGATAAAATAGACTTTAAAATAAAGAATGTTACAAGAGACAAGGAAGGACACTACCTAATGATCAAGGGATCAAACCTAGAAGAAGATATAACAATTACTAATATATATGCACCCAACAGAGTGGCACCTCAATACATAAGGCAACTGCTAACAGCTATAAAAGAAGAAATCAACAGTAACACAAAAATAGTGGGAGACTTTAACACCTTACTTACACCAATGGACAGATCAACCAAAATGAAAATAAATAAGGAAACACAAGCTTTAAATGATACATTAAACAAGATGGACTTAATTGATATTTATAGGACATTCCATTCAAAAACAGCAGATTAAATTTTCTTCTCAAGTGCACGTGGAATATTCTACAGGATAGATAACATCTTGGGTCACAAATCAAGCCACAGTAAATTTAAAAAAATTGAAATAATATCAAGCATCTTTTCTGACCACAAGGCTATGAGATTAGAAATGAAGTACAGGGAAAAAAATGTAAAAAACACAAACACATGGAGGCTAAACAATACATTACTAAATAACCAAGAGATCACTGAAGAACTCAAAGAGGAAATCAAAAAATACCTAGAGACAAATAACAATGAAAACACGATGATCCAAAACCTATGGGATGCAGCAAAAGCAGTTCTAAGAGGGAAGTTTATAGCTATACAAGCCTACCTCAAGAAACAAGAAGAATCTCAAATAAACAATCTAAACTTACACCTAAAGGAACTAGAGAAAGAAGAACAAACAAAACCCAAAATTAGCAGAAGGAAAGAAATCATAAAGATCAGAGCAGAAATAAATGAAATAGAAACAAAGAAAACAATAGCAAAGATCAATAAAACTAAAAGCTGGTTCTTTGAAAAGATAAACAAAATTTGATAAACCATTAGCCAGACTCATCAAGAAAAAGAGGGAGAGGACTCAAATCAATAAAATTAGAAAAGAAAAAGGAGAAGTTACAACAGACACCGCAGAAATACAAAGCATCCTAAGAGACTACTACAAGCAACTCTATGCCAATAAAATGGACAACCTGGAAAAAATGGACAAATTCTTAGAAAGGTATAAGCTCCCAAGACTGAACCAGGAAGAAATAGAAAATATGAACAGACCAATCACAAGTCATGAAATTGAAACTGTGATTAAAAATCTTCCAACAAACAAAAGTCCAGGACCAGATGGCTTCACAGGTGAAGTCTATCAAACATTTAGAGAAGAGCTAACACCCATCGTTCTCAAACTCTTCCAAAAAATTGCAGAGGAAGGAACACTTCCAAATTCATTCTATGAGACCACCATCACCCTGATACCAAAAGCAGACAAAGATACTACAAAAATAGAAAATTAAGACCACTATCACTGATGAATATAGATGCAAAAATCCTCAAGAAAATACTAGCAAACAGAATCCAACAACACATTAAAAGGATCATATACCATGATCAAGTGGGATTTATCCCAGGGATAAATTGATTGATTGTGTATCAATCAATGTGATACACTATATTAACAAATTGAAGAATAAAAACCATGTGATCATCTCAATAGATGTAAAGAAAGTTTTTGACAAAATTCAACACACATTTATGATAAAAGCTCTCCAGAAAGTGGGCATAGAGGGAACCTACCTCAACATAATAAAGGCCATATATGACAAGACGACAGTAAACATCTTTCTCAATGGTGAAAAACTGAAAGCATTTCCTCTAAGATCAGAAACAAGACAAGGAGGTCCACTCTCACCACTATTATTCAACATAGTTTTGGAAGTCCTATCCACATCTATCACAGAAGAAAAAGAAATACAAATTGGAAAAGAAGAAGTAAAACTGTCACTGTTTGCAGATGACATGATTCTATACATAGAGAATCCTAAAGATGACACTAGAAAACTACTAGAGCTAATCAATGAATTTGGTAAAGTTGCAGGATACAAAATTAATGCACAGAAATCTCTTGCATTCCTATACACTAATGATAAAAAATCTGAAAGAGAAATTAAGGAAACACTCCCATTTACCATTGCAACAAAAAGAATAAAATACCTAGGAATAAACCTACCTAGGGAGACAAAAGACCTGTATGCAGGAAACTATAAGACACCGATGAAAGAAATTAAAGATGATACCAACAGATGGAGAGATATACCATTTTCTTGGATTGGAAGAAGCAATATTGTGAAAATGACTATACTACACAAAGCAATCTACAGATTCAATGCAATCCCTATCAAATTACCAATGGCATTTTTTTCGGAACTAGAACAAAAAATCTTAAAATTTATATGGAGACAAAAAAGACCCCAAATAGCCAAAGCAGTCTTGAGGGAAAAAAACAGAGCTGGAGGAATCAGACTCCCTGACTACATACTATACTACAAAGCTACAGTAATCAAGACAATATGGTAGTGGCACAAAAACTGAAACATAGATCAATGGAACAAGATAGAAAGCCCAGAGATAAACCCATGCACCTATGGTCAACTAATCTATGACAAAGGAGGCAAGGATATGCATATATATAGATAGATAATACACACACACATACATATGGAATATTACTCAGCCATAGAAAAGAATGAAATATTGCCATTTGCAGAAACACGAATGGGCCTAGAGATTATCACACTAAGTGAAGTGAGTCAGAGAAAGACACATGTCATATGATATCACTTATATGTAGAATCTAAAAAATAATACAAATGAATCTATGTATAAAACAAACTCTCAGACAAAGAAGACAAACTTATGGTTATCAAAGGGGAAAGGGAGCAGGGGAGGGATAAATTAGGAGTACGGAATTAACAGATCCAAACTACTATACATAAAATAGATAAGCAACAAGGGAGCTATACTCATAACACAGGGAGCTATACTCAAAACACAGGGAGTTATACTCAATATCTTGTAATAGCCCATAATGGAAAATAATGTGAAAAGAATAACTGAATCACTTTGCTGTACACCAGAAACTAACAATACATAAATTTCCATTTTTGGCTTAATTTACCTAAAATTGGATTCTGTTGCTTGCTATCCAGGACTCCTAACAGATTCAGATATTTTCATGCAGGAAAGAATAAGCTCGGAGAGGTTAAGTTGCAAAGGTCAGACAGTTAATAGGTGGCAGAGTAGAGATTCAAATGAGGTTCCAAAACCCAGATTTTCCCATTGCACTAACTTGAGAACTGTGGTTTCCCTAGTGCAAGGGAAAGGCGGCTGGGGTCAGGATTTATCACACATGCTCTTGCTCTAGTGAACTCTGCCTGCCTCAAAGGGAGTGTGGTATTGAAGCAAAAGCTGAACAAAGCAGGATAAAAACGAACAAGATTCACAAGACCCGTATTTAATCTGGGGGCTCTGAGCGTTGCAGTCCAAACTGGCCATGATGGCAGTTCTCTAAGTGGAGGGTGTACCCAGACCTTTTTCAGAAGACACATACCTGGGCCTCATGTGGGTAGATTTTTATTCTATATATCAATAAGATTTTCCTGGCTTCTTCAGAAAAGTGTTCATTCTTCACCGAGGTTCCCACAAAAAACAACACGAAAACTTAAAATACTGTGATGTAAATCATTGACTATAAGAGGTGGCCCTTAATGCACTCAGCTCAAAACAGCAGAGCATCTTCCTAGCAGAATGGCATTTTGTTTTCTTAGTAATAGTCTCTCATATCAGCCAGGATTGTGTGAATACTTTTATTTCTTTTTTTAATTAAAAAATTCAGTTTTGGGCTTTTTCTCTATATTTAATTTAGTTTAGACACTTTTTGATCCTTTACTAGTTGAAAATGTCACTGAAAAACACACAGGCACCAGGAAGAGAAAATTAAAATCAGTGACAAGTTTAACATGGTTTTTTGGGTACGAGCTCTATATAACACATTTTGCTAGTCAGTGTAAGGCTTTGAAAGGTGAAGCGTAGAGTGCCTCTGAGCTGGGGCAAAGATGGAAAAATGAGAGATACCAGATTATCCAAAGGCACAGCTTGTTAAGGGAACTGGAAATAGATTTTGAGAAACCATATACCCAGTAAATGGTCTGAATCATACATACTTGTCTCTTGTTAAACAGAAGGCAACTAACATTTAAGTCCAGAATGTTTTCATAAGGATGAGAGCTGGGAGGTACTGGAGTGGCTTGCACCCTCAGGAGACTTCACAGTCTAGGTGGTGGCATATTTTTGGCTTTTGTATCACTTTGGGCCTGAGTTGGGAATAAAGAAGCCAAATCTTACTGTTCCTATCAGAAACAGTCTCAGTAGGAGAGATAGAAGATGCCCCTAAAAAAAAGGCATCCAAAGGCTCAGAACACTGGCACTCTTGCCTTTGACTTTGAGGGAAAGGTGGGTGAGAGTTGGTCGGGGGAGGGTCATGCTAGCAGGAATTGCACAGGTACTTCTAGCCCCATCTTAGGATACCTGCACTCTCTTCACCACGCAATGCTCTCCCTGCCCCACTAGGGACGCTTTATAAGGAATGATGAGGATTAGAGTGCAGACAGGACCTGCAGGGGCCACTGGGCTTCCACATGGCAAAATTGGAATAGGGGCTGAAGGTGACCCCATGCAGTCATGCCATCTTTATTTGCTGACCCCCAGCACCCCAGTTGGAGATGAGGCTGGAGTGAAAGAAAGAGAGGAAAAGGCAGACAAGAGACAGCTGAGATGTGGTATTATAAATGTTCATGTTTATACTTACACTGAAAGGTAAGAAGTGAAGCAGTCTTTGAAAACAAACATGATTACCAAAGGGGAAAGGGTGGGGAGGGATAAATTAGGAGCTTGGGATTAACATATACACACTACCATATATAAAGTAGATAATCAACAAGGACCTACTGTATAGCACAGGGAACTCTACTCAATAGTCTGTAATAACCTATATGGGGAAAGAATCTGAAAAAGAATGGATATATGTATAACTGAATCACTTTTCTGTACACCTGAAACTAACACAACATTGTAAATCAACTATACCCCAATATAAAATAAAAATCAAATTAAAAAAAAAGTTAAGAAGTGAAGGAGTGAGCCCACCATTGACATTGTCCATGTCTGAAGGCCCAGTAGGTGCCATACCCTTTCTTCTAATTCCATTCTCCCAATTTCCATTTTGTTTTTAATGGCAAAGGCCATCTCTGATATTCATTATTGCCCCATGGTGTGTCTATTCCCATAGAATGCCTTTTGCTTTGTAATCTGCAACACTGGAGTTCAGACTGCAACTTTCCTGTTATTTAAGGCCAGCAAACTCAATCTGCTTCGCTGGATATTGAATTGCAGGGAGTTCAGAAGTCAGCATCTCCCTGTTTAACTTCTGCGCACCTTCCAAAGCTGGTTAACACCCTGACCTATCTGAAGCCCATCTGGTGGGCTCTACCTTCACAGAACTAGAGGCTGGCTTTTACCTCATGCCTTGAATTAGTGATTGTTGCTACTTTTATTGAAGTAGAACGTTTTCTTGATGGGACAACTACTATTTTCCACTTTTTCTTTTGCAGGCAGAACTTACCATTCTAAGGGGGGTCATTTTGCAATTGGACTGGTTTAGACAAAATCTGGCAACTCTCAGAACTAGTAAACAATAGTCTATCATCTTTTCTATGAATATATTTTATTGTAGTGAAAAACATAACATTACATTTACCCTCTTAACCATTTTGAAGTGTACAGTTCAGTAGTGTTAAACATATTTATCTTGTTGTGCAACAGATCTCTAGAATTTTCCATCTTGCAAAACTGAAACTCTAAATCCATTAAAATCTAGTCCCCCCTTCCCCTTCTCCCTGGCCCTTGGCAACCACTTTTCTACTTTCATCAACAGAGAAACATTAGGGGAAGTTATACTGAGTAGGCATGGGACTCAGATGATCCATCTCAAAGGCATCTGGGGATTAGTTTTTCACAGGGCCTTTGCCTCAGTCAGGCATCACTAGTTGCAACCACAAGAAATGCACTTGAACCAGCCCATGTCAAGGAGGGAAATCTAGTTGAGAGAACCAGGCATATATTAATGGAACCCAAGTCAGAACTCTCAGGTCCAGAATCCCAGCTGGAGATCATTACGCAGCTTGTATCCCCACATTCTGGGGGCTCAGGCTGGTTTTCTGCACCCTCTCCTCTCTGTGTGTTTGCTCTGTTCTCTCTCCCTGTTCCAGACCCAGTTCTATCTGACTTCTCAGTTTTAAAGCCCAGGAATACTATGTGCCTGGAAGAAAGAGAATTTAACTCACCCAGCTCAGATCAGGCATACAGGGTGCATTTGTGTTAATTTGGAAAAGGTACCCTTCCTCCAGGCAGGCAGATGGAGCCCTGATCCAAGGCACACACTCAGGCTTCACTTGAGCCCACGCACTCCTTTCCTTGTGCAGGGTACAGCCCAGACAACAATACATGGCAGCCCGTGTCCACCTCTGGTCTAATCAGCTGTGGCTGGGTGGCTGCAGGCAGAATTGTATGGACTCTCCCAAGCAGGCGAGTGGGGAGACAGCACTCCTCCTCTCTACCTCCTCCACCTTCCTCCACCTCAGGAACAAAAACAGCTCTGGAACTTTCCACCCTACCTCTTTCAGGGAGATCATGTTACAGTGGGGCTGGAGGTAATACTTTGTGTTGGCATATTCCACAAAGAAACTGTAACCTCTGTTTATATGTATGAAGAACGTGATTAAGTCCAAGTTGATATGTGTGTTACTATGTATAGCAAAGAAAAAGAAAGAGATCACCTGGGCTCACTTTCTGCCATCAAACAACTGAGAGAAATACAAGATGGTTTCTGAGCCTCAACGCCAAGAAACAAATGGCTTATTAAAGAAGGAACAGAAGTTCTCTTTCAGGAGGCTTTCATTCTAGAAACTGGTACCATCTGGGATAGTGTGGAATTGTGTCTGCTGGGAGAGGGAGCAGGAGTGAGGCAGGGTCTAGAGTGCTTCTCCTGGCCCTACTGAATGGACAGGGATACCTCACTCAGAAAAAGCAATCAGATCTTTCCTTTTAAAAGTCTGTTTGAACCCACTCCTATAAATTGGCTCACAGTCTTCTGAAATCTGTTTGTAATTGTCAATCCTTATTCCCATATTAGACATAAAAACCCATCTGTATTTTGGGAAAGCGCTGGCTTTCTGCATCTGTTTTGCCTCCCCACTCTCCACCCTCCCTCATATTTGACAAGACTCAGGCTGTGTCAGGAGTCCCTGCTTCCCTTTTCTCCCTGCAGAGCAGGCTCTCCTGATGGGTCATCAGTCACTCAGGCTTCAATTCTAGGCCCTTCTAATGACATGGAATTTCCCAATTTCCTTTGATGCTAACAGCCACTGATCCTCCCTCACCATCCCTTTACACCCAGTATAGCTGGACACACGTTTCAAAATTCATTCTATTAGCCTTTGTGAAATGACAAGGCATTGTCCTCCTCTTGTAGTTGGAGGTCAATATATTTATAGTTGACCTTAGAATATTCTTTGAGACATTGGGACTATTTGTAGGCTCTCTGTTTCAGATTTCATTGTCTATTTTCTGCCACAAAATAACCCTAATTTGATTCAATTCAAGGTGTTCGATACCACCTCTGGGCTGGATGGGGAAATCATGGCAGGAGATGCTGATGATCACATTTACAACTTGGGCATAATTGGTTGAATTGGCTATGTCCAGTTTGTGTAGCCTCTGAATCTCTTTTAACCCATCATCCTGGTGTGTTATCTTCTTGTCCAGAGAATATTGTTAAACAACATGTCTTATGTTGTGGGTGTGATGTGACTTAGGCAACTAACTGTTCAGTGGTGCCTTGGAAGATTTTAAAAGTCTAAGGAGAAAAACAGTTTGGCTCATTTTATAGATCTTTGGCTAAAAGAGCTGCAGAGGATTTGTAGGGGCGAGGTTTTAAAATGTAGACAAAATCCCAGAGCAGCAAAAGACCGTTATGGAAAAGTCACAATGTAGATGCAATGACTTTTCCATGCACATGGTTTAGGAGTCCTGGACTTGAGTCATAAAGCTGTTAGGATATGAGCGCCAAGTAACTCAGAACAGCAAACCAAGAATAGTCTTCAAAAGAGATTTTAAAGTATTTTCTGCTAGGCAGGCAGTGACAGAATAGGGAATCCTTGGAGTGCAGAGGGCTATTGAGAAAATTATTACATTATTTAATATCAAATTAAGTAGCTGAACACTTTCTGTAGTGTTTATTAAATTTCCAGGGTTCAGGATACACTCTGGAAGAGAAAAAAATTAAGCATTATTGGATAATTGTGAAGTTTGGTTGTCAGATCATTTTTTTTACATTATCTAAAATATGAAATTGTTATGGGTAGAAATTGCAGATGAATAAACATGTCTTCTGATGCTTTTGTATAGGATTGTTGTAGAATATGTATTAATGAGTGGATCACATGCTGTATTTTTGCTTCTCAATTACTCAAACTGCAGAATGACTTACATCTGTTGATACATTTATATACAGGCACATTTGGTGGGTCTGGTTCTCAGGCTTAGCTGTGCATTGGAGTCACTCAAAGAGCTGTGAAACAATTCTGATACCTGGGGACTACTCCCAGGGATTCTGACTTAATTGGTCTGGAATGTGGCTTAGGTATTGGGATTTTTAAAACTTCTCCAGATGATTCTAACATGCAGGAAAGTTTGAGCATTCCTCTAAGGGATTTTCATACTACTTTCAACCCTCTGCAGCAAAGTTAGTCTTTGAGGTCGAATTGATTGGCCTTCATTGAGGCTTGGTGTTTCTATTGAACAGTGTGTTTATGTTAACAACCCAACTAAAGAACATTTGGAATGTTCCAATGTATTCTTCAACTGTACATGTCTATCTTGTACTAAAATAAACATGTAGTTAAAAAGTCACAAGATATTGATTTTGAGTTCACTTAAATTTAGAATTTGCTGAAACTATTTTAAGTTTTTTGGAAAACACTGGTAAACTTTCAGCATAAATTTAGTTTATTTTAAAATTAATTAATTTTTTTTACATCTTTATTGGAGTATAATTGCTTTACAATGGTGTGTTAGTTTCTGCTTTATAACAAAGTGAATCAGTTATACATATACATATGTTCCCATATCTCTTCCCGCTTGCATCTCCCTCCCTCCCACCCTCCCTATCCCAGCTCTCTAGGTGATCACAAAGCACCGAGCTGATCTCCCTGTGCTATGCGGCTTCTTCCCACTAACTATCTATTTTATGTTTGGTAGTGTATATATGTCCACGCCTCTCTCTCACTTTGTCACAGCTTACCCTTCCCTCTCCCCATATCGTCAAGTCCATGCCCTAGTAGGTCTGTGTCTTTATTCCTGTCTTACCCCAAGGTTCTTCATGACATTGTTTTTTCTTAAATTCCATATATATGTGTTAGCATACAGTATTTGTCTTTCTCTTTCTGACTTACTTCACTCTGTATGACAGACTCTAGGTCCATCCACCTCATTACAAATAGCTCAATTTCGTTTCTTTTTATGGCTGAGGAATATTCCATTGTATATATGTGCCACATCTTCTTTATCCATTCATCCGATGATGGACACTTAGGTAGTTTCCATCTCCTGGCTATTGTAAATAGATCTACAATGAACATTTTGGTACATGACTCTTTTTGAATTATGGTTTTCTCAGGGTATATGCCCAGTAGTGGGATTGCTGGGTCATATGGTAGTTCTATTTGTAGTTTTATAAGGAACCTCCATACTGTTCTCCATAGTGCCTGTACCAATTCACACTCCCACCAGCAGTGCAAGAGTGTTCCCTTTTCTCCACACCCTCTCCAGCATTTATTGTTTCTAGAGTTTTGATGATGGCCATTCTGACTGGTGTGAGATTATATCTCATTGTAGTTTTGATTTGCATTTCTCTAATGATTAATGATGTTGAGCATTCTTTCATGTGTTTGTTGGCAGTCTGTATATCTTCTTTGGAGAAATGTCTATTTAGGTCTTCTGCCCATCTTTGGATTGGGTTGTTTGTTTTTTTGTTATTGAGCTGCATGAGCTGCTTGTAAATTTTGGAGATTAATCCTTTGTCATTTGCTTCATTTGCAAATATTTTCTCCCATTCTGAGGGTTGTCTTTTCGTCTTGTTTATGGTTTCCTTTGCTGTGCAAAAGCTTTGCAGTTTCATTAGGTCCCATTTGTTTATTTTTGTTTTTATTTCCATTTCTCTGGGAGGTGGGTCAAAAAGGATCTTGCTGTGATTTATGTCACAGAGTGTTCTGCCGATGTTTTCCTCTAAGCGTTTGATAGTTTCTGGCCTTACATTTAGGTCTTTAATCCATTTTGAGCTTATTTTTGTGTATGGTGTTAGACAGTGATCTAATCTCATACTTTTACGTGTACCTGTCCAGTTTTCCAAGAACCACTTATTGAAGAGGCTGTCCTTTCTCCACTGTACATTCCTGCCTCCTTTATCAAAGATAAGGTGCACATATGTGCGTGGGTTTATCTCTGGGCTTTCTATCCTGTTCCATTGATCTGTATTTCTGTTTTTGTGCCAGTACCATACTGTCTTGATTACTGTAGCTTTGTAGTATAGTCTGAAGTCAGGGAGCCTGATTCCTCCAGCTCCGTTTTTCATTCTCAAGATTGCTTTTGCTATTCGGGGTCTTTTGTGTTTCCATACATATTGTGAATTTTTTTGTTCTAGTTCTGTGAAAAATGCCAGTGGTAGTTTGATAGGGATTGCATTGAATCTGCAGATTGCTTTGGGTAGTAGAGTCATTTTCACAATGTTGATTCTTCCAATCCAAGAACATGGTATATCTCTCCATCTATTTGTATCATCTTTAATTTCTTTCATCAGTGTCTTATAATTTTCTGCATACAGGTCTTTTGTCTCCTTAGGTAGGTTTTTTCCTAGATATTTTATTCTTTTTGTTGCAATGGTAAATGGGAGTGTTTTCTTGATTTCACTTTCAGATTTTTATCATTAGTGTATAGGAATGTCAGAAATTTCTGTGCATTAATTTTGTATCCTGCTACTTTACCGAATTCATTGATTAGCTCTAACAGTTTTCTGGTAACATCTTTAGGAATCTCTATGTATAGTATGTCATCTGCAAACAGTAACAGCTTTATTTCTTCTTTTCTGATTTGGACTACTTTTATTTCCTTTTCTTCTGTGATTGCTGTGGCTAAAACTTCCAAAACTATGTTGAATAAGAGTGGTGAGAGTGGGCAACCTTGTCTTGTTCCTGATCTTAGTGGAAATGCTTTCAGTTTTTCACCATTGAGGATGATGTTTGCTGTGGGCTTGTCATATATGGCCTTTATTATGTTGAGGAAATTTCCCTCTATGCCTACTTTCTGCAGAGTTTTTATCATAAATTGGTGTTGAATTTTGTCGATAGCTTTCTCTGCATCTTTTGAGATGATCATATGGTTTTTCTCCTTCAATTTGTTAATATGGTGTATCACATTGATTGATTTGCGTATATTGAAGAATCCTTGCATTCCTGGAATAAACCCCACTTGATCATGGTGTATGATCCTCTTAATGTGCTGTTGGATTCTGTTTGCTAGTATTTTGTTGAGGATTTTTGCATCTATGTTCATCAGTGATATTGGCCTGTAGTTTTCTTTCTTTGTGACATCCTTGTCTGGTTTTGGTATCAAGGTGATGGTGGCCTCGTAGAATGAGTTTGGGAGTGTTCCTCCCTCTGCTGTATTTTGGAAGAGTTTGAGAGGGATAAGTGTTAGATGTTCTCTAAATGTTTGATAGAATTTGCCTGTGAAGACTTCTGGTCCTAGGCTTTTGTTTGTTGGAAGATTTTTAATCACAGTTTCAATTTCAGTGCCTGTGATTGGCCTGTTCTTATTTTCTATTTCTTCCTGAATCAGTCTTGGCAGTTTGTGCCTTTCTAAGAATTTGTCCATTTCTTCCAGGTTGTCCATTTTATTGGCATAGAGTTGCTTGTAGTAATCTCTCATGATCTTTTGTATTTCTGCAGTGTCAGTTGTTACTTCTCCTTTTTCATTTCTAATTCTATTGATTTGAGTCTTCTCCCTTTTTGTCTTGATGAGTCTGGTTAATGGTTTATCAATTTTGTTTATCTTCTCTAAGAACCAGCTTTTAGTTTTGTTGATCTTTGCTATCGTTTCCTTCATTTCTTTTTCATTTATTTCTGATCTGATCTTTATGATTTCTTTCCTTCTGCTAAATTTGGAGATTATTTGTTCTTCTTTCTCTAATTGCTTTAGGCACAAGGTTAGGTTGTTTATTCGAGATGTTTCCTGTGTCTTAAGGTAGGATTGTATTGCTATAAACTTCCCTCTTAGAACTGCTTTTCCTGCATCCCATAGGTTTTTGGTCATCATGTCTCCATTGTCATTTGTTTCTAGGTATTTTTTAATTTCCTCTTTGATTTCTTCAGTGATCACTTGGCTATTAAGTAGTGTATTGTTTAGCCTCCATGTGTTTGTATTTTTTACAGATCTTTTCCTGTAGTTGATTTCTAGTCTCATAGCATTGTGGTCAGAAAAGATACTTGATACAATTTCAATATTCTTAAATTTACCAAGGCTCGATTTGTGACCCAAGATAT
Organism: Orcinus orca; assembly: GCF_937001465.1. Classification (NCBI taxonomy): domain Eukaryota; kingdom Metazoa; phylum Chordata; class Mammalia; order Artiodactyla; family Delphinidae; genus Orcinus; species Orcinus orca. The sequence continues at coordinate 32,595,797 of NC_064574.1, forward strand.
GATCTATCCTGGAGAATGTTCCATGAGCACTTGACAAAAGTGTGTATTCTGTTGTTTTTGGATGGAATGTCCTATAAATATCAATTAAGTCCATCTTGTTTCATGTATCATTTAAAGCTTGTGTTTCCTTATTTATTTTCATTTTGGATGATCTGTCCATTGGTGAAAGTGGGGTTTTAAAGTCCCCTAATATGAATGTGTAACTGTTGATTTCCTGTTTTATGGCTGTTAGTATTTGCCTTATGTATTGAGGTGCTCCTATGTTGGGTGCATAATTATTTACAATTGTTATATCTTCTTCTTGGATCGATCCCTTGATCATTATGTAATGTCCTTCTTTGTCTCTTGTAATAGTCTTTATTTTAAAGTCTATTTTGTCTGATATGAGAATTGCTACTCCAGCTTTCTTTTGGTTTCCATTTGCATGGAATTTCTTTTTCCATCCCCTCACTTTCAGTCTGTATGTGTCTGTAGGTCTGAAGTGGGTTGCTTTTTTTTTTTTTGGTGCTACGCGAACCTCTAGCAGCTGCGGCCTCTCCCATTGCAGAGCACAGGCCCTGGATGCACAGGCCCAGTGGCCATGGGTCACGGACCCAGCCGCCCCACGGCATGTGGGTTCCTCCCGGACCGGGGCACGAACCTGCGTCCACTGCATTGGCAGGTGGACCCTCAACCACTGCGCCACCAGGGATGGCCATGAAGTAGTCTCTGTGGACAGCATATATATGGGTCTTGTGTTTGTATCCATTCAGCTAGTCTGTGTCTTTTGGTGGGAGCATTTAATCCATTTACATTTAAGGTAATTATCGATATGTATGTTTGTATTCCCATTTTCTTAATTGTTTTGGTTTGTTATTGTAGATCTTTTCCTTCTCTTGTGTTTCTTGCCTAGAGAAGATCCTTTAGCATTTGTTGTAAAGCTGGTTTGGTGGTACTGAACTCTCTCAGCTTTTGTTGGTCTATAAAGATTTTAATTTCTCCATCAAATCTGAATGAGATTCTTGCTACATAGAGTAATCTTGCTTGTAGGTTTTTCTCCTTCATCACTTTAAATATGTCCTGCCAGTCCCTTCTGGCTTGCAAAGTTTCTGCTGAAAGATCAGCTGTTAACCTTATGGGGATTCCGTTGTGTGTTATTTGTTGTTTTTCCCTTGCTGCTTTTAATATGTTTTCTTTGTATTTAATTTTTGACAGTTTGATTAATATGTGTCCTGGCATGTTTCTCCTTGGATTTATCCTGTATGGGACTCTCTGTGCTTCCTGGACTTGATTAACTATTTCTTTTTCCATATTAGGGAAGTTTTCAACCATAATCTCTTCAAATATTTTCTCAGTCCCTTTCTTTTTCTCTTCTTCTTCTGGAACCCCTATAATTCGAATGTTGGTGCATTTAATGTTGTCCCAGAGGTCTCTGAGACTGTCCTCAGTTCTTTTCATTCTTTTTTCTTTATTCTGCTCTGCAGTAGTTATTTCCACTGTTTTATGGTCCAGATCACTTATCCTTTCTTCTGCCTCAGTTATTCTGCTATTGATCCCTTCTAGAGTATTTTTAATTTCATTTATTTTGTTGTTCATCATTGCTTGTTTCATCTTTAGTTCTTCTAGGTCCTTGTTAACTGTTTCTTGCATTTTCTCCATTCTATTTCCAAGATTTTGGATCATCTTTTCTATCATTATTCTGAATTCTTTTTCAGGTAGACTGCCTATTTCCTCTTCATTTGTTAGGTCTGGTGGGTTTTTATCTTGCTTCTTCATCTGCTGTGTGTTTTTCTCTCTTCTCATTTTGCTTATCTTACTGTGTTTGGGGTCTCCTTTTTGCAGGCTGCAGGTTCATATTCCCGTTGTTTTTGGTGTCTGTCCCCAGTGGCTAAGGTTGGTTCAGTGGGTTGTGTAGGCTTCCTGGTGGAGGGGACTAGTGCCTGTGTTCTGGTGGATGAGGCTGGATCTTGTCTTTCTGGCAGGCAGGTCCACGTCTAGTGGTGTGTTTTGGGTTATCTGTGACCTTATTATGATTTTAGGCAGCCTCTCTGCTAATGGGTGGGATTGTGCTCCTGTCTTGCTAGTTGTTTGGCATAGGGTGTCCAGCACTGTAGCTTGCTGGTCATTTAATGAAGCTGGGTGTTGGTGTTGAGATGGAGATCTCTGGGAGATTTTCGCCATTTGATTTTACGTGGAGCTGGGAGGTCTCTTGTGGACCAGTGTCCTGAATTTGGCTCTCCCACCTCAGAGGCACAGCACTGACTCCTGGCTGCAGCACCAATAGCCTTTCATCCACATGGCTAAGAATAAAAGGGAGAAAAAGAAGAAAGAAAGAAAGAAAGAAAGAAAGAATAAAATAAAGTTAATAATATAAAATAATAATTATTAAGAAAAAAAATTTTTTTAAGTAAAAAAAAAAACAAAAAACGGACGGATAGAATCCTAGGACAAATGGTGAAAGCAAAGCTATACAGACAAAATCTCACACAGAAGCATACACATACACACTCACAAAAAGAGGAGAAAGGGAAAAAATAATAAATCTTGCTCTCAAAGTCCAGCTCCTCAATTTGAGATGATTCGTTTTCTTTTCAGGTATTCCACAGATGCAGGGTACATCAGGTTGATTGTGGAGATTTAATCCGCTGCTCCTGAGGCTGGTGGGAGAGATTTCCCTTTCTCTTCTTTGTTTGCACAGCTCCCGGTGTTCAGCTTTGGATTTGGCCCCTCCTCTACATGTAGGTCGCCGGAGGGCGTCTGTTCTTCGCTCAAACAGGACGGAGTTAAAGGAGCCGCTAATTCGGGGGCTCTCGCTCACTCAGGCCGGGTGGTGGGGGGGTACGGAGTGCGGGGCGAGCCTGCTGCGGCAGAGGCTAGCGTGACGTTGCACCAGCCTGAGGCGCGCCGTTTGTTCTCTCGGGGAATTTGTCCTTGGATCCCGGGATGCTGGCAGTGGCGGGCTGCACAGGCTCCCCGGAAGGGAGGTGTGGAGAGTGACCTGTGCTCGCACACAGGCTTCTTGGTGGCAGCAGCAGCAGCCTTAGCGTCTCATGCCCATCTCTGGGGTCCGCGTTGTTAGCCGCGGCTCGCGTCCTTCTCTGGAGCTCCTTTAAGCAGCGTTCTTAATCCCCTCTCCTCGCGCACCAGGAAACAAGAGGGAAGAAAAAGTCTCTTGCCTCTTCGGCAGGTCCAGACTTTTTCCCGGACTCCCTCCTGGCTATCCGTGGTGCACTAACCTCTTCAGTCTGTGTTCACGCCACCAGTCCTCTCCCTGCGCCTGTTTTGAAAAAGGTTATCATCTATGAAGAGGGATATTATTATTATTATTATTATTATTTTGTGATATGCGGGCCTCTCACTGTTGTGGCCGCTCCCGTTGCGGAACACAGGCTCCAGACCCGCAGGCTCAGTGGCTATGGCTCACGCGCCTAGCCGCTCCACGGCATGTGGGATCTTCCTGGACCAGGGCACGAACCCGTGTCCCCTGCATTGGCAGGTGGACTCTCAACCACTGCGCCACCAGGGAAACCTGAGGGATATTATTTTTTAAAAACCTGGTAACAGTTTATATCTTGAACCAAAGTTTGTGAATTAGAGTAGTTCCTGTGTATCAGTTTGTTTTTGCTGCATAATAAATTGTCCCAAAACTTAGTAGCTTAAGAAATACTCATTATTTCTCATGAGTCTGTGGGTCAGCTCGGCCATTCTGCTGATCTGGGCTAGGCTTGGCTGATCTCAGCTGTGCTTGCTCATGTGGCTGAGGTCAGCTTGTGAGGTGGATGTGGACTAGTTGGTCTTAGATGGCTTCACTCATGTGTCTGCTGGTTTTCCAGTTGTGGACTGTGGTGACAGGAGTGCTGGGGCTGTGTGGTCTCTCACTGTCCAGCAGCCTGCATAGGTCACTCACATGGTTGTGTCAAGGTCCAAGAACAGTAAGAGAGCAAGTCCTAATGTGCACTTTTTTGGTCTCTACCTGTGTCATTTGGTACTGTCCTGTTGACAAAAGCAAGTCATATGGCCAGGTTCAGAGGTCATGTGAGAGGGCACCACCAAAGGGCATGGATAGAGAGGCATGGCTAGATAGGCATGGAGAGACAGGTTGGGCTCATTACTGCAAACAATTTACCAGGGTGCCTGCCACCTCAATGCTACCAATTCTTCCAGCATTCTGGGTTATTTTTCCTTTAGTTTGCAAATAGAACGGCTCAAACCCTCACCCCATAAATGCTGGGTATCCTATTATATTTCTTCCTCAGCATCTCCAGGGATCCATGGAGTGAGTGTGTATGCATGTGTGCATGCGTGTGTGAAAGGGAAGTGGTGTGGGAAGGAGCACTTACTTTCCTCTCTAACATTCTTGCATTTTCTTTTTTCACAGAATTATCGATGGATCCACCTCCAGTACTTGTCTTCTCCCAGACCTCAGTCTTGAAGCGTTAACCCTCAGATTACTTGTTAATTACAAAGGAGGAAACGTAGCTTTACCAGGGAGTTATCTAGAAGGCATCACTTTAGGGAAGGGGTCAAACTTAACATTCCCAATCGTGGGACAAAATGACATCATGTGACCTCTAATGTGATGCACTGAGAGGGGCACAGTCCCACATTTGTGGTGCTCCTGACAAAAATGCATAAGCCAAATCTTGTTATGAGGGAAAAAGCCACACAAATATAGTTGAGGTACATTGTGCAAAATAATTGGTTTGGACACTTCAAAAAGCCAATATTATGTATGACAAAAAGTATCAAAATAACTATTCTAGATGAAAGAAGATTAAAGAGCCATGAAAATCAAATGTAGTGTGTGATCATAGAATGGATCTTCAATTGAAAAAGAAGCTATAATGATACTATTGGGAAGATCTGGGAAAAATATGAGTATGGACTATATATTTGATACTATTTATTGATATTACTTTGATATTATTTATTGATATTAAATTTGAGTATGGACTATATATTTGATATTATTATTTGATATTATTTATTGATATGGTGCTAATAATATCCTGGCTGTGTAGGAGAATACTCCTAGAAGACATATACTTAGGTTCAATTGTGTCATATTTTATATTCCACATATAAGTGATATGGTATTTGTCTTTCTCTCTGACTTACTTCACTTAATATGATAATCTCTAATTGTATCCATATTGTTGCAAATGGCATTATTTCATACATTTTTATGACTGAGTAGTATTCCATTGTATATATATACCACACTTTCTTCATCCGTTCATCTGTCAACAGACATTTAAGTTGTTTCCATGTTTTGGCTATCGTGAATAGTGCTGCTATGAACACAGGGGTGCATGTATCTTTTTGAATTATAGTTTTGTCCAGATATATGCCCAGGAGTGGAATTGCTGGGTCATGTGGTAATTCTACTTTTAGTTTTCTGAGGAACGTCCACACTGTTTTCTATAGTGGCTGTACCAACTTACATTTCCACCAACAGTGTAGGAAGGTTCCCTTTTCTCCACAGCCTCTCCAGCATTTGTTATTTGTAGAGTTTTTAATGATGGCCATTCTGACTGGTGTGAAGTAGTACCTCATTGTAGTTTTGATTTGCATTTCTCTAATAATTTGTGATGTTGAGCATCTTTTCATGTGCCTACTGGCCATCTGTATGCCTTCTTTGGAGAAATGTCTATTAAGGTCTTCTGTCCATTTTTCAATTGGGTTGTTTTTTGTTGTTGTTGTTGAGTTGTATGAGCTGTTTGTATATTTTGGAGATTAAGCCCTTGTCTGTTGCATCATTTGCAAATATTTTCTTCCATTTCATAGGTTGTCTTTTTTTTTTAATGGTTTTCTTTGCTGTGCAAAAGCTTGTAAGTTTGATTAGGTCCCATTTGTTTATTTCTATTGCCTTGGGAGACTGACCTAAGAAAACATTGGTACGATTTATATCAGAGAATGTTTGGCCTATGCTCTCTTCTTAGAGTTTTATGGTGTCATGTCTTATGTTTAAGACTTTAAGCCATTTTGAGTTTATTTTTGTGCATGGTGTGAGAGTGAGTTCTAACTTCATTGATTTACATGCAGCTATCCAAATGTCCCAGCACCACTTGCTGAAGAGGCTGTGTTTTCCCCACTTTGTATTCTTGCCTCCTTTGTCGAAGATTAATTGACCACATGTGTGTGGGTTTCTTTCTGGGCTCTCTATTCTGTTCCATTGATCCTTATGTCTGTTTTTGTACCAATACCGCACTGTTTTGATTACTGTAGCTTTGTAGTATTGTCTGAAGTCTGGGAGAGTTATGTCTATTGCTTTGTTTTTGAAACAAATTGTTCTGTGAAAAATGTCATGGGTATTTTGATAAGGATCACATTAAATCTGTAGATTGCTTTGGGGAGTATTGCCATTTTAACAATATTAATTCTTCTAATCCAAGAACATGGGATATCTTTCCATTTCTTTGAATCCTCTTTAATTTCCTTTATTAATGTTTTATAGTTCTCAGCATATAAGTCTTTCATCTCCTTGGTTAGGTTTATTCCTAGGTATAATTTTTTTGTTGCTGTTTTAAAAGGTATTGTTTTTTACATTCCCTTTCTGATATTTTATTGTTAGTATAAAGAAATGCAACCAATTCTTGAATGTTAATCTTGTATCCTGATACTTTCCTGAATTCATTTATTAGATCTAGTATTATTTGTATGAAGTCCTTAGGGTTTTCTATCAATATATATTGTAATCTTGTCATCTGCATATAGTGACAATTTTACCTCTTCCCTTCCAATTTGGATACTTTTAATTTTTTTTCTTGTCTGATTGCTGTGGCTATGATTCCAAAACTATGTTGAATAGAAGTGGTGAGAGTGGGCACCCTTGTCTTGTTCCAGATTTTAGTGGGAAGCCTTTTAGCTTTCCACTGTTGAGTATTATGTTGGCTGTGGGTTTGCCATAAATGGGTTTTATTATGTTGAGATATGTTCCCTCTATTCCCACTTTGGTTAAGAGTTTTTATCATGAATGGATATTGAATTTTGTCAGATGCTTTTTCTGCATCTATTGAGATGATCGTGTTTTTTTACTCTTCTTTTGTTAATGTGGTGTATTACATTGATTGATTTGCAAATGTTAAACCATCCTTGTGAACTTGGAATGAATCCCACTTGGTCATGGTGTATTATCTTTTTATGTGTTTGCTAGTATTTTGTTGAGAATTTTTGCCTCTATATTCATCAAAGATATTGGCCTGTAATTTTCTTTTCTGATGGTATCTTTGTCTGGTTTTTGTATCAGGGTGATGGTGACTTCATAGAATATCTTTGGAAGTGTTCCCTCCTCTTCAATCTTTTGGAAGAGTTTGAGAAGAATTGGTATAGATGCTACTTTGTATGTTTGGTAGAATTCGCCTGTGAAGCCATCTGGTTCTGGACTTTTGTTTGTAGGGAGTTGTTTTTTGTTGTTTTTTGGTTTTAATTACAGATCCTATTTCACTTCTAGTGATCAGTCTGTTCAAATCACCTATTTCTTCTTCATTCAGTTTTGGTGGGCTGTATGTTTCTAGAAATTTGTCCATTTCTTCTAGGTTGTCAAATTTGTTGGCATATAATTGTTCATAGTATTCTCTTATTTTTTTTGTATTTCTGCATTATCAGTTGAGATTTCTCCTTTTTCATTAAAAAAATATTATTTATTTATTTATGTATTTATTTATTTATTAATTTTGGCTGTACTGGGTCTTCGTTGCAGTGCCCAGGCTCTTCATTGTGATGAATGGGCTCCTCTAGTTGTGGCACATGGGCTTCTCTAGTTGCATGCACAGGCTCTCTAGTTGCAGCACACAAGCTCTAGAATGTGTGGGCTTAGTAGTTGCAGTGTGTGGGCTTAGTTGCAGTATGTGGGATCTTAGTTCCCTGACCAGGGATCAAACCCGGGTCCCCTGCATTGGGAGCATGGAGCTTTAAACACTGGATCACCAGGGAAGTCCCCCTTTTCATTTCTTATTTTGTTTACTTGGGTTCTCTCTCTTTTCTTCTTGGTGAGCCTGGCCAGAGGTTTGTCAATTTTGTTTATCTTTTCAAAGAAACAGCTCTTGGTTTTACTGATTTTTACTATTGTTTTTGAAATCTCTATTTTATTTATTTCCTCCCTGATCTTTATTATTTCCTTCCTTCTGCTGACTTTAAGTTTTGTTTGTTATTCTTTTTCTAACTCTTTTGGGTGGTAGGTTATGTTGTTATCTGAGACTTTTCTTGTTTTTTGATGAAGGCCTGTATTGCTATGAACTTCCCTCTAAGAACTGCTTTTGCTGCATCCCATAGATTTTGTATGGTTGTGTTTTCATTGCCTTTTGTCTAAGGTACTTTTAAATTTCCTTTTTGGTTTCCTCATTGATTCATTTGTTTTTTAGTAGCATGTTGTTTAGTCTCTATGTAGTCGTTTTTTTCTCATTTCTTTTCCTGTGGCTGATTTCTAGTTTCATTCCATTGTGGTCAGAGAAGATGCTTGAAATAATTTCTATACTCTTAAATTTGTTGAGGTTAGTTTTGTGCCCAAGTATGTGGTCAATCGTAGAGAACTTTCCATATGCACTTGAAAAGAATGTGTATTCTGGGTTTTTTGGATGTAATATGCTGAAAATATCAATTAAGTCTGTTTTATTTTATCATTTAGGATCTCTGTTGCCTTACTGATTCTCTGTCTGGAAGATCTGTCCATTGATATGAGTGGGGTGTTAAAGTTTCCTGCTATTATCAATTCCCATTTATTTCTCCCTTTATGTCTGTTAGTATTTATTTTAGGTATTTGGGTACTCCTATATTAGGTGCATAATTTGATGAATGTAATATCCTCTTTTTATATTAATCTTTTTATCATTATATAGTATCCTTCTTTATCTTTCTTTATAGTCTTTACTTTAAAGTCTATTTTGTCTGATATGAGTATTGCAACTCCCACTTTCTTGTCATTTCTGTTTGCCTGAAATATCTTTTTCCATCCCCTCACTTTCAATCTTTGTGTGTCCTTTGCCCTAAAGTGGGTCTCTTGTAGGTAACATATTGTAAGCTCTTGTTTTTTTTTCTAGTCTGCTACTCTATGTTTTTTTATTGGAGCATTCAGTCCATTGACTTTTAAGGTAATTATTCATACTTATGTATTTATTGCCATTTCAAACCTTGTTTTCCAGTTGATTTTTTGTTTCTTTCTTGTTCCTTTGTATTTCTTTTTGTGGCTTGATGACTTCCTTTTATTTTATTCTTGTGTACTCTTATTTTTGGTTTCTGTCAATCTGTTGTATGTTTTTGATTTGTGGTTGCCCTGTTTTTCAAGTATGTTAATCCCTCCTATATCTTACTTTAGACTGATAGTCATGTAGGCATAAACACATTCTAAAAAAAAGAAAAAGAAAAAGAATCTGCATTTTCTTACTCTCCTTCCCCACATTTTATGATTTTGATGTCCCTTTTTACATCTTCGTGTTTATCCTTTTGCTGTTCCTTGTGTTTATCATTGCTCTCACAAATAGATTTTTTTCTTTTTTTTGACCTGTATAGTGGGTAATTTAAGTGATTTACTTTCCAGTTGTGATTTCCTCTTTCCTATATCTTCTTGCTCCTTTTCTATTTAGAGATAACCTTTCAATACATCTTTTAGGATAGGTTTAGTATTGATGTATTCTTTTAGTTTTTGTTTGTCAGAGAAATTCTCTATTTCTCCTCCTATTCTAAATGATAAACTTGCTAGGTAGAGTATTCTAGGTTGCAGATTTTTCTCATTCAAGATTTTGAATAAGGATGTCCCTGGTGGCACAGCTGTTAAGAATCCACCTGCCAATGCAGGAGACATGGGTTCGATCCCTGGTTCAGGAAGATTCCATGTGCCGCGGAGCAACTAAGCCCGTGAGCCACAACTACTGAGCCTGTGTGTCACAACTACTGAAGACCACGTGCCTAGAACCCATGCTCTGCAACAAGAGAAGCCACCATAATGAGAAAAATGTGCACCGCAATGAAGAGTAACCCCCACTCGCTGCAACTAGAGAAAGCCCATGGGCAGCAATGTAGACCCAACACAGCCAAAAAAAAAATAAATAAAATAAATAAATTTAAAGAGAGTATAATATATATATAAAAAAGACTTTGAATATATTTTGCCACTCCCTTCAGGCCTGCAGTGTTTCTGTACAGAAATCAGCTGATAGCCTTATGGGGATTCCCTTGTAACTACCTCTTTGTTTTTCTCTTGCTCCCTTTATTTATTTAATTAATTTAAAAAACATCTTTATTGGAGTATAATTGCTTTACAATGGTGTGTTAGTTTCTGCTTTATAATGAAGTGAATCAGCTATACATATACATATATCCTCATATCCCCTCCCTTTTGTGTCTCCCTCCCACCCTCCCTATCCCACCACTCTAGGTGGTCACAAATCACCTAGCTGATCTCCCTGTGCTATGTGGCTGCTTCCCACTAGCTATCTATTTTATATTTGGTAGTATATATAAGTCCATACCACTCTCTCACTTCATCCCAGCTTACCCTTCCACCTCCCCATGTCCTCAAGTCCATTCTGCATGTCTGTGTCTTTATTCCTGTCCTGCCCCTAGGTTCTTCAGAGCCACTTTTTTTTTTTAGATTCCATATACATGTGTTACCATATGATATTTATTTTTCTCTTCTGACTCACTTCACTCTGTATGACAGACTCCAGGTCCATCCACTTCACTACAAATAACTCAATTTTGTTTCTTTTCATGGTTGAGTAATATTCCATTGTATATATGTGCCACATCTTCTTTATCCAGTCATCTGTCAATGGATACTTAGGTTGCTTCCACGTCCTGGTTATTGTAAATAAAGCTGCAATGAACATTGTGGTACCTGACTCTTTTTGAATTATGGTTTTCTCAGGATATATGTCCAGTAGTGGGATTGCTGGGTCATATGGTAGTTCTATTTTTAGTCTTTTAAGGAACCTCCATGCTGTTCTCCATAATGAGTGTATCAATTTACATTCCCACCAAAAGTACAAGAGGGTTCCCTTTTCTCCACACCCTCTCCAGCATTTATTGTTTGTAGAATTTTTGATGATGGCCATTCTGACCGGTGTGAGGTGATACCTCATTGTAGATTTGATTTGCATTTCTCTAATGATTAGTGATGCTGAGCATCCTTTCATGTGTTTGTTGGCAATCTGTATGTCTTCTTTGGAGAAATGTCTATTTCTCCAAAGGTCTTCTGCCCATTTTTGGATTGGGTTGTTTGTTTTTTTGATATTGAGCTCCATGAACTGCTTGTATATTTTGGAGATTAATCCTTTGTCAGTTGCTTTGTTTGCAAATATTTTCTCCCATTCTGAGGGTTGTCTTTTCATCTTGTTTATGGTTTCCTTTGTTAAAGTATCATTTGTTTTGAAGTTGCACTGTGATAAGTAAATGTAAATTTAAACTGCATCCCCCCAACCCGTGTGGAAAACTAGACTTATTTTACTGTGTGCTTGTTAGAATATTTTAATCTGTGGACTCCTGTCTATTCAGTGTCAAATATGGCACAGACATTCTCTCTTCAATAACATTTTTGCACTATTTTCTCTGTTTTTATTTTCTTCCTTCTACTTTCTTTAGGTTTCTGCGTTCCTTAATCCTGGCCTTTTTGTATGCTGTTTCATCTGTCTGGAATGCACTTCTCACCATGCCCTCTCCCTTTTTCCCCCAAATCAAATAACTTTTCTCCCACCTCTTTTGATCCCCAATTCGATGTACCCAATTCTCATAACATATAAAACTGTAAGGAGGGCGAGGCCAGGAGGGTGTATTCTGTTCCTTTGTATATTTCAAAATCCTAGCACAGTGCAGGACACAGTTAATTCATGACATGTTGGTTGGCTGATTTTGATACATGAAAAAGTTGGAAGGTCACCATAGAGCAGGAAATCAGAACTCTGGTTCAGGGGAAAGGGTGGTGAACATGGGACAGTCTTATTGGGTAATACACTGCACATATGGAGACATAAATTACGTGAGCAAATGGCAACTGTGATCTCAGAAATGATAGCTTATAGTTTCCATTGTGTGACAGCCACTGTGCTAAGCACTTTAATTTGTTGTTTTGATTCATGGTTGTCAGTTAAAAATTGTTGCCCACCATCTGGTTCTGGAAGAAAGAAGTCACTAGCTACTGCAGTTGCTGACCTTCAACACACCCTGAAAGGAGTTCAGGGTGGAGATCAGGGAAAAACTGGCAGAACAGGCCTTCAGAAAATTAGATATTTTCAGGAGAAGATTTTATAAGCCCAGTTTCTTGCATATTCTCATATGTAGAAAAACACATAAATTATTAATGGAGGCATTTGCTTCTTGTGACTAGTAGTAACCTTCTGCCAAAATATGTGCTTGACTGCACGTACCCCTTCACCAAAGTCACATATATACTGACCTCCACTCTTACCTCTTTAGAGCAGTTCCTCAGAGCCATCTGAGATACTGTCTCCCGGGCTATCATCCTCATTTTGCCCCAAAGAAAACTTCACTCACAACTCTTGCTGTGCATTTTTTTCAGTTGACATGCTGAAAAGAGTACGATAAGGGAAGTAGTATGATTCTCATTTTCCAGCGAGGACACCGGGGCTGAGTGCAATGGTGAGCGGGGCAGCTCCGTGGGGCCTGGAGTCACGGCTGGGCTGACTACAGGGAGTACTTGGAGACCCCCAATGTTCTATGGTCCCAGAAGGGCGCTGGTGGAGCACACAGGACCAGGTTGCTTATGACCATCGTTTTGAATGTGTTATTTGGCCAATGCCACAACTAAAACTTGCTTTTTTCTGGAAAATGTGTTTTCTGTGGTATCTGGGTAGTCTTGTAGCCCAGCCAACCCTAAATCAAAATCACTCTTGGGCTTTGGAATCAGCTCTGGGCCACTATTTACATAACTGATGACTTTTAAGAGTGGTAGGTAGTAATTGTATTTACATTTGAAGTATTATTCACCCAGTCCTCAGGGAATATTGAAACATTCTTACACTTCTCAGGTAATTTGCAAATGTCTTAAATGTCAATATGGGAAAAAGTTAGTGACATATGAAGAATCTCTCCACATTCATGTCCTTATAATAATGGAGGGAGCCCATAATTCCTGCAAAATTGTAAAACCACATTTTTTATGGAATACACCTGACAAACCTGACAGATTTTTCTGATCATAACAATTTTGTTTTGGTTTGATATATTTTGGTATTTTGAAGAGTTGTGATTTTCTTACAAAATATGTGATACCAATTATGATAGCAAAGTGCTCTCCCTCTTTGCGATTCTGAACTGAGAGTAAACTAAGGTAGTGGGAGCAACTACCTTCTGAATGTAGACATCAAATACGGGCTTTGTTTTCTTGATTGTCAAGGTCACAGTGGGCAGAATGAGTGGCTTTCTCAAAATTGGGTGGGAAAATTGAGACTACTGATTTCCAAGGTAGCTTTATATTTGGGCAGGGGGGAAAGAATGTGGGAAGCACAGGTCATGCAATGTGACAGTCACCTGTACTACCCCCTCCAGAACAGTCTTAGCATGCCTGCCTAAGCTGGAACCCCTTTCTGAGAGGTTCTTATATAAAGCTCAATATTATAGGTCGATTATTTCTCCCCAAAAGATATGTTGAAATCTTAACCCCTGGTACCTGTAAATGTAACCTTATTTAGAAACAAGATCTTTGCAGATGTCATCAAGTTAAGATGAGGCTATTAGGATGGACCCTAATCCAATTAACTGTTGTTCTTATAAGAAGAGGGAAATTTGGACACAGAAACACACACAGAGTATAGATGGTCATGAGGAGATGGAGGCAGAGATTGGAGTGATGTTGCCACAGGCAAGGAACACCTGGGCCCACCAGAAGCTGGAAGAGGCAAGGAAGGATCCTCCCCTAGAGCTTTCCAAGGGAGCATGGCCTTGTCAATGTCTTGGACTTCTAGCCTCCAGAACTGTGAGAAAACAAATTGCTATTGTTATAAGCCACCCAATTTGTGCTACTTTGTTACAACAGCCTTAGTAACATAATATAGTAAGTGACTCTCAGCATTGACTGGTATTTAGAAATAGCTGGGGAGCTCATAGATGGCAATAATGCATGCCCCCTGGCAAGCCAATAGAATTTCCATGGTTTTAGCTTTGGCCTGGGTATTTTTTATATGCCCTCCTCCTTCCCTCTCTTCCCCCAGGTAATTCTAATGTGCAGCCAAGGCCAAGAACCACTGGTAAGGTCATCATTCTTTGTACCCCACACTCATTTTTCTCAGACTACTACTAATGAGGCCAATGATCAGCACCTCTGACCCACAGGTAGGTATGATCTGGCTTTTGAAGTGCAAGGACTGCCCTACAAGAATAGCCTATGCAGGAAAGTTTATGTTCTGACCCAATCAAATCTTCTGTTGGGGAATTTAAATGTAGGATCTAGAAACATAAGTGAAGAGCAGGCAGCAGGAGAAGTCTCACCAAGCAGAAGACATGAGGAAGTAGAAGGTATGGGGCAGAAAGGTCAGTGGTGGGAGAGTGGGGAAGGAGCTAAATAGAAGAGCAGAGAAGGAGATGTTGAGTCTGAGATGAGAGGACTTCCTGAGATCCTGTAGTGTCCTAAGAGCTGCCAGCAGGTAACCAGCTGCAGCGCCTGCATTAGGGGTGAAGAACACTCCACTCTTTATCACCTTGTTATTCTGTGGCTCTGCGGATTGGCATCAACATCACCCGGGGGCTCCTTAGAAATGCAGGATATTGGGTCCTACCCTGGACCTCCTGACTCAGGAGCTTCATTTTTCCAAGTTCCCCAGGTGATTCATTTACTCAACTTTGTCAAGTACAGCTATGTAAGGCCTGGCTGAGCAGCTCCTGGTATTATTTCCTGGGCTGCTTTACTCCCTGTTTCTCCTTAAAAAATCCAGATCCCCTGAGGCAATCTGAATGGGGCTCTGTTTCTTGCAAACTGAAAGATCTTCTGCTCCCATGGAAGGGAGAAATAATTTTCTGTGTAAGAGCTGTATAAAGTTGGAGAGATTTTGAAAATAAGTCTGTGCTCAGGAATTGCTGCAGGCTGCCTGTGTCCTTCATTCAGTGCTTTCAATAATATCTTGTCCTATAGAGGCAAAGCTCTACATATATCTTTAGTTCAGTGGCTCTCAAAGTGTAATCCCTGGACCAGCAGCTTCTGTATCATCTGGGAATGTGTTAGAAACACAGATTCTCAGGCCCCACCACAGACCTACTGAAGCACACACTGTGGGTGCAGCCCAGCCGTCTGGGCTTAAAGAAGCCTCCAGATGCTGGTCATACTTGGTGTTAAGAACCATTGCTCGAGTTCACTGGTTTTATAACACTCATTCACTCATCTTCAGAACTACTGGGCAAAGATCACATCTAATCCATCAATTAAAATACTGGTGGGACAGCTCTGTTTGTGATAATGCCAAACTGAAAGTGACTCAAATGCCCACAATGGCAGAATGGATAAACAAATTGAGGTATATTCCCACACTGGAATATAGATATGAGGATGAATGATTTAGAGCTACAGACAAAATATTGAATGAAAGAAGCCAGACAGAAAAGAGTACATATTATATGATTCCATTTATGTAAAATACAAACACAGACTCAAGAAATCTCTGTTGTGATGCTTTGCACATGATGCTTCACCTCCCTGGGAAACTGTCCCCACCCCAGCCTGCCCCACTACACTTCTCTGTCTAAATCCTACGCATCCTGCCATTCTTGGCTTAACCATACCTTCTCATTTGCCTTTCTCTGTCACCACATTCAGAAGTCATCGTGGAGGGAGAAGTGCCTGGACGAAGGCACGAGGAGGACTTTTGGGGGAACTGGTAATGATCTGTTTCTTGCAGTGAGTGCTCATGATGCTGGTGTGTTCATTTTGTAAAAGATGTGTCAAGCTGTACCCTTAGCATTTGTGCACTTTTCTGTATCTGTGTTATTATACTTCCATAAAAATTTCTAAAAATACTGGTGGGTGTTGTAAGATGTTTGAGTCCTGATGTGATTTTCCTACAGCCTGTTTTTTATAGTCTATAATTTGGGGTTTGGGTCCAATCTTGTTTTCAATGCATGGACTCAGGAATTTTAGTGACCCAAATGGTTGTGTGAATTAATCTCCAAAACATCACTTGTAACAGAGTATTAACACTTGAAAATGATTAGAAGTTTATAAAGTATTCTAAAATACAGCTTGCTAATGTTTCTAAGTTCTGCAATACAATTATTTTTCATCCATGAACATCACCCAATTTTTTTTTCTGAAATAGTGGTTTTACCTTTTTTTTTTTCTGGTGGTTGGGGGGCTTTTAAATCATCTTTGGAATTCTGTGGAGGAGAAAACTTTTGTGTGACTATCTGTTCTCCATAAGCCCATTTAGTAAACGCATGGGCAGAGCTTTTGAGGAAGTGATTTTACTGAGTAAGGTGACAATCTAGGAGATGTTATAAACTCACAATGAAGACATTTACAAACCATTACAGCTTCTTTCCAAAGAGTTCAAATACTTATTACAAATGCACAGCCTAACCTGCATTTTATTTTTTAAATTTTTTTTACTTTTTGCGATACGTGGGCCTCTCACTGTTGTGGCCTCTCCCGTTGCGGAGCACAGGCTCCCGACGCACAGGCTCAGCGGCCAAGGCTCACAGGCCCAGCCGCTCCGCGGCATGTGGGATCTTCCCGGACCGGGGCATGAACCTGTGTCCCCTGCATCGGCAGGCGGACTCTCAACCACTGCGCCACCAGGAAAGACCCCTAACCTGCATTTTAGATAAGTAATCAGAAAGAGGGAGGAACAGAAAAACAGATCAGCGTAATCAGTGATTAATCAAAACCAAAATGACATGGTGCAACCCACTGCCGTTATAGTTTACAAGATAGTTGAAGGAAGAATAATAAGAAAGAATAACCTTTTGAGAGTTGCAAGGTCTGGTTTTATTTCCATTAGTCAGACTGAGGTTTAATGGAAAATCCTATCACAACTCTGTCCAAATGGGATTCCTGGGGTTTGAGGTGAAAAGAACGTTCAAGGTCCATTTGGGTAATCTGCTTCTTTGACAGGTAAGTGAAATGAAGCCCAGAGAGGCTGAGTGGTCTGCCCAAGGTCACACACCTGGTTAGTGTGTGGTTGGCTGGACTCAGGTTGTGAACTTGTTTGTCTGGGCTTTTTCCACTGACAAGCTGAAAGCTCTGCAGAGAGCTGGTCCTGGTGGAGAGGGAGGAGAAGTGATGGGAGTCCCAAGAGCCTAAAACAGAAGCAAGCCATTCTCAGAACTGGGATGGGTCCACTATGGAAGATGGGGACATTCCTATCCTGCGTCCTTGACTGTTTTTCCTGGAGCATATTCAGACTGAATTCCTTCTGTCTCCTGTGGATTTTCTTCCTCTTTCTATTTGTCTCTACTAATTCAATTCAGTGCACAATGTTTTGAGAGCCATTTACTAGGCACTTAGCTAGATATTGGAGACTTGGCAGTGAGCAACCCTGTGCTTACCCTCATGATTCTGAGCAAGGACAGATATTAAATAAACCATAATGAGGGAGAAATGCAAGGTTGACAGATGGAAAACTGGTTGACAGAGAGAGACTTCTGAGAAGTTTCATCAAAGCCAGGAATGGCAGGATGTGTTGGCATCAGACAAGGAAGAACAGGGGACAGGTTGGGCTGGGGATGATGTCCCAGGCAGATGGAACAGCACAAGCAAAGCCTGGACTCAAGAGAAACAGTGTCCCCACCAAGGAGACTGCTGAGTCTTTGTCCCTCAAGGCAGGAACTGCTCAACTCCCAGGACTTTGAACCAATAAATTTTTTAATATGTAAACTCTTAAAACAGTATTAAATGTACTTTAGGAGATAAGTAAAGCTAAAACACAATTATTTACATAAAAATTTCCTTTCAGAAAAATACAAGGGAAATTTAAAAAATTCTTACTGTCCTCAAAGAGTCTTTGTCCCCTCTTCTGCATGCTCCAATAGGCATGTACAGAATCTCTGGGTGTAGTTTGATTAAAATATTCAAGTTTTGAAAGTAGTATTAAAATATAAAGACATACCTATTGCTTGCATGATGCAAGTGATCCATCCTATAAGATGTTCTGGAACAAGTGATAGGAAGTTCAAATATATATAGGATTCTGTGTCCATACACTTCCCTCACCCCCACTACTAAAGAGGGAAAGTGTGGGGGCTATTTATGATTTATATCCATGTTACAGTGGTCAGAGTTTCAGATGGAGAATAATCTGGAAACCAACTGATTCTAGGAAAGGCTGGAGATATTAACATATCACAGTCTTGAGAAGAGGTGATTTGGGTAGGAAAAAATTTTTATTATACCAGTCAAGGAAATTGGTTTCAACCAACAGAACCTACCACTGGCTATCTTAAACCAAACTGATTGAAAGGGGATTTGGTTTTAAATAAGGATTAGGGTTGGAGATTGGGCAGAAATTAAGAGAAATGCAGCCCTGGTCAGGACATAAGAAATGTCTGGTACAAACACTGCTAATATCTCCACATTTCCTCTCTATGTTTATGGCACTTGCCCAATTCCTGTATCAAGAAAACCTCTGACTGGTTGACAAGTCACATGCTGGGACCCTTGTATGTGGGGGAGCCCAGGAGGAGAAAGAGGGAAGCTGGCACTGGGAAAGGCCCTATACCAACACTGCACAATATTGGGAATACCCAAATTGGGTATACAGACAACTGTTGTCATTTCTTGCTTATTTTCTGTCTCTTGCCCCTGGAATATCACCTCTTCAACAACTGCCCACTGTTGTCCACTGCTGGCTCCCTAAGCCTTGAATAGTAGACAATCAACAAATACTAGTGGAATGTCTGAATGAATGAACATTTAGGACATGTGAACAGATTCCACATTGCTCCATGTATAGACAAGGATGAGTGTGTCATTGTTATAAAGATGTGGATTTTGGCTCAAAAAGGAAGAATTTTCTACCAACCAGAGTTGTCAAATAACATTAAAGTCCATCTCATGAATATAGGTCTCCAGGTTTGGAGGTGGCAATGGGATTTCATCATTGCCATCCATTGCTCCTTCCTGCAGTAACAGCCACTGGAAACTTTTGTTTGGGGCTTGCTTCCCGCACTCTCAGGCCATGTGTTTTCTGGAAAGTTCACTCCACCTCCAAATCCAGAGGCTAATCTGATTGGTAAATTCCATCCCCTGGTCACAGTGATTAGTTCAAGGAAATGGATGTGAGCCAAATCGGGTCAAGCAGGGCCAAATGGGATACTCCTCTGAGAGAGTTCTGAAGACTCTCTCTTCTGAAAGATTTGGTGTCATTATGATGAGGACCTGGAGTAGCCGGGGCTCCCATGTGAAATTTGAGAATGCAGCTGACATCAAAGAAGGCAGAACTGAGAGGAAGGGGCCAGAGTCTGAAGCCAGATCCATCTTGAATTCTTACAACGTGACCCCAAAGTTTTTCTTGGGTTAAGGTTTCTGTTAGTTGTAACAAAATGAGTCTCAAATGATACAAGTGCCAACTCTGATCAATTGCTAGTGACCACCTAGAGTGCCATTTTGAGGAGGCTCCTTCCCTGAAGTCTTCAGAAGGAACACAGCCCTGCCAACACTTTGATTTTAGACTTATAAAACTCATTTTGGACTTCCAACCTCCAGAACTGTAAAAGAATAAATGTGCATTGTTTTAAGCCAGTTAGCTTGTGGTAATTAGTTGTGGAAGCAATAGGAAACCACTACAGTGGGTCTGCTCAGTGAATTGACAAATTTTTTTCCTTGATTGTTTTAGATGGAAGTCAATGTCTCCTGCAATAAGATCACTCATCTTCACTCTGGGAAGTTCAGAGGCACATGTGCCAGTTTCTGCACATGATCCAGCATTCCCCTGGGTATGGCTAAAGGCAAATATTCTAGCACAACCTTTGGCATCCCACCAAAAGTTTCACCAGTAAAAGGTGAATCTTTACATTCTGTCTACTTTTGGGGAAATGATCTCCAACTCTCTCATAGGCTCCAAGTCTGGGCTGGGAAGGGGTCCACAAGCTTACTTGTAGGTTATTTTCCTCAGCTCCTTCTAGGAAGTGCAAGGGAGGACTGACTGAAAAGCAAATGCTCTCTGGCATTCCAGGAATAATTTGGGCATGAAAGGAAAAAAAAAAACTAAACTAAAAAACATCATCCTTTCCTTTTATCAAATGCCAAAGCACAGCTAGAGAACTTTAGATGTGACATTTTCATCATCTAATTTACCCATTTGGAAAATGATGTTTAACAAAGCCAGTTGGGTTTGTTCTAAGAGCACCAGACAGAAAGTCAAAGGATTTGGATTCAACCAAGAATTAGCTCATGACTTCTCCAGATCTGTGGTTTTTCATCATCAAAAAGAAAAGCTGAACTCAAATTTCTTTTGTGGCTCTCAGATTTTATAATTTTAATTGTAGTTAATTGAAGTTTACTGCTGTTTGAGGAACAGTCATCATCAAAACACACAACACTTGGAAGTGTCCTCAGAAGGCCAATTTCTTCTTTTGACACATTTTTCACTGTGCCTGACTTCAGTGATGTTTTGAATCTCACAGAATCACACAATATTAAAGGGATCATTGAGATCGTCCATCCCAACCACTCATATCACAATTAAGAAAACCATGGCTCAACTGTCAATGCACTTTAAGGTTCAAAATAAAATATTCTGAAAATGAATTCATACAATATTACCAAAACAGTGATGAGGTGGTGAATAAAAGCCAGAATATGATTTGAGAAGTGAGCGTTTGTTCTGAGAACTTATTAACATAATAGGAATATCAGGATCAAGCTTTACTTATTCATGTCACGGTTACTGATTTAAAAATTGATGCAAGTAAAAATTGTTACCAGAAAAAGAAAAGAAAACCAAGGGGGAAGGGGGGATGAATTGGGAGATTGGAATTGACATATATACACTACTGATATATGTATAAAAAGGGTAACTAATGAGAACCAACTGTATAGCACAGGCAACTCTACTAAATGCTCTGTGGTTACCTAAATGTGAAGGAAATCCAAAAAAGAGGGGATATGTGTATACGTATAGCTGATTCACTTTGCTGTACAGTAGGAACTAACACAACATTGTAAAGCAACTATACTCTAATAAAAATTTTAAAAATAAATAAATATGATAATGAAAAAAAAAGGAAAAAACCCATGGCTCAGAGAGGTTAAGTGACTCACCCAGGGTCTCAGGACTGAAAATAAGGTCTCTTGATTCACAAACCAGAGCTCCTCTTACTCCTTCATCAACTCCCTTATTTTCTCCTGTTCATAGCTCTATTGTTTCTCTTAAAAACAGCCAAGAGTCACGCCCTTCAAGTCCATGCCAGGGCAGTGAGGAGGAAGGAGGGAGAATGGTGCTGGGTGCTTTGTCCAGATGAAAAGATTTCCTGTGAGGCTTGGCTGTAAATAAATTAGGATAGAGCTTGGCCATCTTTGTAGCCCTGGTCACTGATGGTCACAAAATTGCCTCATGAAGGGGACTGCTCTTGTTAATTTCAAAGCTTATTATTTCAGAGGGGGTGGTTACAAGTTGGGGAGAGGGTAAGTTCTGCTATAGAGAGGTTTTCCTACTCTGGCTCTTGTGTCCATGGAACACTCAGTTTCTCTTCTAAGAACCTGTGAAATAGAGAAAAACTCAGAGTTCTTCTATGCTTGTTCTAGCTCTGAAGTACCCAAAGTACACCTGATGAATCAAGGGAGGCCCAGAATGCTGTGTCCACCCCAGATCTACTGCTGAAAATCACATATAGCAGTAGGCATTGATTTACAACCACCATACTCAAGGGCCTGGAAGTTGCATTTCACCTTCCCTACCTTACACAGAAATCAACTTCAGGTGGATTGCTGATCTAACCGTGAAAGCTAAAGCAGTACAGTTTTTAAAAGAAAACATAAGGAGAATGTCTTTAGGGGCTTCCCTGGTGGCGCAGTGGTTAAGAATCTGCTTGCCAATGCAGGGACACAGGTTTGAGCCCTGGTCTGGGAAGATTCCACATGCCGCAGAGCAACTAAGCCCGTGCACTACAACTACTGAGCCTGCACTCTAGAGCCTGTGAGCCACAACTACTGAGCCCGCGAGCCTAGAGCTTTTCTCTAGTTGTGGTGAGTGGGGCCTACTCTTCATTGTGGTGTGGTGGCTTCTCTTGTTGCAGAGCACGGGTTCTAGGTATGTGGGCTCAGTAGTTGTGGCTCACGGACTCTAGGGCACAGGCTCAGGAGTTGTGGCACATGGGCTTAGTTGCTCTGTGGCATGTGGGATCTTCCTGTACCAGGGATTGAACCCATGTTCCCTGTATTGGCAGGTAGATTCTTAACCACTGCATCACCAGGAAAGTCCCAGAACTTCTACAAATTTTTAAGAGAAGTTTGGACACCCACACCAAAAATTGGACAAATAATTGAACAGGCACTTCACAACAGAGGGTACTCAAGATGGCCAATGTCAAATGTGTTAGAGGTTTAACCTACATAGCTATGGACTAAAATCAAGGTAAATATATTATCCATGTAATGCCAGGCTTTTTACTTAATGTGAGTCAAGATTAATTTATCAGTTATAAAGCTAAACAAATACTTATTCATGTGCTTAGTTATTTCTTGTAAGGTATCTCAGTAAAAAGAGGTGAATTCTTTTTAGGGTGAGGAGAGATTTTAATCAAAGGACAAATTGGAAGAAGGAAGCAGAAAAAGGCAATGGTACCCTAGATAGATTAAGAAACAGATGGTTATTGGTTGCAAAGTGAGGTAACATTTTTACTTAATTATAATTTTTTTTCAATATACCAAAAATTGCCTTGTTTTTCAACCATTTAAAGTTATGATGAAAATATTTAGATGTCAACAATGTTTGGGTGAGGGAGAGACAGGGTTTTTTGAAATTCTTTAATAAGTTTACATTAAAAAAAAAAAGTTGGAGACCATTGGCCAGAAGTGTTCTAGAATGCAGGGGTGGTAGTGGTGAGAGAAGACCCACCCAGCTTCCAGGCCCTCAGAATCCACGAAGGATGCATGAGGGTCTAGCATGTGGTGAGTGCATCACAGGTGTTTTGACTGAAGGATAAGTTCACCTTCTCACTCACCATGCATTTTTTTCCCTTGAAGTATAGTTGATTTACAATACTGTGTCACTTTCAAGTGTACAGCAAAGTGATTCAGTTATATATATATATATATATATATATATTCAGATTATTTTCCATTATAGGTTATCACAAGATATTGAGCATAGATCCCTGTGCTCTATGGTAAATCTTTGTTGATTATCTATTTTATGTATAGTTGTTTGTATTTGTTAATCCCATACTCCTAATTTATCCCTCCCTTCCCTCCCTTTCCCCTTTAGTAACCATAAGTTCTTTTTCTTCTATGTCTGTGAATCTATTTGTTTTGTATATAGATTCATCTGTATTATTTTTTAGATTCCACATATAAGTGATACCATATAATATTTGACTTTGTCTGACTTACTTCCCACTTAGTATGATATTCTCTAGGTCTATCCATGTTGCTGCAAATGGCAATGTTTCATTCCTTTTTATGGCTGAGTAATATTCTAGTGTGTGTGTGTGTGTGTGTGTGTGTGTGTGTGTGTGTGTATAATATCACATGTTCTTAAACCAGCTGTCTGTTGCTGGGCACTTGGGTTGTTTCCGTATCTTGGCTATTGTAAACCGTGCTGCTATGAACATTGGGGTGCATGTAAATATCTTTTCAAATTAGTGTTTTCATTTTTTCTGGTTATATGCCCAAGAGCAGGATTACTGGATCATATGGTAGTTCTATTTTTAGATTTTTAAGGAACCTCCATGCTGTTTTCCATAGTGGATACACCAATTTACACTCCCAGCAACAGTGTACGAGGGTTCCCTTTTCTCCTCATCCTCTCCAGCATTTATTTTTTGTAGACTTTTAAATGATTGCCATTTTGTCACTCACCATGCATTTTATGGTAACTTCCAGCATTTATCAAATTGGTTGAGGACTCAACTGTTCTCATTTTCTGACTCATCACTCTCTAGTGGGCAATTAATTGTCCTTTTAAATCTACGTTCTTTTTTTTTTTAAATTAAAGAAGTCACATATGAAAAGGCCAAATGTTAAAAAAAACTGGAAAACATAATACATTTAGCATTTATAATTGTTCTTTGGGAAAATGGCTTGGGATGAAAGTTATTTAAACTTTACTGTTTATTAGTACAATCCTAATTCTCCCCTTAAAATGTAAATTTCCCACTATCATGCCAAGGTAAAGAATGGAGTTTTTGGATTAATTAAACAGTTTCTAAGTAATTATTACCATACATATGTTAGTTTTCAAAATGTATCAAAGTACACTGATATTGTCACATAATTACTTTTTTTTTAAAGCAAATCAGAAGAAACTTCAGGATTCTGTATGCCTTAGGACCTTTCTTATGAATGCTAATTATTGTTGTCTTATAGATGTGTGAAAATGTTCATCCAGATAAATAGAATGGCAGAAAGTTTTGTTTTCTTGTGCTCAGAATGGAGACAAAAAAGGTTGGTGGAAGCAACAAACAATTACATGAGTATTAACATCAAAATTAAGGAGCATTTTATAAGGTTTTGAATTTTAATGAATAAATTGGGCTTCTCTCTGGTTTTCACAGTTTTAATGCTCTCAGATAGTTCTCTTGGTAATGTGTGGCTTTGCATATTATAAGAAATGAAGAAGGATGAATAAATATAATAGTTTAATTTTCTATTATCAAAGAATCAGGAAATTTTAGAATTGGAAGAAACCTTAAAAATTATTGATATATAGGAAGACATAGTTATTCCTTTAAAATACAACATTCATAATCGACCCATTAGCAATCTGCAGATGGTTGCCTGGAATTTGATGATGCAGGCAATGTTCATTTTACTAGCAGTTGGGTTCCAAAATGTGCAGATTGGATATCTGGAATTTATTTTTTTTTAATATTTATTTATTTATTTATTTTATTTATTTGTCTGCGCCAGGTCTTAGTTGCAGCATGCGGGATCTAGTTCCCTGACCAGGGATCGAACTCGGGCCATCTGCATTGGGAGCGTGGAGTCTTAGCCACTGGACCACCAGGGAAGTCCCGGATATCTGGAATTTAGAGGGTAATTTGTAATGGAACCCACGTCATAAATGGAGGTTGGATTGCCAGGCCATAAGACATAAAACCCATAAGTGTATTGTGCCCTGAAGTTATGCTAGAGGCTTCACTCACCTTTTCACCTAATCACAGTTCTGACTTCTGCATTGCCTCTGCAGGGTGTTGAGGTCAGTGAGACCAGGGTTCTTACCTCACTATGTTTTCTCTGTTGTGAAATGGAGATAATCATAATCCTGAGGTCACGAGACTCCAGGATGTTAATGAATGATCTGTTCTCCTGGTATTCATGCCCCCGTGTAGTCTCTTCCTATACAGAATAGGGCTGAACTGTGTAACCAATAGGATATTTTGGAAATGACAGAATGTGACTTTTGAGGCTAGGTCATAAGACATACGCAGCTTGCTTTTTCTTGCTCTAGGAGAAGCCAGGTGCCATGTTGTGAGGACACTCAAGCAGCCCCACACTCAGACAATCCATTGGCAAGGAAGTGATACCTCCTGCCAATATCCAGCACTACCTTGCCAGGAATGTGAGGATCCCCTAACGCTAGTCAAACCTTCAGATGATGGATGGCAGCCTCGTAAGAGACCCTGAGCCAGAATCACCAACAAAGTCATTCTCAGATTCCTGACTCACAGAAACTGTGTGAGATAATAAATGTCATTTTTTGTTTGTTTGTTTTTTATAAAATTATTTATTTATTTTTGGTTGTATTGGGTCTTCTTTGCTGCACGCAGACTTTCTCTAGTTGTGGTGGGTGTGGGTTACTCTTAATAGCGGTATGCAGGCTTCTCACTGCAGTGGCTTCTCTTATTGTGGAGCACGGGCTCTAGGCACGCGGGCTTCAGTAGCTGTGGCACGCGGGCTTTGGTAGTTGTGACATGCGGGTCCTAGAGTGCAGGTTCAGTAGCTGTGGCGCATGGGGTTAGTTGTTCCACATCTTGTGGAATCTTCCCAGACCAGGGCTTGAACCCATGTCCCCCTGCATTGGCAGGCGGATTCTTAACCACTGCGTGAAGTCCAATTCTTTGTTTTAAGCTGCTAAATATTGGAGTAATTTGTTTTCAGCAATAGATAGCTACTATATCGTCTCATGGATTAGATAATGCAAGGAACGTAGAAGACTTAGACTAGTGTCTAGGTAGAGAAAACACATAGTAAATAGTGGCTCTTAATATTATTATCCCATTGTTATGCCTTAAATGCCTGGTGTACTGATAGACTTTGTTACTAGGAATAAAACAATCATCCCATTGGTCATCAGTCATGAGCTCACAGGGAGTACTGAGGATGGCAGGATGCATTTCTTTCTTCTTCCCATTGGGTTTCCCTTTGACCCCACAGATTTGTGAGCCTCAGCTGGTGTCCATAGTCCCTTCTGCCTCCAATCTTCTTCCTCTTCTCTTTCTTACCACTCTGCCCTCCTCCCAGGGTCCTGGCTCCATCAGATGGCACCCAGGTGTCCAGCTTAAGAGATCCTTGATCCTTCACAGAAGACTGTATAACTTTGGTGTTTTATTATGAGAAAGGTCTGTTCCCATTAGGGACTGGGGTCAATCTGAAGGAAGGGGGTTAGCAACCCCAGACAGTCACAGTATTATAATATTAATATTATAATAATATTCACCTTCCGTGGCTACTCAATGTAGCATTTCCACCATGCCCAATGAAAAATCCTCCTATTTTTGTAACTCCTTTTTTGGTAGGGGGTGAGGGGAGAGTTGGTTTCCTGATACCATCTGCAATTTTTTTTCTAGACAGGCCTCATTTACCCTGTACTGGACAGTTTCTGAGCTCACTGATTCCAGGTGTTTTCCAGGGCAGGGTGAAGTGATGACTCTCAGTGCACACTGGGGCACTCCAGTCTACTGGGAGAAATGGAAATCAGACATAAAATTATCATTCAGAATTTGTGTTCCTGTAGACATATTAAATTAGAGCCAATTTAACAATTATAGTTCCTAAAACTGTACAAATATTAGATTTTTAATCTTGGGTAATATGATATTATAAAGAAATTGGTTTTCTTCTGTTATTGTTCAGCTCAGTCATCTTCATATATGCTTAATCCTTACTAGTCACTTGTGTTATTTCATTTTCCTCTTTTTTTAAAAATTTCCCTTTTAATATCAATGTTTTTGTTACTGGTTTCTAAAAACTCATTTATGAATAAGGAGGTTTACCATTTGTAATTCATTGCAAATGAAATATCATGTTTATTGTCATCAATTTACTATGGTGTTTTGTATTTTGATTGTATATTAAAATATAATCATGTTGTGTTTAAAACAAACAATTGTAGTAAATTCTTCTATTGTTGTGAGGCTAAATGGAAGAATTCAATAGAATAGAAGAAATTCTTGAGAGTGTTTATTAATTCAAACAAACATTAGGCTGAGAATTTCAAATGAGAAGAAAACTCAAGATGGAATAATAAATATATGATTAGGAACTTATTTTCCGAGGGTTGCAAGATAACTGAAATAATAATGAACATTTACCTGTATACCAGTGTTTTACCTATATTAGTCCTCACTTATAATCCTGTGAGGGACATTCTTTGATCCCCAGTTTATGGATGAGGGAAGAATTGGGCACAGAGTAGTTAAAAAACTTGCCAGAGGACACAAAACTGGTAAGATGCAAAACCAAACCCCTGGTATCTTTTCCAAAACCTCATGAAGCTTCCCTTACTTTACAAATTTTATTCTATAAAATCATATTATAAATAAAAGAATAGGTTATTAATAGATTTTCAAAAAACAAGAACCTGCTTATATTTTTATTGTGGTAAAACCACGTAACATGAGATTTACCCTCTTAACAAATATAAGTGCCTGGCTCTTGATGTTATATATTTGGTCTTCCCATAGTTCTCTAGAGTAGCACTGTCCAATGGAAATATTGTATATGATTTTAAATTTTCTATTAACTACTGTAAAACATTCAAGAGAAACCTCAGTTAAATAGAGTTAGGAGACCAGAAGGGGAAGCTCTCAAGTCCTGTGAAGTAGCTGAGCTCAACAGGAAGAAGAAAGACTCCTCTTTTTCTGAAAAGGACTCGGCCAATGAAAAGCCATGGATGTTTTGTTCATGTAACTCTCTGCCACTTCCTTTTCCTCTCTATTAAAACTCTCTCCTTCCCTTGCAGAGTAGGAAGTTGCACATGGCTTGCCATAGTTGCAGACCTTGAATTGCAATAGCCTACTCATTCCAAATAAATCCATTTTTGCTACAGAAATACCAGGCATCTATTTGTTTCAGGTCAACCACACTTAAAAACATAAAATAAAAACAAGTCAAATTAATTTCAATAAAATATTTTATTTACTCTAATATACCCAAAATATCATTTCAACATGTAGTCAGTATAAAATTTATTACTCAAAGACCTGTATGCAGAAAACTATAAGATACTGATGAAAGAAATCAAAGACAACACAAACGGAGAGATATACCATGTTCTTGGATTGGAAGAATCAACATTGTGAAAACGACTATACTACCCAAAGCAATCTATGGATTCAATGCAATCCCTATCAAATTACCAATGGCATTTTTCACAGAACTAGAACAAAAAATTTTACAATTTGTATGGAAACACAAGGACCCTGAAGAGCCACAGCAATCTTGAGAAAGAAAAATGGAGCTGGAGGAATCAGGATCCCTGACTTCAGACTATACTACAAAGCTACTGCAATCAAGACAGTGTGGTACTGACACAAAACAGAAATATAGATCAATGAAACAGGATAGAAAGCCCAGAGATAAACCCACACACCTATGGTCACCTTATCTTTGACAAAGGAGGCAAGAATATACAATGGAGAAAAGCCAGCTTCTTCAATAAATGGTGCTGGGAAAACTGGACAGCTACACGTAAAAGAATGAAATTAGAACACTCCCTAACACCATACACAAAAATAAACTCAAAATGGATTAAAGACTTAAATGTAATGCCAGACACTATAAAAATCTTAGAAGAAAACATAGGCAGAACACTCTTTGACATAAATCGCAGCAAGATCTTTTTGACCCAATTCCTAGAGTAATGGAAATAAAAACAAAAATAAATAAATAGGACCTAATGAAACTTAAAAGCTTTTGCACATCAAAGGAAACCATAAACAAGATGAAAGGACAACCTTTAGAATGGGAGAAAATATTGGCAAATGAAGCAACTGACAAAGGATTAATCTCCAAAATATACAAACAGCTCATGAAGCTCTATGTCAAAAAAACAAACAACCCAATCAAATAATGGGCAGAAGACCTAAATAGACATTTCTCCAAAGAAGACATACAGGTGACCAACAAACACATGAAAAACTGCTCAACATCACTAAGAAATGCAAATCAAAACCACAATGAGGTATCACCTCACACTGGTCAAGATGGCCATCATCACAAAGTCTACAAACAATAAATGCTGGAGAGGGTGTGGAGAAAAGGGAACTCTCTTGCACTGTTGGTGGTAATGTAAATTGATACAGCCATTATGGAGAACAGTATGGATGTTCCTTAAAAAACTAAAAATAGAACTACCATACAACCCAGCAATCCCACTACTGGGCATATACCCTAAGAAAACCATAATTCAAATAGAGTCATGTACAAAAATGTTCATTACAACTCTATTTACAATAGCCAGGACATGGAAGCAACCTAAGTGTCCATCATCGGATGAATGGATAATGAAGATGTGGCACACATATACAATGGAATATTACTCAGCCATAAAAAAGAATGAAATTGGGTCACTTGTAGTTATGTGAATGAACTAGAGTCTGTCATACAGAGTGAAGCAAGTCAGAAAGAGAAAAATAAATATCGCATATTGATGCATATATATGGAATCTCGAAAGATGGTACTGATGAACCAATTTGAAGGGCAGGAAAAGAGATGCAGACATAGAGAATGGATTGTGGACACAAAGCAGGAGGGGAAGGTGGGACAAATTGAGAGAGTAGCATTGACATGTATACACTACCACATGTAAAATAGATAGCTAGTGGGAAGCTGCTGTATAGCACAATTAGCTCAGCTTGGTGCTCTGTGATGACCTAGAAGAGTGGTAAGAGGGGGTGGGAGGGAAGCTCAAGAGGGAGGGGATATATGTATGCACGTAGCTGATTCACTTTGTTGTACAACAGAAACTAACATAACATTGTAAAGCAAATATACTCCAATTAAAAAAAAAGTAAAAATAAAAATAAAATTTATTACTGAAATTCACACAGAACATTCTCCAGGATAGATCACACCTTGGGTCACAAATCAAGTCTTGGTGAATTTGAGAAAATAGAAATCTTATCAAGCATCTTTTCTGACCACAGCGCTTTGAGATTAGAAATCAATTACATGAAACAAGCTGTAAAAAACACAAACACATGGAGCCTAAACAATATGTTACTAAATAACCAATGGATCACTGAAGATAACAAAGAGGAAATCAATACCTAGAGACAAATGAAAATGAAAACAACAATCCAAAAACCTATGGGGCCTAGCAAAAGCAGTTCTAGGATGGAAGTTTACAGCAATACAATCTTACCTCAAGAAACAAGAAACATCTCAATAAACAACCTAACTTTACACCTAAAGCAACTAGAGAAAGAAGAACAAACAAAACCCAAAGTTAGTAGAAGGAAAGAAATTATAAAGATCAGAGCAGAAATAAAATGGAGACAAAGAAAATGATAGTAAAGATCAATGAAACCAAAAGCTGGTTCTTTGGGAAGATAAACAAAATTAATAAACCTTTAGCCAGACTCATCAAGAAAAAAAGGGAGAGGATTCAAATCAATAAAATTAGAAACAAAAAAGGAGAAGTTACAGAGGACACCACAGAAATACAAAGGAGCAAAAGAGACTACTACAAGCAATTATACTGAAATAAAATGGACAACCTCAAAGAAATGGACAAATTCTTAGAAAGGTACAACCTTCCAAGACTGAACCAGGAAGAAATAGAAAATATGAACAGACCAATCACAAGTAATGAAATTGAAACTCTTATTTAAAAACATCCAGCAAACAAAAGTCCAGGACCAGATGGCTTCACAGGCAAATTCTATCAAATATTTAGAGAAGAGTTAACATGTACCCTTCTGAAACTCTTCCAAAAAATTGCAGAGGAAGAAACACTCCCAAGCTCACTTCATGAGGCCGCCATCACCCTGACACCAAAACCAGAAAAAGATATCACCAAAAAAAGAAAATTAGAGGCCAATATCACTGATGAATATAGACACAAAAATCCTCAACTAAATACTAGCAAACAGAATCCAACATCACATTAAGAGGATCATACATCATGATCAAGTGGGATTTATCCCAGGGATGCAAGGATTTTTCAACATCCTCAAATGAATCAGTGTGAAACACCACATCAACAAATTGAAGAATAAAAACCATATGAACATCTCAATAGATGCAGAAAAATTTTTTGACAAAATTCATCACCCATTTATGATTTAAAAAAAAACTCTCCAGAAAGTGGGCATAGAGGGAACCTACCTCAACATAATAAAGACCATATATGACAAACCAATAGCAAACATCATTCCCAATGGTGAAAAACTGAAAACATTTCCTCTAAGAACAGGAAGAAAACAAGGATGTCCACTCTTGCCACTATTATTCAACAAAGTTTTGGAAGTCCCAGTCATGGCAATCAGAGAAGAAAAAGAAATGAAAGGAATCCAAATTGGAAAACAAGTAAAACTGTCGCTGTTTGCAGATGACATGATACTGTACATAGTAAATCCTAAATATGCTACTGGAAAACTACTAGAGCTCATCAATGAATTTGGTAAAGTTGCAGTATACAAAATTAATACACAGAAATCTCTTGCTTTCCTATACACTAGCAATGAAAGATCAGAAAGAGAAATTAAAGAAACAATCCCATTCACCATTGCAAAAAAAGAATAAAATACCTAGAAATAAGGAGGCAAAAGACCTGTACTCAGAAAAATATAAGATACTGATGAAAGAAATTAGATGATACAAACAGATGGAAAGATATACCATGTTCTTGGACTGGAAGAATCATCATTGTGAAAATGACTATACTACCCAAAGAAATCTATAGATACAATGCAAATTACCAATGGCATTTCCCACAGAATTAGCACAAAAAAATTTACAATTAGTATGGAAACACAAAAGACCATGAATAGCCAAAGCACTTTTCAGAAAGAAAAATGGAGCTGGAGGAATCAGGCTCCCTGACTTCAGACTATACTACAAAGCTACAGTCATCAAAACAGTATGGTACTGGCACAGAAACAGAAATATAGATCAATGTAACAGGATAGAAAGTCCAGAGATAAAACCACACAACTATGGTCACCTAATCTATGACAAAGGAGGCAAGAATATGCAATGGAGAAAAGAGTCTCTTCAGTAAATGGTGCTGAGAAAACTGGACAGCTACATATAAAAGAATGAAATTAGAACACTACCTAATGCCATACACAAAAATAAACTCAAAATGAATTAAAGATCTAAATGTGAGACTAAATACTATAAAACTCTTAGAGGAAAACATAGGCAGAACATACTTTGACATAACTCGCAACAATATCTTTTTTGAGCCATCTCCTAGAGTTATGAAAATAAAAACAAAAATAAACAGATGGGACCTAATTAAACTTAAAAGCTTTTGCACAGCAAAGGAAACCATAAACAAGCCAAAAGACAACCCTCAGAATGGGAAAAAATATTTGCAAACAAAGCGACCTACAAGAGATTAATCTCCAAAATATACAAATAGCTCATGCAGAGCAATATCAAAAAAAGAACAAACAACCCACTCAGAAAATGGGTGGAAGATCTAAATAGACATTTCTCCAAAGAAGACATACAGGTGGCTAAAAGTATGTGAAAAGATGCTCAATATCACTAATTATTAGAGAAATGAACATCAAATCTACAATGAGGTATCACCTCACACTGGTCAGAATGGCCATCAACAAAAAGTCTACAAACAATAAATACTGGAGAGGCTGTGGAGAAAAGGGAACCCTCCTACACTGTTGCTGGGAATGTAGACTGGTGCAGCCACTATGGAACAGTATGGAGGTTCCTTAAGAAACTAAAAATTGAGATACCATATGATCCAGCAATCCCACTCTTAGGCATATATCTGGAGAAAAGCATAATTCAAAAAGATACATGCACCCCAATGTTCATTGCAGCATTATTTACAATAACCAGGACATGGAAGCAACCTAAGTTTCCATCAACAGAGGAATGGATAAAGAAGATGTGGTACATATATACAGTGGAATATTACTCTGTCATAAAAAAGAACAAAATAATGCCATTTGCAGCAACATGGATGGACTGGAGACTGTTTGTTTTTTTTAATTTTATTTATTTCTTTGGTTGCGTTGGGTCTTTTTTGCTGCATGCGGGCTTTCTCTAGTTGCATTGAGCAGGGGCTACTCTTTGTGGTGGTGTGCAGGCTTCTCATTGCAGTGGTTTCCCTTGTTGCAGAGCTTGGGCTTTAGGCACGTGGGCTTCATTAGTTGTGGCAAGTGGGCTCAGTAGTTGTGGCTCGTGGGCTCTGGAGTGCAGGGTCAGTAGTTGTGGTGCATGGGCTTAGTTGCTCCATGGCATGTGGGATCATCCTGGACCAGGGATTGAACCTGTGTCCCCTGCATTGGCAGGTGGATTCTTAACCATTGTGCCACCAGGGAAGTCCCCTGGAGACTGTTATACTGAGTGAAGTAAGCCAGACAGAGAAAGACAAATACCATATGATATTGCTTATATGTGGAATCTAAAAAAAAGGCTACAAAAGAACTTATCTACAAAACAGAAATAGAGTTACAGATGTAGAAAACAGACTTATGGTTACCAAGGGGTAAGGGGGTTAGGGATAATTTGGAAGAATGAGCTTCCAATCTCTCTCTATATATATACTATATATAAAATATCTTTATATATTCTGTATATAGTAGTATATATAAAATAGATAACTAATAAGGACCTAGTGAATAGCACAGGAGACTCTACTCAGTACTCTGCAATAGCCTATATGGGAAAAGAATCTAAAAAAGAGTGGATATATGTATATGCATAACTGATTCACTTTGCTGTACACCTGAAACTAACACATTGTAAATCAACTATACTCCAATAACAATCTAAAAAAAATACTACTGAGGTATTTTACATTGTTTGTTTCTATTCATGTCTCTGAGATCCAGTGTGTATTTTACATTTATTGCATATTTAAATTTGGAAGCTCAACTTTAATTGGCAATGCTTCGTCTGTCTTTAGAGTTCATAAAACTTACAGTTGAAAAAGTTGTTCCAAAGTTACTTAAAGGTTTCTAATAACTGAATATAGTATCAGTGTTTAAATTTAAATGAATTTAAATTAAATTAAATTAAATTAAAATTTCAGTACCTCAGTTGCACTAGCCACATTTCAAGTGCCTAAAAGACACAAGTGGCTAATGGCTACCATATTGGACAGGATAGACATAGAACAAGGGCCTGCACCTTTTTCTGTCGAACTGGAGGTACATATTTTAGGTTCTGTGGGCTATACGGTCTCTGATAAAGCAGCCACAGACAATATGTCAATGAATAGGTGTGGCTGTATTCCAATAAAACTTTATTGAGACAAATATGTGCAGGCCCAGATTTGGCCCTCTGGCTATAGTTTAGCAACTCCTTCTGTAGAGAAACTTTAGTTTTCTCATCTGTAAAATGGATTTTCTGATTAAACATATTAAATTTATTTATTTTTACAAAATTGTTATCAGAGTATAGTTGATTTACAATGTTGTGTTAGTTTCAGGTGTATAGCAAAGTGATTTGGTTATACATACACATATATTCATTCTTTTTTAGATTCTTTTCTCATATAGTTTATCACAGAATATTGAGTAGAGTTCCCTGTGCTATACAGTAGGTCCTTGTTGGCTATCTATCTTATATATAGTAGTGTATGTATGTTCATCCCAACCTCCTGATTTATCCATCCCTCTGACATTTCCCCTTTAGTAACCATAAGTTTGTTTTCAATATCTGTAAGTCTGTTTCTGTTTTGTAAATAGGTTCATTTGTATCATTTTTAAAACTTATATTCCACATATGAGTAATATCATATGATATTTGTCTTCACCTGACTTACTTCACTTAGTATGATAATCTCTAGGTCCATCCATTTCTCTACAAATGATCCAATTTTGTTCCTTTTTATGACTGAGTAATATTCCATTGTATATATATACCACATCTTCTTTATCCATTGATCTGTCGATGGACATTTAGGTTGCTTCCATGTCCTTGTTATTGTAAATAATGCTGCAGTGAACATTGGGGTGCATGTATCTTTTTGAATTATGCTTTTCTCCAGATATATGCCCAGGAGTGGGACTGCTGGATCATATGTTATCTCTATTTTTAGTTTGTTAAGGAACCTCCATACTGTTTTCCATAGTGGCTGCACCAGTTTACATTCCCGGCAACAGTGTAGGAGGGTTCCCTTTTCTCCACAGCCTCTCCAGTATTTATTGTTTGTAGACTTTTTGATGATGGCCATTCTGACCGGTGTGAGGTGATACCTCATTGTAGATTTGATTTTCATTTCTCTAATAATTAGTGATATTGAGCATCTTTTCATGTGCTTTTAGCCATCTGTATGTCTTCTTCTTTTTTTTTTTTTTTTTGCGGTACACGGGCCTCTCACTGTTGTGGCCTCTCCCGTTCCGGAGCAACAGGCTCCGGACGCGCAGGCTCGGTGGCCATGGCTCACGGGCCTAGCCGCTCCGCGGCATATGGGATCTTCCCGGACTGGGGCACGAACCTGTGTGCCCTGCATCGGCAGGCAGACTCTCAACCACTGCGCCACCAGGGAAGCCCTGTATGTCTTCTTTGGAGAAATGTCTGCTTAGGTCTTCTGCCCATTTTGTGATTGTGTTGTTTGTTTTATTGACATAGAGCTGCATGAGCTGTTTGTATATTTTGGGGATTAATCCCTTGTCTGTCACTTCATTTGCAAATATTTTCTCCCATTTTGTGGGCTGTCTTTTCATTTTGTTTATGGTTTCCTTTGCTGTGCAAAGCTTGTAAGTTTGATTAGATGCCATTTATTTATTTTTGTTTTTATCTTCATTACTCTAGGAGGTGGATCAAAAAGATATTGCTGCGAATCATGTCAAAGAGTGTTCTGCCTATGTTTTCCTCTAAGAGTTTTATAGTGTCCAGGCTTACATTTAGGTCTTTGATCCATTTTGTAAACTCTATTAAATTTAAATGAGTGACTGCATATAAGGAATGTAACAGAGTGCTTGGGTCTATACATGGTCTAAAAATTTTCTACTTAGATATTGAAAAGCACTTTGCCCATTTATGGGCAGTTACCAGCTTATGTAGTTGGTTTGAACATGGAAGTCTCCTGTAGCTGTTGGGAACTTGCCTTTTTCCTCTGTAATTCTCCACCTGTAGACCCTATGGCAAAGTTTGTCTTTTACTATCAGGGCCACCTCTGTTCCTTATGTTTCTAAATTATTTTAGGTATTGTATTAGTGTCCTATTGTGGCAGTAGCAACTTACCACAAACATAATGGCTTAAAACAACACAAATTTATTTACTTATAGTTCTGGAGGTCAGAAGTCTGAAATAGGTTTCGCTGGGCTAAAATCAAGTTGTTGACAGGATCATACTTCTTCTGGAGGCTCTAGGGGAGAAGACTTTCCTTACCCTCAGCTTCTGGGCACCTCCTTCATCTTCAAAGCTAGTAGCATAGCATCTGCAAATTTCTCTTTATCTGGCCTCTGCTTCCTTCCTTACATCTTCTCCCTCTTATAAGGACCTGTGTGATTGTCTTGGGCTCATCTGGATAATCTAGATAATCTCATTGCAAAATCATTAATTTAATCACAGCTGCAAAGTCCATTTTGCCATATAAGGTAACATATTTTCAAGTTCTCTGAATTAGGATGCGGACATGTTTGGAGCCTATCTCAGGTAGGATCATATTTTCACAATTTTTTTTAATATAAAGACTTTTTAAAGAGCAGCTTTAAGTTTACAGCAAAATTGAGAGGAAGGTACAGAGATTTCCCATATACTTCCCTGCCCTCATGCATGCATAGCTTCCTTCATGATCAACATCACTCACCAGAATGGTATCAGCTTTACTATGGATGAACCTATATTGACACAGCACAATCACCCAAAGTCCATAGTTTATCTTAGGGTTCACTCTTGGTGTTGTACATTCTATGTGTTTGGACAAATGTATATTGACACATATCCATCATTATAATATCATATAGAGTAGTTTCACTGCCCTAAAAATCCTCTGCCTATTCCTCTCTCCCTGCTACCTACTCGCGTGGCAACCACTGATCTTAAATGTCTCTATAGTTTTGCCTTGTCCAGAACGTTGTATACTTGGAATCATATAGGATGTAGCTTTTTCAGATTGGCTTCTTTCACTGTAATATGCATTTAAAGTCATAATTTTGTTTTTCTAAATACTCCTTGACTGTTAGAGTCACATACTGAAATATTTCCAGATGGAATGATGAATCTAAGTTTTGCTTCAAAATGATCCATCCCAGTGTGGGGGAAATAGTTGGGTGCATATGACACTAGACTGCCAATAGGTTAGTAATTTTTGAAGCTAGGTGATGGGTACTTGTGGATCATTGTACATGTCTCATTAATTTTGTGTGCCTGTTTGAAAACTTCCACAACAAAAAGTTAAAAAAATTTCCATGTGGTTGTGAGTTTTTCAATATCTCCTGATAATTATTTTAATTTTTTCTCTATATATTTTAAAGTTAGATTCTTAGGTCTATACAAGTTTTAATATTGGATATTCTTGGAAGACTGTTCCTTTTATTATTAAAAAATAGCTTTTTACATTATCCATTTTTATTTTTACTTTATCCTTATTTGTCTGTTTTTAATATTGTTACATCAGCTTCTTTGGGTTAGTTTTTTCCTAATATTTTATTTTCCATCCTTTTAAAAAATTCTTTTATTTTCAGTTTCACAGTTTAGCATTTATTAACATGGCCAGAGGTAAAAGATTAAGCAGGGGCAGGTGTCCCTACTCTTGGCACCCCTTCCTTATACAATGTATCACTGCATTATATGCATTTAACAGTTTACCTGCCCATCTCCAGACTGACTGGGGGTATGTAAAGGACAGCAGCCGGATCTCACTCACATATTCATGCTTGGTTATCATGTCTGCCCCCCCACAGCCCCAGAAGGGCTTCTAGCTTAGCAGTAGGTAGTTAACGTATATTAGTGGATTGAATGTACAGGATGGATGGCAATCAAGTAGTTAGAATATAAACGGCTGGGACTGAATCACCAGATTTAACAAACAGAAGAATTTGATTTATGGGAGTTAGAGATTAAAAAAGAAATCTATAGATAACAAAAAACATGATATCAGTTTTAACATAAAACTTAGGAAACACTTATAAAAGAAAAGAGGACTAAAATGAGTCCACCCTGAGCTGACACTGTTAACATTATTGTGTGTATGCCTTTAAAGTTTTATTTCTTCTGCATATGTGTATAGATATGTAGGTTTTTTGTTTTTTTAAAGTAGATTATTTTATTTATTTATCTATTTTTGAATATTTGAATTTTCTTTTATTTAGTTTTTTATACAGCATGTTCTTATTAGTTATCCATTTTATACATATTAGTGTATATATGTCAATCCCAATCTCCCAATTCATCACACCACCACCCGCCTGCTGCTTTCCCCCCTTGGTGTCCACACGTTTGTTCTCTACAGCTGTGTCTCAGTTTCTGCCCTGCAAACTGGTTCATCTGTACCATTTTTCTAGGTTCCACATATATGCATTAATATACGAGATTTGTTTTTCTCTTTCTGACTTGCTTCACTCTGTATGACAGTCTCTAGATTCATCCATGTCTCTACAAATGACCCAATTTCGTTCCTTTTTATGGCTGAGTAATATTCCATTGTATATATGTACCACATCTGCTTTACCCATTTGTCTGTCGATGGGCATTTATGTTGCTTCCATGACGTGGCTATTGTAAATAGTGCTGCAGTGAACATTGGGGTGCATGTGTCTTTTTGAATTATGGTGTTCTCTGGGTATATGACCAGTAGCGGGATTGCTGCGTCAAATGGTAATTCTATTTTTAGTTTTTTAAGGAACCTCCATACTGTTCTCCAGAGTGGCTGTATCAATTTACATTCAAACCAACAGTGCAAGAGGATTCCCTTTTCTCCACACACTCTCCAGCCTCTGTTGTTTGCAGATTTTCTGATGATGCCCATTCTAACTGGTGTGAGGTGAACTCATTGTTGTTTTGATTTGCATTTCTCTAATAATTACTGATGTTGAGCAGCTTTTCATGTGCTTATTGGCCATTTGCAAGTCTTCTTTGGCAAAATGTCTGTTTAGGTCTTCTGCCCATTTTTGGATTGGGTTGTTTGTTTTTTTAATATTGAGCTGCAGGAGCTGTTTATATATTTTGGAGAGTAATCATTTGTTGATTTGTTTGCAAATATTTTCTCCCATTCTGAGGGTTGTCTTTTCTTCTTGTTTATGGTTTCCCTTGCTGTGCAAAAGCTTTTAAGTTTCATTAGGTCCCATTTTTTTATTTTTGCTTTTATTTCTATTACTCTAGGAGGTGGATCAAAAAAGATCTTGCTGTGATTTATGTCAAAGAGTGTTCTCCCCATGTTTTCCTCTAAGAGTATTATAGTGTCTGGTCTTACATTTAAGTCTCTAATCCATCTTGAGTTTATTTTTGTGTATGGTGTTAAGGAGTGTTCTAATTTCATTCTTTTACATGTAGTTGTCCAGTTTTCCCTGCAACACTTATTGAAGAGTCTGTCCTTTCTCCATTTTATATCCTTGCTTCCTTTGTCAGAGATTAGTTGACCACAGGTGGGTGGGTTTATCTCTGGGCTTTCTATCGTGTTCCATTGATCTATATTTCTGTTTTTGTGCGAGTACCGTATTGTCTTGATTACTGTAGCTTCATAGTATAGTCTGAAGTCAGGCAGTCTGTTTCCTCCAGCTCTGTTTTTTTCCCTCAAGACTGCTTTGGCTATTCGGGGTCTTTTATGTTTCCATAGAAATTTTAAGATTTTTTGCTCTAGTTCTGTAAAAAGTACTATTGGTAACTTGATAGGGATTACATTGAAACTGTAGATTGCTTTGGGTAGTATAGTCATTTTCACAATATTGATTCTTCCAATCCAAGAACATGGTATATCTCTCCATCTGTTGGTATCTTTAATTTCATTCATCAGTGTCTTATAGTTTTCTGCATACAGGGCTTTTGCCTCCCTAGGTAAGTTTATTCCTAGGTATTTTATTCTTTTGGTTGCAGGGGTAAATGGAAGTGTTTCCTTAATTTCTCTTCTAGATTTTTCATCATTAGTGCACAGGAATGCAAGAGATTTCTGTGTATTAATTTTGTATCCTGCAACATTACCAATATCTTTGATTAGCTCTAGTAGTTTTATGGTGACATCATTAGGATTCTCTATGAATACTATCATGTCATCTGCAAACAGTGACAGTTTTACTTCTTCTTTTCTAATCTGTGTTCCTTTTATTTCTTTTTCTTCTCTGATTTCCATAGCTAGGAATTCCAAAACTATGTTAAATAATAGTGGTGTGAGTGAACATCCTTGTCTTGTTCCTGATCTTAGAGGAAATGCTGTCAGTTTTTCACCATTGAGAATAATGTTTGCTGTGGGTTTGTCATCTATGGCCTTTATTATTTTGAGGAAGATTCCCTCTATGCCCACTTACTGGAGAGTTTTTATCATAAATCGGTGTTGATATTTGTCAAAAGCTTTTTCTGCATCTATTGAGATGACCATATGGTTTTTATTTTTCAATTTGTTGTTGTGGTGTATCACATTGATTGAATTGTGTGTATTGAAGAATCCTTGCATCCCTGGGATAAATCCCACTTGATCATGGTGTATGATCATTTTAATGTGTTGTTGGATTCTGTTTACTAGTATTTTGTTGAGGATTTTTGCATTTATATTCATCAGTGATATTGGTCTGTAATTTTATTTTTTTGTAGTATCTTTTTCTGGTTTTGGTATCAGGGTGAATGTGGCCTCGTAGAATGAGTTTGGGAGTGTTCCTTCCTCTGCAATTCTTTGGAAGACCTTGAGAAGGATGGGTGTTAGCTCTTCTCTAAATTTTTGATAGAAATCACCTGGGAAGCCATCTCATCCTGGACTTTTGTTGGAAGATTTTTTTTTTTTTGGGGGGTACGCAGGCCTCTCACTGTTGTGGCCTCTCCTATTGCAGAGCACAGGCTCCAGATGCACAGGCTCAGTGGCCATGGCTCACAGGCCTAGCCGCTCCGTGGCATGTGGGATCTTCCCAGACTGGGGCACGAACCCGTGTCCCCTGCATCGGCAGGCAGACTCTCAACCACTGCGCCACCAGGGAAGCCCTGTTGGAAAATTTTTAAACACAGTTTCAATTTCACTACTTGTGATTGGTCTGCTCATATTTTCTATTTCTTCCTGGTTCAGTCTTGGAAGGTTATACCTTTCTAAGAATTTGTCCATTTCTTCCAG
The DNA here is from genome assembly GCF_937001465.1 of Orcinus orca. Lineage (NCBI taxonomy): Eukaryota > Metazoa > Chordata > Mammalia > Artiodactyla > Delphinidae > Orcinus > Orcinus orca. The sequence goes on from NC_064574.1 coordinate 32,637,495, forward strand.
GTTGTCCATTTTATTGGCATAGAGTTGCTTGTAGTAATCTCTTAGGATGCTTTGTATTTCTGTGGTGTCTGTTGTAACCTCTCCTTTTTCATTTTTAATTTTATTGATTTGAGTCCTCTCCCTCCTTTTCTTGATGAGTTTGGATAATGGTTAATCAATTTTGTTTCTCTTCTGAAAGAACAAGCTTTTAGTTTTATTGATCTTTACTATCGTTTTCTTTGTTTCTATTTCATTTATTTCTGCTCTGATCTTTATGATTTCTTTCCTTCTACTAACTTTGGGGTTCGTTTGTTCTTTCTCTAGTTCCTTTAGGTGTAAGGTTAGATTGTTTATTTGAGATTTTTCTTGATTCTTGAGGTAGGCTTGTATTGCTATAAACTTTCCTCTTAGAACTGCTTTTGCTGCATCCTATAGGTTTTGGATCATCGTGTTTTCACTGTCATTTGTCTCTAGGTATTTTTTGATTTCCTCTTTGATTTCTTCAGTGATCTCTTGGTTTTTTAGTAACGTATTGTTTAGCCTCCATGTGTTTGTGTTTTTTATGTTTTTTTCTGTGTAATTGATTTCTAATATCATAGCGCTGTGGTCAGAATAGATGTTTCATATTATTTCAATTTTCTTAAATTTACTGTGGCTTGATTTGTGACCCAAGATGTTATCTATCCTGGAGAATGTTCCATGTGCACTTGAGAAGAAAATTTAATCTGCTGTTTTGGATGAAATGTCCTATAAATATCAATTAAATCTATGTGGTATATTGTGTCATTTAAAGCTTGTGTTTCCTTATTTATTTTCATTTTGCTTGATCTGTCCATGGTGTGAGTGTGGTGTTAATATCCCCCACTGTTATTGTGTTACTGTCGATTTCCTCTTTTATAGCTGTTAGCAGTTGCCTTATGTATCGAGGTGCTCCTATGCTGGGTGCATATGTATTTATAGTTGTTATATCTTCTTCTTGGATTAATCCCTTGATCATTATGTAGTGCCCTTCCTTGTCTCTTGTAACATTCTTTATTTTAAAGTCTATTTTATCTGATATGAGTATTGCTACTCCAGCTTTCTTTTGATTTCCATTTGCATTGAATACCTTTTTCCATCCCCTTGCTTTCAGTCTGTATGTGTCCCTAGGTCTGAAGTGGGTCTCTTGTAGACAGCATATACATGGGTCTTGTTTTTGTATCCATTCAGTGAGCCTGTGTCTTTTGGTTGGAGCATTTAATCCATTCAAGTTTAAGGTTATTATCGATATGTATGTTCCTGTTACCATTTTCTTAATTGTTTTAGGTTTATTTTTGTAGGTCCTTTTCTTCTCTTGTGTTCCTATTTAGAGAAGTTCCTTTAGCATTTGTTGTAGAGCTGGTTCGGTGGTGCTGAATTCTCTTAGCTTTTGTTTGTCTGTAAGGCTTTTGATTTCTCTGTTGAATCTGAATGAGATCCTTGTTGGGTAGAGTAATCTTGGTTGTAGGTTATTTCTTTTTATCATTTTAAATATGTCATGCCACTCCCTTCTGACTTACAGAGTTTCTGCTGAGAAATCAGCTGTTCTTTTTCCGAGTTCCTGGATCATCTTCACTATCATTATTCTGAATTATTTTCCTGGAAGGTTGCCTATCTCCACTTCATTTAGTTGTTTTTCTGGTGTTTTATCTTGTCCCTTTATGTGGTACATAGCCCTCAGCCTTTTCATCTTGTCTATCTTTCTGTGAATGTGGTTTTTGTTCCACAGGCTGCACGATTGTAATTCTTCTTGCTTCTGCTCTCTGCTCCCTGGTGGATTAGGTTATTAAGAGGCTTGTGCCAGTTTCCTGATGGGAAGGACTGGTAGTGGGTAGAGCTGGGTGTTGCTCTGGAGGGCAGAGCTCAGTACAACTTTAATCCACTTGTCTGTTGATGAGTGGGTCTGGGTTCCTTCCCTGTTGGTTGTTTGGTCTTAGGCGACCCAACACTGGAGACTACCCAGGCTCTTTGGTGGGGCTAATGGCAGACTCTGGGAGGGCTCACACCAAGGAGTACTTCCCATAACTTCTGCTTCCAGTGTCCTTGTCCTCACGGTGAGCCACAGCCACACCCCTCTCTGCAGGAGACCATCCAACACTAGCAGGTAGGCCTGGTTCAGTCTCCTATGGGGTCACTGTTCCTTCCCCTGTGTCCTGATGTGCACACCACTTTGTGTGTGCCCTCCAAGAGTGGAGTCTCTGTTTCCCCCAGTCCTGTCAAATTCTTGTAATCAAATCCCACTAGGCTTCAAACTCTGATTCTCTAGGAATTCCTCCTCCCATTGCCAGACCCACAGATTGGGAAGCCTGACGTGGGGATCAGAACCTTTACTGCAGTGGGTGGACTTCTGTGGTATATGTGTTCTACAGTTTGTGAGTCACCCACCCAACAGTTATGGGATTTGATTTTATTGTGATTGTGCCCCTCCTACCATCTCATTTTGGCTTCTCCTTTGTCTTTTGATGCAGAGTATCAATACATATTGATAATTACCTTAAATGTAAATGGATTACATTTACATGTAATTTACATTTACATGGATTACAAAGGTAATGGATTACATTACCTTAAATGTAAATGGATTAAATGCTCCAACCAAAAGACATAGACAGGGTGAATGGGTATAAAAACAAGACCTGTACATATTCTGTCTAAAAGACCTAGGGACACATACAGACTGAAAGTGAGTGGATGGAAAAAGATATTCAATGCAAATGGAAATCAAAAGAAAGCTGGAGTAGCAATTGACATATCAGAAAAAATAGACTTTAAAATAAAGTCTATTACAAGAGACAAAGAAGCACACTACATAATGATCAAAGAATCATTCCAAGAAGAAGATATAACAATTGTACATATTTATGCACCCAACATAAGAGCATCTCAACACATAAGGCAAATACTTACAGCCGTAAAAGGGGGAATCAACACTAACACAATAATAGTTGTGGACTTTAACAGCCCACTTTCACCAATGGACAGATCAACCAAAATGATAGTAAATAAGGAAACACAAGCTTTAAATGACACATTAAACAAGAAGGACTTAAGTGATATTTATAGGACATTCCATACAAAAACAACAGAATACACTTTCTTCTCAAGTGCTCATGGAACATTCTCCAGAAGAGATCATATCCGGGTCACAAATCAAGCCTTGGTAAATTTAAGAAAACTGAAATTGTATCAAGTATCCTTTCTGACCACAACATTATGAGACTAGATATCAACTACAAGAAAAAAAACTGTAAAAAGTACAAATGCATGGAGGCTAAACAATATGGTACTAAATAAGAAATCAAAGAGGACATCAAAAAATACCTAGAAACAAATGACAGTGAAGAAACAATGACCCAAAACCAATGACCAATGACCCAAATGCAGCAAAAGAAGTTCTAAGATGGAAGTTTATAGCAATGCAACCCTTCCTCAAGAATCAAGAAATGTCTCAAATAAACAACCTAACCTTACAACTAAAGCAATTAGAGAAAAAAGAACAACAGCAACCAAAAAAACACAAATTAGCAGAAGGAAGGAAATCATAAATATCAGATCAGAAAAAAATGAAAAAAAAATGAAGGCAACGATAGCAAAGATCAATAAAACTAAACACTGGTTCTTTTAGAAGATAAACAAAATCGATAAATCATTAACCAGAATCAAAAAAAAAAAAAGGGAGAAGACTCAAATCAACAGAATTAGAAATGAAAAAGGAGAGGTAACAACTAACACTGAGAAATACAAAGGATCATGAGAGATTGCTACAAGCAACTACATGCCAATAAAATGGACAACCTGGAAGAAATGGACAAGTTGTTAGAAAATCACAACCTTCTGAAACTGAACCTGGAAGAAATAGAAAATATAAATAGACAAATCACAAGCACTGAAATTGAAACTGTGAAAAAAATCTTCCAACAAATAAAAGCCCATGACCAGATGGCTTCACAGGCGAATTCTATCAAACATTCAGAGAAGAGTTAGCACCTATCCTTCTCAAACTCTTCCAAAATAAAGCAAAGGGAGGAACACCCCAAAACTTATTCTACATGGCTACCATCACCCTGATACTGAAACCAGACAAATATATCACAAAAAAAGAAAACTACAGGCCAATATCACTGATGAACATAGATGCAAAAATCCTCAACAAAATACTAGCAAACAGAATCCAACAGCACATTAAAAGCATCATACAACATGAGCAAGTGGGGTTTATTCCAGGAATGCAAGGATACTTCAATATACGCATATCAATCGATACACCATATTAACAAATTGAAGGAGAAAAACCATATGATCATCTCAATAGATGCAGAAAAAGCTTTCAACAAAATTCAACAACGATTTATCATAAAAACTCTCCAGGAAGTAGGCATAGAGAGAACTAACCTCAACGTAATAAAGGCCATATATGACAAACCTCAGCCAACATCATTCTCAATGGTGAAAAACTGAAACCATTTCCTCTAAGGTCTGGAAAAAGACAAGGTTGCTCACTCTAACCACTGTCATTCCACATAGTTTTGGAAGTTTTAGCCACAGCAATCAGAGAAGAAAAAGAAATAAAAGGAATCCAATTGGAAAATAAGAAATAAAACGTCACTGTTTGCAGATGACATGTTACTATACATAGAGAATCCTAAAGATGCTACCAGAAAACTAGTAGAGCTAATCAATGAATTTGGTAAAGTAGCAGGATACAAAATTAATGCACAGAAATCTTTTGCACTCCTATACAGTAATGATGAAATATATCTGAAAGAGAAAATAAGGAAACACTCCCATTTACCACTGCAACAATAAATGTAGGAATAAACCTACCTAACGAAACAAAAGACCTGTACACAGAAAACTATAAGACACTGATGAAAGAAATTAAAGGTGATACAAACAGATGGAGAGATATACCACATTCTTGGATTGGAAAACTCAACATTGTGAAAATGACTCTACTACCCAAAACAATCTACAGATTCAATGCAATCCCTATCAAACTACCAATGGCATTTTTCACAGAACCAGGACAAAAAATTTCACAATTTGTGTGGAAACACAAAAGATCCCGAATAGTCAAAGCAATCTTAAGAAAAAAAAAAAAAAAACAGAGATGGAGGAATCAGGCTCCTTGACTTCAGACAATACTACAAAGCTACAGTAATCAAGACAGCAGGTACTGGCACAAAAACAGAAATATAGGACAATGAACAGGATAGAAAACCCAGAGATGAACCCATGCACATAGGGTGACCTTATTTTGATAGAGGCAAGAACACACCATGGAGAACAGACAGCCTCTTCAATAAGTGGTGCTGGGAAAACTGGACAGCTACATGTAAAGGAATGAAATTAGGACACTCTCTAATACCATACACAAATATAAACTCAAAATGGATTAAAATGTAAGGCCAGACACTATAAAGCTCTTAGAGGAAAATATAGGCAGAACACTCTATGACATAAATCACAGCAAGATCCTTTTTGACCCACCTCCTACAGAAATGGAAATAAAAATAAACAAATGGGACCTAACGAAACTTAAATCTTTTTCACAGCAAAGGAAACTATAAACAAGATGAATAGGCAACCCTCAGAATGGGAGAAAATATTTGCAAATGAAGCAACTGACAAAGGATTAATCTCCAAAACTTACGAGCAGCTCATGCAGCTCAATACCAAAAAAACAAACAACCTAATCACAAAATGGGCAGAAGACCTAAATAGACATTTTTCCAAAGAAGATATACAGATTGCCAAGAAACACATGAAAGGAGGCTTAACATCACTAATCATTAGATAAATGCAAATCAAAACTACAATGAGGTATCACCTCACACCGGTCAGAATGTCCATCATCAAAAAATCTACAAACAATAAATGTTGGAGAGGGTGTGGAGAAAAGGGAACCCTCTTGCACTGTTGGTGGGAATGTAAACTAATACAGCCACTATGGAGAACAGTATGGAGGTTCCTTAAAAAACTAAAAAAGGACTACCATATGACCTATCAATCCCACTATTGGGCATATACCCTGTGAAAACCATAACTCAAAAAGAGTCATGTACCACAATGTTCATTGCAGCTCTATTTACAATAGCCAGGACATGGAAGCAACCTAAGTGTCCATCAACAGATGAATGGATAAAGAAGATGTGTCACATACATACAATGGAATATTACTCAGCCATAAAAGGAAATGAAATTGAGTTATTTATAGTGAGGTGGATGGACCTAGAGTCTGTCATACAAAGTGAAGTAAGTCAGAAAGAGAAGAACAAATACGGTATGCTAACACATATAATGGAATCTAAAAAAAAAAAAAAAGGTTCTGAAGAACCTAGGGGCTGAACAGGAATAAAGACGCAGATGAAGAGAATGGACTTGAAGACACGGGAGGGTGAATGGTAAGCTGGGGCGAAGTGAGAGAGTGGCATTGACATATATACAGTACCAAATTGTCACATAGATAGCTAATGGGAAGCAACCGCGTAGCACAGGGAGATCAACTCGGTGCTTTGTGACCACCTAGAAGGGTGGGATAGGGAGGGTTGGAGGGAGACCCAAGAGGGTGGGGATATGGGGATATATGCATACGTATAGCTGATTCACTTTGTTATACAGCAGATAGTAACACAACAATCTAAAGCAATTATGCTCCAATAAAGATATTTTACCAAAAAAAGAATAGCACATGTTAAAAAAAAAAAAAAACACCACAGGGAGGTACTGACTGACATCTATTAGAATGGCTATTATCGAACAACAAAAAAATAACAAATGTGGGTGTGGATGTGGAGAAAAGGCAAACCTCATGCACTCTTGGTGGGAATATAAACTGTTGGAAAATAGTATGGAGATTTCTTTAAAATTTTTTTAAAAATTTAAAACTAGAACTACCATAATGATACAGCAATTCCACTCCTGGGTATTTATCTGAAGCAAATGAAAACACTAATTTGAACATGCACTCTTATGTTCATTGCCACATTATTTACAATAGCCAAGATATGGAAACAACCTAAGGGCCCATCAACAGATAATAGATGAATGGATAAAGAAGATGTGGTATATATATATATCCCATTTTTAAATATATATAATAGAATATTTCTCAACCATAAAAAATGAAATCTTGCCACTTGTGACAACATGGATGTACCTAGAGTGTATTATACTAAGTGAAATAAGTAGACAGAGAAAGACAAATACTGTATGATTTCACTTATATGTGGAATCTAAAAAACAAACCAGTGGCTGACAGAGAAGAGGGAATGGGGACAGGAGAGGAATAGATGAGGGAGATTAAGAGGTATACACTTCCAGGTGCAAAATAAATGAATCACAGGTATGAAATGTACAGCACAGGGAATATATTCAATAATAATGTAATATCTTTGTACTGGTGGCAGGTGGTAACTAGACTTATCATGGTGATCATTTTGCAATTTATAGAAATATTGAATCACTATGTTGTGTAACAAGAGTTAACATAGTGTTGTAGGTCATTTATACTTTAAAAACAAACAAACAAACTCATAGAAAAAAAGATCAGATTTTTAGTTACCAGAGGTGGAGGTGGGGGAGGGGGAATTGAATGAAGGAGGTCAAATGTACAAATTTCCATTTATAAGCACTAGGAATATAATGTACAACATGATTAATATAATTAACACTTCTGTATGTTATATATGGAAGTGTTAAAAGAGTAAATCCTAAGAGTTCTCATCACAAGGAAAAAAATTTTTTTTCTATTTCTTTAATTTTTTATCTATATGAGATTTTGGATGTTCACTAAATTTGTAATAATTACTTCGTGATGTATGGAAGTCAAATCATTATGCAGTAAACCTTAAACTTATACTGTGCTATATGTCAATTATATCTCAGTAAAACTGGAAGAAAAAAAAGTGACACAGGTGCAAAAGATGGGAAGCAAAGCACCCTGACGTCAAGGGAGGGACCCTCAGGAATGGTAGAAGGGATCTGAGGAGATACCTGAGTAGAGTATGAATCGAGGCCTAAACAGGAGTGTATAGAAAGCTTCTAGCCTAGGGCAATTGAGATTTTGAATCATAGCTATCATGATTATATATATGAAATGACTGGAGAACACTCATTTTTAGGAAGTATCCTGGCATTCATTGCCAGGCCCCTGCCTGACTTTCTAACCTCTTTCCTAATATCCGTTGGGTGGTCAAGGCTCACTCAGATACTGGACCCATCTCTTTTCTGGGTACTTAGTGCACCACACTCCTATGGTAGACTGGCTACATCCCTGTTAGCTCTGTACCCTTCTTCTCCATGGCCAAGGAGCATACCTGGCTTCAGAAAGTCTGGCTTTGGAGGGTTGCTCTGACAGAGCCATGGAGCAGTCAACTGTCTGCACCAAGCTGGCATTTGATTTGGCTTTTCCACTTCACTTTTTTATGTTCCAGTTGCTCATGAATATTATGGGCAAAAATATCTCCCCAAGACAGGAAGACACAGGAGTCTGAGTTCTCATTCATGACATCCAGGAGTAAGAAATATGCTTTGGGAGGAACTGAGCAGAGTCTGAATGGAAGCTCTTTTTATTTATTTATTATTTATTTATTTATTATTTATGTATTTATTAAACATCTTTACTGGGGTATAATTGCTTTACAATGGTGTGTCAATTTCTGCTGTATAACAAAGTGAATCAACTATACGTATACATATATCCCCATACCCCCTCCCTCTTGCATTTCCCTACCACCTTCCTTATCCCACTCCTCTAGGTGGTCACAAAACACCGAGTTGATCTCCCTGTGCTGTGCGGTTGCTTCCCACTAGCTATCTATTTGACATTTGGTAGTTTATATATGTCAATGCCACTCTCTCTCTTCGTCCCAGCTTACCCTTCCCCCTCCCCTTGTCCTCAAGTCCATTCGCCAACTCTGCGTCTTTACTCCTGTCCTGTCCCTATGTTCTTCAGAACAATTTTTTTGTTTTAGATTCCATATATATGTGTTAGCATACAGTATTTGTTTTTCTCTTTCTGAATTACTTCACTCTGTATGACAGACTCTAGGTCTATCCACCTCACTACAAATAACTCAATTTCGTTCTTTTTATGGCTGAGTGATATCCCATTGTATATATGTGCCACATCATCTTCATCCATTCATCTGTCAATGGACACTTAGGTGTCTTCCATGTCTTGGCTATTGTAAATAGAGCTGCTATGAACATTGTGGTACATGACTTTTTTTGAATTATGGTTTTCTCAGGGTAAATGCCCAGTAGTGGTATTGCTGGGTTGTATGGTAGTTCTATTTTTAGTTTTGTAAGTAACCTCCATCCTGTTCTCCATAGTGGCTGTATCAATTTACATTCCCACCAAAAGAAAAAGAGAGTTCCCTTTTCTCCACACACTGTCCTGAATGCATTGTTTGTAGATTTTTTGATGATGGCCATTCTGACCACTGGATGACCAGTCTGAGGTGATACCTGATTGTAGTTTTGATTTGTATTTATCTAATGATTAGTGATTTTGAGCTACCTTTCATGTGTCTGTTGGCAATCTGTATGTCTTCTTTGGAGAAATGTCTATTTAGGTCTTCTGCCCATTTTTGGATTGGGTTGTTAGTTTTTTTGATATTGAGCTTCACGAGCTGCTTGTATATTTTGGAGATTAATCATTTGTCAGTTCCTTTATTTGCAAATATTTTCTCCCATTCTGAAAGTTGTCTTTTCAATTTGTTTATGGTTTCCTTTGCTGTGCAAAAGATTTAAGTTTCATTAGGTCCCATTTGTTTATTTTTGTATCCATTTCGCTAGCAGGTGGGTCAAAAAGTATCTTGCTGTGAATTATGCCATAGAGTGTTCTGCCTATGTTTTCCTCTAAGAGATTATTTATAGTGTCTGGCCTTACGTATAGGTCTATAATCCATTTTGAGTTTATTTTTGTGTATGATGTTAGAGAGTGTTCTAATTTCATTCTTTTACATGTAGCTGTACAGTTTTCCCAGCACCACTTATTGAAGAGGCTGTCTGTTCTCCATTGTATATTCTTGCCTCCTTTATCAAAGATAAGGTGACCATATGTGCATGGGTTTATCTCTGGGCTTTCTATCCTGTTCCATTGATCTATATTATTGTTTTTGAGCCAGTACCATACTGTCTTGTTTATTGTAGCTTTGTAGTATAGTCTGAAATTAGGGAGCCTGATTCCTCCAGCTCCATTTTTCTTTCTTAAGATTGCTTTGGCTATTCAGGGTCTTTTGTGTTTCTACAGAAATTGTGAATTTTTTTGTCCTGGTTCTGTGAAAAATGCCATTGGTAGTTTGATAGGGAATGCATTGAACCTGTAGACTGTTTTGGGTAGTATAGTTATTTTCACAATGTTGATTTTTCCAATCCAAGAACGTGGTATATCTCTCCATCTGTTTGTATCACCCTTAATTTCTTTCCTCAGTATCTTATAGTTTTCTGCATACAGGTCTTTTGTCTCCTTAGGTAGGTTTATTCCTGGGTATTTTATTATTTTGTTGTAATGGTAAATGGGAATGTTTTCTTAATTTCACTTTCAGATTTTTCATCATTAGTGTACAGGAATGCAAGAAATTTCTGTACATTAATTTTGTATCCTGCAACTTTACCAAATTCATTGATTAGCTCTAGTAATTTTCTGGTGGCATCTTTAGGATTCTCTATGTATAGTATCATGTCATCTGCAAACACTGACAATTTTACTTCTTCTTTTCCAATTTGGATTCCTTTTATATCTTTTTCTTCTCTGATTGCCACGGCTAAAAATTCCAAAACTATGTTGAATAATAGTGGTGGGGGTGGACAACCTTGTCCTGTTCCTGATCTTAGTGGAAATGTTTTCAGTTTTTCACCATTGAGAACAATGTTGCTGTGGGTTTGTCATAGATGGCCTTTATTATGTTGAGGTAATTCCCTCTATGCCTACTTTCTGGAGAGTTTTTATCATAAATGGTGTTGAAGTTTGTCAAAAGCTTTCTTTGCATCTATTTTGGGTTGATCATATGGTTTTTCTCCCGCAGTTTGTTAATATGGTGTATCACATTGATTGATTTGTATATATTGAAGAATCCTTGCATTCCTGGGATAAACCCCACTTGATCATGGTTGTATGATCCTTTTAATGTGCTGTTGGATTATGTTTCCTAGTATTTTATTGAGAATATTTGCATCTATGTTCACCAGTGATTTTGGCTGGTAGTTGTCTTTCTTTGTGACATCTTTTTCTGGTTTTGGTATCAGGGTGATGATGGCCTTGTAGAATGAGTTTAGGAGTGTTCCTCCCTCTGCTATAGTTTGGAGGCATTTGAGAAGGACAGGTGTTAGCTCTTCTCTAAGTGTTTGATAGAATTCGCCTGTGAAGCCATCTGGTCCTAGGTTTTTGTTTGTTGGAAGATTTTTAATCATGGTCTCAATTTCAGTGCTTGTGATTGGTTTGTTTATATTTTCTGTTTCTTTCTTGTTCAGTCTTGGAAGGTTGTGCTTTTCTAAGAACATGTCCATTTCTTCCAGGTTGTCCATTTTATTGGCATTAGTTGGTTGTAGTAATCTCTCATGATCCTTTGTATTTCTGCAGTGTCAGTTGTTAATTCTCCGTTTTCATTTCTAATTCTGTTGATTTGAGTGCTCCTTTTTTTCTTGATGAGTCTGGCTAATGGTTTATCCATTTTGTTTATCTCCTCAAAAAAACAGCTTTTAGTTTTATTGATATTTGCTATCTTTTCCTTCATTTATTTTTCATTTATTTCTGATCTGATCTTTATGATTTCTTTCCTCTGCTAACTTTGGGGTTTTTTTTTGTTTTGTTTTCTTGTTCTTCTTTCTCTAATTTCTTTAGGTGTAAGGTTAGGCTGTTTATTTGAGATTTTTCTTGTTTCTTGAGGTAGGATTTTATTGCTATAAATGTCCCTTTTAGAATTGCTTTTGCTGCATCCCATAGGCGTTGGGCTGTCGTGTTTTCTTTGTCATTTGTTTCTAGATATTTTTTGATTTACTCTTTGATTGCTTCAGTGATCTCTTGGTTATTTAGTAGTGCATTGATTAGCCTCTATGTGTTTGTATTTTTTACATTTTTTTCCTGTAATTGATATCTATTCTCTTAGTTTTGTGGTCAGAAAAGATACTCGTTATGATTTCAATTTTCTTAAATTTACCAAGGCTTGATTTGTGACCCAAAATATGATCTATCATGGAGAATCTTTCATGAGCACTTGTGGAGAAAGTGTATTCTGTTGTTTTTGGATGGAAGGTCTGATAAATATCAATTATATCCATCTTGTTTAATGTGTCATTTAAAGCTTGTGTTTCTTTATTTATTTTCATTTTGGTTGATCTGTCCATTGGTGAAAGGGGATGTTAAAGTCGCCTACTATTATTGTGATATTGTCGATTTCCCATTTCATGGTTGTTAGCATTTGCCTTATGTATTGAGATGCTCCTATGTTGGGTTCATAAATATTTACAATTGTTATATCTTCTTTTTGGATTGATCCCTTGAACAATATGGAGTGTGCTTCTTTGTCTCTTGTAACAGTCTTTATTTTAAAGTCTATTTTTTCTGATATGAGAATTGCTACTCCAGCTTTTTTTAAAATTTCAATTTGTATTGAATAGCTTTTTCCATCCCTCACTTTCAGTCTGTATGTGTCCCTAGGTCTGAAGTGGGTGTCTTGTAGACAACATATATATGGGTCTTTTTTTTTGTATCCATTCGGCTGGTCTATGTCTTTTGGTTGAAGCATTTAATCCATTTACATTTAAGGTAATTATCGTTATATATGTTCCATTATCATTTTCTTAATTGTTTTGGGTTTGTTTTTGTAAGTCTTTTCCTTCTTTTGTGCTTCCTGCCTAGATAAGTTCCTTTAGCGTTTGTTGTAAAGCTGGTTTGGTGGTGCTGAATTCTCTCAGTTTTTGCTCTTCTGCAAAGGTTTTAATTTCTCCATCGAACCTGAACTAGACCCTTGTTGGGCAGCGTAATCTTGGTTGTAGGTTTTCCCCTTTCATCACTTTAAATATGTCCTGTCACTCCCTTCTGGCTTGCAGAGATTCTGCTGAAAGATCAGCTGTTAACTTTATGGGAATTCCCTTGTATGTTATTTGTTGGTTTTCCCTTGCTGTTTTTAATACTTTTTCTTTGTTTTTAATTTTTGATAGTTTGAATAATATGTGTTCTGGCATGTTTCTCCTTGGATTTATCCTGTATGGGACTCTCTGCCCTTCCTGTATTTGACTATTTCCTTTCCCATATTAGGGAAGTTTTCAGCTATAATCTCTTCAAATATTTTCTCATTCCTTTTCTTTTTCTCTTCTTCTTCTGGAACCCCTATAATTCAAATGTTGGTGCGTTTAATGTTGTCTCAGAGGTCTCTGAGACTGTCCTCAGTTCTTTTCATTCTGTTTTCTTTATTCTGTGCTGCAGTAGTTATTTTCACTATTTTATCTTCCAGGCCACTTATCCATTCTTCTGCTCACTTAATTTGCTATTGATTCCTTCTAGAGAATTTTTAGTTTCATTTGTTTTGTTGCTCATCATTGTTTGCTCTTTAGTTCTAGGTCCTTGTTAAACATTTCTTGTATTTTCTCCATTCTATTTTCAAGATTTTGGATCACCTTTAGTATCATTACTCTGAATTCTTTTTCAGTTAAACTGCCTATTTCCTCTTCATTTGTTTGGACTGGTGGGTTTTTACCTTGCTCCTTCATCTGCTGTGTATTTCTCTGTTTTCTCATTTTGCTTAACTTACTGTGTTTGAGGTCTCCTTTTCACAGGCTGCAGGTTCATATTTCCTGTTGTTTTTCATGTCTGTCCCCAGTGGGCAAGGTTGGTTCAGTGAGTTGTGTAGGTTTATTGGTGGAGTGGACCGGTGCCTGTGTTCTGGTGGATGAGATTGGATCTTGTCCATCTGGTGGCCAGGACCATGTCCGGTGGTGTGTTTTAGGGTGTCTGTGAAGTTATTATTATTTTAGGCAGCCTCTCTGTTAATGGGTGGGGTTATGTTCTTGTCTTGCTAGTTTTTGGCATGGGATGTCCATCACTGGAGCTTGCTGGTCATTGAGTGGAGCTGGGTCTTAGCATTGACATGGAGATCTCTGGGAGAGCTCTTTCCAGTTGATATTATGAGGGGCAAGGAGGTCTCTGTTGTACCAATGTCCTGAACTCAGCTCTGCCACCTCAGAGGCTCAGGCCTGACACCCGGCTGGAGCACCAAGATGCTGTCAGCCACATGGCTCAAAAGAGAAGGGAGAAAAGAGAAGGAAAGAAAATAAATAGTTATTAAAATAAAAAAGTTTAAAAAATACTATTGAAAAAAGTAATTAAAAAAAGAAAAGAGCAACCAAACCAATAAAGAAATCCACCAATGATAACATGTGCTTAAAACTATACTCAAAAATAACCCAGACACACAGAACCCTAGGACAAATGGTAAAAGCAAACCTACACAGACATAATCACACAGAGAAGCATACACATACACAGTCACTAAAAGAGAAAAAAGAAAAAAATATATATATATAAAGGAAGAGAGCAACCAAATCAATAAACAAATCTACCAATGATAATAATGACTAAACACAAAACTAAGATAAACATAAAACTAGAAACAAATTAGATGCAGAAAGCAAACCCCAATTCTACAGTTGCTGCCAAAATCCACTGCCTCAGTTTTGGGATGATTTGTTGTCTACTCAGGTATTCCACAGATGCAGGGTACATCAAGTTGATTGTGGAGATTTAATCTGCTGCTCCTGGTGCTGCTGGGAGAGATTTCCCTTTCTCTTCTTTGTTCACACAGCTCTTGGGGTTCAGCTTTGGATTTGGCCCCGCCTCTGCGTGTAGGTTGCTCTCTGACATCTGTTCTTCACCCAGACAGGAGGGGGTTAAAGGAGCAGCTGCTTCGGGGGCTCTGGCTCACTCAGGCTGGGGGGAGAGAGGGGTGTGGGGCGAGCCTGCGGTGGCAGAGACCAGCGTGGTGTTGCATGCCTGAGGTGTCATGTAATATTTTCCCAGGGAAGTTGTCCCTGAATCATGGGACCCTGGCAGTGGTGGGCTGCACAGACTTCTGGGAGGGGAGCTGTGATTA
The DNA here is from genome assembly GCF_937001465.1 of Orcinus orca. Lineage (NCBI taxonomy): Eukaryota > Metazoa > Chordata > Mammalia > Artiodactyla > Delphinidae > Orcinus > Orcinus orca. The sequence goes on from NC_064574.1 coordinate 32,652,587, forward strand.
GTGACCTATGCTTATACACAGGATTCTTGGTGGCTGCAGCAGCAGCCTTAGCATTTCACACCTGTCTCTGGTGTCCGTGCTGATAGCTGTGGCTTGCATCCATCTCTGGAACTGGTTTAGGCAGTGCTCTGAATACCCTCTCCTCATGCACCCCAAAACAATAGTCTCTTGCCTTTTAGGCAGGTCCAGACTTTTTCCTGGACTCTCTCCCGGCTAGCTGTGGTGCACTAGTCCCCTTCATGGTGTGTTCACACAGCCAACCCCAGTCCTCTCCCTGGGATCTGCCCTCTGAAGCCTGAGCCTCAGCTCCCAGCCCCCACCCACCCCTGCAGGTGAGCAGACAAGCCTCTCAGGCCAGTGAGTGTTGGTCAGCACCGAGCCTCTGTGTGGGAATCTCCCCACTGTGCCCTCTGCACCCCTGTTGCTGTGCTCTCCTCCATGGCTCCGAAGCTTCCCCCCCGCCACTTGCTGTCTCCACCAGAGAAGGGTCTTCCTAGTATGTTGAAACTTTTCCTTCTTCACAGCTCCCTCCCGGAGGTGTAGGTCCCATCCCTATTCTTTCTTCTCTGTTTTTTCTTTTGTCCTACCCAGGTACGTGGGGAGTTTCTTGCCTTTTGGGAAGTCTGAGGTCTTCTGCCAGTGTTTAGTAGGTGTTCTGTAGGAGTTGTTCCACATGTAGATGTGTTTCTGATGTATTTGTGGGGAGGAAGTTGATCCCCACGTCTTACTCCTCTGCCATCTTGAAGGTTGGAAGCTCTTTAAAGGGAAAGAAAAGTGTCACATATGCATCAACCTGGGATTTTTGAGCTGTCTTCTTCTTCCTCCCTACCCTTTCTCTCCCATCCATGCAGCCCTTCCTCCCAGAAGTCCAATATCCAAGGAAGTCACCTGAGAAAAAAGGCATGCCCAATTTCTTCAGAGCCCATATCAACCTGCACTTGCTTCTGTGGGAGTGAAACAGCCAATCAAATGATGCAGCCCAGCCACCTGTCACACCCCCACCCAGGATGTTAGTTTTTCAACTCTAGTACATTAATGATGTCCTTGGCTACTGCTAGATTGGGGATGTATATGCATTGGGAGTTGGGGGTGTCACTCAGGCCTTGGCTCAAATTCTGGGCTCACTCTTTGGCAAGTATATGATGTTTGACAAATTGCTTCCATTCTTGAGACCCCAGATCCCCTCATGTAGAAGGAAGGAAATGGGATGGAGCCTTAATTGTTGAGACAAATGTTACCAAGAACTCATCGTGTTAGAGGGCTTCACTAGTTGGTTGAGAGTCTTTAAAGGAATCTGGGAAGAGATGTAACTCCAGGCTTGAGGACAGTATGAAATGAAGACAGGAGACTCCAGTCTTCAGAGCTTTTGCTGTGCCCTGCATGGTGATGCCAGAGTTGAGCCTGAGAAGGAGATCTTAGCAGAGTATTCAGGCCCCTTCAGAGGTCCCCCACATAGTCTCAAGAGAACACTGGCCTCCCCTGCAGGAGGAACTATGTCCCATGAAGCTTTCAGATGTCAGACTGCAAGCAGCTTGTCCCCGCTGCAAAAAGCCTCCATCTGTGTCCCCCATCACAGGATGCTCTGCTGTTGGGGAAGGTGCTCTTTGGCAGCCTGCTCTATTTAAGGAAAATAAGCAAAGCCAGGCAGGGATTCTTAGAAGGCAGGAAATTTTGGTTAGCATGAATCTCCGAAAGTTTAAAAAGTGGGCATTCAGAACTCATTATTTTGTCATAATGGGAAGTGGTTTCTACATATTACAAACTCAAAAGCTGGCTCACTGGATTGAACTCTAGTCATCAGTAAAAGCCATAAATGGTATATACAATCAGCCCTTAATTTAAGCAATTTTTCCCATTAAAAAAATTATGGTATACTTTATATCCAGTAAAACTCACCCCTTTTCACGTGAGTGTAGCCACCACCTCAGTCAAGATATAAAATGATTCTATCACATCCCCAAGTTCCCCAGGACTGCTCCTTTATAGGCAGGGGTAGCTCCACAATTTTGGGGGCCCTTGCAAAGTGCATAAAGGGGGGAAGCAGTAAAGATAGTAAAGTATAAATCTTTTAAATTTCTTTTGCAGTTTCATTTGACTTGTCTGGTGTTTTTTATTTGCTAGTTAATGTACTAAGTAAAGAAAATTTGAAAATTTACATTATTAGTATAAATTTTTTTTATTAGTATAAATTTTATCATTCATTTTCATTCTGTGTGATGCCAGTTTTAAATGCAAATATAAGAGCATTTAAGTGGTATGTGGTATCACTGAAGTTATGCAATTTATGTTTCATAGCTTGAGCATGCATATGTATTTTGTTCTAAATAGAATGATAGAAAGCTGCATAAAACTGTAACTAAACAGGACTCTAAGGGGCCTTCCCCATAGGGAAAGACCCCTCTCCCCATGTCCTCTGCTTTAGCTCCTCTCAGGTATCTAGATAACAGTATCAGATGCACATTTCCTGAGTTGTTTTACATATGCTAAACCCTCACCAAATGGAGGATTCCAACTACTTGATGACCATGAGCAGTATCCTCCAGACCTACTGGAGCCTGAGGATTGATAATGTTAACTCCTGTGACACCACCGTGTTGCCTCACCGTCAACAAGAGAATTGTGTGTGAGCTGATCACATAACCTGCAACTCTCCTCCTTTACCTGGGTTTTAAAAATACCTCCCTGAAACCCATTGGGGAGTTCAGGATTTTTGGAGCATTACCTACCCTGGACTCCTTGTATGGTGCCTTACAATAAACACTGCACTTCACCACAATCCAGTGTCAGTAGACTGGCTTTACTGCGCCTGAGCAAGCAGACCCAAGTTTGGTTTAGTAAGTAAGAAAACTAACTCAATAGTTTTAATTTTGCTTGTAGATATACACACTTTCTGCCAACACCCTATGGACCTGGCAGGTCCTGTAACAGGCTTTCCTTGTATTTGCTTTGATTCTCACTGTGTTAGGGAACCATTGACTGATACCGCTGCCTTGGCCAGGCATGATAACTGCTTTGCATGAGTTGTCTCACAGCAGGAGGTCCCAATAAAGAACACACTGCTGCTGCCAAAAAACTAACCAGGAGAATTCAGGAGGGGCCAGAGGGAAGGAGGAGATACTAGCCCATAATATGTCCTGCCAGCCTCCCAGAAACCCTTGCGCTGGAATCCATCTTGGCTGAGAGGTGAGAGTGCCACCAGGAAGGACCCTGAGTCAGACTGGGCCAAGTAAGATGATTGGCCATCAATAACCCAAAAGGCTAACCCCACCACCATAAACTCTGAGACTGTGAGCCACATGGCAGAGCAGTTCTCTTGGGTTCCTTTACCCTTGCTGCTTTCCACTGAAGTACCCCTTCCCAATAAAGTCTCTTGCTTTGTCTGTACTTGTGTCTCCGCAGACAATTCATTTCAGATTGTTAGACAAGAGCCCACTCTCGGGCCCTGGAAGGGGTCCCCCTTCCAGTAACAGCTGTACTCTCATAATGTCATGGATCTGAAGTTTCATGTTCATGAGGCATCTTGAACATTCTACATGAATGCCGCAACTGAGGGATCCCCCCTGCCACAACTAAAGATCTGGTATGCCGCAACTGAATATCCTGCATGCCACAGTGAGGATCCTGCACGTGGTGGCGAGGATCCCATGTACCGCAACTAAGACCCGGCACAGACAAATAAATGAATATTTTTTAAAAAGAATATTGCATATATATCTTCTCTACTCATGGGCATATTCCATTGATCCACCAGACTTCACTTACAAAGCATAAGTTTAAAGATAAAATGAATAAAAGTTTCAGGACAGTAACAGCAGAGCATTAAATTAAGCATGGGACACTTCTGAGCACACAGCCCTAAGGCCACTCGATCCTGAAGCTGGCTCTGTTTGTAGTCAGCCCCTCCCTCTCCCTCTAGCCTCTGGCAGCCACTGATCTATTTTCTGTCCCTATAGTTTTGCCTTTCCAAAAATGTAATATAAACGGAATCCTGCAGTATGTAACTTCTTGAATGTATCTGAGATCCACTTCTGTCACAGTGTATCAGTACTCTATTGTATAGGTGTAGCAGAGTTTATTTCTCCTCCCCAGCTGAGGTACAACGTTAATCTTAGTACTCAGGGGTTCTCCTGTTCTTTGCATTTTCAGGTTAACCAGAATTTTAAAAAAATTTTTGAGGCTGATCTTTGTTGCATCTGCCTGACCCATGCCCCACTCTCAGTTGCTTTGGCCATAAGCCCTCTCTCCACCTTCATGGCAATGGTATGGGGAGGAGAAAATAACACATGAATGAAGTAACAGTGAACTCCAATCTAAGGAAGATCTGGGAAGAAATTGGGAAGAGTACACTTCAGGAAAGGACAATAACAAACAGGAAGAATATGTTATGTATAAAAGGGTTACCTTGAGTCAGCTTGCTCAGGAAAATGCTGACTTCTTACTTTTCCAGTTGACCTTATTCTTAGAATAAACCCATAGATCTGAATCCACTTTGTAGAGACTGGTCTACTCCAGCCCTTTAAAGAAAATTCTGGAAATCAAGAATGCAGACCTGTCACTTCCCTGGTGCCCTGAAGCAGAGTTAGAGCCTTCCAGGCAGCTCTTGCCAGGCTGGCTCTAGTGGCCTCTATACATAGGGGTTGGATCCACCCATAACGGGAAGTAGAAGAGGGAGTTGACACACCATGACTGGATGACTCGATCATGAAATAAGACTCTGGTGGCTGATGCCTTATGCTAAACCCATCTGGGTGGTTTTCAGGGTTTAAAGGTACAGCTGAGGCTGTCAGTTGCTTTGCTTCTGGGGCTTCCTTCTGCAAACCTCTTGACTCTTCACCTAGAGTGTGCTTGGCACATGGGCAGGGCTAGTCACAAGTGGTAGCAATTATCCTTAGTGAAGTGACAGACAACTCTAGTGTGATTTGTGCAGCCTCCCAGAGGCTCCCAGCATGACGGAGCTCCAGTTGCCCACAGTGGACAACCTCACACTCCCTGGGCTGACTCTTGTTCCTCCTCTGTCTCACTTCCCCACTCCCCTATCAGTGCTTCCTGAGATCACCTCCCAAAGGAATTATTTGCACTTGAATCTTAACAAGCAGCAGAGGTTAAGCTCCTGCATGAAGGTCCAGTGTATTATGGCTTCAGAGCCTTCTCTGTCTAACAGGCACATCTCAGCTCAGATAGCATCGTGGACGTTCCCTATAAGAACTTACCCCCCAGTGCTGTAATTGCTATATGCTTGTGCTTCGTTTGGCTCCTAAGCACATGGTTAAGGAGATAGTTGGCTTTTGGTTTTCTGTTTTTGAATTTTTTAACATGAGTGAAATTCCTGGGACAGAGCAAGCCTTCAGTGTCATTGCTGTTCTTGTTGATGAAGATGAAATGGCTATAAAGACACTAGGAATGTGTGATTCATATCTGAAGATGCATCAGAGAGGGTAGAAGAAGCCACACTGAGCTCTTAGTAATCTCAGGATGTGCTCTGGAGGCTTTGCTTATTAGTATTTCCCCCCTTAAATGGGTTGTGGGGCTTTTTTTTTAGCTGGGTAGAGAAGCATTGTGAGTATGGTGTCTGCCTAAATACTCTCTAGGCTGTTTAATCTGTCTTCTGTCTCATTTCACTCAAAGTCAACTTGGGGCAAGGAGTGGGAAGAACCTGGTAAGTGGAAGGCTCCAGTGTGGGGGTCCAGTAACCTGACATCTCCTGTTGCTCTCCTTGGGGTCCACTCCTGACAAATCTTTTCATGGTGATCCATCACATCTTTAACTTTGAGTCCCCTCCACCCTGTAACTGGCTCCCCACGCTGCCCACATTCCTTGTGATGTCCTTCTCATCCTTCAGGCTCACCATATTGGCAGCTTCACTTGGGTCAAGCAGCACTGTTTTCTTGGTTTCCTGTGTTGAAACTTATTTCTTGAGAGAACAAGCTATAGTCAATGAGTAGGCTGGTGACCAGAGGAGGAGGTTTCACTGTAGGGCTCAGCAGTGAGAGGACAGGTGTTTCTAATTTCTCTCCCTCACCCTCAGCTCTCCCCCAGAACACTGAACACAGGAGAGCAGCATGAGGCAGGGGTAAGAGCCTGGAGTTCAGCATCAGACTGTCTGGCTTTTAATTCTGGGGTTACCATTTTCAGCTATGTGATCATAAGCCAGCTCTAGGCCCCAATCTTCCCATCTGTAAAAGGGGTAAAATGAATATCATCTACTACACCAAAATTTTTGTTTTAATTCTTTTGAAGAACAACACACATAAGTACATTCACTATAAGCATACAGTTGACAAATTTTCACAAACTGAGCACACCAGGAAACCAACATCTAGATCAAGAGCCAGAACATTCCTAAGACTTCTGATTCCCTCCTTCCCTGTAGTATATGGTTATTTTGAGGGTAAATGAGCTAATTTGTAAAGTCCTTAAAACAGTTCCTGGCCACATGAAAAGATGCTCAACAATGCTAATTATTAGAAAAATGCAAATAAAAACTACAATGAGGTATCACCTCACACCAGTCAGAAGAGCCATCATCAAAAAGTCTACTTAATAATAAATGTGGGAGAAGGTGTGGAAAAAAGGGAACCTTCCTACACTCTTGGTGGGAATGTAAATTGGTAGAGCCACTATGGAAAACAGTGTGCTGGTTCCTTTAAAAACTAAAAATAGAGCTACCATATGATCCAGCAATCCCACTCCTGGACATATATCTGGAAAAAAATGAAAACACTAATTTGAAAAGATACATGCACCCCATTGTTCATAGCAGCACTATTTACAATAGCCAAGACATGGAAACAACTCAAGTGCCCGTCAACAGAATATTGGCTTAAGAAGATGTGATTGATATACATACATACATATATATATATATGTATATATATAGATATATATCATGGAATATTACTCAGCCATAAAAAAGGATGAAATATTGCCATTTGCAACAACATGGATGGACCTGGAGAATATTATACTTAGTGAAGTAAGTCACACAGAGAAAGACAAATACTATGTGATATAATTTACATGTGGAATCTAAAAAATAATATAAATGAATCTATATACAAAATAGGAAAATACTTACAAACATAAAAAATGACCAAAGGGAAGAGGGAGGGAGAAGGGGACAAATTAGGAGTGTGGAATTAACAGATACAAACTACTATACATAAAACAGATAAGCAACAAGGATATACTGTATAGCACAGAGAATTATATTAATGGAATATAATCTGAAAAAAATAATAGCTGAATCACTTTGCTCTATACCTGAAACTAACACAATATTGTAAATCAACTATACTTCAATTTAAAAATATATATATATCCTGCTATTTAAAGATAAATTCAGAAATATTGAAAAATAAAAACAAAAACAAAAACAAAAGAACAGTGCCTGGCATATGGTAATTGCTTTATCACTATTCGTTAAAAAATTAATTAGAAGGGAACTGTGGCTTCCAAAGCTGCAGCCGCTTACTTCATTTTAATGAGAGCGGGGCTGTCATGCAAGTTTAGACCTCTCTCTCTTCATACAGTGCAGCAGGCAGGATGAGTCAAGAGTCTTCAAAATAATCAATTATTTCCTTATCACAGAGGACCAGATGGTGCATTATACGGAAAAACAGCTTGCATGGAATGCCAAAATTTTGCTACGATGAGAAAAGAAGTATGCAATTAGGCTGCTATCACCCTTAACAAAGGGCCAGATGCACGGCAGCCGGGCTGCCCATGAGGAGAAGCACAGCCTGGGCCCAGGTTAAGGGGTGTCTTGGGATGAGGTGGGAAGGGGGTCCTGAATGCAGCTTCCTTTGTTGCCTGCACATCCCATGAGACACACAAAGAAAGACACACAACGGCTTGCAGAAACTTTCTGTAGAACTTGCCAAAGTGAACTGATGCATGGTGGGAAGAGTTAGTATGTGCACAACTAACTTCACACAACGTTTTAAAACTTACAACGAGAGGAAACGGCTATGCCTTTCATGGTGACATTGTACTTTTATATAACCTTAGAACACATCTATGTCCCTTCTCTTTGTGACACAAAAACAAAAGAAAAGAAGGACAAAAATATCAAATAATCAAGTTAAACCATTTAGAAGAGGAAAAATGATGGCTAACAATGAATTTTCAGCAACACATTAAATTCTGAAAAAATAGTAAGTATTCTGTTCTATTATTGCTTGGAGCCACCTCTAGAGATATAAAGACATAGGGGTGAAGGTAGAAGAGGATCTGAAGATATTTCCTAACAAGGTGGACTAGAGGGTGGAGCAGCTCCTGGAGCTGTTGGTGCATCATTGTTTACTGGAATGCACTCTCATAATTTGGAGGGAGAAGTCCTACACAGTCATAGTGTTAAGGAAACAACTAAGCAACAGTTTCAGAAAATTTGTAGCATTGTCTGGGTTCCAAAGAGATCTTTTAAACTCCTAGATCCTCCTGATTTCTCTAGACAAGCATAGATTTGGTTTTTAAAAATTAATAGATAATTTTGCTTTTGGAGTGGTAGGTCCATATTCCTTCTCTGGAAATCAAGACAATTTTTGTTAAGCTTAGAATCCTCTTTGGGCATTTCTGAGAGGTCAGCACTGCTTCCGTGGTGCAGAGTGACACGGCCATCCCTGGGTCGGGCCTGTGTGTGTCTCTTTTAGAGGAACTTAGTGTAGAGAAGGCCCAAAAGAGAAACCGACTGGGAGTGTCATGGCTGCTCCAGCTCGTTCTTCTGTCTAGCCCCAAAGAACTTGAATGCAGTCTCCTTTACTTCACTTGAGGTTTTTATTTTAATCAAGAAGAAATGTATGGTGTAGCTGTAGGGTGTGTGTGTGTATGTGTGTGTGTGTGTGTAAGGGAGAGAAGCTAGAAAGATTGCTTCATTAAATCCCTGTGCATGTCTAAATTTTAATAGCTTGGGCTTACAGTTTCCATACAAACAATTCATACAAAATGTCCAAAATAATTCCATCAAAGTTAGTGCTTTACGCTGCACATGAGGCATTCTAATTTCAGATCCTGTGCAAATGAACAGTGGCTACTGTGAGCAGGAAGGAAATTTATGTAGTAGAATTGAAGTATAGTTGTCCAGATGAAGACAATTCCCAGACTGTTTCTACTGTGGCTATATTCTAAGTTAGCAAAAAAATTACACATTAGGTTATTAAACTCGTAAAATACCACAAGGAGTTTATAAACTCCTTGCATGAGTCCACCAATTTTTCCAAGTTTCTGGTATGATGTACTTAGTTTAGGTTAGAGAGTTTCTTAGGCGTTAAGTCCCTAAAAGGTAGGTAGGTGAAAGGATTGCTTATATAGATTTACAAGGGTACGAGGACAGTGGATAGACACAGCTCAGATGATGAATTGGTGAATATGGGTTTCAAAGTCTGTATATATTCATATCATCATCCAGTGTTCTTTCCTAACAGAGTGAACCTGGCATTCTACTTATAAGGCAAAGACGCACACACAGCTTCAACACAACTGAGGCTTCTGTAAAAAGAGCTATACAGCCTGATGCAGGTCACCACCAGTGGTAGATTAGATATGGCAGTGAGTTCTTTGATACTCCCTCCTTTGTAAGGTGTGTGCTAATTCTCCTCCTCTTGATTCTGAGCTGAACATACTGACTGGCTTGTCTAAAAGAATGCAGCGAAGAGATGTTCTGTGACTCCCAAGACCAGGTAATAGGAAAGCTTTTGGCTTCTGCCCAGGTTTCTTAGAACACTCACTCTTTGACCTAACTGCCGTGCTGTGAGGAAGCTCAAGAAGACCTGAAAAGAAGCCCATGTGTAAAGGAACTGAAGCCCCAGGATGCCAACTCTGGCCAAGCTTCAGGCTGACAGCTGGCACCATCTGCCAGCCAAGTGAGTGAGCCATGCTGAAAGTGAATATTCAGTGCCAGTCGAGTTGCCGATACCACTTTGAACAGCGATGAGCTGCACTCTCTAAGCCCTGTCCAAATTGCAGATTTGTGAGCAAAATGACAGTTGTTTTAAACCACTAAGCTTTTTTTTTTTTTTTTTTTTTAATACAGCAAGAGATAACTGGAACCTCAGGCAAAGAGTTCTGGTCCACAATGTGTTAGAATTTGATAGCCATGTTTGGCCTTCAGGGGTAAAGGAGTGTCTGAGATTTAGGCTTCATCTCCATGGGACTCACCAGCTTCTTTGTTCTGCTTAACTCCAGGTCCACCTTGTCAAGCAACTGGGACATGATGGAGGTGAGAGGGTTAAGCATCATCTTTATCTTTCAGATCAGGAGGTAGATGTTGGGGTTTCTGTCTGGGGCAGCCAAGCTCTTACCACAGTCCTGCTTCTGTGGCTCACTCAGCCTTCTGGGGGAATACATAGCTGTTAAGCAGTCCTTCCTGGGGGTGGAGAGCTCTTATTTTCTGTGATCTTGTGTGAGATGCCACTCGTGGGTTTCTTGTATGAGCCACCATTAAAGGGCTCCCCCTCTGTCTTGTTAGCTTGTTCTTCATTCTCTGGGCAGAGTGAGCTACTTGTTCAGACCCTCATGCCTACCAGGTGTCCTTCAGAATCAGATATCTGTTTCTGCCCTAGGTAAAGTGTCTGGCTGGTCATTATTGTTGTCTGCTTTTGTTTGCTGGAGTCCTGGAAGACACTGAATGCATTGTTTAAAAGGTTTGTCTTGGAAACTCTGGCAATCACTAAATTATTCAGTAGCTTACATATCTACATTTACAGGATTATTTTCAAAGATTTAATCATTATCACTGAATTGAGTTGTGACTGTTCCACCTGGGCCTGAGTTCTGTACTCTGCAGAATGATACTGAATTTGGGCCATGTATAGGGGGAGATGCAAATCTGGGAGGATGATCCTCCTGTGCAGGGCCCTGGCTGGGATGCCCTAGGAGTTACTAGAGCTGGAATGTGCCATGTTTCCCCCCTTGTCTGTGTGTCCATTCACTGTGTTTTTGCATGATGTGATGGGACTCTGGAAGTCATGTCTGCAGAAGGTCACAGAAACTCCTGACATGATGGGGCATGACTGCTCTGTCTTCCTCTCAGTGGAGAAGGGTAAACCACTATAGGTAAAATTGAAAGTACATAAGCCCTTCACCCTAGAAATGTCCTAGGAGAAATAGCCTAGGAGAAATAGCCTAGGATATCAAAGGATAATATCCTAGGATATTTTTACTGGATCCTACTTACTGCACATTTAACTCTTTTTTAAGTGGGAAAATATTTTAAACATCATGAGTACACATTAATAGGTGATTGGTTTAATAAATGGTAATTCATTCTTTCCAGGGAGGGTCATGTTGCCTTTAAACATATGCATTAGAACTATATCAGTTGATAAAACAAATGTAAATGTTTAGAAGAGTGCCTGGCTATTGTACACATATTATGTGTACAATAGCTACATGATTTTTGCTGTTATAAAGTGAGAAAAATAAACATGCAGGTATATAGCTATATAATACATGTACATATATGTATGATTATCCTTTATGTATAAAGCAGTTTAAAAAACCTTTTATCTGTGAACACATACATGTGTATGATTAAATGAGCATAGAAAACATTGTGGAAGGGTGAAAAAGGGAGTGAGAGCTAAGAGGAAAAAGATTAAAAGCAAGTAAAAGTTGTCATGATGAAGCAACTTGTATAGCATAATCCCCATCTTTGAAAGTATATATGTATATACATGTGTATATGCAGAGAGAGAGAGAGAGATGAAAAGTTAGCTATCAAAATATAAATGGTGGTTATCTTCAGGTATTGAGAGTCTCAGAATTTTTTCTTTTCCTAAATACTTCCTTACTCTTTTCTACACTTTTTGAATTTTTAAAACAATGAATGTGTGTTATTTGTATTACTGGAAAATAAAGGCTGTTTTCAATATTGAAAAAACAAACAATATGACTAGTAAAACTCTCTCCCTAGCCTTAAATGATTAAGAAGGAACATATGAAGATGATAATGATGAATGGTTAACCTTAACTGGACACTTACCATATATCCAACACTATTTTGTATCTTTGCATATGTGAACCCATTCACTCCTGACAACTCCATGGGAGGAAAATTCTATTATTGTCCCTATTTTACAGACAAAGAAACCAAGGCACAGAGTAGTTGCATAAGCTGCCCAAGGTTGCATAGCTAATTGGTACCAAGCCTAGGATTTTATTTGTAAGAACACGTTCCATGTTCTCTCCTTTTCTAACTTAAGAAATAGAGTGATGAGAATTAAAACAAAAATAAACAAATAGGACCTAATTAAACTTAAAAGCTTTTGCACAGCAAAGGAAACCATAAACAAGATGAAAAGACAACCCTCAGAATGGGAGAAAATATTTGCAAATGAAGCAACCGACAAAGGATTAATCTTCAAAATATACAAACAACCCATGCAGCTCAATATGAAAAAAACAAACAACCCAATCCAAAAATGGGCAGAAGACCTAAATAGACATTTCTCCATAGATCATATACAGACTGCCAACAAACACATGAAAGGATGCTCAGCATCACTAATCATTAGAGAAATGCAAATGAAAACTACAATGAGATATCACCTCACACTGGTCAGAATGGCCATCATCACAAAATCTACAAACAATAAACGCTGGAGAGGGTGTGGTGAAAAGGGAACCCTCTTACACTGTTGGTGGGAATGTAAATTGATACAGCCACTATGGAGAACAGTATGGAGGTTCCTTAAAAAACTAAAAATAGAACTACCATGTGACCCAGCCATCCCACTACTGGGCATATACCCAGAGAAAATCATAATACAAAAAGACACATGCACCCCAATGTTCATTGCAGCACTATTTACAATAGCCAGGACATGGAAACAACCTAAGTGTCCATCAGCAGAGGAATGTATAAAGATGTGGCACATATATACAATGGAATATTACTCAGCCATAAAAAGGAATGAAATTGGATCATTTGTAGAGACATTGATGAACATAGAGACTGTCATACAGAGTGAAGTAAGTCAGAAAGAGAAAAACAAAATCATATATTAATGAATATATGTGGATTCTGAAAAAATTTGTATAGATGATCTTATTTACAAAGCAGAAATAGAGACACAGATGTAGAGAACAAATGTATGGATACCAAGGGGGAAAGGGTGGTGGGATGAATTTGTTGATTGGGACTGGCATATATACACTATTGATACTATAAGTAAAATAGATAACTAATGAGAACCTACTGTATAGCACAGGGAACTCTACTCAGTGCTCTGTGGTGACCTAAATGGGAAGGAAATCCAAAAAAGAGGGGATATATGTATACGAATAGCTGATTAACTTTGCTGTACAGTAGAAACTAATACAACATTGTAAAGCAAAAATACTCCAATAAATATTTAAAAAAAGAAATACCATTGGGCTTTTAAAAGCGGTAGCCTTATTTATTCCTCTAAGCATTTCTAAATCCTTTAGATTCTAAAGCTGGAAAAATCCCATCTCAGAGAAAAATCAGCTCTCTAACCTCAAATGCTCATTTTACATATGAGAGACTTGAGCTAGGGGAAATGCAGGGATTTCTTCACTGATGTTTCTATGTATTTGGAAGAGCCAGACTTCTGACTCATAGTTAGATGTGCATTCTACCATCTGTAAATGGCAACCCCTCTCTATCAGAGCCTTTGAAAACCACAATTCCATTCCAGGGGTGGGGGTGCTTTACTGTGGTCATTATTTTTATCAACCTTTTTCTTTCTTTCTGTTCTTTGCTTTCTTTTCTTTCTCCCTTTCTCTCTCTCTCTCTCTCTTTCTTCCTTCCTTCCTTCCTTTCTTTCTTTCTTTCTTTCTTTCTTTCTTTCTTTCTTTCTTTCTTTCTTTCTCTCTCTTTCTTTCTTTTTCTTTCCTTCCTTCCTTTTCTTCCTCCCTCCCTCCTTTTCTTTCTCTATTCCTTTCTCTCTTTCTTCCTCCCTTTCTTTCTTTCTTTCTCTCTTTCCCTCTCTTTCTTTCCTTCCTTTATTCCTTAGTTTCTTTCCTTCCTTCCTTCCTTCATTCCCTCCTTCCTTCTTCTTTCCCTAGCTTTATGGAGATGTAATTGATATATAACATTGTGTAAGTTTAGGTATACAGCATGATGATTTGATACACATATATACTGTGAAATGATTACCTCAGTAAGGTTAATTAATGCCTCCATCACCTCACATAATTATAATTTTTTGTGGTGAGAACATTTAAGGTTTACTCCCTTAGCAACTTTCAAGTATATAACATAGTATTGTTAATTATCATCACCATGCTCTGTATTGAATGTATTAGATCGTCAGAACTTGTTCATCTTATAACTGGGTGTTTATCCCCTTTGACTTTCTCAGTCTGACTTATTTCACTTACCAAAATTTCCTCAAGTTCCACCCTTGTTCAAATGGCAGAATTTTCTTTTTTATGGCTGAATAAAATTCCATCATGAGTGTGTGTGTGTGTGTGTGTGTACATACAGTGTGTGTGTACATACACCATCCATTCATCTGTTGATGGACACTTAGGTTATTTGCATGTTATGGCTACTGTGAATAATGGTACAGTGAACATGGGGGTGCAGATGTCTCTTCAAGATAATGATTACATTTCCTTTGGATATATATACCCAGAAGTGGGATGGCTGGATCATATGCTAGTTCTATTTTTTAATTTTTTAGGAAACTCCACACTATTTTTCATACAGTAGTTGTACCAATTTACATGCCTATCAACAGTACACAAAGGGTTTCCTTTTCTCCACATCCTCACCAAAACTTGTCTCTTATCTTTCTGATAATAGCCATTCTATCACCTCACAATGAGGTGTTATCTCATTGTGGTTTTGATTTGCATTTCCCTGATGATTAATGATGTCAAGCACCTTTTCATTTGTATGCCTGTTTTGAAAAAATGTTTATTCATGTCCTCTGCCCATTTAAAACTGGAATTGGTTTTTTGCTATTGAGTTGTTGGACCTATTTCTTTCTAATGGTGTATCAAAAAGAGAAAACGCTTAACTCTCAAAAGATAAACAACTGACTATAAAAAGCAGAGGGAAGCTTTCTGAGATGGTAAGAATGTTCTAAGTCTAAATGATCTGGGCAGTCATCACAGGTGCAATTTATAGGTACAAAGTCATTGAGCTGTATGCTTAAGATGTATACACTTTACTGTGCATAAATTATACATCAAAATAACGCAGTTAAAAACAGGCATATGAGACATACTTGCTGGGGAGACTGTCTTGTACCCAACATTTTCAAAACAAGGTATTGGTGAAATCATGGAAGTAGTACAGAGTGTCACACTCAGGGAGTCCAATTTGTTACCACGAGATTGTTACCATGATGTGCATTTCTTCGCCAAGCACCCCAGTAACTTGAAACCATTCTGCTTCATTTTGAATGGGAGGTTGGTTTTGTACCTTCCATTGCCAAGTCCTCCTGACCCGAGAGAAATGGTACTTTGCAGGTAAAAGCATAAATAAAGGGCATTGGAATAGTGCTTAGATGCTGGGAGTAAACAAAAGACACAGAAAATATACCTCTGCTGAGTAATGCAGACTCAGAACAAGTATACAGAATCATTTAAGTCATATTGTGTATAAGAGCCTAAAATGAGTGGTCACATTAATACATAGCAATTTCTTTGGCTTTGGGGTTCAACATTCTGAATAGGTGTCAGGGTATCAAGAATGCATCACCTCTGGGAAGCCTCTAATATTTTTAAAACTCCCTTCACATGGCCACCAGCCCTTTAGTGTCTAGGCTCTTGGAGCCATTGTTCACCATAACTAAATTTGTTTTAGAGCAGCCCCAGGACATGACTTCTTAATTTGAAAGGGTTGTTAGCCTTCTGACACCAGCTTTTTGGACTTTTCAATTTGGTGCCTGTACCTATTGTTAACCTTCCTCTGTTTACATGGATTTGGGGGTAATTTCTCCCCATGTCATCAATCTCCAATATTCTTCATTTTGGGAAGATATTTTCACTGTCAGTCTTCAGCAAGTGCCAGTAAATAACAAAAGCAGCAAGGCTGTGAAAAAATCTAATAGTAAGAAATCAGTCAGACTCTTTCCACTCAAATGTGGGCTTTCTATGTGTGGATGCAGCTAATTTTAATCTTTTGAAACCTTATTATAGCAGCAAAGAATAATCATCAGAACTTAGGCCTCTGTGGTGGCTGCCCTTAGTGCTGCATAATGCGGGTGGAGGGAGGAAGGCTTTTGAGCCATTCTCAATTTAGAATGGGAGAGAGGGAAAGCAATGAACAGCATCCACAGGTTGGTCATTTAATGGGGTTTTAGCATAAGAACTTTCAAGAGTACATGCCATCCTTCCTTCCCCTGCCAGCCCGTCTTTAGGCTATTTGTATTTTCCTGGTTTTAGCCCAGTTAGTTGAGGTAGTTAACTAGGGATGCTAGTGAGATCAAGATCATATGGTTATTATACAGTATTGTCCAATATTGACCACTTGAGAGGGAAACCAATGTAATGGCAGAAAGGTGAGTTCTAGAACCAGAAGACTCAGGTTTGAAATCCAGGCCCTGTTACCTACTATGACCTTGGATTTGTCAATTAATCTCTATGAGCCAGTTATGAATGACAAAATATGAATAGTATCTCATTTCCAGGATTGTCTAGGGGGACTAAATTAGATGATGTATACACCTACCTGTCATATATTAGTTACTCACTAACTAGATATGCTTCTATTAGCTCTTCAAAAAATAAATGTTTCCAAAACCACAAACAATATCTTATTTCTTTCTGGTAAATTGTCTTTTTTTTTTTTAAACATCTTTATTGGAGTATAATTGCTTTACAATGGTGTGTTAGTTTCTGCTTTATAACAAAGTGAATCAGTTATACATATACATATGTTTCCATACCTCTTCCCTCTTGTGTCTCCCTCCCTCCCACCCTCCCTATCCCACCCCTCTAGTGGTCACAAAGCACCGAACCGATCTCCCTATGCTATGCTATGCGGATGCTTCCCACTAGCTATCTATTTTACGTTTGATAGTGTATATATGTCCATGCCACTCTCTGACTTTGTCACAACTTACCATTGCCTCTCCCCATATCTTCAAGTCCATGCTCTAGTAGGTCTGTGTCTTATTCCCGCCTTACCACTAGGATCTTCATGACCTTTTTTTTTTCTTTCTTAGATTCCATATATACGTGTTAGCATACGGTATTGTTTTTTCTCTTTCTGACTTACTTCACTCTGTATGACAGACTCTAGGTCCATCCACTTCACTACAAATAACTCAATTTCTTTTCTTTTTAGGGCTGAGTAATATTCCATTGTATATATGTGCCACATCTTCTTTATCCATTCATCTGTTGATGGACACTTAGGTTGCTTCCAGGTCCTAGCTATTGTAAATAGAGCTGCAATGAACATTTTAGTACATGAGTCTTTTTGAATTATGGTTTTCTCAGGGTATATGCCCAGTAGTGGGATTGCTGGGTCGTATGGTAGTGCTATTTGTAGTTTTTTAAGGAACCTCCATACTGTTCTCCATAGTGGCTGTATCAATTTACATTCCCACCAGCAGTGCAAGAGGGTTCCCTTTTCTCCACACCCTCTCCAGCATTTATTGTTTCTAGATTTTTTGATGATGGCCATTCTGACCCGTGTGAGATGATATCTCATTGTAGTTTTCATTTGCATTTCTCTAATGATTAATGATGTTGAGCATTCTTTCATGTGTTTGTTGGCAATCTGTATATCTTCTTTGGAGAAATGTCTATTTAGGTCTTCTGGCCATTTTTGGATTGGGTTGTTTGTTTTTCTGTTATTGAGCTGCACGAGCTGCTTGTAAATTTTGGAGATTAATCCTTTGTCAGTTGCTTCACTTGCAAATATTTTCTCCCATTCTGAATGTTGTCTTTTGGTCTTGTTTATAGTTTCCTTTGCTGTGCAAAAGCTTTTAAGTTTCATTAGGTCCCATTTTTTAATTTTTGTTTTTATTTCCATTTCTCTAAGAGGTGGGTCAAAAAGGATCTTGCTGTGATTTATGTCATAGAGTGTTCTGCCTATGTTTTCCTCTAAGAGTTTGATAGTGTCTGGCCTTACATTTAGGTCTTTGATCCATTTTGAGCTTATTTTTGTGTATGGTGTTAGGGAGCATTCTAACCTCATACTTTTACATGTACCTGTCCAGTTTTCCCAGCACCACTTATTGAAGAGGCTGTCCTTTCTCCACTGTACATTCCTGCCTCCTTTATCAAAGATAAGGTGACCATATGTGCGTGGGTTTATCTCTGGGCTTTCTATCCTGTTCCATTGATCTATATGTCTGTTTTTGTGCCAGTACCATACTGTCTTGATTACTGTAGCTTTGTAGTATAGTCTGAAGTCAGGGATCCTGATTACTCCAGCTCTGTTTTTCGTTCTCAAGATTGCTTTGGCTATTCGGGGTCTTTTGTGTTTCCATACAAATTGTGAAAATTTTTGTTCTAGTTTTGTGAGAAATGCCAGTAGTAGTTTGATAGGGATTGCATTGAATCTGTAGATTGCTTTGGGTAGTAGAGTCATTTTCACAATGTTGGTTCTTCCAATCGAAGAACATGGTATGTCTCTCCATCTATTTGTATCATCTTTAATTTCTTTCATCAGTGTCTTATAATTTTCTGCCTACAGGTCTTTTGTCTCCTTAGGTAGGTTTATTCCTAGATATTTTATTCTTTTTGTTGCAATGCTAAATGGGAGTGTTGTCTTAATTTCACTTTCAGATTTTTCATCATTAGTGTATAAGGATGCCAGAGATTTCTGTGCATTAATTTTGTATCCTGCTACTTTACCAAATTCATTGATTAGCTCTGGTAGTTTTCTGGTAACATCTTTAGGATTCTCTATGTATAGTATCATGTCATCTTCAAACAGTGACAGCTTTACTTTTTCTTTTCCGATTTGGATACGTTTTATTTCTTTTTATTCTCTGATTGTTGTGGCTATAACTTCCAAAACTATGTTGAATAAGAGTGGTGAGAGTGGGCAACCTTGTCTTGCTCCTGATCTTAGAGGAAATGGTTTCAAGTTTTCACCATTGAGGATGATGTTTTTTCTGGGTTTGTCATGTATGGCCTTTATTATGTTGAGGAAAGTTCCCTCTATGTCTACTTTCTGCAGGGTTTTTATCATAAATGGGTGTTGAATTTTGTTGAAAGCTTTCTCTGCATCTATTGAGATGATCATATGGTTTTTCTCCTTCAATTTGTTAATATGGTGTATCATGTTGATTGATTTGTGTATATTGAAGAATTATTGCATTCCTGGAATAAACCCCACTTGATCATGGTGTATGATCCTTTTTATGTACTGTTGGATTCTGTTTGCTAGTATTTTGATGAGAATTTTTGCATCTATGTTCATCAGTGATATTGGCCTGTAGTTTTCTTTCTTTGTGACATCTTTGTCTGGTTTTGGTATCAGGGTGATGGTGACCTCGTAGAATGAGTTTTGACCAATTGTCTTAACAAAGGTTGAATCTCTACTGCCTGGGATGTGCTTGGCACATAGTATGATTTCAATAAACATTTAAATAAGTGAAATGTGCCCTACTGCCTTTAAGAGCATTTCCATTTGTAGCATGTTCTTTGTACAGCAGAAGATCCCCCTCACCCACCTTTTCTTCTTTGAGCAGTGCTGTATCTGAATTGTTGTAAAGTGGGGCTCTGGAAGGAAAGAGGAATGATTGTGCTCTGATGAGAGAAGAAGCGGGGGATTAGGCCCATTAGATGATTCCAGTCACCCAAAACATGTAGGGACATTCTATCTGGTCTGCCCTGGGCCTCTGGAAAAAAGGCCTGCCACTCTACTAAACAGCCTGTCTCCACACATGGGACATGGACCTTTCTTCCCTTCCCTCAACATATACTGTGGGGCTCTTCCCAGCTGGATGTCTGATTTGACCTAATTTTCTACCATGTTGGTCCCACTTTTCACCTCTCTGCAAGACAGATCCTAACAGGGAAATTCTGTGCTGAGAAGAAACACTGAAAATAGAATCCAAATTGAGCAGGACAGAGACAATGGGGCAAAAGAAAGAGAAGGTCTAGATAAAAGTGCGGGAAATGGAGAGTCAGACACCATGTTTATGATCACTTCCCAAAAACAACAGAAGAGAGAGATTGAGAGCTGTGAGGTGATAAAAGCTATCACTTTTTTCTCCTAAGAGTATAGACAACTGAATCACCCTTGAAAATAAGCCACAGAAAAGGATTTAGTTTGACTCTAATGCAAAATTACTGTAAAGAAAAAAGAGAATGTGGAGCAGAATAATTCTTTTACAAGCAATGAAGGCATGCAATAAAGACATGCTCACAAAGAAGATAAAGAGTATAACTTTATTTTTTAAAACAGACTAAAAGAAATTAATGAATTGATAAAAGCAATAAAAGAATAAATCAAAGTTAGAAAAATTCATAAAATATAACAAAAGGAAATTTTGAGAAGTAAGGGGCAAAACAGTACAATTTAGATGTTTTAAAAATATTTCAGAAGTTTGAAGACTAAACTAGAAGGAACTCAAGTGTAAAAACTTACCATTGATAATGGTTTAAGAGAAAATTTGCAAAGGAGGAAGATCTTTAAAATAAATAAATGCAACAAGAGATAAAAGGGATTCATGAGAAAGTAATGGATATAAAAAGACAAGCAAAAATAGATATAAAAGGAAAGCAAGGGCTTCCCTGGTGGCGCAGTGGTTGAGAGTCTGCCTGCCGATGCAGGAGACACGGGTTCGTGCCCCAGTCTGGGAAGATCCCACATGCTGTGGAGCAGCTGGGCCTGTGAGCCACGGCCACTGAGCCTGCACGTCCGGAGCCTGTGCTCTGCAATGGGAGAGGCCACAACAGTGAGAGGCCTGCATACTGCAAAAAAAAAAAAAAAAAAAAAAAAAGCAAGCAAAAGTGATCCAATATATGTACAATAAAAAGTCCACATGTAGAAAGCCAACACAATGGATTGAGTTTGACTCCTATGCAAAATTACTGTAAAGAAAGAAGATATGGAACAAAATAACTCTTTTACAAGCAATGAAGCCATGCAAGAAAGACATGATTACAAAGAAGATAAAGACTGTAATCTTATAAATAAAAACTATATATAGGGCTTGCCTGGTGGTGCCATGGTTAAGAATCTGCCTGCTAATGCAGGGGATGCAGGTTCGAGCCCTGGTCCAGGAAGATCCCACATGCCGTGGAGCAACTCAGCCCGCGTGCTGCAACTACTGAAGCCCGCGCACCTAGAGCCTGTGCTCTGCAACAAGAGAAGCCACTGCAATGAGAAGCCAGTGCACCGCAACGAAGAGTAACCGCCGATCTCCAAAACTAGAGAAAGCTCCGTGCACAGCAATGAAGACCCAACGCAGCCAAAAATAAATAAAATTTATTAAAAAAAAACTATATACAAAAATACAAATATTTAAACATACATAACAAAACAATTATTGGGAAACAGCAGCATAGCACAGGGAGATCAGCTCGGTGCTTTGCGACGAATTAGAGGGGTGGGATGGGGAGGGTGGGAGGGAGGCTCAAGAGGGACGGGATATGGCAATATATGTATGCATATGGCTGATTCACATTGTTGTACAACAGAAACTAACACAGCATTATGAAACAATTATACTCCAATGAAGATGTATTAGAAAATAAAAAAAAAAAACTCATCCTAACATACAAAAAAAGTGTAAGAATTGGGATCAAATATATTGATCATATTGGTAAGTATAATCAAAAAAAGATTTTCAGATTGAATACAAAGCAAGTTAACAATGTGTTGTGTGTAAGACAAACCAAAACCAAAACGAGTCAAAAGGTTAAAAATAAAAGGATGAACAAAGTATATCAGGCATATTCAAACTAAAAGAAGGCTGATGTCTCAATCTTGTTATATGATAAGAATTAAGACCAAAAGGCATTTTTATTTTTATTTTTAAATTTTTTAAATAAAAAAAATATTTTACACTGGAGTACAGTTGATTAACAATGTTGTGTTAGTTTCAGGTTTACAGCAAAGTGATTCAGTTATACATATACATGTATCTATTGTTTTTCAAAATCTTTTCCCACTTAGGTTATTACAGAATATTGACCAGAGTTCCCTGTGCTATACAGTAGGCTCCTGTTGGTTATCTATTTTATTTATTTATTTATTTATTTGTTTGTTTGTTTGTTTATTTTTACTGGTATGGACATCTTTTATTTTATTTATTATTTTTTTAATTTTCTATTTTTATTGGACTATAGTTGATTAACAATGTCATAATTTCAGGTGTACAGCAAAGTGATTCAGTTATACATATACATGTATCTATTCTTTTTCAAATTCTTTTCCCATTTACATTGTTACATAATATTGAACAGAGTTCCCTGTGTTATACAGTAGGTCCTTGTTGGTTATCCATTTTAAATATAGCAGTGGGTATGTGTCAATCCCAAATTCCCAATCTATCCCTCTCCCCGCCCTTCTCTCCTGGGAACCATAAGTTCATTCTCTAAGTCTGTTTCTGCTTTGTAAATAATTTCATTTGTATCATTTTTTTAAGATTCTGTATATAATCCACATCATATGATATTTGTCTTTCTCTGTCTGACTTACTTCACTTAGTATAATAATCTCTAAGTCCATCCCTGTTGCTGCAAATGGCATTATTTCATTCTTTTTAATGGCAGGGTAATATTCCATTGTATATATGTACCACATCTTCTTTATCCATTCATCTGTTGATGGACATTTAGGTTGTTCCCATGTTGGCTATTGTAAATAGCACTGCAATGAACACTGGGGGTCATATATCCTTTCGAACCATGTTTTTCTCTGGTTATATGCCCAGAAGTGGGATTGCTGGATCATATGGTAGCTCTATTTTTAGTTTTTAAAGGAACATCCATACTGTTGTCCATAGTGGCTGTATCAATTTACATTCCCACCAGCAGTGCAAGAGGGTTCCCTTTTATCCACACCCTCTACAGCATTTATTGTTTCTAGATTTTTTGATGATGGCCATTCTGACCAGTGTGAGGTGATATCCCATTGTAGTTTTGATTTGCATTTCTCTAATAATTAGTGATGTTTAGAATATTTTCATGTGCCTCTTGGCCATCTGTATGTCTTCTTTGGAGAAGTGTCTCTTTAGCTCTTATGCACATTTTTAACTAGGTTGCTTGTTTTTTTTTGATATTGAGCTGCATGAGCCATTTGTAAATTTTGGACAATAATCCCTTGTCAGTCACATTGTTTGCAAATATTTTCACCCATTTTAAGTGTTGTCTTTTTGTTTTGTTTATGGTTTCCTTTGCTGTGCAAAAATATTTTTGTTTTTATTTCCATTATTCTAGGAGATGGCTTGAAAAAGATATTGCTGTGATTTATGTCAAAGAGTGTTCTGCCTACGTTTTCCTCTAAGAGTTTTATAGTGTTTGATCTTATATTTAGGTCTTTCATCCATTTTTAGTTTATTTTTGTGCATGGTGTTAAAGAGTGTTCTAATTTCATTTTTTTTTTACATGTAGCTGTCCAGTTTTCCCAGCACCATTTATTGAAGAGACTGTCTTGCATCCATTGTATAGTCTTGCCTCCTTTGTTGTAGATTAATTGACCACAGGTGTGTGGGTTTATTTCTGGGCTTTCTATCCTGGTCCATTGATCTATATTTCTGTTTTTGTGACAGTTCCCTACTGTTTTGATGACTGTAGCTTTGTACTATAGTTTGAAGTCAGGAAGCCTGATTCCCAGCTCCATTTTTCTTTCTCAACATTGCTTTGGCTATTCAGGGTCTTTTGTGTCTCCATACGAATTTTAAGATTTTTTGTTCTAGTTCTGTGAAAATTGCCACTGGTAATTTGATAAGGATTGCATTGAATCTATAGGTTGCCTTGGGCATATGTAGACAATGTTGATTCTTCCAATCCAAGAACATGATATATCTTTCCATCTGTTTCTGTAATCTTCAATTACTTTCATCAGCATCTTATAGTTTTCAGAATACAGGTCTTTTGCCTCATTAGGAAGCTTTATTCCTAGGTATTTTATTCTTTTTGATGCAATGATAAATAGGGTTGTTTCTTTAATTTCTCTTTCTGATCTTTCATTGTTAGTGTATAGGAATGCAAGAGATTTCTGTGTATTAATTTTGCATCCTGCCACTTTACCAAATTCATTGATAAGCTCTAGTAGTTTTCTGGTAGCATCTTTAGGATTTTCTATGTATAGTATCATGTCATCTGCAAACAGTGACAGTTTTACTTCTTCTTTTCCAATTTGTATTCCTTTTATTTCTTTTCTTCTCTGATTGCCCTGACTATGACTTCCAAAATTTTGTTGAATAAAAGTAGCAAGAGTGGACATCTTTGTCTTGGTTCTGATCTTAGAGGAAATGCTTTCATCTTTTTACCATTGAGTGTGATGTTAGCTGTAGGTTTGTCATATATGGCCTTTATTATGTTGAGGTATATTCCCTCTATGCCCACTTTCTGGAGAGTTTTTATCATAAATCGGTGTTGAATTTTGTCAAAAGCTTTTTCTGCATCTATTGAGATGATCATATGATTTTTATTCTCCAAAAGGCATTTTTTAAAAAGAAAAGAAAAGACACTTTATAAGGCAGAAGTCCTTATTTACAAATATATAGCCACTATTAATATTTATGTACCCAATAGCACTTTAACAACTTTTGCACAGCAAAAGTTAGAAGAAATGTAAGGAGAAAGAAAACAAAAATGCTAATAGTAGAGAATTCTAATATGTCTTGCTCAATTCCAAATAAATCATATAGGGGAAAAATCAGTTACAATACAGAAAACTTATTCAACATAATAACCAAGGGCTTGCCTGGTGGCACAGTGGTTAAGAATCCACCTGTGAATGCAGGGGGCATGGTTTCAAGCTCTGATCTGGGAAGATCCCACATGCCGCAGAGCACCTAAGCACATGCACCACAACTACTGAGCCTGTGCTCTAGAGCCCGTGAGCTACAACTACTGAGCCCACGTGCCACAACTACTGAAACCTGCACACCTAGAGCCCTTGCTCTGCAACAAGAGAAGCCACCACAATGAGAAGCCTGAGCACCACAACGAAGAGTAGCCCCTGCTAGCCACAACTAGAGAAAGCCCATGGGCAGCAACAAAGACCCAATACAGCCAAAAATAAATAAATGAAATAAATTTTAAAAAACATAATAATCAAGTAGATCTCATAAATATCTAACTCTTAATCCCAATAATGGAAAATATACCTTTTCCACTGTACATGGAATATTCATGAAGATTGATCACACCTTAAGCTGGAAATAAAACTTCAATAAATTCTAAAGAATTGCATTCTGATTTAAAAAATGCTATAAATGAATTACAAAATCAGATCACCTACTTGGAAATTTAAAAACCCACCATTAAAACAAATTCTTTGGTCAAAGAAAAAATGCTAAGTGAAATTGTAGAATTTCCTATAAACAATGATAAGCAGTAAAGCCACTATGGAGAACAGTATGGAGGTTCCTTAAAAAACCACAAATAGAACTACCATATGACCCAGCAATCCCACTACTGGGCATATACCCTGAGAAAACCATAATTCAAAAAGAATCATGTGCCACAATGTTCATTGCAGCTCTATTTACAATAGCCAGGACATGGAAGCAACCTAAGTGTCCATCAACAGATGAATGGATAAAGAAGATGTGGCACATATATACAATGGAATATTACTCAGCCATAAAAAGAAATGAAATTGAGTTATTTGTAGTGAGGTGGATGGACCTAGAGTTTGTCATACAGAGTGAAGTAAGTCAGAAAGAGAAAAATAAATACCGTATGCTAACACATATAGATGGAATCTTAAAAAAAAGAAAAAGGTTCTGAAGAACTTAGGGTCAGGACAGGAATAAAGACGCAGACTTAGAGAAACAACTTGAGGACCCAGTAAGGGGGAAGTGTAAGCTGGGATGAAGTGAGAGAGTGGTATGGACATATATACACTACCAAATGTAAAATAGATAGCTAGTGGGAAGCAGCCGCATAGCACAGGGAGATCAGCTCCGTGCTTTGTGACCACATAGAGGAGTGGGATAGGGAGGGTGGGAGGGAGATGCAAAAGGGGGGGGATATGGGGATATATGTATACATATAGGTGATTCACTTTGTTATTCAGCAGCAACTAACAAAACATTGTAAAGAAATTATACTCCAGTAAAGATGTTAAAAAAGTATATTATACAATGATACCAATAAAAATTAAAAATAAATGAAATAAAAAACAAAGTTTAAAAACCAGAAAAAGAACAAATAAACTAGAAAAAGCAGAAGGAAGAAATTAATACAGATGAAAGCAAAAATTAATAAGAAAAACTGGTTCTTTTAAAAAAATCAATAAAGTAGACAAACTGCTAACCTAATTAGTAAAAAAGGGAGGAAACACACAAAATTAGAAATGTCAAAGTGAAAAATAATCAAAACAGGAAATTTTAAAGAAATCATAAGAGGCTACTTTGCACAACTTTATGCAAATACATTTGAAAATCTTGATGAAATTAATACTCGTCTGAAAAAATACAGTTTACCAAATATAGGTCCCAGTGAGAGATATAAAAAGCCTACTATACAATCTTCTATGATAGACAGTTACATAGACAAAGTGATCAAAATAAATTGCAGTGATGTTCCTGGACACTTTGAGAGAACCTTTCCTCTAAAACATTATCCATCTGGACTATCATAGTAAATTAAAAAAGAAACCTAATGGCATTATGCTTGTAATCCAAGACAAATTTTTGTTTTGCTGGATGAACTCAGCCTGGAATGAGCATGAGCCAGGACAAAAATTAATCCACACTCTGATAAGCACTAACATCCACAAGGACCTCAGAATGTGAAAAAGTCTTAGCTGTCAACTTGCCCCTGGCTTTCTTAAACCTTCCTTGTAAAATCTAGGCACAAGCCCAAATGCTGTGATAAGCTCCTCCCAACTTCCTCCTACTGAGGTGCCCATGATTTCTCAGTGTGCGTTCTCCTTTGCTGCAGCAAGCTCAATAAACCTAACTTTATCTTTGATTACAGAAGTGTGCCTGGTCTTCTTTGACTGGTGGGCACTGACAGATGTACAAATCCCTTAACCCATGGGACAAGAAGTCAAATCTCTGAGTAACATCACATTCCAGCAATTAGAGTCTAGTAACAAAAAAATAATTTAAAAAGGAAATTTAATCTGTGAGAAAGAAATCTAAGTATACCACACCTGTAGAAGTCTTTCTTCTCCTACTCACTTTCTTTACATGAACATAGTTTTGAAGCACCTCCTCATTACCCCAGTCTCAACACCCTTTGACCTCCCGCTCTTGTCTCCTCTGTCTTTCCACTCCGTTATTATGTAGATGAATCTAGTCCTCTCCCAGCAAGAAAGACTCTTCCCTAGGAGGAGGACGGGGAATGAGGTTTTGGTTTTATGGTTCTTTTTGGTGGGCTAGGGGAGGAGGAAATTGATGAAACTGCCATACAGTAGCTTTTTTTTTTTTTTTTTTTTTTTTCGGTACGTGGGCCTCTCACTGTTGTGGTCTCTCCCGCCGCGGAGCACAGGCTCCGGATGCGCAGGCCCAGCGGCCATGGCTCACGGGCCCAGCCGCTCCGCGGCACGTGGGATCCTCCCGGACCAGAGCACGAACCCGTGTCCCCTGCGTCGGTAGGCGGACTCCCAATGACTGCGCCACCAGGGAAGCCCATATAGTAGCTTTTTGTCTTCCCACTACTACAGAGTTTGATAGTTTATGAGCAGTTTCCTTTTTCATTGACTCATCCCAACAGCTGAAGAGGTGTTGGCAAGTTGTGATTCTTTCCCCTGTAATAATTGAGGGAAAATTCAGAAAGGCTAAGGACCCCCAGCCAGTAAATTAGCAGGCTGCAATTAGAGCCACTTGCTCCAAGCAGGCTCTCCATCTAAGCTCATAGCCTCCATTTACATTAGTAATAGTTACAAAACCATCACCTCCCCTGATGAGCTCCTACTTCGTGCCAGACTAATGATAGGTGATTTACGCAAGCGCTTCTCAAACTGTGATATGTACATCAATCACGTGGGCATCTTGTTAAAATGAAGACTGTGATTCATTGTGTCTGGGTGGGGCCTGAGGGTCTACATTTCTAATAAGTAAGTTCTCTGTTAATGCTGATGCTGCAGGTCCACCGTCCATACTTTGAGTAGCAAGGCTTTATATTTACCGCCTTGATTCAGCCTCACAGTAAACCCACACGGCAGTACTTCTCAACCCTGGCTGTACCTCATCAGGGAGGATGGCATTTGAAGACTTCTAATCCTCAGGTGCAGCCCAAATTTTTCGTGAGACACCTATTGCTATATGGGCTAGGTAATATCATCCTCATTTTACAGCTGAAGAAACTGAAGCTTAGAGAGATTAATTACTTTATCTAAAATCCTATACAGTGATGGAAGTAGGATCTGAAGCCAGGGCTATTTGGCTTCAACGTCCTTTCTCTTAACTACTGCTCTCTATGGACTCCCATGGAGGCGACACTAGTTTGCAATCTATTATTGTTGTTAACTAAGAAAAGAAGACCCACACATGTTAAACCATTAGAAAAGAGCCTGAGCCCACAAATACCCCAGTGTTAAGACTCTCAAGATGATTTATGGTCCTTTAACACTAGGAAAGTAGAAATCTCTCCCTGGGGCTGAAGGTAACTATTGTCCCCTCCCCACCCCCACCCCACCCCCGACCCAGCACATGCCCTGGAACTGACTTTGTACATTGGTTCTCTGCTTTTCCATTAAATGCTGACTGGTCAGAGTATTTTCTCTCCCATTGAGGTTTTAAGTTTAAGAGAAAGCCTGGTGCATTAAATCAGTGTAATTAGCCCTGAAATGCATGTGATTGAGAAAGTGCATTCCCAGAGAAAGAAAGAGACTCTCCAAGGTTTTATCAAACTGGAATTGTGAGCCCAGGGCTTGAAAACAACCCCTTTATGATGGGAAGCAAAGGATTCCCCAGGGACGGATGTGCTGGCAGTGGCTAGGCTTATTCTCCCATCTCTGAATTCGTTAATGAGGACTTAGCTTCAAAAGCAGATAACAAGCTAATCAAAAGGGGAAGGGAAGCCTGCAAATCATGCTGCCTAACGAGTTACACTGGGGAGAGCAAGGGAGAAGGTAGAACAGGCAGAGTGATGGGCTGGGGGTGGGGCTGTCTTCTTTGTCAGGATGCTGGCAGACCACAGGCTTTGAACCAAAGAATCAATCACATGATTGATTTAAAAAGAGAGATCACAGGATATTATTTAAAGTCAGTAATGGCATAACCCTCTTATGCCAGCCTCTTCCCTCAATATTCTTTGCTCCATCACCATCTCATTTTTCCAAAGACTGAGACCACAAAGTTCCTGCCCACTGAGAATGCCACCTGGGCCCAAGGCCAAACCAGCTAGCTGAGTGAGGGTGGGGGGTGGGGTGAGAGGTGTGGGAAGGGGGGGAGAAAAAGGAGCTTTTTGAGAGGCTTCCTCTGACCCAGATGCTATCTCAGAGCACAAAAGTGCATTGTTTATACTCAAGAACTAAACTTTTGCTTTATGCTTTAAAATAGGCAATTGGGGTTTATAAAACTAAATTTTGTTCTGTTTGAGCTCATAAGCTACATAATTTGGGAAAGAAACAGCAAATGTAATGAACGTAGTTACATTTGTCAGGTTTTCTTTGTCCCCATGGGAAATCCTTGGTGCTTTCTGACTTCCTAAACATTTTCTGATACTCAGTACATCTTCGGAGTTTTGCTTCTATTCAAAAATGAAGGAGGCCTGAAGTCTCACCCCAAATGTCACCTTTATGGATCTTCTATGGCTGAGAATCTCCTGTGAATAATAGAGCTTGGAACCAGTTTGAATACTGATATGCCACCAAATTGATCACTTTCATGGCTTCTCTCTTCCCAGGTGTCTCTCTTCTGTCCATTCCTCTGTCTTCCACCTGTCCCTCTCTTTTCATCCTTTACTCAAACTCTTCTCTCCCTTCTGTCATGAAAAACCATTAGTTGTCCGGTACCTTGACTGTCAGGGAATGAACATGAGAACCCTGACTAGAGCTGTCCTCAGTTGTGGTGCTGAAAGGATAACTTTGACCATCTACTAACCAAAGATTCTGGAAACATTGGAGAGCCTAAACAATGAATTAGAACAGCTTTTGGGAAGGTCCTTTTTGGGGTGTCCTTCAGGTCACTCAACCTTTACAGTCCAAAACAAAATTCATTTTCTTCCAGACACCCTGTTTTCCCTCTTATATTCCCCAAGTCTTGCCATCCTTCTTCTTAGTTTTCAAAACCATCTTCTCCTCTCCATTCCCATTGTCATTAAAATAATTTCCTAACTGGTTTCTCTCAAATATCTCAATACTCAATGGCTTTCATTAACAATTCCCATCCCCAATTCCTATAGAATTTAATTCAAAATTGTTAGAGTGGGAGCAGGTACAGCAAGGCACTCCAGAAACTCTGCCAGTTAAACCATAAACACCAACCAATAGTAGATGAGAATGATATATACAAACAGCTCCTTGGAGATAAAATAGTTCCAGGTCTAGAAACAGCAAGAGTAAACAAAGCCTGCTTATGTGAGCCAGATCAATCCCAGACAGAGTGAAGGCCATGTCAATATTTAAAGAGGGTCAATAAAAGAAATACATTGTTCAAAAGGGTTGTTCACAACAACACAAATATGTTGTTCAGAAGATAGGAGGGTGAGTTTGCAATAAGGAAGAACTGCAACTGTTGGTTCTAGCACTGCTTTGGTGGCCTGTCTGCTCTTCGTCACTGATGCATCTCTGGTGGGTAAACAAGATGTGCTGGTTATTCTCAGTTGGCTCCTCTACCCTGCTCTGGCCTTGGGAGGCTGACCTGAATGGACCACATATATGTGTTCCCTTGCCCTCTGGCTTTGCATTGGAATTGGTTACTAGAGAACATATGCAGGAGATAAGAGGGAGAGAGGAGAGTGAGGTTGGATTATTACTTCTTCCAGTTCCATCCCATGCTGGTTGTCCTGACTTATGCCCATAGTGTCTGCACTGTGGCTTCTTCTACAGTCTTTCCCTCTGACTTGCAATAGCCACTCCCTTCTCTCATCCCTGCTGGCCTGGAGGTAGTGATGATTGTATTGCACTGTCCCCCAAGTTACCCACTTCAAGTGTGCCATCTGTTTTCTGCTAGGTCTCTGATTAGGGCCTGATATCATTAAGCATTCGAATCCTAACTCCTCTGTCCCAATTTCATCCTCACCAAATATTACTCTGTTTATAAATTGGCTTCACATGTAAATCCATGTACACGTAGAGAGTGTACTGGTCATGTTGACACAAGCATTCTGTTCTGCTTGGCATTTATTTAGTTATTTAGTTTTGTTTCTTATTAGTATATACCTTTTATTTTAAAAAATTAACTTTTATTGAAGTATAGTTTATTCACAATATCATGTTAGTTTCTGCTGTACAGCAAAGTGAATCAGTTATATGTATACATATATCCACTCTTTTTTAGATTATATTCCCATATAGGTTATTACAGAGCACTTAGTTTAGTTCCCTGTGCTACACAGTAGGTCCTTATTAGTATCTATTTTATATATAGTAGTGTGTATATTTCAATCCCAATCTCCCATTTTCCCAATCTCCCAATTTATCCCTCTCCATCCCCTTTCCCCCTTGGTCACCATAAGTTTGTTTTCTACATCTGTGATTCTATTTCTGTTTTGTAAATAGGTTCATTTGTACCTTTTTTTTAAATTCCACATATTGCTTGGCATTAATACTTCTCATTGTTAATTAAAGAATTGGCATTCTGATTTTATATCTTCTTATTAAACTAGCTTTGTTAGTGCAATTTAGCCTGCCTGGGATTAATGAATCTGAGGTGTTGCCAAAGCTGAAGGTCTGGCCAACTTCTGCTGGTTTGGGGCTGGGGAACAGGTTGTGGATTTTCTATAGGATAAAGCTGCTCTCATTTGTAATTACTTTTAGGGATGGGAAGCTGTTCTGGTCTTTCTAAATTAAAAAGAAGATTGAAAGACATTAAAAAAATAACACGAAGGTCTGGGCTGAATTCACCCAGATGATATTATCTTTGGGGGCCTCTGTGACCATCCACACACACCCCTCACCAAGTTACTTGGTCCTTATGTTTCCTCTACCATGTCATGCTTTCATGCCTTTGGGTTTTTATCCAGGCTGTTCTCTCTGTCTTTGAAACCCACACTTTCATCCCTTGGATCACTCCTATGCATCCTCCAAATCACTGTTCAGGCATCACTTCCTTTGTGGAGTATTTATCTTTTATAGAAATAATCTATTTAGCAGCTCTTTATTGAGCACATTTGTACCAGGAACTCTGAGATGTCCTGGGGACATGGGAGTGACTCAGACAGGTCATACTTTGCAGTTTCATAGATGAGATGAAGTGATGTAAAAAAAAAATCCTCTCTAAATGACAAGGTAAGACATCTGACAGTGACATGCATAGGATGCAACGGAGACGTGAGTGGTGCAATGGATGAGCAGGTGTCAGGGGAGAAGGCTACCTGTAAGGGATTTTATTTAACCTTGTTCATGAATAAATGCGACAGGCAAAGGCTTTCGGGGTAGAGTCTGTCAGAGGTCTGTCAAGCTTGTAACCGCCCTCTGAGTGGCAGCTTAAGCATGGATGCTGCATCCAGGATATTGGCCCTCCCACTTTGATCCCAGCTGACTGGAGCAGGACTGGGTGCCAGATCAAAGGACAGACACTCTATAGGGTGGACAGGGACATAGGAAGGGGCTAACATGAAAACAGTGCTGCTGTATAAATGAGCCAAATATGGCCTCTGTGTATTGGTCCCCAGGTTGTTTATGTCTTCACAGCAGGCTTAGACTCATTAGCTCAAAAGTCCACAGACACCAAATTCAAAATTTTACATATTTACTTATTTTAAAAAGAGCCCAAACAAGCAAAATTTTAGCCATTTAGGGCCTGCCTGTCTTGCATACCCTGTGAAACTATACCTACCATCTGCTTGCCATTGATAAGACAAAGCCTTGTGGTCAGAAGACACCCCAAGCTTCTACTGCCCCTCAGAGCTCTCTCTGACCCAGATAGGTAAACCCCCTCTCCATCCCCCCTCTCTCTTGAGAGTTCCCTTCCTTCCTCTCCTTCTGGATGGTGGTCCCTGTGCCGTAGCCTCTGGACAGTTTCAGGTTACGAGGAACTTCCCTCTCATGCAAATATGTCCAAACAACACCCAATAAAGCTTATTGTGTGTTACTGCCTCTTGTGATCATATCTTTTTCCTTGATCAGCTTCAGATTCCTCAAACCCCCTAGAAGCCCACACTGGATGCTGACCACTCAACCCATTAGAGCCCTTCTTTGAGGGAGTTTTAATCTGAGGGGGAGAGATGATGAGCATTTGACAACTAGGAGCAGAAGTAGAAAGGCATGAAGAGAAAAGGAGGCAGTAAGCAGGAGCCACAAGGCAGCAGAAACCATGAATCAGAGGGAAGGGGCAGGGCTCTTAGTGACAGTAAAAGACAAAGCAAGGACAAATAGACCTAGAGTGACCATAAACGTGAAACACTGGAGCAGGAAACTGTGGGTACATATAGCTAGCTAGGGAGGAACAAAATACTACAGGAGTACCCAAATGGCATTTCTGTTCCTGAACCACATTCTGGTCTCCACAATGCCTGTCAGTGTCCTGGTTCCAGTCCTGCAATGAGGACATGCTGCTTAGTGTAAATTCCATTCTGATAGACAATAACACCTTTCCTAAGGCAATGCTAGTATGTCCTTATTCTTTGCATCCAAGAGAGCCAGCTCCCACATAGACTATAGGAAGAGTATAGGCAAGGTCTGGAGTGGGGAACTCTGTAGTGTTTTGGGGAATCCCAAGCAATTTGATATTTCTAGTTAAGACAGTGCAAGTTGGAGGGTTGGTGGAAATGAGATTAGAGAGTTGAGCAGGGTCAGGACATGGAGTCCTTTTGTGCTCTGCTGAGGGTCCCCAGTGTCATCTTGCAGGGAGCTAGTGTGGTAAAGGCAATAGTAATGTGTCAGATTCACGTTTTCATCACATCAGTGGCAACAGTGTAGGTGGAGTTTGAGATGCTAGTTTGGAGGCAACTAGCATTCTGAACAGGAAATGAGAGAATGCATAACAGGAATGGAGAGGAGAGGACATATTCAATAAACATTCTAGAGGTGAGAGCAACAGGAGTTGGTGACATTACCTATTAGGGTGAAAGAAAGAAAGATAAATCTGTGATGGATGATTTCTGTTTTTCAGATTTTGGCACTGGATGAATGGAATACCATTGACTGAGATAGAATTGCAAATTAGAGTTAGGAAGGGATAAGAAAGAGGAAGAATATGTGTTTGAGGACTGCACAGGAGTTCTAAATGGAGAAACCCAGTGGGCATTTGGGTCCATGAATGTGGGTCTCAGAGTGAGTCCTAAGTCACATCAGTAGCCATGATTACTCAGACTCATCCTTGTATGTAGAGTCCATACCCTAATATGGACCAATCCTCCAAACCTCCTCTCCATCTGAAAGATTTCCTCTGTGTCCTCTGGTACGCCAGCAAAGTTTCCTGTCATCAACACCTTCTCAAACCATTTCTTATTTCTTCTGGACTTGCACGGGCTCTACTCAAGGACTCTTGTTCCCTTACAGCTCTCTCTAATGGAGGCTGGTCTTTCTTTCTTTCTTTCTCTCTCTCTTTCTTTCTCTCTCTCTTTCCTTCTTTCTTTCCTTCTTTCTTTCTTTCTTTCTTTCTTTCTTTCTTTCTTTCTTCCTTTCTTCCTTTCTTCCTTTCTTCCTTTCTTTCTTTCTTTCTTCTTTTTCTTTCTTTCTTTCTTCTTTCTTTTCTTTCTTCTTCCTTCCTTCCTTCTTTCCTTCATTCCTTCCTTTCTTTCTTTCTCCTCACACAACACAAGCTCTTCAGAGCCAAGAAGTGTCTTCTCTCCCCTTTCTCACTTTTATAATTCACTGACATCCTCATCACTTTCTTTCATTTGCCAAAGAAGGTGGGTCCGTTTTCATAGTCTTCTTCTCTCTTCAACATTTGCTTCATTCTGAATGATTTCCCCTTTCATGTGGATGAATAATCCACCACCCTTGTTCCTCAGTTTCTTGACTTAATCATCTCTAAAGACTTCTCCATTTCAACTTCTTTATTCCTAGGTTGAACCCTATATCATGGCTTCTGAAATAGCAACTTCAAACATCCATTCTCTAACCACTACCTCCTGTCAAATACTACACAGAAACTATCTTTGACCTTATTGAAAGCTTTCAAATTTTGGCCTTCACCTTTTCTCACTTTCTAGGGTTATTGTACAGTTATTAAGATCCTAGCTTTTGGAACTAGAATGCCAGGTTAACTTGTAGGAAAGGCTAAAAATGTGGGGATATATCAGTTAAAAAAATGAATACAGATTCCAGAGTTCATCCTGATGGTTGGGAAAGGATGAGCACTGCAGGGAGATGGACATCAATAATGGATGGTTTCCATCATAGTCATGGCAAGAAAGCAGAAGAAATGCTGGAATCCACCCCTCACATAACTCTCTCATCACTTGTTGTCTGCCTGCAATGTTTTTTGGCTCAATAACTGGGTACTTAATTACGTACTCTTTAATTTTTCACATCTCTCTGTCTGGAGCCTGGAATGCGGTCATGGAAATTTCCCTGGGCCTGCATTCAAAACAATGGATTCCAGATACAACTTCTTCCTGCAAGGTCTTGAGCAAATCATTTAACTTCATTTGAAAATGTAAATAACAGTCCTGACCTCATCAAGTTGCTGTAAATATTAATGAGATAATAGATACAACAACATGTGCTAAGCTTTAAAATGTTTAAAGGACATCAGGTCTACTGTTTCCCAGTTATATTTGCGAACAGGAATTTTGTGTTCCTTGCGTGATTCATCAAGCGTGGTACTCAAATAATATTTGTTGAGTAAATGAGTGACTGAATAAATTAATGAATGAATGATTGAATGAATCAAATGCCTGAGTGCAAGCTGAGCCTCAAGCCTTTTGATCCTAGTCCAACAAGAATTAGCTGTCTTATCAAGTTAACGCCATTCATTCATTCACTTATTTGACAAACACATTCACTGCCTGCCACATCTGGTAGTATGTGTTTTTAGTTGCTATCTCATTCAAAACTCTGTATGAGGAAGTTCTTTTGAATTCCATCCTACAGATGAGGAATCTGAAGTACAGAGAAATTAAGTAACTTGCCCAAGGTGATACAGGTAAGGAGTTATAGGACTTGAAATATAGACAGGGCTCCTAGATATATGCAGGAGTCAACATTGAGAGGTACCCTTAAAGGGTGTGAAAAGGAAGGAACAACAGTTTCTAAATGCACATGTGATGGCCAAGAGAAGACATAGGAAAGTCAGCTGAGAATCCATTGGGCTTGGTATCAAGAGTAAAGCTGTCTTATGTCATGTTTTCCAGAAAACATACTCTAAGACAAGAGTTTGTGTGCTGGAGAATTGAAACCTATGAGGCAGTGAAGAGGGCAGGGTGAAGAAGTTGGGTAGTGATGCAGCTACAATATAATAGAGGCCTCAGCCAACATCATGGGCAGCTCTGCACTCTTCAGTATGAGTTGGGATGAGGGGGGTGGGCTTTTACACCTCTGCATGTACCAGCCATTGGATGCTGGATATCCCTAGGGAGGGAGTATGACCTTGGGCAAGGCAGCTCCCCAGGGAGGGACTGAGCTCTGAGTCTTCAGCAGGTGACACTTCAGCAGCTGGAAGTGTTGAGTGTCTTGGTTCTGAAGGTGGATCTGGGCAGTGAATCACAGCATCCACCACAATGTTATTAACACTTCTAAAGAATGAGTGTGTTAACTAGTCTGGAGTGACAAATTTGCATAGAGATAGGAGTTTGAAAAAAGCAGAGCTTCAGAGACAAAGACTAGCAATATCCACAGAAGACCTGTGCCACCCATCACCAGGATGCTCTTCCAAGGATGGCTGCAGGCACCATCACAGCCTGGTGCCAGGCTACCTTCCCATTATCCAGCGCAAACTCCTTGCTGTAGGCCCAAGCCTTCCAGGAGACATTTGGGCTTCCAGTGTAGCAAGGCTACAGAGACCAAATGGTATGGTGGCATTTTGCCCCAAGAGGTCAGCCCCTCTGGCCATGTAGGCATGAGCCCCATTCCCAAGTCCTGTCACCTCCGGGACAATGAGAAGATCAAATTTCTGAGCAGGCAGCCTGAGGGCCTCACCAAGGAAATGACAACTTCGTAGGGAGCTGTCTGAGAGGCCAACAGGTCTTTCCCAGGCCTTTCCCATGGACATGGTCATTATTAGCAACTCTGCACCCTGAAAAGTAGCAGTGGAACTAACCAGGCAGGTAACAAGAATCATAGGGAATTCAGAGGAAAGAAAGGTCCAAAGAGAGATGCCGCCAAGAAATGACCATGTAAATTCACATGGGCTAGGATGTCCCTGAGGAGGCAGGTGTCCCAGTGGTTGAGGTCAGCATGGAAACCATTGAGTGTGTCAATGTGGGCCTGAGCATTAAAAAGATGAA
Organism: Orcinus orca; assembly: GCF_937001465.1. NCBI lineage: Eukaryota > Metazoa > Chordata > Mammalia > Artiodactyla > Delphinidae > Orcinus > Orcinus orca. Next base: position 32,690,153 of record NC_064574.1, read on the forward strand.
GAAGCTTGAGCTTTTAATGGGGCAGGAGCAAATTATTTATTCTGAAGGGATTAACCAAGCTCACTCTGTGACTTAGGGACAATTGGTGTTAAGAAACCCAGACCCAGCCGAGCTAATTTCAGTCAAAGGATGCCATTGTTAGAGACTGGGCATCTCACAAAGTTCAGCAGCAAGAAGACAGCCCACAAGGACAGAGAGAAGGGATATGAAACACCTTTGAAATGACACTGGAAGAGGAAGGAGGCTGTGTAAACACACCAAAGCCATTTCTTTGTAAGTGACTTGAACTTGGTGCTTTTTGCTAATACTTGTGGGAGCATGATGAAGCAAAAGCAGGATTAATTTGCTGATAGTCAATGACTCTTTACTAAAGCTGAATTTTATACACATTTATGAAAGAATCATGAACATTTTCACAGACCTCTGGACAGCAGATTAGGATATCAAAACGTAACAGCAGAAAAAAGCTTAATTGAAAGATGAAAAACTTTAGATGCATTAGTGCTATGGCAACCAGCCAGATCACTCCAATTATGTCCCTAATTTGGTCCATAAATAATTTATAATCCACCATTTGTGTCTAGGGCAAAAGATTTCTAAAAGCAAACACTTAAGTAGCTGTTAAGGCACCTAATGATTTCCGATTCTGGATTCATCAGAACTCCTCCAGGCTGTGATTCCACAGCCCTACTTGAAGTAGTTTGGTGGGGATTACTCAACTATCTTCAGTGTCTAGTTGGAACAGATTGTCAGAGAAAGCAATGAGCTCACTTCTCTTTGCTGTTAACTTTGCCATTGACTTTCAATTAAGGTCAAAAGCCAAATCCATGAAAATAAGAAATAAAACTGAAAGCGAAGTATCCAGGGACCGTACGATTAGTGCTCAGAAGCTGAGGGCAACTTCCCGCCGATAGTCCGCACTGGTTATTTCTGGTGTTTGTATGCTGCCTGTTGATTTTCACAGCTTCTCTCTGTGTTCTTATTTTTCTTTAAAATTTTCAGTTGAAGTTAGTTACATATGTATAGCACAGTGGATGAAGTGCACACATTGTAAGTACAGAACTCAAAGAATGTTTTGCAAATGGATTCACTCATGTGAGAGGCACCCAGATTGAGATATAGAACATTCACTCCCCAAAGCCTCCCTTTCTTCCCAGTGTGATTTGCCTCTTCATAGAGACAGCTGGAGATTGAAGCTAAAACCCTGAGTCTTGGTTATTACAGGATCCATGTGCTGTCCACTGTGAGGAGACATTGGGAACACTTCCTTATGAGATCAACATGTCAGCAACTGTGAGCAGACGGGTTTAAAACTCAGATGCCCCAGGTGGTGTTTAATAATGAGATGTATGTGGCCCAGCCATAGGGGAAAGGGCTTGTTTGCTTCCTGCCAAAAGCCATGGAGGTTTACAAAGCTCCTTTTCCCACTGTCCCCTCCAGGGAAGCCACAGCTTCTCCATCCAGGAGCCCATTCAAATGTTCTGTAATCCTTGGAAGGCACTTGCATGACCACATAGGACAAGTGGCAGCCTGAATGTCTGGTTCAGCCAACGAGAATTGGGAGGCCATCTGCCACTGATCACTTCTGGAGAAGGACGAGGCCTAGGCTCTCCATGGGTCCTACTTTGTCAAGGCCTATTGCTGTAAGATTTCAGTCCCAGGAATAAGTGGCCATCCAGGATCATGCCTGGCAGGGAGGAAACCCCTGTTTTCTCTTTCACACACAGCTTTTGACCCCTGGGGAGGGATAGCTAATAGTTCATACTTACTATACATTTATTAAGTACTAGGTACCATGATGAACACTTTGATAATCATTGATAATCGATAATCTCATTAATCTTTAACTGTATTGACCAATATCTCTATTTTAGAAATAATGAAATAGAGAGAAGACACAGCTAGTAAAATGTGGTCTCAGACTCCAGACCTTGGCAATCTTGCTCCAGGGCTTTGGCATTTCCCCAAATGACCCCACTGCCTTGGTGCTTCCCCAAATGAACCTACTGCTACCCAGGTAGAGTTCCTGGGGAGTCCTTTTCATGCTCAGCACCCCCACACCTACAATGGGACTGGCTCTTTGCTAAGAGAGGAAGCACAATTCACCTGACTTATGAGTTAATTAAATTCCTGAGCCATAGCTACAAATCCACGCCTCATAAATCAAACCCTTATTTCCTAGAGGCACAAAGTTATAAACTGAAGTTCTGTTTCTGGAAATCCATTTATTTCACAAAAATATAAAAACTGATGAAAGTAAAACAAAATACATATATGACAAAGATTTATTAAATAAGAAAAAGCAAATCATAGAAAACTAATGTTATAATTGTTAAATTGGGTGGACTTTTCTGCAACTGGCTTGGCTTGGCTAGGGTATCTTAAAACTATTTAAATGAGATTCCTCCTTTTTGAGTAAAATTTCCCTGGAGCAAAAATAGGTATTCTTCACTGTTCCAAGCACGTTTAAACAGAGTGCAAAATCAGGGGCGTCTTTCTGAAATTTTTTCATGGCGTGAAGACATCTGAAACTTTGAGTAGCATTGCTGCTGCTTTGATCATCTCTTCTGCTTTGTTAGAAATTGTCAGATGATTGTAATGTGAGGTTTGGACATGACAGTAAGTCTCACAATGAGAAAGAATGTAATGACGAGGGTGACAATTCCTGCAGTGGAGAGTCAAGGATCAGCCTGACTCATCAGCCTGACACTCACAAAACCTCCAGCCCCCCTCTGCCCCATGTTCTAAAACACCTCCACCTGGCTGCCCAGGGGGTCCAGGATCTCAGGCAGTAGGTTTAGAGGTGGTGAAGAGACATACACAGGGCTAGGTGCAAAATCGTGAGGGAAGGTGGAAAGTTTCCAGCCAAAGTCTATCTCATTTTTTATAGTCTACTCAGAGCAGTCAGAGCTAAAACATAAGCATCTCAAAGGACTGACAGCAGACCTACTCATATTTTAATGTGCATGGGAATCACTGTGAATCTTGTTAGAGAGCAGATTCTGATTCTGCAGGTCTGGGATGGGGTCTGGGACTCTATTTCTAACAAGCTCTCAGGTGATGCTGATGCTGCTGGCCTGAGGGCTACACCTTGAGTAGCAAGAGTTCACAGATGGATGGTCATGGACCAGATGTCTATGTCTTGCCTGAAAAGTATGTCTCTGTCCTAGATAACACTACCTTTGAATCCCTATCCAGAAACATTTGATCATGTCATCAGCACTTTTACTCTTGATAGTTTTGTATTTGGTCATATTAATCAGTCAATTCAGTATTTTAAGCCTCCTATGATTCAAAATAGACTAAAGCCTTTTAAAGGGGCTCTACTGAAATTCTCAGGCTTCTCCTGCTATAAGAGCTTCTCCAGACAATCCCCCCGTATCCCCTAGTCCCCAGAAATCTACCTCTGATCTTTGACTGTAAGACTTCTCATGACTAAATCCTTGCTTCAATTTGTCTCTTTTCCCATTGTTAATTAAAAAAGTGATCCATGCTGGTGACTTTGTGTCATTTTGAATGTACAGGAAATTTGAAATAAATGAATGAAGTACACAGTGTGGTTCAGATGAAATTTTGGGGTTGGAAAACCATGTTTATGAAAAATAAATGAGTAAATACGGTTTGGGCTGGATAAGGCATTGGAAGATTAAGCATAAGCCAACAGCTGGCTGAAATGGGACCCCAGAGTTAAAAAGCCAGACCTGAAATGTCCACTGCTTTGGGAGATGCCCTTTGTGATTTCTCATCACAGACACCTGAGGAAAGAGCTGAATGGGCATTGACCTGGCCCTTCTGTGTCCCTAGACCACAGGCTTACCTCAGGCATTTATGAGGCCTGGGGAAAGAATACAAATAGAGGCCTTCAAACCATTTGTCTAGATACTTCAAGTTATAAATCGACATAACAAACTGTAAATAAAATGTTCTATCCTTTACCATGACATATCTCTATAATCACCTGGAAGGCCAGGTTCAATGCCAGAATTCTTGTGTTCCTTGGATTCCTGAACTAGAACATGGTGGTGCTAAGATAACTGACCCCTGGCTTGTGGTTCACCCCTTCTCCCTTTCTCTTCTACCTTCAGCTATATTCCACAGCAAGAGGAACCCCTTGTGTCTGGACACTCAGCCTGCAGTCCAAGCTCCTTCCACACCCCTCCTAGCAGCAGCCCTTGGCTATTCCTCAAGGCCACGGGAGTGCACATAGGGTGTGGTCTGCCCCTGGAAGGATGATCCCAGGAAGGAGGCCTCCAAGACTCAGCTCCCTGGGGGATCATGTTGTGCTGGAAGGTGAAAGACGAAGGATGTATCTAGTCTTCAGGATAGTCCATTATGAAGGGAGACACCTCCAAGGATTCTGGACTGTGACATTGCTTCTCCTAGGACATCCCACAAACACTGCTCTGTGTGTTGGGGTCCTCTGTGAACTATGCCCTGTCAGTTAGGTAAAATCCATACTTGGACTTTTGAGTTTGCTCTTTAGAATTGGCAATTAGCTCTTTAGACAAATCACTGCAACATTTCTGTAACAAGGATAACAATGCAGGAAGTGGAGAGGGAAGGCAGGAGCCTTCCCTGTAATTTGATTCATTTTCTATTGGAGAGGAGCACAACCAGAGTGCTTCTGCAGTGGTTGATGGCTTAACTGCCACATGCATCTCGTGAGTTGAAGGGGTTGGTGGCTGCCACCCAACAGTGAAGGAGGAGTTGGAAACAACCCTCCTTTTCTCCCATGTAAATCACCTCTTTATTTTTAAGGACTGTGTAAATTGGTGACATGTTAGTCACCAGAGACTGCACCTTAATTGCTCATATATTGTATCTCCAGTACCCGGGGCAGTGCCTGGCACAGGCCAGGGGTTCAGCAACATCTGCTTGGTGAGGATACACTGGCTCTGAGCTGGGTCTTGGTGAATGGCTTCATAATCCTCCTAGTCTGCGTGCATGACACCTTCCCCTCACCTTCCTCTCTTGGTAGATTGTAGTACTGGTCAGAAAATTTTCCCTTTCTCCTCCTCTGTCTGAGGTGGAATGAGCTTCCCCACCCCGCTGATGCTGGGCTTGGCCTTGTGACTTACTCTGGCTAATGGCATGTGAACAGATGTGACATAAGCAGAGGCTTTAGAAGTGCTTATGTGGTCTCACTTGGCCCCTTTGATCCTGTCCTCTGTCCTGACAAGAGCATGTCTCAGTTAGCTGCACTGCTGGCCCCAAAATGAGACTTGTGGAGCACACTTGAATCCAACCATAGCCTGGAGCTAAGCCCAGCTGAATCCAGCCAAGCCCAGTCAAATCCAAGAGTCATAGCTAACCTTCAGATCAATTAGAGAGAAATAAATGCGTATTGCTTTAAGGCACTGAGATTTTAGTGTTGTTTGTTATGCAATGCTAATAAGTCAATAGCTGATTAATATACCCTCCCATGCTGGACAACAAACCCTGGTTCAGAGCAACAGCAAAAATGGCTTTGATAATCACAGAGACTAGAAAGAGAGAAAAACTGAACATAGCCCACTATATCTCATACATTTTCCAGCATCACCATTTTCTGGTAGTCTTATAGCTCCTGAATATCAGGATCCTTTGTTTTACACTAACATCCTGTCAATGAACACGTTCCCATTCTATCCCCACTAGCTGTTTTACCCCAACTCTTTCAATTAGTCATCCCTCATGAGCATCTTCTTACAGGTCATGAAAGACTCTGCAGAACTCAAAGCATTTCCACTCCAACTTTGAGAGCCCAGTGTGCTCTTTGTTCTGGCTCTGGCTCAAATTCTTGCCCTGACTTCAGACTATACTACAAAGCTACAGTAAACAAGACAGTATGGTACTGGCACAAAAACAGAAATATAGATCAATGGAACAGGATAGAAAGCCCAGAGATAAACCCACGCACATATGGTCACCTTATCTTTGATAAAGGAGGCAGGAATGTACAGTGGAGAAAGGACAGCCTCTTCAATAAGTGGTGCTGGGAAAACTGGACAGCTACATGTAAAAGTATGAGATTAGATCACTCCCTAACACCATACACAAAAATAAGCTCAAAATGGATTAAAGACCTAAATGTAAGGCCAGAAACTATCAAACTCTTAGAGGAAAACACATAGACAGAACACTCTATGACATAAATCGCAGCAAGATCCTTTTTGACCCACCTCCTAGAAAAATGGAAATAAAAACAAAAATAAACAAATGGAACCTAATGAAACTTCAAAGCTTTTGGACAGCCAAGGAAACCATAAACAAGACCAAAAGACAACATTCAGAATGGGAGAAAATATTTGAAAATGAAGCAGACAAAAGATTAATCTCCAAAATTTACAAGCAGCTCATGCAGCTCAATATCAAAAAAACAAACAACACAATCCAAAAATGGGCAGAAGACGTAAACAGACATTTCTCCAAAGAAGATATACAGACTGCCAACAAACACATGAAAGAATGCTCAACATCATTAATCATTAGAGAAATGTAAGTCAAAACTACAATGAGATATCATCTCACACCAGTCAGAATGGCCATCATCAAAAAATCTAGAAACAATAACTGCTGGAGAGGGTGTGGAGAAAAGGGAACCCTCTTGCACTGCTGGTGGGAATGTGAATTGGTACAGCCACTATGGAGAACAGTATGGAGGTTCCTTAAAAAATTACAAATAGAACTATCATATGACCCAGAAATCCCACTACTGGGCATATACCCTGAGAAAACCATAATTCAAAAAGAGTCATGTACCAAAATGTTCATTGCAGCTCTATTTACAATAGCCAGGAGATGGAAACAACCTAAGTGTCCATCATTGGATGAATGGATAAAGAAGATGTGGCACATATATACAATGGAATATTACTCAGCTGTAAAAAGAAACAAAATTGAGCTATTTGTAATGAGGTGGATAGACCTAGAGTCTGTCATACAGAGTGAAGTAAGTCAGAAAGAGAAAGACAAATACCATATGCTAACACATATATATGGAATTTAAGAAAAAAAATGTCATGAAGAACCTAGGGGTAAAACGGGAATAAAGACACAGACCTACTAGAGAATGGACTTGAGAATACGTGTAGGGGGAAGGGTAAGCTGTGACAAAGCAAGAGAGAGGCATGGACATATATACACTACCAAATGTAAGGTAGATAGTTAGTGGGAAGCAACCGCATAGCACAGGGAGATCAGCTCGGTGCTTTGTGACCGCTTGGAGGGGTGGGATAGGGAGGGTGGGAGGGAGGGAAATGCAAGAGGGAAGAGATATGGGAACATACGTATATGTATAACTGTTTCACTTTGTTATAAAGCAGAAACTAACACACCATTGTAAAGCAATTATACTCCAATAAAGATGTTAAAAAAAAAAAATTCTTGCCAAGACCAACCCCATCCCAGCTATTTCTTGGCTTGTCTGGCTGCTCCAAGCCACTGGGAGGATACAATGACTCCCCAACTCTCTAGGATTTTTGGTTTAGAAAATTAAAGCAGTGGAATTTTTTCAAATGACTAAACTAAAACTCTAAAACCCAGGCAGCTGCCTTTTATGTTCTTATAGAACCTCCCACCCAAACCCTGCCACCCAAAGGCAGGCCTTAGATCATACGCCATTCTCCAAATCAAACACACTTAACTCTTTAACTTGCCTCCTAAGTTCTATTTCCAAATGTTTCTCTCAGAATCACTGCTCAGCATGACAGTGATAATCAGGGTCAATTATGACTTTCGTGGGCACTTTTGCCTTCTTGGGTCCTTTCCTCAATTTAAAAAAATTTTAGGGGGGATCAAGATGGTAGAGTAGGAGGATGTGGAGCTCACCTCCCCCTATAAGCACATCAAAACTACATCTACATGTGGAAAAGTTTTCACAGAAAAAACTATCTGGAAACTGGCAGAAGATCTCCCATAAAACCAAAGCTGCAAGAAAGATCTCCACCTAACTGGGTAGGAGATAGGGACTCAACCTTGGGCTGCCTCTGGGTGGGACTGTGGACACCCTCATGGGTGGTGCATAGGTTCACTGGGAACACGTGGGTCTCAATTGCTTCAGCAGTCACCTCCTCTGGGGCAGGGCACACACTCAAGGGCAATGGAGGCTGATCAAACTCAACTTTCAGGGCCTCCATTCCAACAACTGGGGAGAAGAACCTGCACCCTGTGGTAATGACTGCCACAGAGCAAAGAAGAGGCCCCACCCAACATCCAGCACTGACTCTGGGCACCACAATGACAATCATACCCCTTTTCAAGGGGATAATGGCCAGCACACTCTGAGGAAAGATGTGCTGGCATCCATACCAAAACCAGCCCTCACAACAACAATACTGGACACACACAGTCTACACAGGGACACTCCCACATAAAAACACCCCTTTGAAACCAAAGTATATAACTGTTTCTTCTAAATTCATAGAGACAGAGGAAGTTAAGTAAAATGAGAAAGCAGAGGAACTACCCTCAATTAAAAAACAAGAGAAATCCACTGACAGACCAAATAATGAAACAGACCTCACCAGTCTACTAGACCCAGAGTTTGAAAAGGAGGTAACAGGGACATCCCTGGTGGCCCAGTGGTTAAGACTCTGTGCTTCCAATTCAGGGGGCCTGGGTTCCATCCCTGGTCAGGGAACTGGATCCTGCGTGCTGCCACTAAAAGCCTGCATGCCACAACTAAAAAAAAGATCCTGCATGCCACAACTAAAGATCCTGCATGCATCCAAAATTAGACAACTCAGTTGGCAAGATAAAAACCAATCCAGAAGCAATGAATAGAAGACTAAATGACACAGAAGAATGAATAAGTGATCTGGAAGATAGAATAATGCAAATCATCCAATCAGAACACCACATAGAAAGACAAATGAAAAAAGATATGAAAGCAACATATGAGGTATATGGGATAATATAAAGCATGCCAACTTATGCATAATAGGATTCCAGGAGGAAAAGAAAGAGAAAAGGGGATCAAAAGTGTATTTGAAGAAATTATGGCTAAAAACTTCCCAAACCTAAAGAAGGAAACAGATATCCATGCACCAGAAACACAGAGGGGTTCCAAACAAGATGAATCCAAACAGACCTACACCAAGACATATCATAATTAAAACAGCAAAAGTGAAAAATAGAGAATTCTAAAGGCAGAAAGTCACCACAACTAGAGAAAGCCCGCACGCAGCAATGAAGGTCCAATGCAGCCAAAAATAAATAAATTTTTAAAAATGTAAAAATATTGAAATATAGTTGATTTACAATGTTGTGTTAGTTGCTGGTGTACAGCAATGTGATTCAGTTATATGTATAATATAATATATTATATATATTATACACATATTTTTAATTTCTAGACCTTTATTTCTCTGTGAAAAGGAATAAAATTAAAATGGCACAGTTGAGACAAAAAACCCACTGGGGGGAAGGGATGTGGAGAAGTAGATGGGGGAGGGGTTTCCCATTACAGCAGCAGGAGCCAGCAACCTGAAATGCTCACATCTCTCCCCCAGAGTGGGCAGGAGTGGCCCTGTCCTCCCAGGGTCACTGTCCTACTCCACCTCCCTCCTTTTCCTGAATTTAGCAGGAATGCTTTCAGCTTTTCAATGTTGAGTATTATGTTGGCTGTGGGTTTGTCATAAATGGCTTTTATTATGTTGAGATGCATTCCTTTTATATCCCCTTTAATAAGAGTTTTTTTTTTTTTTTTTTTTTTTTTTTTTTTTGTGGTACGCGGGCCTCTCACTGCTGTGGCCTCTCCCATTGCGGAGCACAGGCTCCGGATGCACAGGCTCAGCGGCCATGGCTCATGGACCCAGCTGCTCCACGGCATGTGGGATCCTCCCGGATCGGGGCACAAACCCGTGTCCCCCGCATCGGCAGGTGGACTCTCAACCACCATGCCACCAGGGAAGCCCTAGTGAGAGTTTTTATCATGAATGGATGTTGAATTTTCTCAAATGATTTTTCTGCATCTATTGAGATAATCTTGTGGGTTTTGTCTTTCCTTTTGTTAATGTGGTGTATCACATTGATTGATTTACATGTGTTGAACCACTCTTGTGACCCTGGAGTGAATCCAACTTTATCATGGTGTAAGATCCTATTTATACGTTGTTGGATTCAGTTTACTAATATTTTATTGAGAATTTTTACATCTACATTCATCAAAGATACTGGCCTCTAATTTTCTCCTTTGTAATGTCTATGTCTGGTTTTGGTATGTTGGTGATTCTGGCTTCATAGAATGAATTTGGGAATGGTTCCTTCTCTTCAATTTTTTGGAATAGTTTGAGAAGAATAGGTGTAGATTCTTCTTTGTATGTTTTGCAAAATTCCCCAGTGAGACCTTCCAGTCCTGGACTTTTGTTTTCAGGGAGTTTTGTTTGTTTGTTTGTTTTTGTTGTTGTTGTTAAAGATCAATTAGAAGTGAAATAGAATTATCCCTTCAAATTATCTATTTCTTCTTGACTCAGTTTTGGCAGGCTATATGTTTCTAGAAACTTGTCCATTTCTTCTAGGTTGTCCAATTTGTTGACATATGACTGTTCATAGTATTCTCTTATGATTTTTTTGTATTTCTGTGGTACCAGTAGTTGTTTCTCCTCTTTCATGTCTTATTTCATTTCTTATATTTTTTATTTGGGTTCACTCTCTTTTCTTCTTGGTGAGCCTGGCTAGAAGTTTGTCAACTTTTTAATTTTTTCAAAAAACCAGGTCTTATTTTTATTGATTTTTCTCTTTTTTTTTTCTTAATTTCTATTTTGTTTATCTCCTTGCTGATCTTCATCATTTTTTTCTTTTTGCTGACTTTGGGTTTTGTTTGCTCTTCTTTTTCTCATTCTTTTAGATGGTAGGTTAGGTTGTTTATTTGAGATTTTTCTTGTTTCTTGAGGAAGGCCTGTATCACTATGAACTTCCCTCTTAGAACTGCTTTTGCTACATCCCATAGATTTTGTATGGTTGTGTTTTCATTTTCATTTATCTCAAGATATTTTCTGATTTGTTCTTTTATTTCACCTTTGACCAATTGGTTTTTTAGTATCATGTTGTTTAGCCTCCATGTGTTCATTCTTTTCCCATTTTTCTTTCTGTTGTTGATTTCTAGTTTCACACTGTTGTGGTCAGAAAAGATGCTTGAAATAATTTCTATCCTCTTAAATTTGTTGAGGCTTGTATTGTGACCTAGTATGTGGTCTGTCCTAGAGAATGTTCCATGCACACTTGAAAAGAATGTATATTCTGGCTTTTTTGGATGTAGTATCCTGTAAATATCAATTAAGTTCAACTGGTCTGTTATGTAATTTAGGACCTCTTTTGTCTTATTGATTTTCTGTCTGGATGATCTGTCCGTTGATGCCAGTGTGGTGTTAAAGTCTCCTACTAATATTAAAAAGAATTTTTTTATTGAAGTATAGTTGATTTACAATATCATATAAGTTTCAGGTATACAGCACAGTTATTCAGTTATATATGGGTATATATATATACATATATATATGTTTTCTTTTTCAGATTCTTTTCCCTTATAGATTATTACAAAATATTGAGAATTGTTCCCTGTGATATACAGTAGATCTTTGTTCATTGTCTGTTTTATACATCTCCTACTATTATTGTATCCCTGTCAATTTCTCCCTTTATATCTGTTAGTATTTGTTTTATATATTTAGGTACTCCTATATTGGGTACATATATGTTAATGAGTGTAATATCCTATTCTTGTATTGATCTCTTTATCATTATATAATGGCCTTCTTTGTCTTTCTTTTGCTTTAAAATCTATTTTGTCTGCTGTATCACTACCCCCCCCGCTTTCTTGTCATTTCTATTTGTATGAAATATCTTTTTCCACCCCCTTACTTTCACCCTGTATGTGCTTTTCACCCTGAAGTGAGTCTTATAGGTTCTTATTTTTTTATCCAAGCTATCACTCTATGTTTTTTGATTGGAGCATGTAGTCTATTGTCATTTAAAGTAATTATTGATAGGTATGTACTTACTGCCATTTTAAACCTTGTTTTCAGGTTGTTTTTGTAGTTCTTTATGTCTTCTTTTTGTTTTTCCTTTTGTGGTTTCATGATTTTCTTTTGTAATATGCTTGAGTTCCTTTCTTTTTGGTTTTTGTAAATCTATTGTGTGTATTTGATTTGTGGTTACCATGGAATTCAAGTATGTTGACCCACAACTGTATCTACTAGCTTTAGACTGATAGTCATACAAGTTCAAACACATTCTAAAAAAGCTACATTTGTATACCCCCCTCCCCTACATTTTGAGATTTTGATGTCCTATTTTACAACTTTATGCTTATCCTTTTACTGTTAGTTGTAGTTATAGTTGCTTTTTCAACATTTAAAAATTATTTTTAAATCTATGTACTAGCCTATTTAAGTGATCTTGAATCCTTTTACATATTTGCCTTTCTTATTGTGATTTTCTCTTTCTTACAGATTCTTGCTTCTTTTCTCTTTAGAGAAGACCCTTCAATATTTCTTTTAGGATGGTTTAATATTGTTGAATTCTTTTAGCTTTTGCTTGTCTAAGGAAGTCTTTATCTCTCTTTCTATTCTAAATAATAATCTCTCTGGGTAAAGTAGCCTAGTTTGCAGATTTTTCCCTTTCAGGACTTTGGCTATATCATGCCACTCCCTTCTAGCCTGAAAAGTTTCTAAAGAGTAATCAGCTGATAACCCATACAAATCAATAACAAATCAAACAGCCCAAACAAAAAATGGGCAGAAGACGTAAATAGACTTTTCTCCAAAGAAGAAATACAGATGGTGAACAGGCACACAAAAAGATGCTTAATGTCACTAATTATTAGAGAAATGCAAATCAAAACTACAATGAGGTATCACCTCACACCAGAATGGCCATCATTTAAAAGTCTAAAAATAACTCCACACAAAAGCTATTAGAACTGATAAAAAAATTCGGCAAGGTAGCAGGATACAAGATTAAGATACAGAAATCTGTTGCATTTCTTTAAACTAACAATGGAATATCAGAAAGGGAAAGTATTTTTTAAATCCCATTTAAAATTACATTAAAAAATACTTAGGAATAATCCTGACCAAGGAAGTGAAAGACCTATACACTGAGAACTGTAACACATTGATAAAGGAAAATGACGATGATTCAAAGAAATGGAAAGATATCCTATGCTCCTGGATTGGAAGAATTAATGTTGTTAAAATGGGCATACTACCCAAAGCAATCTACAAATTTAATGCAATCTCTATCAAATTACCCATGACATTTTTCACAGAACTAGAACAAATAATCCTAAAATTTATATAAAACCATAAAAGACCAAGAATTGCCAAAGCAATGCTGAGGAAAAAGAACTTATCTGGAGGCATAACCTTTCAGACTATATTATAAAATCACAGTAATCAAAACATCATGGTATTGACACAAAAACAGATATGTAAATCAATGCAACCTAATACTGTTTGTTTGGCTGCACCAGGCAGCTGTAGGATCTTAGTTTCCAGACCAGGGATTGAACCTGAGACTTCAGCAGTGAAAGAGCAGAGTCATAACAACTGGATCACCAGGGAATCCCCAGTGCAACTTAATAGAGAGCCTAGGAATAAACTCATGCACCTATGGTCAATTAATCTTTGCAAAAGGATGCAAGAATATACAATAGAGAAAAGACAGTTCCTTCAGCAAGTGGTGTTGGGAAATCTGGACAGCTGCACATCAATCAATGAAGTTAGAACACTCCCTTACACCATACACAAAAATAAACTCAAAATGGCTCAAAGATCTAAATATAAGACATGACACCATAAAACTCCTAGAATAGTTCATAGGCAAAACATTGTCTTACGTAAATCATAGCAATATTTTCTTAGGTCAGTCTCCCAAGGCAATAGAAATAAAAACAAAAATAAACAAATGGGACGTAATCAAACTTATAAGTGTTTGCGCAGCGAAGGAAACCATAAACAAAAAGAAAACACAACCTATAGAATGGGAGAAAATATTTGCAAATGATGCAACAAACAAGGACTTAATTTCCAAAATATACAAACAGCTCATACAACTCAATAACAAAAAAGCAAACAACCCAATCAAAAAATGGGCAGAAGACCAAAATAGACATTTCTCCAAAGAAGACATACTGATGGCCAAGAGGCACATGAAAAGATGCTCAACATCACTAATTATTAGAGAAATGCAAATCAAAACTAAAATCAGGTGTCACCTCACATCAATCAGAATAGCCATCATTAAAAAGTCCACAAATAATAAATGCTGGGGAGTGTGTGGAGAAAAGGGAACTCTTCTACTACTGTTGGTGGGAATGTAAATTGGTATAGCCACTATGGAAAACAGTATGGAGATTCCTTAAAAACTAAAAATAGAGTTACCGTATGATCCTGAAATTCCACTCCTGGGCATGTATCCAGAAGACAAAAACTCTAATTTGGAAAGATACATGCACCCCAATGTTCATAGCAACACTATTTTCAATAGCCAAAACATGGAAGCAGTCTAAATGTCCATGGACAGATGATGTATAAAGAAGATGGGATACACACACACACACACACACACAAAATATACAATGGAATATTACTCAGCCATAAAAAAGAATGAAATAATGCCATTTGCAGCAAGATGAATGGACCTAGAGATTATTATATTTATTGAAGTAAGTCAGGCAGAGAAAGACAAATACCATATGATATCACTTATATGTGGAATCTAAAAAGTAATACAAATGATTTTGTATACAAAAGAGAAACAGACTCACAGACATTGAAAACAAACTTTGTTTACCAAAGGGGAAAAGGTGTGAAAGAGAGATAAATTAGGAATATGCGATTAACAGATATGAACTACTATACACAAAGTAGATAAGCTGTAAAGATTTACTGCATAGCATAGGGAATATCTTGCAATAACTTATAATGGAAAATAATCTGAAATATATATATATGTATATATATAACTGAATCACTTTGCTGTACACCTGAAACTAACACAATATTGTATGTCAACTATATTTCAATTTTAAAAATGTTAAAAATTATATTTTATGAGTGTGTTAGTATAAAGACAAATATAATGCAGACTAGATTTTATTATTCATATTTTCTTCTGATTTTAAAAGAAATTCAAACATTTCATGGTCCCTAAAAGTATCATGAGCCATAGGTACTTAAAATGGTACCTAAGGTAAATACCTGAAATGGTAAGCTAACCACAGTAAGAATTAAATCTCTAAACAGTGGAATGGGTTAGCAAGGCAGATATACATCATAGACCAGATCAGTGTTAGCTAAATGTCGGAAAGCCTTAGAAGTGGAAAGTGTTAAAATACGAATTTCATGGCCCATGATAGACCTACTGAATTACAATGTTTGGGAGTTGTTTTAGATTGTGTCCTAGTTCTTCCCTGCCCTATAGTACAATTATACAGTCACACCCTTGTTGGCCTAATGTGGCTCAGCCTTATGACTTCCTTTCCCAAATGGATGCTAGCAAATATGACACAGGCAGAAGCTTATAATATATTTATAGAGTTGGACTTGTGCTTTAGTGCTTCTTCAGTCACCATAAGAAAAACATGCTCCTCCAGCCTGCGCCCCAGAATTAATCTGTGGCTTGCAGCCACGCCCAACTGAACCCAACTTTGATCAGCAAATGCCAATATACCCATGGGCTTGTGAGGAATAGAAATATTTTTTGTTGTAGGCCACCATGGAGAAAACATCTAGAAAAATAGTTGTTGTTTTTTTTTTCACACAGATCTTGAAAAACTAACCAGCATAGGAAGTCTTCCCTGGGTTCAGTGACTAGTGATGGAGCTTCTTCTACTTTCCTTAAGTTCATTTTGGCTGATTTCACACATCAAAACTCTATCATTCTCTGACTTTTACAATGACACTTAGGAAAATAAAATGAACTCTTTCTAGGATGCTTGTGACTTTTCCAACCAAAATATTTGTGCTTGGTGGATAAAGTGGGGCCTTTCAAAACTACCAATAGTAATCCCATTGCCATGATAGTTCTTGGGTGTGATCAATTTTTCCTGGGGTTAAAGGGCTCATGCTTTTCCCTATCTCTGAAATGCTGGCATATGTTAGGGTCATAGCTGCTGACATATGGCAAGGTCTGGTTGCCAAGAGACGTGGGTGCTGGTCTTGGCTCTGCCCTAACCAGCTGGGATGGGCAGTTGTTCTGTGGCTTCCCTGTATCCATATTCCACCTTCTTTTGGTAATAGCACCGGAGTCTGGTGAGACCCCATAGTAATCAAGGGATCCGAGTCTTCCATGGGCCAAGTTTAGCTTCTTGGCCTATACTAATGACCTTTAAATGCCCCCTCCATGAAATTTTAATCTTTAAAGAAGAAAATGTTTGGGGTACATTTATTCATTCTATCAATGCCCTGATAAAACTACTGATAGCTCTTGTTACATAAATTCCCCAGAGCTTGTTCCACGTTCCTATCAGCTCTGTGCCCTCCTGATAAATTCCTTGGTAATAAGTTAGCCAGATTCCATTTCTGTTGCTTATAACTACTTTGTTGACCTGAAATAAATAGACGGCCAGATATTTCTCCAGGAAAGATGGATTTATTCCTGATCAGCAGAGAATTGCTATTCCGGGTCTGCAACCATGTCAAGCCATGTGCGAGTCTCTACCAGGGCAGGGAAGGAGAGAGCTTTTATAGGGAGGAAGAGGAAGATGGGTGGCCTGTAGTAAAAAAGGAGTCCAGGGCTTCCCTGGTGGCACAGTGGTTGAGAGTCCACCTGCCGATGCTGGGGACACGGGTTTGTTCCCTGGTCCAGGAGGATCCCACATGCTACAGAGCAACTGGGCCCACGAGCCAGGGCTGCTGAGCCTGCGCGTCCGGAGCCTGTGCTCTGCAACAGGAGAGGCCACAATAGTGAGAGGCCCGCGTACCGAAAAAAAAAACAAAACATGACCTTTCATGGGCTGAGTCCTTGCCAGGAAAGAAGAGGAGTCTTTCTTCTTCCTATTGTGCTCTGTTACCACTACAGGTTGGAAGAGCTCACCTTTCTGGTCTCCCAACTCTATTTAATTGAGCTTTCTGTTTATTAAGTTTTTACAACTTGTAACTAGCTATTTAGGAACCTGAACATGTATATGTTCAACTTGGTCAAATGCCCATTTTACACTTTGGAGAACCTAAGTGCAGAGCAGTGGAGTGACCTGATCAAGGTCACTCAGTGGGTTAGTGATAGAGAAGGGCAAAGAACCCAGGTTATTTTGGTTTCTGCAGAGTTCTCAAAAAGAATCCTGCAAAGCCACATTCCAGACTCTGGCCACCCATCCACACCACCTCTCATAGGAGCCTCCATAAGTACTGATGAAAAAACAAAACCTCTGTTAACAAAATAGTGAGAACCAAGAGCTTTGAAAATAAAAAGTGAAAAATAAACACTGAATATGATAATAAGGCTAATGATGTCAGGCAGTCTGGGATGGTGGCCAGTGCCATCTATAACTCCCAGTCTGGGTAAAATGCAACAACTCTTATCTAGCCACAAAGAGAGGTTGCTCTCTAATTAGAAAATATAATCTAATTGAGTATCTAGTATTCAGTCCTCCCATATAAGTAAAGAAGAAGGAATGTTTGATAGTAAATAACTTTGTCGTAGACTAGAAAACTTTAAGTCAGTGGCTGGTAATATAGATTCTCCAACAAAATAATACTATTCATCCAGACATCCTCAAAGCTGGAACTGTATTACTTGGAGAGAACAGCTCTTGAGGAAGCCACTGGGATTACATAGTAAGTAATTTGGCCTTATCTAAAGAAAGCTCTGGCCTTTGTCCTGCTCCTGGGAGTTTACCTCTAACCCCCTGGCATTTCCTGAGATAGGAGTGTTTTAGCTACTCAGGATGGGCCCTGGGGCCACACCTGAGTTTATGCTGATGAGATGATTTAGGATGACGATTGGCCAGCCAGAAAGACCAACCAGGTGATTAGAGGGTTGAGGCTTTGGCCCACATGAAATCAGTTCAATCTGAATTGAATTCAACCCACATGGACTCATAACTCAATCAACCATGCCTTCAATAAAAACTGGACACCAAAGCTCAGATAAGTTTCATGGGTTGACAATAATTCATGTGAGTATCCACTATTCTTTCTGTCTTTTCCACACTCCCCAGGGGTCTCCTAGCATCTCCAACAAACTCTGAGTTTCCAGCCAATTTATTTTTATCTCCAGGTATAGAGTCACTGTCCTGCACCTGGGCCTGAACCATGCTCCTGTCTTCTGGGTCATGCTGTGCTTCCATAACCACAGAGGTGGGAATTTCACTCCACACTCACAGTCTCCCAAGTGGAAGAACAAAAATTAAAGCCTACTCACAACTGCCGAGTGGTTGGAGAGGCTCTTCCAGATTCTAGTGTCTGGCAGAATTTGCTTGGAGTTACATAGGAAAGAAGCATAGAATGAACCACCTTATCTTCCTGAATGAGGGAAGAGGATATTTACAGCTGCTAATGCCCAGCCAGGGTGTCAGGAAGCTCGAAGGAGCCTGGACACCAGAACTGTGCCAACAGCATAGTTTCAGCTATTATTGGTGAGGACTTTTTTTCTTCTTAAATCTCTTTCTACCATAACTCCATCATATAAAGGTTAGGCTAGGCTTGTATAGCTTTTTAACCAAATTCTGGGAGAAAGGACAAGGAATGGAAGACAGAGGGCCAAAGTCCCAATAGACAAGAAATCTCAATATGGTAGTGGCTGAAATGCCCTAGACTTGTGGTTTGGAGATACTCAACATAAGAATATGCACAAAGCAAACTTCATGGAAATCATCAGAATGTCACCATGCTCCACAATTAGAACTGACCAATATCCACCAGCAAATAATAAAATAGCCAGACCAGAATCAGTTGTCAAATATTTGCTGAGCACCTTCTCAGTGCCACCAAGTCCTGGGAAAAGAGCAGTAAATCAACAACATGGTGCTGACAGCACCATGGGTCTCCTCCTGCAGGGAAATGCTCAAACTGTGTGTGGCAGCTGTAGATAGGTTGTGTCTTCTTGACCTTCCTGGACTCTGGGCTGGAATCAGGGTGAGTGACCTGGATTAACCACTATTTGTTAATTGGAACTTGAAGTCCAATTAGCTCAGTGAATTGAAGGTTGGTCACTTTTTCTAATGATCTCCTTTTTTAAAATGAAAGAGAATTACACAAAGTGTTGGTAAAGAAAACACGATCATTAGCTGGAGCAAACACTTGAAAAAACCGTTAAAATCTACATTTAATAAACGAAATGCTAGCTTCCTAAACACGCTATGTACTCCATCATAGTAGGGCTACAATTTATAAGAAAACCCAAAACAACAACAACAACAACAAAAACAAGATACCTTAGTGTCCTGTAAGAGTTAATGGTGCTTTCATAATGGCATCTTAACTTATGTAGAAAGAGGAACTAAAGGGAGATCTCTGGCCCAATAATAGAAGGCATCACAAACTATTCATTCTCTGGTTATCAGAAAATAATTCAAATTCGTTTCCATAAATATCCCATCCCACCTAGATGGACTTGTCCTAGTGTTTACAAAATAGAGCAATTTTATAAATATTTTGCCATCAAAGCTAAAAGCCATTTCCAAGAAACAGCAATGGGATGCTTTTAAGAGTACGTTCCCATCTCTATCAGATCAGGTCTCTGATTAACAAACTATACATTTCCCTAAATGGCCCTTCTCATTTATTTATAATGTCACAATCATTATTAATTGGAGCTTTAGCTGATAGCTGCCTCTGCCTGAAGGTGATTTTTGAATTAAAGATTTAAGTAGATTACCAAAATAAAAGGTGGTAGAATGAGGAACCAATGTAAAAAAAAAAAAAAAACAACAGAGGAAATTGAGAAATAGCTTGAGATAGTTTGAGAAATAGTTTGAGAAAGAATGTAACTGCTGACCCCAAAGAGTCCAGTGATGTGTTTAAAGCAGGGTTTATATTGCACAATTTTAGTGAAGGTGACAGTTTGGGTCTAGTGCACATGTCTTATTTCCTTTCTTCTTTAATCTTTGCCTTGGAGGGACAGACAGATGCTCTGAAAGCTCCCATATACTCATGACTTAAATATATGATTCTCTGTGTAGTAGCCACATTTCATGTCTTCTTGTCATTCCATCTCAATGCAAAGGAAAATGCACTGTCTAGAAATTTCAAGAAATCACACCTCATTACCTTCCATTTTGTTGATTTTTGCTGATTTTCTTATGGAACATTTTAAAATCTGGTGAGGCAGTTATTTGTTGCAATGGAAGATACTTTTTTTTTTTTTTTTTTTGCCGTACGCGGGCCTCTCACTGCTGTGGCCTCTCCCGTTGCGGAGCACAGGCTCCGGATGCGCAGGCTCAGCGGCCATGGTTCATGGGCCCAGCCGCTCCGCGGCATGTGGGATCTTCCCGGACTGGGGCACGAACCCGTGTCCCCTGCATCGGCAAGCAGACTCTCAACCACTGCGCCACCAGGGAAGCCCGAAGATACTATTTTTAACTAACAATCTTGAAAAGTGTCTTCCACTCTGGTTTTTCATTTCCCATAAACACACAAGCACAAAACCAGTTCCAAGGGCAGGTAATTTCATATTTAAAGTTAGAAATTCACATCACCAAAATAAATACCATCCATCATTAACCACCAAAGATTTTGAGTTCCATTTTCATAACTTACCGTAACAGAGAAGAGCCAAATCTGACTACATGTTAGATGTGCTTCTTTTACTTTAACCTTTGCTTTCTGCTACTTCTGTTCACTCAAAGGATACTGTCTATACATACTGGCCTGCCTTGGGGAACCCTGCCTCTCTGCCTGAATGTTAAATCAGAGTGCCTTTGTTCAGGGAAACATCCGGAACCTGTCCATCTGTGGATGGCTACAAAAAAGAAGAAATTAACACATCCCCTCCCCGAGTCTGGCCATTCCAGGGGACATTTGCAAAACTTATGGCCTTTTCACTTTACTTCTTCATCTCCTCCCCCTCTCTGTGCTATAAAAGAAACTGGCATACAAACCCTGATAAGATGGTTATTTTGAGACTTCAGTCTGCCATATTCTTGGTCTGCCAGCTTTCCAAATAAAGTCGTATTCCTTGCCTCAACACCTCGTCTCTGATTTATTGGCCTGTCATGTGGTGAGCAGAGTGAGCTTGGGCTCAGTAACAAATTTGTCTTAGCCAGCCAGGAGCCTTGTTGCTCGTGGCTAGCCGGCCCCAGTCAGGGAACATCGGGGCAAGGCCCTAAGAGCTGCCAGGACTATTTGTCCTGAGGATCTTCCCTTCAAAATTCCCTGAAGCGGCACCGGCTACCCCAGCACTTGGCAGTTGAAGGAAGGAACCGACCAACTTCTGCGAGTCCACAGACTCCATTTTGTAGGGTAAATCTACCCAATTCGGTAACCAGTTCATTTGTTTTGGTCTTGGTCTTGTTTTGGTTTTGTGTATCCTTTTGTGTTGTGAGTCGACAGACTCAATTTTGTAGGGTAGGTCGCTCCCGCATGCACACTGGGAACATATTCCCCTCTCAATTTGGGTTTTCCTTTATGGCATAAGGCAATTTGTTTGATTGGGGTACCCTATTGGAGGGGGGAATTATTGTTGGACTCTACCTGATTTGAAGACGGTTCATTGGGAACTAGTTCGTTAGTTTTGTAGGGTAAGTCTACTAGTTCGTTGGTTTCGTAGGGTAAGTCTACGCCATTCAGGAACCAGTTCTTTGGTTTTGGTCTTATTTTTGTGTGTGTCGATGTCAGAATTTGTTTGGGCCTTTTGTGTTGGAATTTGTTTTCGTCTTTTGTGTTATCAAACTTATAAAAATGGGAAATACTCCATCTATCCTGAAAGAGAGCCCTTTGAGGCATACATTAGATAAATGGGTGAAACATAGCCATGAGTCTTTGTAAGAAAGACATGATGTACTATTGTAATAGGGTGTGGACCCAATATTTAAGATCAGAAGAACGATGGACCCTAAATGGCTCACTCAATTATTATATGATCTCCAGTTGGAAGTGTTTTGCAAAAGAGCAGGCTGCACTGGCAGTTGTTCCAACTGCACCCATCCCACGATGCTGCCATCATATTCACCACCTCCTGTTTCCCCTACCCATGGGGATCAAATAGAAGTTTCTATGTTAACCCCTGGAGCACAGGAGCCTGATTTAGTATCATCATCTAAGACCCGACAGGGGACCCAATTTGGCCCAGGAGCCACTTCCGCAGCAGGGCAATTTCCCTTGCACCAACATCCTGTAAGAGGCCAGATGACTCACTTGGACTTGAGGTGTCTGATTCTAATTTCCCCACAGGAGCCCCAGGTAACTTTGACAGTGGGAAACAAGTTGATTGACTACCTTCCCTATTTATCTTAAGAGGCTTGTAAATATTAAACAAAGGAGAAACAAAGTCATCCTAGGAAAAACTTGCCTGTATCTTTGAGATGCAAATGTCCTATCTGGTCTTCTCAGGAACCCTCATCTCTGCCATCTTTTTAAAATGCAAACTTTGAAAAGAGGGTAAAGTAATTTAGAAATTGACTTGTCAAGGATAAATAAAAAACCTAAGTGACTTTTCTGTAAAAATTCAGCCATCTAGACAAGTGAGCTTGATTTGTTCCATCTGCCAGAAACCTGATTTTAATCCAATCTCTTTTTGTAAATTGATGGGTTTTACATTGCTGTACCTGACTCAGGACTGAAATTTTGAAATGAGAACTATTATGTCTCTGTTTGTTTGTGTCCTTGTATGTGTCTTTGGATAACCTTTGGAGGTTGATTTGCTGATTTGTGGATGAACTCTATTTAATTGGCTTAAAGAAAAGTAAGTGCTTACAAACCAAATAATTCTAAATACAAGAAAAATTAAGCTAAATGAGTATTAGGTTCATGTGAACTGAGAAATATTCAGTATTAAAGCTTGTTGATCTAATTAATACAGACATGTCATTAGAGTCATCAACATTAAGTATAATATTTTATTGTGCCTAGATTTAATATAAGCTAAATAAAATCTTGTTATATCTGTTGCAAATTTGTCAGCAAGGAAAGTAACTGGATGTGAAGAACCTTTAAGAAAAAAATGCAAATGAGATAAGAGCTTTAGGTGAACTTTTAAAAATAATTATCTTTTAAGAATGTCTATCTAAAATTACACTCTCCAGATATTCAACAACTTGAAAGTTAGAATTGTTCTAAAATAAGTTAAGTGATGGAAGGTTTATGGAAACTGGACCCCAAGAAAAGAGTTTTGTACATGGTCAGGATTGACTAAGTTTAAAATAAGTTTAATTGAGTAAAAATATTTCAAAAGTAAGCTGGTGTAAAACTTGAATTTGGCTTTTCTCTCTGTTAAGAAGACAAGGTTTCTTAATATTTTGAATTTCCTTTGATAACACATTTTAAGTTTCTCTACCTTTTTAGTGATCTGTTCTGCATTTGCTTTCAAATCGTTTATTGTTATTTCAGCTAAGTGAATAACTATTGTTTCACAGGGACCTGTGATCCTATCTGACTGTTTTAAACTTTTTTGATATTTTTTGACCAAAATTCCCAAATCAGATTTTCCTGATCAACAACTCCAAATGTGCACAGTAAAAAATTAAACCAGAAGCTTAAGATTCCTGTGTTTTTAGGGAGTCATTTACAGTTAACCTAAATGAGTAAAATAGCCCTGCAGAGACTACTGTAACTATGGTGACCATTAAGAAGACAGATTTTGGAGATTGGTTCAAGATGGCAGAGTAGAAGGACATGCTCTAACTCCCTCTTGCAACAACACTGGAATCACAACTAACTGCTGAATAATCATCGACAGGAAGACACTTGAACGCACCAGAAAAGATACCCCACATCCAAATACAAAGGAGAAGCCACAATGAGACAGTAGGAGGAGCGTGATCACAATAAAATCAAATCCCATAACTGCTGGGTGGGTGACTCACAAACTGAAAAATACTTATACCACAGGAGTCCACCTACTGGAGTGAAGGTTCTGAGCCCCACGTCAGGCTTCCCAACCTGGGGGTCTGGCAACAGGAGGAGAAATTCCTAGAGAATCAGACTTTGAAGGCTAGCAGGATTTGAGTGCAGGATTTTGACAGGACTGGGGAAATGGAAACTCCACTCTTGGAGGGCACACACAAAGTAGTGTGCACATCAGGACCCAGGGGAAGGAGCAGTGACCCCATAGGAGACTGAACCAGACCTAGCTGCTAGTATAGGAGGGTCTTCTGTAGAGGCAGGGGGTGGGTGTGGCTCACTGTGGGGACAAGGACACTGGCAGCAGAAGTTCTGGGAACTTCTGGCATGAGCCCTCCCAGAGTCCACCATTAGCCCCACTGAAGAGCCCAGGTAGGCTCCAGTGTTGGGTTGCCTCAGGCCAAACAACCAACAGGGAGGGAACTCAGCCTCACCCATCAGAGGAGAAGTGGATTAAAGTTTTATGAGTTCTGCCACCAGAGTAACACCATCTCCACCCACCACCGTCATTCCCATCAGGAAACTTGCACAAGCCTCATAGATAGCCTCATCCACGAGAGGGCAGACAGCAGAAGCAAAATGAACTACAATCCTGCAGCCTGTGGAACAAAAACCACATTCATAGAAAGAGACACAAGATGAAAAGGGAGAGGGCTATGTACCATATGAAGGAACAAGATAAAACCCCAGAAAAACAACTAAATGAAGTGGAGATAGGCAAACTTCCAGAAAAAGAATTCAGAATAATGATAGTGAAGATGATCCAGGACCTTGGAAAAAGAATGGAGACAAAGATTGAGAAGATGCAAGAAATGTTTAACAAAGACCTAGTAGAATTAAAGAACAAACACCTAGAAGAATTAAAGAACAAACAAACAGACATGAACAATACAATAACTGAAATGAAAAATACACTAGAAGGAATCAATAGCAGAATAACTGAGGCAAAAGAATGGATAAGTGACCTGGAAGACAGAATGGTGGAATTCACTGCTGCAGAACAGAATAAAGAAAAAAGAATGAAAAGTAATGAAGACAGCCTAAGAGACCTCTGGGACAACATTAAACACAACAACATTCTCATTATAGGGGTCCCAGAAGGAGAAGAGAGAGAGAAAGGACCTGAGAAAATATGTGAAGAGATTATAGTTGGAAACGTCCCTAACATGGGAAAGGAAAGAGCCACCCAAGTCCAGAAAGTGCAGAGTCCCAGGCAGGATAAACCCAAGGAGAAACATGCTAAGACACATAGTAATAAAATTGGCAAAAATTAAAGACAAAGAAAAATTATTGAAAGCAACATGGGAAAAAAGATAAATAACATACAAGGGAACTCCCATAAGATTAACAGCTGATTTTTCAGCTGAAACTCTATAAGCCAGAAGGGAGTGGCATGATATATTTAAAGTGATGAAAGGGAAGAATCTACAACCAAGATTACTCTACTTGACTAGGGTCTCATTCAGATCCAACAGAGAAATCAAAAGCTTTACAGACAAACAAAAGCTAAGAGAATTCAGCACCACCAAACCAGCTCTACAACAAATGCTAAAGGAACTTCTCTAGGCAGCAAACACAAGAGAAGAAAAGGACTTACAAAAACAAACCCATTACAATAAAGAAAATGGTAATAGGAGCATACATATCGATAATTACCTTAAATATGAATGGATTAAATGCTCCAACCAAAAGACTCAGATTCACTGAATGGATACAGAAACAAGACCCATATATATGCTGTCGACAAGAGACCCATTTCACACCTAGGGACACATACAGACTGAAAGCGAGGGGATGGAAAAAGATATTCCATGCAAATGGAAATCAAAAGAAAGCTGGAGTAGCAATACTGATATCAGATAAAATAGACTTTAAAATAAAGAATGTTACAAGAGAAAAAGAAGGACACTACATAATGATCAAGGGATCAATCTAAGAAGAAGATATAACAATTATAATTATATATGCACCCAACATAGGAGCACCTCAATACATAAGGCAACTACTAACAGCTATAAAAGAGGAAATCAACAGTAACACAATAATAGTGGGGGATTTTAACACCTCACTTACACCCATGGACAGATTATCCAGAGAGAAAATTAATAAGGAAACACAAGCTTTAAATGACACAATAGACCAGATAAATTTAATTGATATTTATAGGACATTCCATCCAAAAACAGCAAATTACCCTTTCTTCTCAAGTGTTCACGGAACATTTTCCAGGGCAGATTACACCTTGGGTCACAAATCAAGCCTCAGTATATTTAAGAAAATTAAAATAACATCAAGCATCTTTTCTGACACAATGCTATGAAATTAGAAACCAATTACAGGGGGCAAAAAGTAAAAAAATAAAACAAAAACATGGAGGCTAAACAATATGTTACTAAATAACTAAGAGATAACTGAAGAAATCAAAGAGGAAATCAAAAAATACCTAGAGACAAATGACAATGAAAACATGATGATCCAAAACCTATGGGATGCAGCAAAAGCAGTTCTAAGAGGCAAGTTTATAGCAGTACAAGCCTACCTCAAGGAACAACAAACATCTCAAATAAACAAAATAACCTTACACTTAAAGGAACTAGAGAAAGAAGAACAAACAAAGCCCAAAGTTAGCAGAAGGAATGAAATCATAAAGATCAGAGCAGAAATAAATGAAATAGAAACAAAGAAAACAATAGCAAACATCAATAAAACTAAAAGCTTGTTCTTTGAGAAGATAAACAAAATTGACAAACCATTAGCCAGACTCATCAAGAAAAAGAGGGAGAGGACTCAGATCAATAAAATTAGAAATGAAAAGGAGATGTTACAACAGACAGTGCAGAAATACAAAGCATCCTAAGATATGAGTACAAGCAACTCTGTGCCAATAAAATGGACAACCTGGAAGAAATGGACAAATTCTTAGAAAGGTATAACCTTCCAAGACTGAACCAGGAAGAAAGTGAAAATATGAACAGACCAATCACAAGTAATGAAATTGGAAGCTGTGATTAAATATCTTCCAAAAAACAATAGTCCAGGACCAGATGGCTTCACAGGTTAATTCTATCAAACATTTAGAGAAGAGCTAACACCCATCCTTCTCAAACTCTTCCAAAAAATTGTGGAGGAAGGAACACTTCCAAACTCATTCTATGAGGCCACCATCACCCTGATACCAAAAGCAGACAAAGATATTATGAAAAAAGAAAATTACAGACCAATATCACTGATGAATATAGATGCAAAAATCCTCAGCAAAATACTAGCAAACAGAATCCAACACATAAAAAGGATCATACACCATTATCAAGTGGGATTTACCCCAGGGATGCAAGGATTCTTCAATATATGCAAATCAATCAATGTGATACACCATATTAACAAATTGAAGAATAAAAACCATATGGTAATTTCAAAAGATGCAGAAAAAGCTTTTGACAAAATTCAACACATATTTATGATAAAAACTCTCTAGATAGTGAGCATAGAGGGAACATACCTCATCATAATAAAGGCCATATATGACAAACCCACAGCAAACATCATTCTCAATGGTGAAAAACTGAAAGCATTTCCTCTAAGATCAGAAACAAGACAAGGATGTCCACTCTCACCATTATTATTCAACATAGTGTTGGAAGTCCTAGCCATGGAAATCAGAGGAGAAAAAGAAATAAAATAATACAAATTGGAAAAGAAGAAGTAAAGCTGTCACTGTTTGAAGATGACGTGATACTATACATAGAGAATCCTAAAGATGCCACCAGAAAACTACTAGAGCTAATCAATGAATTTGGTAAAGTTGCAGGATACAAAATTAATGCACAGAAATCTCTTGCATTCCTATATACTAATGATGAAATATCTGAAATTGAAATTAAGGAAACACTCCCATTTACCATTGCAACAAAAAGAATAAAATACCTAGGAGTAAACCTACCTAGAGAGACAAAAACCTGTATGCAGAAAACTATAAGACACTGGTGAAAGAAATTAAAGATGATACCAACACATGGAGAGATATGCCATGTTCTTGGATTGGAAGAACGAATATTGTGAAAATGACTATACTACCCAAAGCAATCTACAGATTTAATGCAATCTCTATCAAATTACCAATGACTTTTTTTTACAGAACTAGAACAAAAAATCTTAAAATTTGTATGGAAACACAAAGGACCCCAAATACCCAAAGCAGTCTTGAGGGAGAAAAATGGAGCTGGAGGAATTACAGTCCCTGACTTCAGACTATACTACAAAGCTGCAGTAATCAAGACAATATGGTACTGGCACAAAAACAGAAATATACATCAATGGAACAGGATATAAAACCCAGAGGTAAACCCACGCACCTATGGTCAACTAATCTGTGCCAAAAGAGGCAAGGATATATAATGGAGAGAAAAGACAGTCTCTTCAATAAGTGGTGCTGGGAAAACTGGACAGCTACAGGTAAAAGAATGAACTTAGAACACTCCTTAACACCATATAGAAAAATAAACTCAAAATGGATTAAAGACCTAAATGTAAGCCTGGATACTATAAAACTCTTAGAGGAAAATATAGGAAGAACACTCTTTGACATAAATCACAGCAAGACCTTTTTGATCCACTACCTAGAGTAATGGTAATAAAACCAAAAATAAACAAATGAGATCTAATGAAACTGAAAAGCTTTTGCAAAGCAAAGGAAACCACAAACAAAACAAAAAGTCAACCCTCAGAATGGGAGAAAATATTTGGAAACGAATGAACAGAAAAAGGATTAACTTCCAAAATATATACAGCTCATGCAGCTCAATATTAAAAAGACAAACAACCCAATCCAAAAATGGGCAGAAGACCTAAACAGACATTTCTCCAAAGAAGACATAGAGATTGCCAAGAAGCACATGAAAAGCTGCTCAACATCACTAATTACTAGAGAAATGCAAATCAAACCTACAATGAGGCATCACCTTACACCAGTTGGAATGGGCATCATCAGAAAACCTACTGATGAAAGTAGATGATGCTGGAGAGGGTGTGGAGAAAAGAGAACGCTCTTGCACTGTTGATGGGAATGTAAATTCATACAGCCACTATGGAGAACACTATGGAAGTTCCTTAAAAACCTAAAAACAGAATTACCATATGACCCAGCAATCCCACTACTGGGCATATACTCAGAGAAAACCATAATTCAAAAAGACACATGCACCCCAACGTTCATTTCAGCACTATTTACAATAGCCAGGTCATGGAACCAACCTAAATGTCCATTGACAGACGAATTGATAAAGAAGATGTGGTACATATATACAATGGAATGTTACTCAGCTATAAAAAGTAACAAAATTGGGTCATTTGTAGAGATGTGGATGAATCTAGAGACTGTCATACAGAGTGAAGTAAGTTAGAAAGAGAAAAGCAAATATCATATACTAACGCATATATGTGAAACCTAGAAAAATGGTACAGATGAACAGGTTTGCACGGCAGAAATTGAGACACAGATGTAGAGACCAAACGTATGGATACCAATGGGGGAAAGTTGTGGGGGGCAGTGGTGTTGGTGTGATGAATTGGAAGATTGGGATTGACATACATACACTACTATGTATAAAATGGATAACTAATAAGAACCTGCTGTGTAAAAATATCAATAAAATAAAATTCAAAAAAACCCTTCCCAAATCAAATTATAATGAAGTTCCTTTGACCTCTAGCTAACTTTGGGATGCTTCAAAGAGCCCCTGAAACACCCCAAAGTGAGAGATTAACTAATTGGTTTCACTTGGTATGTTGAAGTATATGGGAAGTGTTGTCAAATAAGTAATAAATCTTCTTAGGTTATATTGTATGGCAAATGATGCAGGTATTCTAGAGATTATACAGAGTTCCTAGAATTTTATATGTCCTGGTAAAATGTTATCAGTCATAATTCTAGCTATTATCTGAAAGTGTTGCATGTCACAGCAGTAAACAAGTTACTTTGTCAGTTGCATTGTAATCAGATTTAAACATGCCTTCTTAAGTCTTTCATCATTATAGACAGTTATTGTATAACTCTGATGCCTTTGCAAAAATGCTTCCTCTTCAAGAAGATTTATAGAACGGACCTTTGGATAAATACAAACTTCTGGCTTTCAGACCATAATGCTGAACTGGGTAAGAAACTGAAGAATTCTAGTGAGAAACTTGGTGGCTTCATAAAGCTGTTAACAAGGATTGTTACATAGAACTGAGTAAACTAGTGAATATGGTTATAATTTTTATGGTTTCTATCTGAAAAATGACTGGTTTAAATCTGTGTTTTCCAGGTGTAAAGAAAACCTTTCCCTTAAACTGATTATGACTTAACAGTAATTTGGTGAATTATACCTTTGTAAGCCAAATTGTTTGTGCTTTGTGTCTCCTTGCAGGACTATGTTTTTTCCAATGTTACCAGGTGCATTACTTATATCCTGTCTATTTTATAAGATTGTTATCTCTTACAGTACCCAGTGTGTAACCAAGCTTCCAACAAAACTTCTATGGCTAAACATCTTGAGGAAATAGATCACATTTATAACATAAAATAATTGTAATAGTATGATTCTAGGTATGGGGAGAAGCAACAAGGAAAAATATCTCCTGGATCATAATTAGATAGAGGATCCAGAGAACCTTTAATTATCAATAGGGCTTAATTGAAAAATGAGTACCTGGAGTGGCATATCAAGAATTTCGCTTGATCTGGGATGAGTCTCCCAGCACCATGGGACAAAATTTGATCATGAAATATTGGATTGGACCAAATATTGGTCAAGATCCTGACCAAGAGGAGAGGATATGAGAAATGGAATATTTCCTGCCACATCAGTCATTAGCGATTTCAGCCCTCCAATGTGAGCCTGTGAACGCTGAGGAAACTCAGGATATGAGAATACAGGATACAGGCCCCAGAGAGCTGAGGTGCATATCAAGGGATTGATTTCAGTGAGCTCAGATTCTTGCATTTTCCCATACATAGAAAAGTGCTAAATTCCTAAACTCTCTTGAGATGCTGCCTCCTGGGCTTGAAGCCCTCAAAATTCCTGCTGAATAGATCATAACTCTCAACCTTTAGGTTGTGAATATTTTTTTAAGGCTACTGGTGTAAAGGAGACACTTTCCAGAGATGAATAAAAGAAGCAACTTTTGGAACACTGGAACAGATGGTGGACACTCCCAGAAAGATCCATCTGACGAAGCAATTAGAATGGTCATCACCCCTTTTTTCCACAAGATTGTGGAATGGAGATTGACAGTGGGGAATTGTAACAGAGAAGAGCCAAATCTGACTACATGTTGGATCTGTTTCTTTTACTTTAATCTTTGCTTTCTGCTCCTTTATTTCACTAAAAGGATACTGTCTATACATAATGGCCTGCCTTGGGGAACCCTGCCCCTCTGCCTGAATGTTAAACTAAAGTGCACTTTGGTTTAACATCATCATCCAAAGTGGCCCAGATTAGGACAGCTGAAACACAGTAGGAAGTTCAATAACTATTTGTCCAATAAATGAATGATCCAATGAATCAGAGAATGCTCTGGTTCTAACTCCTCAGTTCCAGACAGGGGCTCAGGGCACTGAAGGGACTTGTCCAAAATCTCCACAAGTCAGTGGCTAGGTTGAAACAAGAACCCAGTCTCTTCTACAGACTCTTTCTACCTTGGGCCACTCTGAGCAGTTAACTGTTTCTTACAGATGTGGGGTGAATGTACAATTTATCATCCAAACCAGGGTGCTTTCAGAGGGAGATGGAGTATTAGTAATATTTATGCAAGAATAATAAGTGAAAGCTAGGGTGGTCCTGGGCAAACTGGGGTGTGTGTTCATCCTACCTGTAGGTCTTGGCTCATTGGATGGAGACTTTGAAGACAGGACTCCCATGTTGCACTTCTCCACGCTCTGCGCAGCACAGGGGCCCAGCTGTCACGCTCCACACTGCATTGTGCAGGGATGACCCTACAGGCGGGACAGTTGGGATTCTTCTGGGGCTCTTGAGGGGACATTACAGAGATCAGCTGTGCCACACGTTTGCAATTAGAAGATGTGTATTCACTGAGTGCACTTATTGAGGCCATGAGGAGTGGAGGAATGGCATCTAAAACAGAAAATCTGTAGCATCTGGTCAAGAAATTCTGACCATGAAAACCGTGGAGCGTGCACAATAAAAATGCACAGGTTGCTGATGACCCTGCATGGCCTTCCATGTGTGGCACTCCACTAGTAAGGGAAAATTTAAGGGAAACAGCTCTTAGAGTGCATGTACAGTGGTTTCAGGGGACAGATGTGCAGGACCAGAAGCTGATGCAACCTGCTGCAATCCAGGCCACACCTCAACCTTCCCCTCAATGAACATTCCACCCTTAATCAAAAGGACCCCCACCCATTAAAAGGGCTAAAAATAAGATAAAGGGGGATCAACAACCTTTCGTGACACTCCTCACTCTCGAGAATGCCCACACTCTTCTCTTTCGAGTGTATAACTTTCACTTCTGCCCTGAATAAACTGCTTCTTTGTTCTCTTTGCTTCTCATTCTCAGTGTGTGTGTGTGTGTGTGTGTGTTTGTGTGTGTGTTTATTTTTTCTTGGTGTGTTGTGTTCCTTGCCCAAATTCTTTTGGACAAGTTGAACAAGAGCCTGGACTTTTGCTAAAGCTTTTCTGGTATCAATTTCAGGAGGACTTCATTGAAATTAGGACATGCATTGCAGCCAACAGTTTCCATGCAGGGTGACCCATGGAGATGGGTCAGATCTTCTCTATCTCAGCACTGCCTGTAGGAAGTGGTGAGGATGCATTTGTTTTTTTTATTTTTTTCATTTTAACATCTTTATTGGAGTATAATTGCTTTACAATGGTATGTTAGTTTCAGCTTCACAACAAAATGAATCAGTTATATATATATTCCCATATCTCTTCCCGCTTGCGTCTCCCTCCCTCCCACCCTCCCTATCCCACCCCTCCAGGCGGTCACAAAGCACGGAGCTGATCTCCCTGTGCTATGCGGCTGCTTCCCACTAGCTATCTACCTTACGTTTGGTAGTGTATATATGTCCATGCCTCTCTCTCGCTTTGTCACTGTTTACCCTTCCCCCTCCCCATAGCCTCAAGTCCATTCTCTAGTAAGTTTGTGTCTTTATTCCTGTTTCACCCCTAGGTTTTTCATGACATTGTTTTTCCTTAGATTCCATATATATGTGTTAGCATATGGTATTTGTCTCTCTCTTTCTGACTTCACTCTGTATGACAGACTCTAGGTCTATCCACCTCATTACAAATAGCTCAATTTCGTTTCTTTTTATGGCTGAGTAATATTCCATTGTATATATGTGCCACATCTTCTTTATCCATTCATCCAATGATGGACACTTAGGTTGTTTCCATCTCTGGGCTATTGTAAATAGAGCTGCAATGAACATTTTGGTACATGACTCTTTTTGAATTATGGTTTTCTCACGGTATATGCCCAGTAGTGGGATTGCTGGGTCATATGGTAGTTCTATTTGTAGTTTTTTAAGGAACCTCCGTACTGTTCTCCACAGTGGCTGTATCAATTTACATTCCTACCAACAGTGTAAGAGGGTTCCCTTTTCTCCACACCCTCTCCAGCATTTATTGTTTCTAGATTTTTTGATGATGGCCATTCCGACTGGTGTGAGATGATATCTCATTGTAGTTTTGATTTGCATTTCTCTAATGATTAGTGATGTTGAGCATTCTTTCATGTGTTTGTTGGCAGTCTGTATATCTTCTTTGGAGAAATGTCTATTTAGGTCTTCTGCCATTTTTGGATTGGGTTGTTTGTTTTTTTGATATTAAGCTGCATGAGCTACTTATAAATTTTGGAGATTAATCCTTTGTCAGCTGCTTCATTTGCAAATATTTTCTCCCATTCTGAGGGTTGTCTTTTGGTCTTCTTTATGGTTTCCATTGTTGCACAAAAGATTTTAAGTTTCATTAGGTCCCATTTGTTTACTTTTGTTTTTATTTCCATTTCTGTAGGAGGTGGGTCAAAAAGGGCCTTGCTGCGATTTATGTCATAGAGTGTCCTGCCTATATTTTCCTCTAAGAGTTTGATAGTTTCTGGCCTTACATTTAGGTCTTTAATCCATTTTGAGCTTATTTTTGTGTATGGTGTTAAGGAGTGATCTAATCTCATACTTTTACATGTAGCTGTCCAGTTTTCCCAGCACCACTTATTGAAGAGGCTGTCCTTTCTCCACTGTACATTCCTGCCTTCTTTATCAAAGATAAGGTGACCATATGTGCGTGGGTTTATCTCTGGGCTTTCTATCCTGTTCCATTGATCTATATTTCCGTTTTTGTGCCAGTACCATACTGTCTTGATTACTGTAGCTTTGTAGTATAGTCTGAAGTCAGGAAGCCTGATTCCTCCAGTTCCGTTTTTCATTCTCAAGATTGCTTTGGCTATTCGGGGTCTTTTGTGTTTCCATACAAATTGTGAAAATTTTTGTTCTAGTTCTGTGAAAAATGCCAGTAGTAGTTTGATAGGGACTGCATTGAATCTGTAGATTGCTTTGGGTAGTAGAGTCATTTTCACAACGTTGATTCTTCCAATCCAGGAACATGGTATATCTCTCCATCTATTTCTATCATCTTTAATTTCTTTCATCAGTGTCTTATAATTTTCTGCATACAGGACTTTTGTCTCCTTAGGTAGGTTTATTCCTAGATAGTTTCTTGTTTTTGTTGCAGTGGTAAATGGGAGTGTTTTCTTGATTTCACTTTCAGATTTTTCATCCTAAGTGTATAGGAATGCCAGAGATTTCTGTGCATTAATTTTGTATCCTGCTACTTTACCAAATTCATTGATTAGCTCTAGTAGTTTTCTGGTAGCATCTTTAGGATTCTATGTATAGTATCATGTCATCTGCAAAGAGTGACAGCTTTACTTCTTCTTTTCCTATTTGGATTCCTTTTATTTCCTTTTCTTCTCTGATTGCTGTGGCTAAAACTTCCAAAACTATGTTGAATAAGAGTGGTGAGAGTGGGCAACCTTGTCTTGTTCCTGATCTTAGTGGAAATGCTTTCAGTTTTTCACCATTGAGGATGATGTTGGCTGTGGGTTTGTCATATATGGCCTTTATTATGTTGAGGAAAGTTCCCTCTATGCCTACTTTCTGCAGGGTTTTTATCATAAATGGGTGTTGAATTTTGTCAAAAGCTTTCTCTGCATCTATTGAGATGATCATATGTTTTTCTCCTTCAATTTGTTAATATGGTGTATCACGTTGATTGATTTGCATATATTGAAGAATCCTTGCATTCCTGGAATAAACCACACTTGATCATGGTGTATGATCCGTTTAATGTGCTGTTGGATTCTGTTTGCTAGTATTTTGTTGAGGATTTTTGCATCTATGTTAATCAGGGATATTGGCCTGTAGTTTTCTTTCTTTGTGACATCCTTGTCTGGTTTTGGTATCAGGGTGATGGTGGCCTCGTAGAATGAGTTGGGGAGTGTTCCTCCCTTTGCTATATTTTGGAAGAGTTTGAGAAGGATAGGTGTTAGCTCTTCTCTAAATGTTTGATAGAATTCGCCTGTGAAGCCATCTGGTCCTGGGCTTTTGCTTGTTGGAAGATTTTTAATCACAGTTTCAATTTCAGTTCTTGTGATTGGTCTGTTCATATTTTCTATTTCTTCCTGATTCAGTCTTGGCAGATTGTGCCTTTCTAAGAATTTGTCCATTTCTTCCAGGTTGTCCATTTTGTTGGCATAGAGTTGCTTGTAGTAATCTCTCATGATCTTTTGTATTTCTGCAGTGTCAGTCATTACTTCTCCTTTTTCATTTCTAATTCTATTGATTTGAGTCTTCTCCCTTTTTTTCTTGATGAGTCTGGCTAATGGTTTATCAATTTTGTTTATCCTTTCAAAGAACCAGCTTTTAGTTTTATTTATCTTTGCTATCGTTGCCTTCATTTCTTTTTATTTCTGATCTGATCTTTATGATTTCTTTCCTTCTGCTAACTTTGGGGTTTTTTTGTTCTTCTTTCTCTAATAGCTTTAGGTGCAAGGTTAGGTTGTTTATTCGAGGTGTTTCCTGTTTCTTAAGGTAGGATTGTATTGCTATAAACTTCCCTCTTAGAACTGCTTTTACTGTATCCCATAGAATTTCAGTCGTCATGTCTCCATTGTCATTTGTTTCTAGGTATTTTTTGATTTCCTCTTTGATTTCTTCAGCGATCACTTCGTTATTAAGTAGTGTATTGTTTAGCCTCCATGTGTTTGTATTTTTTACAGATCTTTTCCTGTAATTGATATCTAGTCTCATAGCGTTGTGGTCGGAAAAGATACTTGATACAATTTCAATTTTCTTAAATTTACCAAGCCTTGATTTGTGACCAGAGGTATGATCTATCCTGGAGAATGTTCCATGAGCACTTGAGAAAAATGCGTATTCTGTTGTTTTTGGATGGAATGTCCTATAAATATCAATTAAGTCCATCTTGTTTAATGTATCATTTAAAGCTTGTGTTTCCTTATTTATTTTCATTGTGGATGATCTGTCCATTGGTGAAAGTGGGGTGTTAAAGTCCCCTACTATGAATGTGTTACTGTCGATTTCCCCTTTTATGGCTGTCAGTTTTTCCCTTTTGTATTGAGGTGCTCCTATGTTGGGTGCATAAATATTTACAATTGTTATATCTTCTTCTTGGATTGATCCCTTGATCATTATGTAGTGTCCTTCTTTGTCTTCTAATAGTCTTTATTTTAAAGTCGATTTTGTCTGATATGAGAATTGCTACTCCAGCTTTCTTCTGATTTCCATTTGCATGAAATACCTTTTTCCATCCCCTTACTTTCAGTCTGTATGTGTCTCTAGGTCTGATGTGGGTCTCTTATAGACAGCAAATATATGGGTCTTGTTTTTGTATCCATTCAGCCAATCTGTGTCTTTTGGTGGGAGCATTTAGTCCACTTACATTTAAGGTAATTATTGATATGTGTGTTTCCATTCCCATTTTCTTAATTGTTTGGGGTTCGTTATTGTAGGTCTTTTCCTTCTTTTGTGTTTCTTGCCTATAGAAGATCCTTTAGCAGTTGTTGTAGAGTTGGTTTGGTGGCGCTGAATTCTCTTAGCTTTTGCTTGTCTGTAAAGGTTTTAATTCCTCCATCAAATCTGAATGAGATCCTTGCTGGGTAGAGTAATCTTGGTTGCAGGTTTTTCTCCTTCAACACTTTCAATATGTCCTGCCACTCCCTTCTGGCTTGCAGAGTTTCTGCTGAAAGATCAGCTGTTAACCTTATGGGGATTCCCTTGTGTGTTATTTGTTGTTTTTCCCTTGCTGCTTTTAATATGTTTTCTTTGTATTTAATTTTTGACAGTTTGATTAATATGTGTCTTGGCGTATTTCTCCTTGGATTTATCCTGTATGGGACTCTCTGTGCTTCCTGGACTTGATTAACTATTTCCTTTCCCATATTAGGGAAGTTTTCAACTATAATCTCTTCAAATATTTTCTCAGTCCCTTTCTTTTTCTCTTCTTCTTCTGGAACCCCTATAATTCGAATGTTGGTGCGTTTAATGTTGTCCCAGAGGTCTCTGACACTGTCCTCAGTTCTTTTCATTCTTTTTTCTTTATTCTTCTCTGCATTAGTTATTTCCACTATTTTATCTTCCAGGTCACTTCTTCGTTCTCCTGCCTCAGTTATTCTGCTATTGATCCCATCTAGAGTATTTTTCATTTAATTTATTGTGTTGTTCATCATTGTTTGTTTCATCTTTAGTTCTTCTAGGTCCTTGTTAACTGTTTCTTGCATTTTGTCTATTCTATTTCCAAGATTTTGGATCATCTTTACTATCATTATTCTGAATTCTTTTTCAGGTAGACTGCCTATTTCCTCTTCATTTGTTAGGTCTGGTGGGTTTTTATCTTGCTCCTTCATCTGCTGTGCGTTTTTCTGTCTTTTCATTTTGCTTATCTTACTGTGTTTGGGGTCTCCTTTTTGCAGGCTGAAGGTTCGTAGTTCCTGTTGTTTTTTGTGTCTGTCCCCAGTGGCTAAGGTTGGTTCAGTGAGTTGTGTAGGCTTCCTGGTGGAGGGTACTAGTGCCTGTGTTCTGGTGGATGAGGCTGGATCTTGTCTTTCTGGTGGGCGGGTCCACGTCTGGTGGTGTGTTTTGGGGTGTCTGTAGACTTATTATGATTTTGGGCAGCCTCTCTGCTAATGGGTGGGGTTGTGTTCCTGTCTTGCTAGTTGTTTGGCATAGGATGTCCAGCACTGTAGCTTGCTGGTCGTTGGTGAAGCTGGGTGCTGGCATTGAGATGGAGATCTCTGGGAGATTTTTGCCGTTTGATATTTTGTGCAGCTGGGAGGCCTCTTGTGGACCAGTGTCCTGAAGTTTGCTCTCCCACCTCAGAGGCACAGCACTAACTCCTGGCTGCAGCACCAAGAGCCTTTCATCCACACCGCTCCTTAATTTGGGATGATTCGTTGTCTATTCATGTATTCCACAGATGCAGGGTACATCAAGTTGATTGTGGAGCTTTAATCCGCTGCTTCTGAGGCTGCTGGGAGAGATTTCCCTTTCTCTTCTTTGTTCTCACAGCTCCCAGAGGCTCAGCTTTGGATTTGGCCCCGCCTGTGCGTGTAGGTCGCCGGAGGGCGTCTGTTCTTTGCTCAGACAGGACGGGGTTAAAGGAGCCGCTGATTCGGAGGCTTTGGCTCACTCAGGCGGGGTGGGGGGGGGGGTAGGGAGGGTCATGGAGTGCGGGGCGGGCCTGCGGCGGCAGAGGCCGGCCTGAAGTTGCTAGCCTGAGGTGCACCGTGCGTTCTCCCGGGGGAGTTGTCCCTGGATCCCGGGACCCTGGCAGTGGCTGGCTGCACAGGCTCCCCGGAACGGGGGTGGGGATAGTGACCTGTGTTCGCACACAGGCTTCTTGGTGGCGGCAGCAGCGGCCTTAGCGTCTCATGTCTGTCTCTGGGGTCCGCACTTTTAGCCGCGGCTCGCGCCCGTCTCTGGAGCTCCCTTAAGAAGCGTTCTTAATCCCCTCTCCTTGCGCACCAGGAAACAAAGAGGGAAGAAAAAGTCTCTTGCCTCTTCGGCAGGTCCAGACTTTTCCCCGGACTCCCTCCCGGCTAGCCGCGGTGCACTAATGCCCTGCAGGCTGTGTTCACGCCACCAACCCCAGTCCTCTCCCGGCGCTCCGACAGAAGCCGGAGCCTCAGTTCCCAGCCCCGCCCGCCCCGGCGGGTGAGCAGACAAGCCTCTCGGCTGGTGAGTGCCGGTCGGCTCCGATCCTCTGCGCTGGAATCTCTCCGCTTTGCCCTCCGCACCCCTGTTGCTGTGCTGTCCTCCGCGGCGCCGAAGCTCCCCCACTCCGCCTCCCGCAGTCTCCGACCGCGAAGTGGCTTCCTAGCGTGTGGAAACTTTTCCTCCTTCACAGCTCCCTCCCGCTGGTGCAGGACCCGTCCCTATCCTTTTGTCTCTGTTTATTTTTTTCTTTTGCCCTAACCAGGTACGTGGGGGGTTCCTTGCCTTTTGGGAGGTCTGAGGTCTTCTGCCAGCGTTCAGTAGGTGCTCCGTAGGAGTTGTTCCACGCGTAGATGTATTTCTGGTGTATCTGTGGGGAGGAAGGTGATCTCCGCGTCTTACTCTTCCGCCATCTTCCCGGAAGTCTCCGAGGATGCATTTGTAAAGTAAATTAGGGGATCTTTTATTTTGGCTTTCAGCTCACTCCAGAGCCCCAGAAATCATGAGGCTCATGGTTCTCCCAGTCTGTAAAATCAAACCAAAGGTATTCACAAGCACAAGAAAACTCTAAGCAGTGATACATCAATAAATATTTAGCAATTGGCTCCCTGAAGAAAAAAACAAACAAACCCTGACAGGTACCTTCTACTATGATCTCTTTCTACCCATAGAGTAGTTCTGACACCAAATGTGTGGGTTTTCCACACCAAGCGATCCTCCAGTTCTCTCTGGACACCAACTGGGTGTTCCACAATTTAATTCAATTCTGACACTATCTACCCAAAGTTAGTACAGACCCTAGAGGTTAAGGGTTCAGTCCCATGAGATTGCCTCCCAATTCAGATGACAATTACAAGCAGTGGGTCCCCAGGACCCACATTTTGTCCAACTTAGCTACAGCTGGGTTGTTCTCACTTCCCTCTCCATAGTTTTGATAATTTGCTATAACAACTCACAGAACTCAGGGGAAAACTTTACTTATTATTGCCAGTTTATTAAAAATATATCATAAAGGATACAAATGAATAGCCAGAGGGAGAGGTCTGGAAGGGTCCTAAGTACAGGAGCTTCTGCAGAGTTTGGGGTCCACCACTGTCCTGGAATTCACCAACCCAGAAGCTCTCTAAACCCCATCATTTAGGGTTTGTAGAGAGGTTCCACTTTGTAGGCATTGTTGATTAAATCATTGGCCACTGGTGATTAACTCAATCCCTATCTTCCTCCCCTCTTTGGAGATTGGGGGTGGAGCTGAATATTCCAACCCTCTAATCACATAGTTGGTTCCTTTGGCAACCAGCCCCCATCCTGAAGCTCTTTAGGGGCCTATGAAGAGTCACCTCATTGACATAAACTTAAGTATGATTGAAAGAAACTTATTATGAATAACAAAACATGCTCACCCCTATCACTCAGGAAATTCCAAGGGTTTTAGAAGCTCTGTGCCAGGAACCAGGGACAAAGTCCAAATATATATATTTTTATTATATCACAGCAGCATTTGCCAATTTTCATGGTGTAAATGCTTTCGGCATGGACAATTTCAAGCTACCAACTTGACGTCTATAAACATGGAGTGGGGAAGAGATGCACACAATTGGCTGTCCCCAGCTGGCAGGGGCCATCTCCAGCATACCACTGAGTCTTAAGCAACCCTAAAATGTCAAGTTTTAAGGAAGGAGATGAGAACTAAGTATCTTCCCATTAATCTGAGCTGGAAAGGTAGTCTTGCATTCAACAACTTTCTGTTTTTCTATGTTGTGATATTTATGTCATTCTGTTTGTGTCAGATCCACAAAAACTGTGATGGGAGAATGCAAAAGTCATAAGGGACATGGCCCCTGCTTTATATATATATTCAGTCCCTCTGTATAGTCACATACCTGAACTCACCTGGTCCTCATAGCAACTCTGTAAGGGGAGGAGGAGGCATAATAATTAACATTTTAGAGATGAGGAAACCAAAGCTTCATGACATCTTCCCAAGGTCACACAGGTGTAGGGGAGAACAGTGTCTTGAACCTGTCTCCTTCTCCCACTCCAAGCACTTTCATCTGTGACACATTATTACTCCTCATTGGACAGCAATCCCAGGGCAATGTCAATGCTGGCTCCTAAACTTGGTTATCTCAGGGCTGTGTTCAAGTGCTTGCACAGACTACTTAACCCAGTGTCTGTCACTAAAATAGAGGTTTGCAGCCTTTGGAGTTGCTTTGCTGTACTAGCCATACTCTGTCCCGAAGAATGATTTTGCTTTTCTTATAGGTCAAGTTGTGTCTCCTTTCAATAGCATATTTTCAGAAGAAAGAGTGCAATGACTCCAAGCTGCTGGTCCACTGCATAAATGTGGCAGAGGCTGAACAATAATTGAATTAAGAACCACAAAAGTTGAATATTTTCTCCCAGGTGATGTACTTAAAATTCAGATAAACTACCCTCATGTAACCAGCAGAGACTTATGGAAAACAAGCTGAGTTTCCATTAAGCAAATTTCATGGAGCCAAAGGAAAATTGTACACTTTGTTGCACTTTAAAAATAGGAACTGCAAGTATTAAGAGAGCAAAGTATCACAGTTAATAATCACGGTGTGAAGCTTAATCATAAATTATTACATCTATATACTTACATCATGCATTGTGAAAATAATGAACTATTAGAGCAGAATTTAAGGAAACATAAATGCTAAAGTATCATTAGCTAGTTTTATCTGCAACAGCTACATGTGCTTAATTACCTTTTATTTTTTTAAGTTTTCCCTTTCAAATGTAGGTTCTTTTTCTTTAAATTTATTTTATTTTATTTATTTATTTTTAGCTGCAGTGGGTCTTTGTTGCTGCACGTGGGCTTTCTCTAGTTGCGGTGAGTGGGGGCTACTCTACGTTGCTGTGCATGTGCTTCTCATTGCGGTGGCTTCTCTTGTTGCAGAGCACGGGCTCTAGGTTCATGGGCTTCAGTAGTTGTGGCATGCGGGCTCAGTAGTTGTGGCTTGCAGGCTCTAGAGCACAGGCTCAGTAGTTGTGGTGCACGGGCTTAGTTGCTTGGCAGCATGTGGGATCTTCCCAGATGAGGGCTTGAACCTGTGTCCCCTGAATTGGCAGGCGGATTCTTAACCACTGTACCACCAGGGAAGCCCAGTGATTAATTACCTTTTAATCAACCTAGTTTTCCCTGAGTTCCCAGAAGAAC
The DNA here is from genome assembly GCF_937001465.1 of Orcinus orca. NCBI lineage: Eukaryota > Metazoa > Chordata > Mammalia > Artiodactyla > Delphinidae > Orcinus > Orcinus orca. The sequence continues at coordinate 32,732,544 of NC_064574.1, forward strand.
AGGATATTCAAATTTATCTTAAACTCATTTAAACAAAAATCATTCAAGGACACATACCCAATACAAATGCTTTGGGGCTACAGAACATCCAAAGCCATTTCGGTTTAATTCTGTTTAGTGATCCTCTCCCTATTTAAAAAAATATGTTGTGAAAGAGCCTGTTTCCAACATAATCAGAGAGAAAATATTATATTGCTTTCTAAGATTCCCATTTAGTCCTCAAAACCCCCCTTCTGACTTTCTTACTTCTTTATTTCTTGACAAAAGGGAGAAAAGTGTCACTTTGTAGCATAAGCTCTCTGATATGAGTAGAAATACTTTACTTATTGATGGAAAGATGTGGCTTCCTTGGCAGTCAAACTGCCTTGCTCAGGAAATTCCCCCTGGTTGCATCTCTGGGAATCGGCCCACAGTTAAGCAGGCAGCACCCTATTTATTTCTGTATCCACACCTGACCTTTGACACAAACTTCTTTTAAAGAGATCTGGAGTAGGTAATTTTAACCCTATTCTAGAACTGACTTTATATTTCTTTTGTTTAGCAAGGGGGAGAGAAAGAATTCTAGGATTTGCAGACAAAAAAAAGCTGTTACAAGAAAAAGTTGCTGTGAAAATTAGCAATTAAATGAGAAGATAGTATAAAGGAGATAAACTGCACAACAGCTGCTATTACAACCAGTGTTTGGCTGAGGAAATTCTTCTTGAGCTGCTTTATTGGAACAAAATCGTATTAGGAAGTCCCAATTCTATTTATGGCCAAGATGTATACAAAGTCAGTAGCACCTGTGGTGGGGGGTGGATTCCAATATTTCTCTTTGTTGTTCTGTAACTAAATATGTTATAAAAGTTAAGCATTCTCTATCTCAGCTTCCACACAGAAATTTGAGTTAAACACAAAAGAAAAGCAATTTCTGGTTTGTTCATGGGTCTGTTAGTTTTGCAGATTCTGAGGAGGAAAGGATAATTTGGTGGTAAAGAAATAATCTACCTTCCCACCTCTCAAAGAAAAACATCCCAAGTACACGTGAAAACTCTCCATATCAGAAGACAACCAAAACAGCAGCTCCTCCTTAACCAGCAGACTGCCCTCATCAGGGAGAAGCCCCCACCTCCAGCCAGGACAACTTTACCAGCTTCCAGGATCTCAAAGTGGTGATGGCCCCAGGCCCAAGAAAGAGCCCAGGGTACAGTGGGGACCATGTTCCAGTCTTTGCCCAATGCCTGTCCCTACCTGCTCCCCCCTTCTTAATGTCCAGCCCTCAGTCGCAGAGCTCTCCAGCTACAGGGAAGAAAACAGAATGCTCCCCTCTTCCACCATCTACCACCCCACACCCCATATGACGACACTAAGCCCCTCAGGGAGCACAGGCTCCATACAGAGCCATTGTGTACATTTTCTTATAGAAATTTCCTGGATTCCTCCTCTGAACTCTGTCCCAGGCCTCAGGACTCTCTCTCAAGCATCCTACTTCCCTTCCCAATGAAGAACCACCTCCCGTACCAAGCAATGGGCTCGCTGCCCCAAGAGCATAGAAGCCAATACTATGGCACCAGCTTTTGAGAAAAGAAAAAGCTTTATTGTGAGGTCAACAGGCAAAGAGAAAGGAGACACAGCTTCAGCTCAAAGCAATCTCCCCAGTCTGGGGTTTGGTCAAGCTTTTATGAGTTAGGGAGGAGGGTTGGTTTGCGGAAGTGCTGGTGAGCAGGTTTTGATTGCAGGGCTTTGGAGTATGGCCATTTATGGTGAGTAGGTAGAGGGACTTTGGTACCAGGTCTTCCAGGACATTGAACCCTCTGCTTCTGAAAGGGCTCTGGCATTCAAGTTCTGGTCACATCAGGGTCCTTGGTTACATGTTGGAGAACTTGATTCCGGGTGTTATTTGAGGTCAGAATCTTCTCCTCTACATGCTTCGGCTGCATGACTTGCAGTTTTGTTCTGTTGTCTCTGAAGAGCAACTCAGTACCTTGTTAGAAACAGGATAGGGCCAGTTTGGGCCCTCATTGCTTCCCACCTTTACTTTTCTAGTCAGGTGTGTGTTCTTGGTTATTCAACCATTCCATTATCAATGTAGTAGAACTTTAATATATGCTACTTTATTAATACACAGACAACCTTACCTGAGGACTGGTAGCTTCATTCCCATCTAATGGATGAAGAAGCTGAGGCTCAGAGTCTCCAGGACAGCCCAGCTCACACCAGTCACTGGTCAAGACTGTCCCCAACAGTCTTTGCTTCATGGGCTGATGATTTTATGACTTGCAAGAGCTCTGGACAATAAGGCCTCTGAATGGAGCCCTTTTTTTTTTTTTTTTTTTTTTTTTTTGCAGTACGCGGGCCTCTCACTGTTGTGGCCTCTCCTGTTGCAGAGCACAGGCTCCGGATGCGCAGGCTCAGCGGCCATGGCTCACGGGCCTAGCCGCTCCGCGGCATGTGGGATCTTCCCAGACCGGGGCACGAACCCGTGTCCCCTGCATCGGCAGGCGGACTCTCAACCACTGCGCCACCAGGGAAGCCCAATGGAGCCCTTTTAGATGCATGAAATGCAGTTTCTCACACACTGTGAGTGACATCATCCTCTGAACACACCACCACCAGTCACTGGAAAGGGGGTGTTATGGACTGAATGTGTCCCTGCCAAGAAAATTCATATGTTGAAATCAAATCCCCAATGTAATAGTATTTTGAGGTGGACCCTTTGGGAGGTAATAAAATCATGAGGGTGGAGCCTTCATAAATGAGATTAGTGCCCTAACAGGCCAGAGAGCTAGCTTGCCCTATTTCTGGCATGTGAGGATTGAGAAGTCAGCAGTCTGAAAACTAGAAGACACCTCTCACCAGGAACTGAGGCTGCTGGCACCCTAGCCTCAGACTTCCAGCCTCCAGAGTTGTAAGAAATAAATTTCTGTTGTTTATAAGCTGCCCAGTTTATGGTATTTTGTCAAGAAGCCAGAGGGGTTAAGTGCAGGGTAGACACTTTCTTAAAGGCAACCCTATGAGCTGGACATCGTGCCCATTTTACAGATGGGAATTAAAGGCTCAGGGAAGTTAAGTAAACAGTCAAGAGCTAGGATTTAAAGCCCACCTCCCCAAGCCCACCTTCCACCATGCCACTTCCTCATCTCACTTTAGGGATCCAAGGGAACCAAGAGCCCGCTATGCAAGGCCACTGTCCCAGTCCATGGGCTGGTCTCTGGTGCTGCCCATAGGCCAAATAGCCAAGCTCTTGGCTAGAATCGAGGGGTCCAGAGTTTGTTGTCATCCTCTGAGCCATGCAAGAATGTGCCTGCCCTCCTGCTCAGAGCCCTGACCACTCTCTCCAATGGGCTTGGGTGGCCAAGGCTTTGAGGGGACAGCAGAGGAGGCTGTGCTTCTAGTTTGCCTCGGGTGGAACTGTACCAGGACTCCTGCCATCCCACAATTATCATATATCCACCACTCTGATTAAGACACAAACAGAAGCCACTGTCTGCTATATCGGGCCTCAGCTGGTACATACAGCTTTTGGGTGTTATGCCTGAGGCTTGTCTCGCTGTTGGCAGCCCACATTTATTTGCAATGGGCTTCTCTAATACAAGGGGAGGCTGTGCTGGAGGCCAAGGAAACATAGAATAGAAATCAGACTTGTGCCTCCTTCCCTAATTTTCCAACATGCCTTTACAGAGTCCTCAACCTCCTGACACTTGCTGACTATCAAAATGCTTCTCTTTCCCATAATTGTATTTAAAAACCAGGTAAATGTAGGACAGTTTGAGGAGCTTGGGAAAGGGTCCCTGACAGCTATGTATGGAAGAGGCCACCCATTGTGTGTGACCTGGGTTCTCCTGAGCAAGGCAGGCCAGGTTCCACTTGCTGGAATGAGGAGGAGACACATCTTGCTGAAGGTGAAAGAGACAAGGCTCAGTGGACTTCATGAGACTCTCGTCCTCCTCTCTTGGTACTCACCTGGCTCAGAATATGTACGATGATATACTGGCCTAGAAAAAATACACCAGGTGCTAAGAGAATTACCGCTCTCACCTGGGTCATCATGTTATGCATTGAAATGCTGAGGGTAGAGGCTTCCAACACAGCCCTCTCTCTGCCTTTGCCAGGTTCCCCTCCCTGCTGCTGCTCCCACCAGGCCACTCACCCCTGCCAGCTCATCCCCCATGTGACTATCCAGAAAAGTGTGAGGAAGCACTTGGCACTCCTGGTAGGGGAAGATGTCAGGGGCCTCATCCTCCATCCTCTGTACCAGTGGCTTAGTGACCCACTGCCAACCATGCCCCATTCCATTGTCTTCTCTTCATCACTGCTGCCAACTGTCTGCTGCCAAAGGAAGTAACAATAACAGCAGAATGAACTTTACATCCTATATCTTCCAGTATTTTCTCTCTGAACAAAGTGGAGGAAGAGCAACAGCCAAAGGAAGACTCAAAGGGGAGACAATGGAGATAATGACGAGATCTGATGACGTGGGGCAGTCAGACCCAAGGAAATGCAGCACCAGCCGCATAAAGCCTCCTCTTGTATCCAATGCCGAGGAAACAAAACATGGAGCCCAGACCTGGAGCCTCGGGATTCCTTCCCAAATTACACTGTAACAGTCACAGGAGTAGGGGCCATGTTTCTTCTATAATTGTAGAATTTAAGGCACAATTTATTGGTTGCTTTCACCTTCCTCAGGTCTTGCTATGCTTTATTAAGTTTGGAAATTGTTGACTTTACCTTAAAAGTTGTACATTATAATTTTTAAATTAAGTTTCTTAAGGCAAAAATTAATGATACCATCTTGGTCTGAATGTCACTGTCACGTTATGGAGAAGACCATTTGCTAGACTGAGTCTTCCTTGGTCAAAGATTGTATCTTGGGAGTGTGTGTGTTAGGATAAGCAGCTCCTTGGAAATGTTATCATATCTCAATCTGAATTTCACTCATACTAAGAATAACCAATGGTGAGAAGTCCCTGTCCTCATGGGAAAAAAGTATTTTTCTCCAAATCCTTTTTATGAGAAGTCAGTGCCTTGGACATAATGTTCACTTCCATTGAAGAACATCTCTTGATAAGTAGAAATAGTTTTTCAGTCAAGAACCTGATATTCTTAGTTCAATAACCTGTTTCAACACTATGTCAGATTCCAGTATGGAGAAAATTTTTACTGACATGTTAATTTTTTTGCACATTTTATGAGAACTTAAAATCACAAATCTACAGAATGTCCAATAGTCAACAGTCTCTGATTGCAAATTTCTGCCAGAAAAATAGTCTACATATCAACTTCTCTAAAAACAAAAGTCATCATTTTCAGCTGTTAATGTTGGTGTGTATGGCATAGGGTTAAGACTATGGGTGCAGGACTCATACTTCCCAAGTACAAAACATTGTTCACGACTTAGTAGTTGTCTAAACTTGGACAATACATTAAACATCACTAAACCACAGTTTCCTCATCTTAAAATGGGGATATTAATAGCACACTATGCATAGAGTTGTTGTGAGGATTTATAAATATAAGGTGATTGTTGCAATCCTGAAAGAAAAGATCAATTATTCTTATGGTTTTTAAACTGAATAGATTGTACTTGGAGAATGAAAAGTTTTTAAGTTAGTCAATTGTAAAACTTTTCAGAAAATTAAATACTTTTGCTACCAATGAGGCAAATCGATGTTAACGATATTCTTCCTGTGTACTTCCATAGCCTTGGCTTTGCATCTAGCCTATAGCCCACACTACTTTTGTTTGATTAAAAAAAATAATAAAACAGACTTTATTTTTCAGGAAAGTTTTAGCCTTACAGAAAAATGGAGAAGGTAGTACGGAGAGTTCCCACATACCCTGTTACCCAGTTTCCCTCTATGGCTAACATCTTGCATTACAATGGTATGTTTCTTACAGTGGATGAACCAATAGTGATATGTTATTATTATTATTATTATTATTTTTTGATATGTTATTATTAGCTAAAGTCCATGCTTTATTAAGATTTCCTTAGTAATGTCCTTTTTCTGTTACACAATCCCATCCAGGACACCACATTACATTTAGTCATTAACTTTCCTTAGGCTCCTCTTGGCTGTGACAGTTTCTCAGACGATCCTTGTTTTTGATGACCCTGGCAGTTTTCAAGAGCACTGGTCAGGTATTTTGTAGGATGCCTCTCTACAGGAATTCTTCTTGTGTTTTTCTCATGATTAGACTGGGGTTATGGGTTTTGTGAGGGAAAACATGGGGCTACAGTACCATTTTCAACATATCATATAAAGGAAACATACTATCAACATGACTTTTCACTGTTGACGTTGACCTTGATCACATGCCTGATGAGATTTCTCCACTGTAAAGTTACTCTCCCTGACCCCATCTTCTTCCTACTGAGTTGTTTTGAAGGAAGTCACTATGTGTAGCCTTACACTTAAGGAGTGGGGATTTGTGCTCCCCTCCTTGAGGCAAAGCATCTACATGAATTATGTGGAATTTTTCTGCATTGCCTCTTCTCCCTCATTTATTTATTTATTCAGTAATTTATTTATATAAGTATGGACCCGTGGATATTTATGTTACACTTTGGGTTACAATCCAATACTACTTTTTATTTCGTTGCTCACATTGTTCCAGCTTTGAATTGGGAGACCCTCCAGTTGGTTCCTATGAACCTTCAAAATATCCCCATCAATTTGTTGTTGTTGTTGTTCTTATTTTGTTTTGTCTTTTTTAAGCACTTCCTTACATTCAGGTACTACAAGGTGTTCCAGACTCATCTTGTATATTTCCTCCCCCAGTCCTAAAATCAGTCATTTCTCCAAGAAGCCCTATTTCCTTTATTGGAGAACAGCTATGGAAACAAAGATCTGGGAGCTAGGTGTGCTAGTTGCTACTGGGTGTCCTTTCTCTTAGGTACTTTCACCTCACAGAACAAGGAAATATATGTTTATACTAACCCACATATATACACATATCTATAAATATTTCTACATGTAACTATCTGTATCTATATTAAGCTAAACATGAGTTCATACTGATATCTCCAACTCTAATTGTACTTATGAATCATTCTATCTTCCTAACACCCTTGCTTCCCTGTAATTTTCACTCCTAAAATGATAAATCTGGCTCCCACCATTTGCCATCCATTTTCTTAATTGTTCAGTTCCAATATACGTGTATAGAAGTGTCAGAATTGTTAACCTGTACTGCCAGGAAACAACTACCACTGGAATACACTGCTTGTGTGCAGTTTCTTTCACTTTTAATGTTGCAGACTCTACTCATTTCCAAGGTTACTTAGGTCAGCATCTTTTCCCCCACCTGTTTTAGTGAGGTTGGACGTTGTAAATTTTTAACCAATAAACAGACAATTGGATACTATATCAATAATAAAGGAACTTCGTATAATTAAACATGTGAATACATGTGTATATACATACATATAGACAAACACACATTTCACTTGCTTAGAAAAAATAAGTTATAGAAAAAGATTAAAATTTTATATAAATTAAAGTTTTGATATAAATTATCAATAAACTTTCCATAGCCCACATATTTTCTCAACCTATTTTTAACAAGGTTGTCCAATACTGTACCATGCAGTCTAGCAACTGTTAATTTATGTTGGCTTCAGCCATCTAGGAAAATTTTCTCCTTTCTATCACTGTTTTTGACTCTCCTCATTATTTTCTTCCGAGAAATGAACTTAAGGCACTTGAACCGCACTAAGCCTTGACACTAGCCTGGAACAAACTATGCTAATTTATTGAATTCAGGCTCAATCCTCTCTTTGTTTGTGTATGTATATTGCTTTTTTAATTTACAAATTAAACTATATTTCTCCTACCTTGTCATTCCTATCTCTATCTCCATAAGCCCCATTATGAAAATCCTATTGAACCCCAAAAGGTAAGAGACTATTGTCTAAACTAAAACAAAATTATTTTGAGGATTTAGGGCATATATCATGGCAACAAGAAGGTCAGACTTCAGGAATCTTAAGCTTTTAGTACTTTAAATAAAGGTACACATTAAATACATCAATTTTATAACATCACCCCTCTGGTTTCCTTGATTAACTAGCACTTTGCCTGAAAACATAGGAAATTTGAGGTAAAATAAAGGTATTGTTGAAAATAACTCTTGCATTTCTAAAATGCCAACTATGCAGGAGCCAAGGATTGACAGCTACCTGCATCATTTAAAAAGCAATGTCATCACAGCAAGATCCTTTTTGACCCATCTCCTAGAGAAATGGAAATAAAAATAAACAAATGGGACCTAATGAAACTTCAAAGCTTTTGCACAGCAAAGGAAACCATAAGCAAGATCAAAAGACAACCCTCAGAATGGGAGAAAATATTTGCAAATGAAGCAACTGACAAAGGATTAATCTCCAAAATTTACAAGCAGCTCATGCAGCTCAATATCAAAAAAACAAACAACCCCCAAAAATGGGCAGAAGACCTAAATAGACATTTCTCCAAAGAAGATATACAGATTGCCAACAAACACATGAAAGGATGCTCAACATCCTTAATCATTAGAGAAATGCAAATCAAAACTACAATGAGATATCATCTCACACTGGTCAGAATTGCCATCATCAAAAAATCTAGAAAAAATAAATGCTAGAGAGGGTGTGGAGAAAAGGGATCACTCTTGCACTGCTGGTGGGAATGTAAATTGATACGGAGGTTCCTTAAAAATCTACAAATAGAACTACCATACGACCCAGCAATTCCACTACTGGGCATATACACTGAGAAAACCATAATTCAAAAAGAGTCATGCACCAAAATGTTCATTGCAGCTCTATTTACAATAGCCAGGAGATGGAAGCAACCTAAGTGCCCATCATCGGATGAATGGATAAAGAAGATGTGGCACATATATACAATGGAATATTACTCAGCCATAAAAAGAAAAGAAATTGAGTTATTTGTAGTGAGGTGGATGGACCTAGAGTCTGTCATACAGAGTGAAGTAAGTCAGAAAGAGAGAAAGAAATACCATATGCTAACACATATATATGGAATCTAAGGGAAAAAAAAACGGTCATGAAGAACCTAGGGGTAAGATGGGAATAAAGATACAGACCTACTAGGGAATGGACTTGAGGATATGGGGAGGGGGAAGGGTAAGCTATGACAAAGTGAGAAAGTGGCATGGACATATATACACTACCAAACGTAAAATAGATAGCTAGTGGGAAGCAGCCGCATGGCACAGGGAGATCAGCTCGGTGCTTTGTGACCACCTAGGGGCGGGATAGGGAGGGTGGGAGAGAGGGAGATGCAAGAGGGAAGAGATATGGGAACATATGTATATGTATAACTGATTCACTTTGTTATAAAGCAGGAACTAACACACCATTGTAAAGCAACTATACTCCAATTAAGATGTTAAAATAAATAAATAAATAAAATAAATAAGCAATATCTGAGGCAGTTTTAATGAAGTGGCAATTTTGCAGACAACGTAGAATTCAAAAACACTAAGGAAATGTTAGGCACCAACATGCTGAGCACATAAAACAGCATCTGGTAGTTTCCCTTTGGAGGCCACCTGTGCCAGCATTTCACTCAGAAAAGAAAAAACTCTTTTTCAGCAATCCTCTTAAATCCTCTAATTTCACACTATCTGAAAGTGATACTTAAGTGTTGGTAGATCACATTTAATTGCAGCAGTCTGCTTGCTATTATTTAACTATTGCTTCTATTTCTCTCTAAGCTCTCAAAGACCACATGGAAAATAAAATATCCCTTAGTTGAAGTGCTTCCATACTTAATGACTTTTTGTCCATCTAGGTCAATTATTTTGGTATATGCTAAAGCAGTAGCAGTCATATTATAAGGTCAAGGAAAACTAAAAATTACAATTCAGTTCTAAGAACTCAGCATTTATTTGTCTGTGTTTTTATCTCAGACTTCCTTGAGAGTCTAAATCTCATCTGAACCCCTATATATACACAGTACCAGTTTTTCTTCCTCAGTAATGTTTGAGTAATGAATTCACAGAGTAGCCACGAGGCTCTGGGCTAGGGGCTTGGGATACAGATGGAGAAGACACAGACCCTGCCCTCCTAGGAGGTTGAAGGAAAGGAGGACATGTGAATCAGTGATCATACAACAAAGTGGCCAGGCTACAGAGGTGTCTGTTTACTGAGGAACTTTGTGCTGGATACTGGCTGATCCTCCATATTCATTACCACTCTTTCTCACAGCAACTCCATGATACAGGGAGAGAGGAAAAGACTAAGGTTCAGAGAAGTTAATGAATTTGCTCAGGTTTTCACAGCTAGTTGGTGGTTGAGTTGGGACTGAAAGCTGGATCTCTCCAGACCATTGCAGAGGTTGCCATGGAGGTGCAGAGAAGAAGGGGATGGAATACCCTGTGAATGGAGGTGGGGGGAGTTGGTAAGGTAGAAAAAATGAGAAATCAGAAGATTTTATTTATAGTGATTAGTGCTGGAAGGAATCTTCAAAGTGATCTGAACCAAGTTCCTTGATTCACAAGACTGGGTAGAGGGTCATTCAGACCCTCCTTGAAAACCTCCAGGGAGAGAGAACTTATCCCTTTATGGGGCTAGGAGCCCTTAGCAAATTCTGACCACATCATCTGCTCCACAGGGGAATCATTAATCAAAATTGCTTTATAAAGTGAAAGTAGGAAGCGCATAGTTACCAATGTATGTAAGAATATAAAACTCAACAAAGGCACAGAGAAATAAGATATTCTGGATGGTACTACTCAAAACAGTATGCCATGATGAGCCAGCAGGGTCAGAATAAAGACCTTTTGTGGAAGCCTGCCTGGAAGAAAGCAGTGGATGTTGCAATTAGGATTGAAAAAGAAAAGTAAAGGGATACTGGAAATGATGTCAAATTGAGGTTTTCAGTTTGGGTGGGCCAATATTAACTTGTTGAGAAAGAAGTACCTGCTGGCCTGTAAAATTCAGAGCATCAATATCATGAGAGTAAGGTAGAAATGGAATTTGACAAAATCCACCTGGGAAGAGGGATGTAAGGAAGGGCCACCCACAATGTGAGTTAGCAGGTTAGGACTCACTTTCTTCTCTCCTGGTTCTTAATTTCCACAGCTATATAATGAGGGACTTATTGCAGATCTTGCTACTATCTTATAGTGAGCTTTAATTTTATTTTACATTATTTAATGGAAAAATTACAATTGTTTTTTCCCCTAAATCTGATATAGTTCTTCCAAGTCTTCACCCTCCTGGATGGAGAAACATTTCCTTTAGTCCTGTTTTCTAGAAGTCTCTGGGTCTCATGCAGTCTAGAACATCCAGGTAAGGATGCCTGGTCTGAACATTTTGATTTCTTTCATATGTCCATGGTTTGGGCCACTTTGAAGAGACAACTTTGCCATTCTTTAGCTAGCCTTGGAGACGGGATTTTTCAGATAAAGGAGAATCTGGGTTCCAGGAGTCCCTGGCTACACCAGTTGAGATCCAGCTATGCTCTGGAGAACAGCAAGGAGAGGGCTTTGCTCTCTGCCGTTCCCAGAGCTCAGTCCCAGCAATGGAAGCCTCTTTCCTCTTTCATTAGGCACATTTATACCCCTCCCAACTTCTGGTTTGTCCCTCCCCACCATACACTGAATCCACTGCCATCATAAATGCTTAGTTTTTCTATCACATGAGCCTTGATGAAGGATGTCTTCTGAGCAGTTAAAAATTTCTGCTTTTGACCATGTGTCAGTATATCTCTGGCTGAGTGTTGGACGTGGTATTTGTAAAACTTTTTTTGAAATAATTTGAGACCAAGGATAACGTTACTTTCCTCTTAAGAGGATTTGATTTGCCTTTGCAAAGGACCTTGGGGAATTAGCAATCCAAGATCACATTAATTCAAGTGCAGGGCTCTTTACAAGGCAACATAGAAATAGTTAAATTTTTAAACAATTGATATAGCTGTACAGGCATCTCCCAAAAGAATACTTAGAAGGGTTCTGTTCTTGATAATATGGCTATGTAAGGTATTGCCTCCAAGTTTAGGATTTAAAAACACCAACAATTATTTATTATCTGTCATGGTTTCAGTAAGTGAGTCAGTAATTCAGAAACAGCTTAGCCGGGTGGTTCAAACTCAAGGTCTCTCATGATGTTGCAGTCAGATGTCAGCTGGGGCTGGAGGCCCCACTTCCAAGGGGTTCATTTACAGCTGGCAAGTTGATGCTGGTCTTTGCAGGAGGCCTTGCTTCTTCTCCATGTGTGTCCCTCTAAAGAGTGGCTTGAGTGATGTCACAGGGTGGTAGCTGGCTTCCCCAGAAAGAATAATCCAAGAGGAAGCTGCAATGCCTTTTGTGACCTAGCCTCAGAATTCATATACTGTCACTTCTACCATATTCTATTGGTCAGCCAGGGCCAGCCCTGATTAGATAGGAGGGAAGTAACAAGGCTGTGAATATCAGGAAGTAGGAATCACTGTGGGCTGTTGTGGAGAGTGACTACCACATATAGAAATTAGGACTCAAATTCGGGTCTGTCTACGGTAAAGCCCTTGTACCTCATCGTGCTGCCCTCCCAAGCAGTCTTTTTGAATTTTGGGGTCCTTCTGAAAGGAATATCACCTTAAGCCTGCAACATCATGGAACAGATAAATTGATTGTATTAAGAATGTTGTGACAGAGGCAGAGAAGCCAGGTACTTGGGCATGGTATAAAGCAAGAGAAATGGGGGGAACTGAGCAGAGGATGGGTCCAAGAAGAAAAGTTGGGAGGGTCCCGTTAACTGCTGCCCATTGTACATTTTGCTTTTTGCTTCTGGCATCAGCAACCAGAAAGTCTCTGTGGGTGAATCTTAGAGCACTCTTTTATACCAGTAACAATCCTCCTGCAAATCTTCCATTTATGGGTTTGGATTTCTTTAGGTAGTGCCAAGTTTTCAGAATAGAAACTGACTTGTCCCTGACCAGAAATTCTTCAACCTATTGGGTTTAACCAGAGCCTCAAGAAACCGTCCAATCCACGTTGATCCCCCAGCGTCTGCAAAACAGAATCTCAGTTGGAAACACTGCAGGGAGCAGCTTGGTGTCTTTCTCTTTTTCTTTCGGTTTATTCTATATTGACATCTAGTAAGTGTCTTTTTGGTGGTTTCTCAATGCTCACTAGTTACACTCTGAAAACTGAAGCCTTTTGGCTTTCGTGGGAAATAACCGCTGACTCACTGTGGTGAGATATATAAATATTGTTCTAAGTTCTAATGACAATGACCACTGAGATCATTTTTCACAACGTATAATTTCCATTATTTGGAAAAGCAGGGCTCAAGTCGGGATCTTGGAAGAGCAGCTATTTCCTTGGAGGTCTTAGCTTTCATCAGCAAGTTTTTCTTCTTCATACTTCCTTCCCTTCATACTCGTTTATACATCTTCTCTTCATTTTTTCCTCTGTTGTTGATGCTAATGTTACCAATAAGTGAGACCTTGGGATGCATTTCTCGACAAGTAAATAATTATTGTTTACCTGCTTGTGTCACTATTTTCAAGGTTTTTTCACAAATATCTCATTTAATGCACATTATACCTTAATAAAGTAGATAGGACAGGTTTCATCCTCATTTTACAGGTGAGGAAGACAAATCCTCATAGATTTGAGGCACTGTAGGGCTGCTCAGACTCAGCGGGTCCTCCACCCCCCACAGTATGCCTCCCTCATTTAGGATTATCCTACCTAACCTGGACCTGGGAAATGTCTCTATCTATGGAAAGTCGTGCTAGGAAAAAAACTACCCTAGACCAAGATGTGCTCTGAGGGGCTAGTGGGCTCTCTATTATTATGTTATCTTAAAAATCACTTTAGGGAGTTCCCTGGTGGCCTAGTGATTAGGATTCAGCACTTTCACTGCCCTGGTCGGGGAACTGAGATCCTGCAAGCCCCATGGCACAGAAAAAGCAACAAAAAAAAATTACTTTAAATAATTTTTCCTTTTTAATTAAAAATGGGTCAAAATAGAGAGGATTACAGAAAACAATTTAAGAACCAAGCATACTTACTGGAGTTGACATTTTGCTATAGCTGCTTGAAGTCCATCCATCTGTATGTTTCTTATGAAATAAAATGTTCAGAAACAGCTCATTCTCCCCCTCTTCATCCTTCCTTGTCTCTCTCCCAAGGCTGCCCCCATCTGAATGGTGCCTCTTTCCGTTGCATCTTGCCCTCCCATTCTACACAAAAATGAATCATACATCCTATGCCATTGGTTTTGTATTCTGGAAGAATTTAAACAGTTTCTTACTTCATAAATCCATTTTAGGCTCCCTTCTGAACAGTGCCCGGGCTGGTTCTGTTTTTCTGAATCTCTCACTCCTCTGGTGTGATGGGTCATCGCAGGTAGCACGTGGAAACTGTCCAGATTATTAGGCATTCCAACTGCAGCAAGTGCTTGTTTCCACGACTGTCCTTCCCCGAGAGAGGCAGAAAGCAGGGTACTCGGCTTCCATGTGGACTGAATTGCACGGCCAATGCCTACGAGGGCTGTAAGAGGCCCACATCCCAGCACAGGCTGGAACTGGAGCCCAGCCATTTTACAGAGTGAATCAGGCCCAGAGGACAGAATGATTTCCTTCATGTCACACTTGGAGAGATCGGTAAAGCAAGGACCAGCTCAGGGCTCACGGCACCTTTGCACTAACCAAATTGCCTTTTTCCAGTCTTACTCTTTATCCAGAAAACAACAGGTCATCAATTTGGTGATTTTGTTGCTTCTGATCCCCCGGGGGAAATGCCAGCAAACTGTAAACACCCATGTCCTGAGACCCTGGCAAGCTTCCCGGAGACTTAGGTGTCCCTGTCTATTGAGGATAGCCCTGATTCCAGAGTTTGGAGGAAGTGAAAGGAGAGCGGCCTCAAGATCTTCTTGCCCGCAGCGCCCTCTGGTGGCCGACCATATAGCAACCATTTTCATTCGCCACCTGAACACAAAGTCTTTGCAGCCAAAGTGTTTTTCGCCACTCCTCTTGGGACTTTGCTCCTCCCTCATTAATGCGCTCTGCTGCCTACTCTGTACAAGACACATTTTCTTCTTCCCGCATCCCTGGACTAATTGACTCCCGGCCGATATTGTTTTTGTGTGACCAGAGCTAAGGGAACCGGAAAGAAGGCATTTTTGTTGTGGCTCAGAAACGGGCAGGCTGATCAGACTCCAAAGCCAGAGTGACCAAGACGCACGGAAGCGGGCAAAAGGCTGGGGATGCAGAGCAAGGAGGAACGAGTGTCAGCCACAGAGATCCAGGAGGTCTTTCTGGGGAAGCCGGGCTCCGAGTTTTCAAGGAGAAACTGGATTTCCGATGGGGGGGCGGGGGCCGGGGGGGGGACAGGGCGTGGCCAATTCCTCCCTCTCGGTTTCCCCTCCTCCGGGCCTTACTCTCTTTCCCTCCCTCCTCACTCACCCAGACCCAATAACTCTCCAAATCACCACTACCCAAAATGTCCACTTTCCAGGAGAGGGTTGGGCCGGTCCCTAGGCCTCTTCCAACAGCCTTCTTCTCTCTTGCCCACCATGTCTCCTATGGTTCCTTCCCGCTGCCCGCTGCTCACGTTCTCCACTCGGCTGTTGAACAGCAGGATGCTTGAATCCTGCATTGGCCTGTGTACAGATTGGGCACTGTGTGGACCAATAGGGGGAAACGGTTCTTGAACAGGAGCTGAAGGAAATTAGAAAAATCTAAGGCAGCCTGACAGAAAAGTCCTGGAAGGGAGACAAAAAAGGGCCTTTCCTGTAGATCAAATTGGGCCTATAGACAGGGTTACTCTTGGAGAATCTTCTTGCATCTAGGCAAGATGGATGGTGGGGAGAAGCTGGGAGCAAAGACTGGAGTGCTTGGGGGAAGTTCAAAGGAGGACACTTGGCTTATTTTACCTGGATTCCAGGGCTTAGGCATATTTGTCTTTTATGAGACCTAAAGATGGTTTTCTTAAGGCACAGGGGAGCTACTGAGGATTAGGGAGCCAGAGAGTGGCATGATGAAAAGTATCTTTGCAAAGATTCCATAAACAAATACTTCCTTTCCACACTGGTTTCTGTGACAAGGCACCAGCTCTCCTGGTACTGTGGTTCCTTCAGGAGCCCCATGTGCCTACCTGGGGGGCACACCCTGCCGTCCTCCCGCAGACAGGAGCTGCCCCTCATGCCCTCAGTGTCTGCCTGCAAATTTCAGACTTTCTGCTCCCCCAGGTGAGCGAGGAAGCCAGCCATGGGTGTCACTCAGAGAGAATGAACTTGAGGCCAGCTGGGTTCTAGAGGGAAGGAGACCAGCAATGGAACATAGATGTGGATCCCAGGCTTCCAGGGTTTTACCTGAATCTGCCACCTGCCAGCTGAGGGGTCTGTAAGCAAGCTCTGTGCCCTCTCAGTTTCAGGGATCCTCTGGCAGCCATGCCACCCTCTCCCTGTCACCCAAGCAGCTTGACCTTTCTGCTGTAAACGCATATCTGATGGAGGCTTGGCATTCTCTGAGAACTCTAAGGTAGTCTATCAGTGCTCTGATTTCCAGGTCAGTCTGTTTTCATACTTTAGAAACAATGATAGAGAAGCTTCAAGATGGCAGAAGAGTAAGACGTGGAGATCACCTTCCTCCCCACAAATACATCAGAAATACATCTACATGTGGAACAACTCCTACAGAACACCTACTGAACACTGGCAGAAGACCTCAGACCTCCCAAAAGGCAAGAAACTCCCCCACGTACCTGGGTAGGGCAAAAGAGAAAAGAATAAACAGAGACAAGAGAATAGGGACGAGACCTGCACCCGTGGGAAGGAACTGTGAAGGAGGGAAGGTTCCCACACACTAGGAAGCCCCTTCGCGGGCGGAGACTGTGGGGGGCAGAGGGGGGGGAGCTTCGGAACCGCGGAGGAGAGCGCAGCAACAGGAGTGCAGAGGGAAAAGCGGAAAGATTCCCGCACAGAGAATCGGTGTGGACCACCACTCACCAGCCCGAGAGGCTTGTCTACTCACTCACCGGGATAGGTGGGGGATGGGAGCTGAGGCTCCGGTTTCAGAGGTCAGATCCCAGGGAGAAGACTGGGGTTGTCTGCGTGAACATAGCCTGAAGGGGGCTAGTGCACCATGGCTAGCCAGGAGGGACTCCGGGAAAACGTCTGGAACTGCCGAAGACGCAAGAGACTTTTTCTTGCCTCTTTGTTTCCTGGTGCGCGAGGAGAGGGGATTAAGAGCACCGATAAAGGAGCTACAGAGACGGGCGCGAGCCACAGCTATCAGCACGGACCCCAGAGACAGGCATGGGATGATAAGGCTGCTGCTGCCGCCACCAAGAAGCCTGTGTGCAAGCACGGGTCACTCTCCACACCTCCCCGGGAACCTGTGCAGCCCACCACTGTCAGGGGCCCGTGATCCAGGGACAACTTCCTCAGGAGAACGCACGGCGCGCCTCAGGCTGGTGCAACGTCACGCTGGCCTCTGCCGCCGCAGGCTCGCCCTGCATCCGTACCCTTCCCTCCCCGCGGCCTGACTGAGCCAGAGCCCTCGAATCAGTTGCTCCTTTAACCCCATCCTGTCTGAGCGAAGAACAGATGCCCTCAGGTGACCAACACGCAGAGGCGGGGCCAAATCCAAAGCTGAACCCCAGGAGCTGTGCGAACAAAGAGGAGAAAGAGAAATTTCTTCCAGCAGCCTCAGGAGTAACGGATAAATCTCCACAATCAACTTGATGTATCCTGCATCTCTGGAATACCTGAATAGACAACAAATCATCCCAAATTGAGGAGGTGGACTTTGGGAACAATGATATATATATATTTTTTCCCTTTTTCTCTTTATGTGAGTGTGTATGTGTATGATTCTGTGTGTGATTTTGTCTGTATAGCTTTGCTTTTACCATTTATCCTAGGGTTCCATCTGTCCTTTTTCTTTTATTTTCTTTTTTACTTTGAAAACATATATTCTACCAAAAAATTTTCTTTTTTTAATAATTATTTTTTATTTTAATAACTTTATTTTACTTTACTTTACTTATTTTATTTTATCTTCTTCTTTCTTTCTTTCTCTTTCCCCTTTTATTCTGAGCCGTGTGGATGACAGGCTCTTGGTGCTCCAACCAGGCATCAGGGCTGTGCCACTGGGGTGGGAGAGCCAAGTTCAGGACACTGGTCCACAAGAGACCTCCCAGCTCCATGTAACAGCAAATGGCAAAAATCTCCAAGAGATCACCAAATGAAGAGGAAATAGGCAGTCTACCTGAAAAAGAATTCAGAATAATGATAGTAAAGATGGTCCAAAATCATGGAAATAGAATGGAGAAAACACAAGAAACATTTAACAAGGGCCTAAAAGATCTAAAGAGCAAACAAATAGTGATGGACAACACAATAAATGAAATTAAAAATTCTCTGGAAGGGATCAATAGCAGAATAACTGAGGCAGAAGAACGGATAAGTGACCTGGAAGATAAAATAATGGAAATAACTACTGCAGAGCAGAATAATGAAAAAAGAATGAAAAGAATTGAGGACAGTCTCAGAGACCTCTGGGACAACATTAAATGCACCAACATTCGAATTATAGGGGACCCAGAAGAAGAAGAGAAAAAGAAAGGGACTGAAAAAATATTTGAAGAGATTATAGTTGAAAACTTCCCTAATATGGGAAAGGAAATAGTGAATCAAGTCCAGGAAGCATAGAGAGTCCCATACAGGATAAATCCAAGGAGAAACATGACAGGACACGTATTAATCAAACTGTCAAAAATTAAATACAAAAAAAAATTAAAAGCTGCAAAGGAAGAACAACAAATAACACACAAGTGAATCCCCATAAGGTTAACAGCTGATATTTCAACAGAAACTCTGCAAACCAGAAGGGAGTGGTAGGACATATTTAAAGTGATGAAGGAGAAAAACCTACAACCAAGATTACTCTACCCAGCAAGGATCTCATTCAGATTTGGTGGAGGAATTAAAACCTTTACAGACAAGCAAAAGCTAAGAGAATTCAGCGCCACCAAACCAGCTTTACAAGAAATGCTAAAGGAACTTCTCTAGGCAGGAAACACAAGAGCAGGAAAAGACCTACAGTAACAAACCCAAAAGAATTAAGAAAATGGTAATAGGAACATACATATCGATAATAACCTTAAATGTAAATGGATTAAATGCTCCCACCAAAAGACATAGACTGGCTGAATGGCTACAAAAACAAGACCTGTATATATGCTGTCTAAAAGAGACCAACTTCAGACCTAGGGATACATACAGACTGAAAGTGAGGAGATAGAAAAAGATATTCCATGCAAATGGAAATCAAAAGAATGCTGGAGTAGCAATTCTCATATCAGACAAAATAGACTTTAAAACAAAGACTATTACAAGTGACAAAGAAGGACACTACATAATGATCAAGGGATCAATCCAAGAAGAAGATACAACAATTGTAAATATTTATGCCCCCAACATAGGAGCACCTCAATACATATGGCAAATATTAACAGCCATAAACAGGGAAACAGACAGTAACACAATCATAGTAGGGGACTTTAACACCCCACTTTCACCAAGGGACAGATCATCCAAAATGAAAATAAAAAAGGAAACACAAGCTTTAAATGATACATTAAACAAGATGGACTTAATTGATATTCATCAGACATTCCATCCCAAAACAACAGAATACACTTTCTTCTCAAGTGCTCATGGAACATTCTCCAGGATAGATAATATCTTGGGTCACAAATCAGGCCTTGGTAAATTTAAGAAAATCTAAATCATATCAAGTATCTTTTCTGACAACAACGTTATGAGAGTAGGTATCCATTACAGGAAAAAATCGGGAAAAAATATAAACACATGGAGGCTAAACAATACACTACTTAATAGCCCAGAGATCACTGAAGAAATCAAAGAGGAAATCAAAAAATACCTAAACCCAAATGACAATGAAAACAAGATGACCCAAAACCTATGGGATGCAGCCAAAGCAGTTCTAAAAGGGAAGTTTATAGCAATACAATCCTACCTTAACAGATAAGAAACATTTCAAATAAACAAGCTAACCTTACACCTAAAGCAATTAGAGAAAAAGAACAAAAAACCCCTAAAGTTAACAGACGGAAAGAAATCATAAAGATCAGATCAAAAATAAATGAAAAAGAAATGAAGGAAACGATAGCAAAGATCAATAAAACTGAAAGCTGGTTCTTTGAGAAGATAAACAATTTGATAAACGATTAGTCAGCCTCATCAGGAAAAAAGGGAGAAGACTCAAATCAACAGAATTAGAAATGAAGAAGGAGAAGTAACAACTGATGCTGCAGAAATACAAAGGATCATAAAAGATTACTACAAGCAACTATATGCCAATAAATTGGAAAACCTGGAAGAAATGGACAAATTCTTAGGAATACACATCTTTCTGAGACTGAACCGGGAAGAAATAGAAAATATGAACAGACCAATCACAAGCATTGAAATTGAAACTGTGATTAAAAATCTTCCAACAAACAAAAGCTCAGGACCAGATGGTTTCACAGGCGAATTCTATCAAACATTTAGAGAAGATCTAACACCTATCCTTCTCAAACTCTTTCTAAATATAGCAGAGGGAAGAACACTCCCAAACTCATTCTACGAGGCCACCATCACCCTGATACCAAAACCAGACAAAGATGTCACAAAAAAACTACAGACCAATATCACTGATGAACATAGATGCACAAATCCTCAACAAAATACTAGCAAACAGAATCCAACAGCACATTAAAAGGATCATACACCATGATCAAGTGGGGTTTATCCCAGGAATGCAAGGATTCTTCAATATGTGTAAATCAATCAATGTGATACACCATTTTAACAAACTGAAGGAGAAAAACCATATGATCATCTCAATAGATGCAGAGAAAGCTTTCAACAAAATTCAACATGTATTTATGCTAAAAACTCTCCAGAAAGTAGGCATAGAGGAACTTACTTCAACATAATAAAGGACATATATGGCACACCCACAGCTAACACTGTCCTCAGTGGTAAAAATCTGAAACCATTTCCTCTAAGATCAGGAACAAGACAAGGTTGCCCACTCTCACCCCTATTCTTCAACATAGTTTTGGAAGTTTTAGCCACAGAAATCAGAGAAGAAAAATAAATAAAAGTAATCCAAATTGGAAAAGAAGAAGTAAAGCTGTCACTGTTTGCAGATGACATGATACTATACATAGAGAATCCAAAAGATGCTACCAGAAAACTACTACAGCTAATCAGTGAACTTGGTAAAGTAGCAGGATACAAAATTAATGCACAGAAATCTCTTGCATTCCTATACACTAATGATGAAATATGTGAAAGTGAAATTAAGGAAACACTCCCATTTACCATTGCAACAAAAAGACTCCCATTTACCATTCCTACCATTATTCCTTAGGTAGGAATAAACCTAACTAAGGAGACAAAAGACCTGTAGGCAGAAAATTATAAGACACTGATGAAAGAAATTAAAGATGATACAAATAGATGGAGAGACATACCATGTTCTTCGATTGGAAGAAGAATCAACATTGTGAAAATGACTCTACTACTCAAAGCAATCTACTGATTCAATGCAATCCCTATCAAACTACCACTGGCATTTTTCACAGAACTAGAACAAAAAATTTCACAATTTGCATGGAAACACAAAAGACCCCGAATAGCCAAAGCAATCTTGAGAAAGAAAAACGGAGTTGGAGTAATCAGATTCCTGGAGTTCAGACTATACTACAAAGCTAGAATAATCAAGACAGTATGGTACTGGCCCCAAAACAGAAATATAGATCAATGGAACAGGATAGAAAGCCCAGAGATAAACCCACACACATATAGTCACCTTATTTTTGATAAAGGAGGCAAGAATATACAGTGGAGATAAGACAGCCTCTTCAATAAATGGTTCTGGGAAAACTGGACAGCTACACATAAAAGAATGAAATCAGAACACTCCCTAACACCATACACATAAATAAACTGAAAATGGATTAAAAACCTAAATGTAAGGCCAAACACTAACAAACTCTTAGAGGAAACCATAGGCAGAACACTCTATGACTTAAATCACAGTAAGATCCTTTTTGACCCACCTCCTAGAGAAATGGAAATAAAAATAAACAAATGAGACCTAATGAAACTTAAAAGCTTTTGCACAACAAAGGAGACCATAAGCAAGATGAAAAGACAGCCCTCAGAATGGGAGAAGATATTTGCAAATGAAGCAACTGACAAAGGATTAATCTCAAAAGTATACAAGCAGCTCATGCAGCTCAATATCAAAAAAACAAACAACCCAATCCAAAAATGGGCAGAAGACTTAAATAGACATTTCTCTAAAGAAGATATACAGCTTGCCAACAAACACATGAAAAAATGCTCAACATCATTAATCATTAGAGAAATGCCAATCAAAACTATAATGCAATATCATCTCACACCAGTCAGAATGGCCATCATCATAAAATCTACCAAAAATAAAGGCTGGAGAGGGTGTGGAAAAAAGGGAACCCTCTTGCACTGTTGGTGGGAATGTAAATTGATATAGCCACTCTGGAGAACAGTATCTAGATTCCTTAAAAAACTAAAAATAGAACTAATATATGACCCAGCAATCCCACTACTGGGCATATACCCTGAGAAAACCATAATTCAAGAGGAGTCATGTGCCACAATGTTCATTGCAGCTCTATTTACAATAGCCAGGACATGGAAGCAACCTAAGTGTCCATCGACAGATGAATGATTAAAGAAGATGTGGCACATATATACAGTGGGATATTACTCAGCCATAAAATGAAATGAAATTGAGTTATTTGTAATGAGGTAGATGGACCTAGAGTCTGTCATACAGAGTGAAGTAAGGCAGAAAGAGAAAAACAAATACCGTATGCTAACACATATACATGGAATCTAAGAAAGAAAAAAATGGTCATGAAGAACCTGGGGCAAGGCAGGAATAAAGACACAGACCTACTAGAGAATGGACTTGAGGACACGGGGAGGGGGACAGGTAAGCTGGGACAAAGTGAGAGAGTGGTAGTGTATATGTGGACATATACACAATACCAAATGTAAAATAGATAGCTAGTGGGATGCAGTCGCCTAAAACAGGGGGATGAGCTCGGTGGTGACCAAGTAGAAAGGTGTGATAAGGAGGCTGGAAGGGAGACGCAAGAGGGAAGAGATATGGGGATATATGTATATGTATAACCGATTCACTTTGTTATACAGCAGAAGCTAACATATCATTGTAAAACAATTATATTCCAATAAATATGTAAAAAAATTAAAAACAATGATAACAACAGTAATACCATCTATTGAGCTCTTACTAAATACAGGGCACTCCAATAAGCCCTTTAAATACACAAGCTATTTTAATCATTAAACTAAACCTACAATGTAGATATTAGGATACTTACTTTTCAGATAAGGAGGCTAACGAAGGTGAAGTGACTTGTCTAGGAAAGTCCCCAAAGTGGGATTTGACTCCAGAGCCCAAGTCCTCAACCCCTATGGCAGTGATTCTTAAGATTCATCCACATTAGAACCCATTGTAAAAGTACACGTTCCCAGCCTCCAATCCGTTGACTGAATCAGACTGTCAAGTCTTTGGCCTAAGACCTGCACTCCTACACTCTGGCATGGGGATTCACTACACAACTGGGGCAGATAGTATTTTCCAAAGATGGCCAGATCTATACATTTATTCCAGGCCACCTGCTTTTCTTGTGATGTGACTGACACTCTTCCCTCATGAGATGGGGTTCTAGATCCCCTCCCCTTGAATCTGGATGAGGTCTGTGGTTTTTCCAAGCTATGAAGTGCAGTGGAAGTGATCCTATGTGACTTCCAAGGTTAGCTCATCAAGAGGATACAGTTTCTGTCTGGTGCGTTTTGGTGCCCTTGTGCTCTCCCTCTCTCTTTGCTCACCTTTGAAACCCAGCCACCATGTTGTGAGGGAGCCCAGACTACATAGAGAGGCCCTGTGTCAGTGTTCCAGCTAAGAGACACAGCTAAGATGTCAGCCAGAATCAACCGCCAGGCATATGAGTGACTGAGCCTTCAGCTGATCCCAAAGCCCAGCCTTCAACCCTTCTGGCTGAGGCCTCAGACATTGTGGAGCAGAGACAGAGTGTCCTCATTGTGCCCTGACCCAGAGGTTTGGCTTCTGACCCAAGAAACTGTGAGAGATAACACATGGCAGTTGTTTTAAACCACAAAGTTTGAGATAATTTGTTACAAAGAAAACAATAGCTAATAAGGTACCTAAGTTTGAGAGCACCGTGCTGGGTACTACAATTCCCCAAGGCTTGCAGGGCCTTTGGGCAATACCCTACTGTGGCCTGCAACCCTCCACCCTTCGCCCAGGCTGAGCTGTGTTTGTGTTCACATGTAGAGCTTGCCAAGTTGTGTACAAAGATCCATTGACTCTCCTCCTGCTGCAGCCTGTGTTCACACCTTCCTGGATAAATAATGCCACAGCTGTAGCAAGATCAGAAAAAGAACTAAGGGCCAGGGACTTTCCTGGTGGTGCAGTGGCTAAGAATCCACCTGCCAATGCAGGGGACACGGATTCAAGCCCTGGTCTGGGAAGAACCCACATGCCGCGGAGCAACTAAGCCCGTGTGCCACAACTACTGAGCCTGCGCTCTAGAGCCCATGTGCCACAACTACGGAAGCCCACGTTCCTAGAGCCCGTGCTCTGCAACAAGGGAAGCCACTGCAATGAAAAGCCCACACAGCACAACAAAGAGTAACCCCCGCTCGCTGCACCTAGAGATAGCCCACACATAGCAACGAAGACCCAACACAGCCAAAAATAAATATAAATAAATAAAATTTATAAAAACAAAAAGAACTAAGGGCCAAGTTCAACTCTGGGTTGAACTTGAGATGGAGTTCAAGCACTTTATCCCAAGTTTTTCAGGTGGGGGTGGGGAGCTGGGAGAAAGCTGAAACAGAATGTGTTTGGTAAGGAATACCAGTCTCTCTCCTTAGAGGGATTCATTTGCTCAGGGAGAAAGTCACAGTCGTTTGCAATTGACATCTCGTTTCTATGCAAAAAGAGAGGCAGAGTATAGCAGCGTCTTTGAAGCCAACAGTCTTGAATCTTATCTTGGCTCTAGTTCTCCCTAACTGGGTCAACTTGGGAAAAATCACTTCATCTCTCTGAAACTCAGTTTCCTCATCTGTTAAATGGTTATACCACTTCATAGGGTGATTGTAAAGACTAAGCAAGATAAGCCCTACTAAATCCTTACCAGAGCCTCAGAAAATGAGAGCTATTATTAATAAGATAGATGCTTCCAAATTATTTGAAACA
Organism: Orcinus orca; assembly: GCF_937001465.1. Taxonomy (NCBI): domain Eukaryota; kingdom Metazoa; phylum Chordata; class Mammalia; order Artiodactyla; family Delphinidae; genus Orcinus; species Orcinus orca. The sequence goes on from NC_064574.1 coordinate 32,757,839, forward strand.
TCTTAAATCTATTTGGATTAATTACTGAGATCCACAATGCCTAGTCAAAACTAATTGGTTGCTCAACGTATCAATTATAGGGCATTGGGGGAATGAAATGCAGTTCCCTAACTTTCAGCACACATAGGAAAAAAGGTGTTTTAGTCTGCTCACTCTGCTGTAACAAAATACCATAGGCTGAACGGTTTAAACAGTATTAATTTATTTCTCACAATTCTAGAGCCTGGAAAGTCTAAGATCAAGGTTCAGTAGGGTTCAGTTTCTGGTGAGGAATTTCTTCCTGTCTTGAAGATAGCCACCTCCTTCTCATTGTATACTCATGATGGAGACAGAGAGAGAGAGGAAGCTGTCTTTTCTTATAAGGGCACTAATTCCATCATGAGGGCTCCACCATCATGACCTCATCTAAACCTAATCCCCTCCCAGAGGCTCTCCAAATACCATAACAGTGAGGGTCAGAGCTTCCACATGTGAATGATGGTGGGGGCACAAGTCATCTTAACCCTTGTCATTCCCAAGGGCAGCATCACCCTAAGGTACCTCCATGCCATCTTGGGCTTCTGGGAACAAAATGGAATTTGGTGAGCTTTTATTCTGACATCTTCCTGACCTTCTTGATAGGTTGCTTTGGAGAGGTGGCTATTGACTTCTTTAAGGTCTAAGATGGTCATCTAGATAATTACAATGCATCCTCTCCTCACACAAGGGTGTGTGTATTTCCAGGGACTTTTTGAGATCATTGGACCACATATTAAGAAGACTTGCAGAGGCAGATTTGATTCTGAGCACTGCAGGGCCATGCAGAGTTGTGCCAGACAGGGCCTTAAGTCCAGAGTGTGGCTGAGGCTGCTGATGAGCCCCCAGGCATTAGTTTTGAGGTTTTCTGTGTGCCACCAACAATCATATCTCCTTCACCCTACAGGTAATCACTATCTTGAATTTTGTTTAGTTATCATTTGCTTTTCTTTATAGACTTTTTTTTTTACAATTTTTTGTATGCTCAAAAAATTTATTAAGTAGTTTTACATGTTCTTGAAAATATTTGTATTTTTACACCATGTGTCTGTTCTACTTAACTATTGCCCAGTTGTATTGTATAACTAACAATCCCAAATTCAGTAGCATACAACTATCAGCAGTTATTTCTCACCATACCTCTAGGGGTTGGTTGGGTTTTGAGCCAGGTCAGCTGGTTTGTGGTTTTGGTCCAGGCCTGCTTCATGTGTCTCCCATTCTCCTAGGACCAGTGTCTTCTGAAGCATCCTCTTCACAAGGCAAAAGGCAGGAGCATGAGAGCAAGCCTAACCATGCAAACACTTTTATTTATTTTTAATTTATTTTTTTATTTTTTTGATACAGCAGGTTCGTATTAATTTATTTTATACATATTAGTGTATACATGTCAATCCCAATCTCCCAATTCATCCCACCACCACCACCCCTACTCCCACCCCGCTTTCCCCCATTGGGGTCCATACGTTTGTTCTCTACATCTGTGTCTCTGCCTTGCAAACTGGTTCATCTGTACCATTTTTCTAGATTCCACATATATGCTTTAATATACAATATTTGTTTTTCTCTTTCAGACTTACTTCACTCTGTATGACAGTCTCTAGGTCCATCCACATCTCTACAAATGACCCAATTTTGTTCCTTTTTATGGCTGAGTAATATTCCATTGTATATATGTACCACATCTTCTTCATCCATTCGTCTGTTGATGGGTATTTAGGCTGCATCCATGTCCTGGCTATTGTAAACAGTGCTGCAATGAACATTGGGGTGCAAGTGTCATTTTGAATTATGGTTTTCTCTGGGTATATGGCCAGTAGTGGGATTGCTGGGTCATACTGTAATTCTATTTTTAGCTTTTTAAGGAACCTCCATACTGTTCTCCCGAGTGACAGTATCAATTTACATTCCCACCAACAGTGCAGGAGGGTTCCCTTTTCTCCACACCCTCTCCAGCATTTGTTGTTTATAGACTTTCTGATGATGCCCATTCTAACTGGTGTAAGGTGATACCTCATTGTGGTTTTGATTTGCATTTCTCTAATGATTAGTGATGCTGAGCAGCTTTTCATGTGCTTCTTGGCCATCTGTATGTCTTTTTTGGAGAAATGTCTATTTAGGTCTTCTGCCCATTTTTTTGATTGGGTTGTTTGTTTTCTTAATATTGAGCTGCATGAGCTGTTTCTATATTTTGGAGATAAATCCTTCATCCGTTGATTTGTTTGCAAATATTTTCTCCCATTCTGAGGGTTGCCTTTTCATCTTGCTTATAGTTTCCTTTGCTGTGCAAAAGTTTTAAGCTTCATTAGGTCCCATTTCTTTATTTTTATTTTTATTTCCATTACTCTAGGAGCTGGGTCAAAAAAGATCTTGCTGTGATTTGTGTCAAAGAGTGTTCTTCCTATATTTTCCTCTAAGAGTTTTATAGTGTCCAGTCTTACATTTAGGTCTTTAATCCATTTTGAGTTTATTTTTGTGTATGGTGCTAGGGAGTGTTCTAAATTCATTCTTTTACCTGTAGCTGTCCAGTTTTCCCAGCAGCACTTATTGAAGAGACTGTCTTTTCTCCATTGTGTATCCTTGCCTTCTTTGGCATAGATTAGTTGGCCATATGTGCGTGGGTTTATCTCTGGGCTTTCTATCCTGTTCCATTGATCTATATTTCTGTTTTTGTGCAAGTACCATATTGTCTTGATCATTGTAGCTTTGTATTTTAGTCTGAAGTCAGAGAGTCTGATTCTTCCAACTCCATTTTTTTCCCTCAAGATTGCTTTGGCTATTCAGGGTCTTCTGTGTCTCCATACGGATTTTAAGATTTTTTATTCTAGTTCTGTAAAAAATGCCATTGGTAGTTTGATAGGGATTGCATTGAATCTGTAGATAGCTTTGGGTAATATAGTCATTTTGACAATATTGCTTCTTCCAATCCAAGAACATGATGTGACTCTCCATTTGTTTGTGCCACCTTTGATTTCTTTCATCAGTGTCTTAGGGTTTTCTGAGTACAGATCTTTTACCTCCTTAGGTAGTTTTATTCCTAGGTATTTTATACTTTTTGTTGCAATGGTGAATGGGATTGTTTCCTTAATTTCTCTTTCTGATTTTCATTGTTAGTTTATAGGAATGCAAGAGGTTTCTGTGCATTAATTTTTTATCCTGCAACCTTACCAAATTCATTGATTAGCTCTAGTAGTTTTCTGGTGGCACCTTTAGGATTCTCTATGTATAGTATCATGTCATCTGCAAACAGTGCCAGTTTTACTTCTTCTTTTCCAATTTGTATTCCTTTTATTTCTTTTTCATCTCTGACTGCCGTGGCTAGGACTTCCAGAACTATGTTGGATAATAGTGGTGAGAGTGGACATACTTGTCTTTTTCCTGATCTTAGAGGAAATGCTTTCAGTTTTTCACCATTGAGAATGATGTTGGCTGTGGATTTGTCGTATATGGCCTTTATTATGTTGAGGTAGATTCCCTCTATGCCCACTTTCTGGAGAGTTTTTATCATAAATTGGTGTTGAATTTTGTCAAAAGCTTTCTCTGCATCTATTGAGTTGATCATATGGATTTTATTCTTCAATTTGTTAATATGGTGTATCACATTGATTGATTTGCATATATTGAAGAATCCTTGCATCTCTGGGATAAATATCACTTGATCATGGTGTATGATCCTTTTAATGTGTTGTTGGATTCTGTTTGTTAGTATTTTGTTGAGGACTTTTGCATCCATATTCATCAGTGATATTGGTGTGTAATTTTCTTTTTTTGTAGTACCTTTGTCTGGTTTTGGCATCAGGGCGATGGTGGCCTCATAGAATGGGTTTGGGGGTATTCTTCCCTCTGCAGTTTTTTGGAAGAACTTGAGAAGGATGGGTGTTATCTCTTCTCTAAATGTTTGATAGAATTCATCTGTGAAGCCATCTTGTCTTGGACTATTGTTTGTTGGAAGTTTTTTTTTTTTTTTTTTGCAGTACATGGGCCTCTCACTCTTGTGGCCTCTCCCATTGTGGATCACAGGCTCTGGACGCACAGGCTCAGCGGCCATGGCTCACGGGCCCAGCCGCTTGGCGGCATGTGGGATCTTCCTGGACTGGGGCACGAACCCATGTCCCCTGCATTGGCAGGTGGACTCTCAACAACTGCACCACCACGGAAGTCCTTGTTGGAAGATTTTTAATCACAGTTTCAATTTCATTACTTATGATTGGTCTGTTCATATTTTCTATTTCTTTCTGATTCAGTCTTGGAAGGTTATACCTTTCTCAGAATTTGTCCATTTCTTCTAGGTTGTCCATTGTATTGGCATAGAGTTGCTCGTAGTAGTCTCCTATGATGCTTTGTGTTTCTTTGTTGTCTGTTGTAAACTCTCTTTTTTCATTTCTAATTTTATTGATTTGAGTCCTCTCTCTCTTTTACTTGATGAGTCTGGCTAAAGGTTTATCAATTTTGTTTGTCTTCTCAAACAACCACCTTTTAGTTTTATTGATCTTTGCTATTGTTTTCTTTGTTTCTATTTCATTTATTTCTGCTCTTATCTTTATGATTTCTTTCCTTCTACTAACTTTGGGTTTTATTGTTGTTGTTGTTCATCTTTCTCTAGTTCCTTTAGGGGTAAGGTTAGATTGTTTATTTTTTTTCTTGTTTCTTGAGGTAGGATTGTATTGCTGTAAACTTCCCTCTTACAACTGCTTTTGCTGCATCCCATCGGTTTTGGATCATCGTGTTTTCATTGTCATTTGTCTCTAGGTATTTTTTGATTTCCTCTTTGATTTCTTCAGTGATCTCTTGGTTATTTAGTAATGTGTTGTTTAGCCTCCATGTGTTTGTGTTTTTTACGTTTTTCCCTCTATAATTCTATTCTAATCTCAGAGCGTTTTGGTCAGAAAAGATGCCTGATATGATTTCAATTTTCTTAAATTTACCAAGTCTTGATTTGTGACCCAAGATGAGATCTATCCTGGAGAATGTTCCATGTGTACTTGAGAAGAAAGTGTAATCTGCTGTTTTCAGATGGAATGTCCTATAAATATCAATTAAATCTATTTGGTCTATTGTGTCATTTAAAGCTTGTGTTTCCTTATTAATTTCCTCTCTGGATGATCTGTCCATTGGTTTTAGTGAGGTTTTAAAGTCCATCACTATTACTGTGTTACTGTCGATTTCCTCTTTTAGAGCTGTTAGCATTTGTCTTATATATTGAAATACTCCTATGTTGGGTGCATATATAATTATAATTGTTATATCTTCTTCTTGGATTAATCCCTTGATCATTATGTAGTGTCCTTCCTTGTCTCTTGTAACATTCTTTATTTTAAAGTCTATTTTATCTTATATGAGTGTTGCTCCACCAGCTTTCTTTTGATTTCCATTTGCATGGAACATCTTTTTCCATCCTGTCACTTTCAGTCTGTATGTGTCCCTAGGTCTGAAATGGGTCTCCTGTAGACAGCATATAGATCGGTCTTGTTTTTTTTTTTTTATCTATTCAGCAAGCCTGTGTCTTTTGGTTAGAGCATTTAATCCATTCACTTTTAAGGTAATTATCAATATGTATATTCCTATTAGCATTTTATTAATTTTGGGGGGTTTGTTTATGTAGGTCCTTTTCTTTTCTTGTGTTTCCCACTTAGAGAAGTTCCTTTAGCATTTGTTGTAGAGTTGGTTTGGTGGTGCTGAATTCTCTTAGCTTTTGGTTATCTGTAAAGCTTTTGATTTCTCCACTGAATCTGAATGAGGTCCTTGCTGGGTACAGTAATTTTGGTTGTAGGTTTTTCCTGTTCATATCTTTAAATATATCATGCCACTCCCTTCTGGGTTGTATAGTTTCTGCTGAGAAATCAGCTGTTAACCTTACGGAGTTCCCTTGTATGTTATTTTTCGTTTTTCCCTTGTTGCTTTCAGTAAGTTTTCTTTGTCTTTAATTTTTGCCAGTTTGATTACTATGTGTCTTGGCATGTTTCTCTTTGGGTTTATCCTGCCTGGAACTCTCTGCCTTTCCTGGACTTGGGTGGTATTTCCTTTCCCATGTTAGGGAAGTTTTCAACTATAATCTCTTCAAATATTTTCTTGGGTCCTTTCTCTCTCTCTTCTCCTTCTGGGACCCCTATAATGACAATGCTGGTGCATTTAATGTTGCCCCAGAGGTCTCTTAGGCTGTCTTCATTTCTTTTCATTCTTTTTTCTTTATCCTGTTCCAAGACAGTGAATTCCCCCATTCTGTCTTCCAGGTCACTTATCCATTCTTCTGCCTCAGTTATTCTGCTATTTATTCCTTCTAGTGTATTTTTCATTTCAGTTATTGTATTGTTCATCTCTGTTTGTTTGTTCTTTAATTCTTCTTGGTCTTTGTTAAACATTTCTCCCATCTTCTCAATCTTTGCCTCCATTCTTTTTCTGAAATCCTGGATCATCTTCACTATCATTAATCTGAATTCTTTTCCTGAAATGTTGCCTATCTCCACTTCATTTAGTTGTTTTTCTGGGGTTTTATCTTGTTCCTTCATTTGGTACATAGCCCTCTGCCTTTTCATTTTGTCTGTCTTTCTGTGAATGTGGTTTTTGTTCCACAGGTTGCAGGATTGTAGTTCTTCTTGCTTCTGCTGTCTGCCCTCTGGTGGATGAGGCTATCTAAGAGGCTTGTGCAAGTTTCCTGATGGGAGGGACTGGTGGTGGGTAGAGCTGAGTGTTGCTTTGGTGGGCAGAGCTCAGTAAAACTTTAATCTGCTTTCTGCTAATGGGTGGGGCTGAGTTCCCTCCCTGTTTGTTTTTTGCCTGAGGCGACTCAGCACTGGAGGCTACAGGCTCTTTGGTGGGGCTAATGGTGGACTCTGGGAGGGCTCATTCCAAGAATACTTCCCAGAGCTTCTGCTGCCAGTGTCCTTGTCCCCACAGTGAACCACAACCACACCCACCTCTGCAGGAGTCCCTCCAATACTATCTGGTAGATCTGGTTCAGCCTCCTATTGGGTCACTGCTCCTTCCCCATGCTTCCTGATGCACACACTACTTTGTGTGTCCCCTCCAAAAGTGGAGTCTCTGTTTTCCCCAGTCTTGTCAAAGTCGTGCAATCAAATCCCGCTAGCCTTCAAAGAATGATCCTCTGGGGATTCCTCCTCCCATTTCCGGAACCCCAGGTTGGGAAGCCTCACGTGAGGCTCAGAACCTTCACTCCAGTGGGTGGACTTCTGTGGTATAATTGTTCTTCAGTTTGTGAGTGACCTACCCAGTGGTTATGGGATTTGATTTTATTGTGATTGCACCCCTCCTACCATCTCATTGTGGTTTCTCCTTTGTATTTGGATGTGGGGTATCTTTTTTGGTGAGTTCCAGGGTCTTCCTTTCGATGATTTTTCAGCAGTTAGTTGTGATTCTAGTGCTCTTGCAAGAGGGAGTGAGCACACGTCCTTCTATTCCACCATCTTGAACCAATTTCCCATTCATGCAAACACTTTTATCATTAGCTTGCCTCTTGTCTACCAACATCTCAGTGGCCAAGACAATCATATGACTTAGTTTAAAATTCAGAAGTGAAGAATTCCTGTCTTCCTACCCTGAGGCATTGGGAAAGGTGTGGGTCTGTAACACAACAGAAGGAAGTCATAAATGGAGGCTGTAACTCAATCTACCACACTGATACGATTATGTTTGTTATATAATTCCATCTAGGAACATGTAGGTGTACTTTTTCATCTTTTTTGTTTTATTTTATTCTGCTCCTGCTGCAGCATAACCTCTTCTTGGGCTGGCTGGTTTACTGTTGCTGTCGCTAGATTTAAAACTCTGCACTGCTGATCGCCATTCTTCAGCATTCAAAACCTCCTAGCAGAACAGCTGCTGGGGAGCACAGTGCATCACTCTGTGTCCTGCCCCATCTGTCCCCTCGGGTTGCCACCCATCATCGCCTTGCTATGACCACCCTGCAAATAATCCTCATGGCCAGGGACCCTGGAGCTTCTGCCTTGTGGGGGGCAAGGATTTCAAGCAGCCTCTCACTAGTTCCTGGGTCACTCCCAGAAGCAAGGCTGCTATAGCTAATTCTGTGTGTAATCACAGCCATTGATGGGGAAAATACCAGCAATATGATGCACTTGGAAGCTCAGAACAAAATCAAGGGCTGCACAGACAATGTGACTCTCATAGTAGCCAGATCTGAAAGAAAATATGGTCTCCTCTGGTGACAGAGGAAGGGAAACATCACTCATATAAGATGAATTTAGTCTCTGAACCCCAAGAGGTCCTACATACAGGAAGCGCCCACAACAAAAGTTCCATGCCCTTTACCATCTCACCTGCCTCCAGTTCTACCCCCAGGGTCATCACAAACCAGTACAACAACCCAGCTGACTTCTACTCTTCTGAAAACATCTCCAACTTCAACTATGCCTTGGAGTCAAAGAAAGCAGCCAGTGGGCAGGAGATGAATGGCAGAGCCTTAGACCATTCTCAGCTTCCAAGCAGACTTGTCATTGACAAAGATTCTGAAGTCTTCTTCAGAGAAACAGGAGTTAAATGAGGCTCTGAAACAGTTCTCTTCATTCCTGGTTTTGCAGGAAATCTTGGAGTCTGAGGAGAAAGGGGATCCCAACAAGCCATCAGGATTCAGAAGTGTTAAGGCTCCAGTCACCAAAGTGGCTGCATGAATTGGAAATACCCAGAAATTGCTCATGTGTGATAAATGTGGCATTGGCATTGCCGGCGTGTTTTTTGAAGCTGCGGGACCTTCCCCACCACCCTGAGTGTTATGTGTGCACCGACTGTGGCACCAACCTGAAACAGAAAGACCATTTCTTTGTGGAGGAACAGATCTACTGTGAAAAGCATGCCTGGAGTGGGTCACTCCACCTGAGGGATCCGATGATGTGATCACTGTGTTCCCCAAGTGAGCTGGCAGCTCTGCACCCAACACTGTTCTCCAACGAGCCCCTTCTGCATCTTGTCCTCTAAAAGCTCTGGCCTCTCTTTTCTTGAAAGTTATTAATTACTTTGGTTTTATCCCTGCTTATTAAATGTCATGTCCCCCTTTGCTAGGTGACTCACGCTGGCTGCATGATGCCTGCTTTTATAATCAGCAGAGAATGGTTTTGTTCGGTGTCCCCTTGCCAGCGTCACTGTGTCTTCTCTTCACCTCCATTCATCTCTGCTGCAAATGAACATCAGCCAAATTTGAACCAAACTGAATTTACTGTCTGACAATGATTTCATTTTTACTCAATAAATAGACTTCAAAAACAAACAAAAAAATGCCCCAACCCGCCGCCCCCCCCCGCCAAATACCTCCTAGCAGGCCAATGTGCCTGTCCCATACTCAGCTGTTGATGATCACACGCTGGCAGCACTTCACTAGTCTGCAGCACCGGTGGCGGGGGGAGTTGGGGGGATGCTGCTCCCGTCTCCAGTACCTTGCGGTGGGTCTGCCATCCAGTTCTCTGAGTTGCTCACTCCCAGCGGCGAGCCTGGGCAGGGAAAGGAATCTCGGCCTTCAAGGCCCTCAGGCTCCCGAGATGGTGGCAGCCTTGCTGGACAGACACACGCGGTCCTTCAACCTCAGCCACGCTGCCCCAAGACTCGGACACCGGCCCACAACGCCTGCCTGGAGGCCCGTGTGGACGCAGCCGTCGGCCTCCCACCCAACCCCCAACCCAGCTTCACTTCCCGAGAACATCGTTCAGACATTAGAAAAGCTCTGTCTTGTTCCCTCTTGTCACCGGCCGAGAGGGCTAGAAGGACATACCACCCACCTCCATGATACCTACAGTGGAGACGGATGCTCCTTAATGGGACCTCAAAGGCCAAAAAACAGAAAGAAAAGACATTGTTGAATCCGTTACAGAAAAGAATGGGCACCAAACCTCGATAAATACTAATTCCATGGCATTTCAGTGCCTTGAAAGCCTGGTAGGTGTTTGTAAATTTGTCGTGATGCTTGTGGTCTTGAAGCAATATTTGAACTCTTTCCAATGGAGTGAAAATTTCTTCTGTTGACCCCCCAAGTACTGCTGCTGGGCTCAGGATTGCAAACTCCGGGGAACTGATAGGCTTACCGGGAAGGCAAGATAAATCCTCATAGAGGCAAAACGTAAGTGTCAGCATAGCTGTCTTCTGCATTAATGGGAGAAGGATTCTGGGATACAAGTTTCGAAATCCATCCCTCCTCAAGTGAAATACTGCATCCTGGGTTTTGATTCCATATAGCTGTCACTGGAAAGAGGACTTTCCGAATGGGAAATGTGGCTGCTACATTGTTGAAAGCTCACAGCAGCCACACAAGTAATGCTTCATTTCGCCAACATTTGCAATATGAGGTGATATATCTCGTTTTGAAGACGTTAGGATTGGAGGCCTCTTTTCATGAGCTTCTGAATTTATATTGCTTAAGATCTTTCTTCTTCAAGATGGATTTTTTTAAACCCATTATCACAGGCGCCGGACTCCATGCCTGATGGCCGCCCACTCACAAGTGGGGGAGCCCAGGAGCCCTCAACCCAGCACTGGTGCAGAGAATTATGGTTTTTTCTTGTTTGTTTTGTTTTTTTGGCCATGCTGCCTGGCTCGTGGGATCTTAGTTTCCCAAACGGGGATCGAACCCGGGCCCCAGCTGTGAAACCAGAGTCCTAACCACTGGATCGCAAGGGAATTCCTGAGAATGATGTTTTTAACAACTTGAGAATGTCACTTTGCAGTACCTGTGCCTGACACTGCCACCTGGTATACTCCATTTGAGAGACTGTCAGTGCTTGTTATTGGGTTCTAGTGGATACTGAAAAGCTAAAAAAGTAACAGCAGGTGGTACTACACACTGACATCCCTATCCTGAGATGGGTCAGAAATAAGAACACCAACAAAGTGGGTATTGCCAAACAAGCCTCCATTACTAATGGAAATGGTATATCCAGGAAATTAAACCAGGCATTAATGACATCTGACAGGTACATGAAAAAGTGCCCACTCATTGGCCAAACACGGCTATCTTAGATGGAGGGTCTGTGCCAGCCACTCCAGCTTCTTCCAGGCTTTGTTACACCCAGTTTCCTGAGGCTACCTGGGCCTGGTTCACAGACAGACTAGCTAATTAAAGGATGATGGGGTATACCCAAATAAAACTGCTTAAAACTGTGCATGGTAAAGGGAACTCTGCTCATTTGGAGGGAGCTGTAGACTGTAATGCTTGCCTGGAAACAACCCCCCACCCCCAGCCCAAGTGCACCTTATTATATTTTCACTGACTCTGAGGCAACTGAGGCAGTCACTATGGTGGGACAACTGGATGAAAAAGTTTCATTTTCTCATTTTCTATGGGGACAAACCTTATGGCAGCACATTGCACAAGACCCAAACCCTCTGTGACCCATGTGGATGCCAAAGAGAAAGGATCTTTCGATGATGAACATCACTGGAATACACAAGCTTGTCAAACCTGTACTGCCAGGTAGCAGGTGCCCTTAAAGGATGGAATGGGCCCCTCTGAAAGGAAAAACTGACCAACATAACTGACAAAGTAGGCTCAGCTCCCAGTGGAGTATACTCTTCATAAAGACACTTTGGGGTCTAAAAGTAGCAATTCCTAGAAATAGTACCACCTATTTAAATAGAATATTGGTCATGCTGGGGGATGGAGGAGACCTAGACTGCTTGTAAGATTCCCATACTGCATAATTAACCCTTCTTTCTGTACCTCCCATGCTTACCTCTTGGGAAACTGGGCTACTGGAGTTTCAGAGTAGCAAAAAAGAATGGAGGGTAGGTGACTCTTATCTGGTGTTTCTTTTGCCATCTGGCTATATTTGTTGAATTGAGGCAATTGTGCCTATGATAATGATCAGGAATATGAGGTTTTCATATTCCACCACAACTCCTAAGGTGGTCCTGTTGCGACCACACATCAGGGGGTGAGAGAAATTTTCAAGAGTAGTACAAAGTATATATACTGCTGAGCCACATTAGGATGAATCTGAGTTTATGGTGTGGGTAAGACACGGGAAGGATTCTTCAAACATGATGGAGTGACAGGTGCAGGAACCGGTCATTCTGATTATCTGGCTGTGGAAGGACCCTGGCTGATGGGAAGAAAACACTTTAGAGCCTGGGATGTCAGGGGTAAAGGGAGGTACCTAATCTCACTCTGAGCTATTTGTCTGCAGGGAATTTGGCCAATTTAACCCAGACTGCCACCGCCACCCTCCAATATGCTGGCCAGCATTGAATCTTCATCAGAAACCTCCCAATAGCCACTGATATCAGAAAGGAATAGCCTCCACTTGAAACAACAGAACAAAATTGACTTTGCGGACACTGATATTATTGTTAGACATTTTTGTACATTTCTCATTGACTACTGATTCTTCTAAATTCTATAGCATAAGTGCACTGATAGAGACTTAGACCGAATCTGTTTCATGTCTTGGGCAACACTGGACAAGAGGGTCTATGCTAGTATGACTCTCCATCTGGGCCAAGTCAGTTAACTATGTCGTAAACCCAGGTGCAGCATGAGGTGTTGGCAACCACACACACACACCACAGTAACTGGCCAGCAGAAAGTCCAGGACAATGTGATTGTCCATTATCAGTTACTTAGAGCATGTGATGGGATGGCCTTTGCTACCAAGAATTCTTGGTTGAATATGTAAAAGGCCAAAGGGTGTGGACATGTAGGGGAATGGCTCCACCTGGGCACCCTGGCAACCTTGCATATAACAACATAAGCCTCACAGGCAAAGGTTTGAATCACAGGTAATCTGACTTTTGGCAGAACACCTTGTGACCCCCCCCCCCAACCCGGAACACAAGAGGATGGAAGGTCTGTGAGAGTGGCTCTGGGCCATTTCTTACTCACTTTCCTATGTTCCCTGAAGGCTGCCACTGCCCCTTGGGTTCTGAGGAGGTATGAGGCTTCCTGTCCCATCCACCACCACCCCTCAGAATAGAGTTGCAGAATATAAAACTGCTTAGCTGCAGTCTAGAATTGGCTCCTCAGCAGTGGGTATAACCCAGCCTGTGCCTTGCCTTTTTGGTGTGTAAGCTTGACAAATGAAAGACCCTACAACTTCCCCTCCCTACTAAGAAGTAAAACAGAAAACCAGAAGAAAAACAGCATCACTCAGGGGACTCTATGGATTAATGCCACAGTCCAAGACTTGAAAGAAGCAGGGATGGTGATATCTATCATATTTAAACTCACCAGTTTGGCCTGTGCAGAGCTCAAATGAATTTTGGAGATTGACTGTGGGTTATTATTAAGTGAGTCAGGGACTCTAATTATGATTGCAAGGTCAGATTTAAAAATTTTACTGGAGGGACTTCCCTGGTGGTCCAGTGGTTATATGGATCTGTTCTCCCAATGCAGGGGGCCCGGGTTCGATCCCTGGTCAGGGAACTAGATCCTGCATGCATGCCGCAACTAAGAGTTCACATGCCACAACTAAAAAGACCCACATGCTGCAACTAAAGATCCCACATGCCGCAAGGAAGATCCTGCATGCCGCAACTAAGACCCAGAGCAACCAAATAAATAAGTAAATATTTTTAAAAATAATAAAATATAAAAAAAAATTAAAATGTTCCTGGAGCAAATCAAAATGGCCCCTGGAACTTTGTATACAGCTGCTGACCCAGCTAATGCCTTTTTCTTCATATCAACTTGCAAGGACCACCAGAAAGTTGCTTTTACCTATCAGTGGTCACCACATACCTTCACAGCACCATGGGGCCAGGTCTATTCTTTTCTCTGCCATAATATAGTCTACAGAGATATTGACTTGACATTCCACAAAACATAACACTGGTTCACTATATTAAGATTATGCTGATTGGATTTGATGAGCAGGAAGAAGAACTTTAGATGCCTTTATTAAGACATATATGAACCACATTATGGGAGATACAGCCAATGAAAATCCAGGGAGTTGTCACCTGAGTGTAGTTTCCAGGGTTTCAGTAGTCTGTGGCAAAAGACCAGGTTCCACACCTTGTACCACCTGCCATGAACAAAGGTACATAACTCTTGGTAGACCTTTTTGGAATTGAGAGGCAACATATATCACAGGTGAGTATACTCTCTTGACTCATCTACAGAGTTGCTCATGAGAAGGACAGTTTCAAGTTAAACCAGAGAAAGATGAAGCTCTGTGATAAGTCCAGGCTGTAATACAAGCTGCTCTACAACCTGGTGCTTATGCTCCAGCAGGTCCAATGATGCTCAAAGTGTGGCAAATACAGTTGATGTATGGAGCTTCTCACAAACATGAACAGGAGAACAACAGCTTGATTTCTGGGGGTTTTTAGAAAATATCCACTTCTGGAGATAACTATTCTCTTTTTGAGAGTAGCTTCTGGTTTGCTACTGGGCCTTGGTAGATACTGAACTCCTAACTCCAGAACATGAGGTAGTCCTGTGGCCTGAACTTCCCATAATGAACACACTTGGCCATAAGTTTGAGCATGTGTAGAAGCAATTTAACATCAAACGTAAATGGTATGTAAGAGATCAGATTTGAGTAAGTTGGGAAAACCTGAGTAGGTTGCACGAGCAGGGGGCCCAGACTCCTTTGACATGAATTCCTGTTGCATTTTCTGCTCTCTTTCGATCCATGCTTATGGCCTTATGAAATGTTCCTGATGACCAACTGACTGAGGAAAACACTTGAAACTGGTTTACATCTGGGTCTGCACAATTAGCTGGTAATACAGAAAAGTGGCCAGCTATTAGCACTGCAGGGGTGACCCTGAAGTACAAAGGATTTTCCTTCCTTACCTGTAATGCTTCTGCCAGCAACAGCATCTGTGGACTCACAGGATGCCTTATGCACTTTCATGATAATTCACCCACTGTTGTATTGAATCAAGAAGCTCATTTCACAGCAAAGAATGTTCAGCAATGGACTCATGCCCATAACATTAAGTGCTCTTACCACGCACCCCATCACCTGGAAGTGGCTGGCCTAATTGAAAGGTAGAAGGGCTTAGATTCAGTGTGGCATCTGTTGGGAGAGGTTCGGCTGTGTTTAACAGTTTAAACAGTATATACTTTGTGTCAGAGACAATTATATGGTGTTGTCTCCCCTATGGCCGGAATACATTGCTCTGTGAGTGAGGAATAGAATTGGGTGTGGCTCCTGTGACAATTACATCTAGTAACCCATTTGCAGAATTTTTGTATTTTGTCCCAGCAAATTAGAGTTATGATAGTTCAGAGGGTTAGTGCTCAAGGAATTAATATCAGAGGACCTAGCAATTACGAGACTTCTATCTGAATACTTTATACTCTTTATTCCATTGAACCAACAAAAAGAGAGTACTGTCCAGTGTGATTGATCCTGATTTCCAAGGGGTAAAGGAGGTTGCTGCTACCCAGTGGGGGCAATGAAGGCTATGTTAGGAACCCAGGGGATTCTTGGGGTGCCTCTTTGTGCTTCCATGCTCAATTTTAAAGATTAATGGAAAACTACTACAACTAAAAGGTGGCAGGATTGAGGACTCAGACCCTTTGGGAATATAGTTTTGGATCACTTCACTTGATACAGAACTGAGACTAATTGAGGTTCTGAGTGAGGGCAGGGGAAATACAGAATAAGTAGTGAAAGAAAGAAGCTACAGATTTTAATCAGGGCCCCCTGACAAATTACAGGAACAAGTATGACAATAGCTTTGCATTTTTTCTTTGCTTGTAATATGTATGTGTTGATAGTACATAGTCACCATTTTGATCTTTTCTCTCCTACCACTGTTTTACATATATACAAATTATTAGATTTAATTTTTTTCTTTTTTAAATTTTTAATTTAAAAATTTTAAAAATTTTATATTGGAGTATAGCTGATTAACAACGTTGTGTTAGATTCAGGTGTACAGCAGAGTGATTCAGTTATACATATACATGTATCGATTCTTTCTCAAATTCCTTTCTCATTTAGGTTATTACAGAGAATTGAGCAGAGTTCCCTGTGCTATACAGTAGGCCCTTGTTGGCTATCTATTTTAAATATAGCAGTGTGTACATGTCAATACCAAATTCCCAATCTATCCCTCCCCCCCAACATTTCCCCCCCTGGTAACCATAAATTTGTTCTCTAAATCTGTGAGTCTGTTTCTGTTTTATAAATAAGTTCATTTGTATCATTGTTTTTAAGATTCCTCATATAAGCAATGTCATATATTTGTATTTCTTTGCCTTACTTAGTATGATAATCTCCAGGTCCATCCATTTTGCTGCAAATGGCATTATTTCATTCTTTTTTATGGATGAGTAATATTCCATTGTATATATGTACCACATCTTCTTTATCCATTGATCTATCGACAGACATTTAGGTTGCTTCTATGTCTTGGATATTGTAAACAGCACTGTAATGAACATTGGGATGCGTGTCTTTTCAAACCGTGTTTTTCTCCAGGTTTATGCTCAGGAGTGGGATTACTGGATCATAGAGTAGCTCTATTTTTAGTTTCTTAAGGAACCTCCATACTGTTCTCCATAGTGGCTGAACCAATGCACATTTCCACCAGAAGTGTAGGAGGGTTCCCTTTTCTCCACATCCTTTCTAGCATTTATTGTTTGTAGACTTTTTAATGATGGCCTTTCTGATTGGTGTGAGGTGATATCTCATTGTAATTTTGATTTTCGTTTCTCTAATAATTAGTGATGTTGAGAATCTTTTCATGTGCCTGTTGGCCATCAGTATGTCTTCTTTGGACAAATGTCTGTTTCAGTCTTCTGTCCATTTTTTGGTCGGGTTGTTTGGGTTTTTTTAATATTGACCCACATGAGCTGTTTGTAAATATTGAAGATTAATCCCTTGTCGGTCACATGGTTTGCAAATATTTTCTCCCATTCTTTGGGTTGTCTTTTACTTTTGTTTATGGTTTCCTTTGCTGTGCAAAAGCTTTTGAGTTTAATTAGGTCCCATTTGTTTTTATTTCCATTATGCTAGGAGATGGATCAAAAAAGATATTGCTGCAATTTATGTTAAAGAGAGCTCTGCCTATACTTTTCTCTAAGAGTTTTATAGTATCCAGTCTTACATTTATGTCTTTAATTGATTTTGAGTTTATTTTTGTGCATGGTGTTAAAGAATGTTCTAATTTAATTTTTTTTACATGTAGCTGGCCAGTTTTCCCAGCACCATTTATTGAAGAGACTGTCTTTTCTCCATTGTATAGTCTTACCTCCTTTGTAGTAGATTCATTGACCATAGGTGCATGGGTTTATTTCTGGGCTTTCTATCCTGTTCCATTAATCTATATTTCTGTTTTTGTGCCAGTACCATACTGTTTTGTTGACTGTACCTTTGTAGTATAGTCTGAAGCCAGGGATTCTGACTCCTCCAGCTCTGTTTTTTCTTTCTCAAAATTGCCTTGGCTTGGAATTTAATTTTATAATTTAGTTTTCAGGTAACAGAATATTCAGTGGAGCCATGATGAATTCTGAAGAATAATTAATATAGTCAGCAATGTATATAATGACTGTTGGAACTGTGCATTTCCTTATTATGGAGAGAGGGTGAAAATGTCTTCAGATATACAGAAGAAAGCTGTATTTTGTTTGGTGGAAATACACAGTTACATTGTTTTATATAAGTTCTAACATGTGTTGAAGGGTGCATAAGGACACTCAGCAAACAAAAGGGTGGGCAGTTGTCCCTTTCCTTTCTCCTTGTAGGTGAATTTACATTCTAAGGGGCAGAGTCTGCTTTAGACTTAATCTCTCATAGCAAATTTTGAGAAATATGTTCACCATGTTGACTCAGAAAATATTCAAATCATACACAAGCAAAAGTGGGATTCAGGAGTGTAATTTTCTACCAGCTGTCTTGGGAGTGTGGAGGTTGGGTAGGTGGGAAGAACACAAGAGACAGGAAAGAGCAGAGAAGGGAGGTCGAGTCAGAAGAAGCAGAGTCACCAACCGTGATGTTCTTTGTAGAAGCGGGAGTTTTGAGCATTGTGATTGGAAGAGTCACTGTGGCTGTGCTGAGCAAGGAGAGAGTTGAGAAGGGAATGGCTGCAGATATGAAGGGGATCAAGGAAGAAGGGCACTGGCCACACAATACCTCTCCCTGGAACACTCTTCCCACCCTACTTAAAAATCTCATTCTTCCTCCAAAGCTCACATCTCTCCCAGGAAGTCTGCACTGATTTCAGTGATCTGTGCCAGCCCTCTTCTCTGGACTTCCTACCTGTGTGCTCACTCCTCTCCCCCACTGTGGCCACACTCTGTCTCTGATTAGAGTCAATTATTGTTTCCTTCTCTGGCTCATCCAATGAACCACGAGCTCCTAAAGGAAAGGAACAGAGTCTTACTTTTGCCTTTTATCTTCAATATCTGCCACATAGGAAGCCACACACAGAAGACAGGTCAATTTATACATGTTTTGTTCGTGAATGATTTCAGAGGTGCAGAGTGGGCATTTGATTGTACCTTTGCAGAGCGGTTCTTGGGGATTCCCCAGGTGGGCCCCAGTGATGGAAGTGAAGCTCTTCATGTAGAAGAAGCCCATAAACCTGCCATCCTGCCAACTGAGGAGCTATGGTGCAATATTGGAACCTGTTATGGGGGCCAGGAGATGTGGTCATGCTTTTGAGGCCTCTCTCCCAAACTGCGGCAAGCTGTCTGCTAGAATTTGCAAAGAGTATGATCTTTGTGGGGCTCTCATAGACTGAATTTAAGGAACATGTGTACTCTGAGCCCCATCTTCAAAATCACGCTGTTATGAGACCATTCCTTTTTGCTCTGATAGGGTGTATTTCTCACCTGCACTGTGGTCCAGGACATTCAAGGAACCATCTCCACCAGGTTTCTCTCATTTTGAAGCAGGCCTGATGACCCCAGGTTGGCACGGATATGCAGGGACAGATCACCAGGAAAGTCAAAGGGGAGCCTTTTTTTTTAAGGAAACCTAAGAGCAGGACCCAAACAAGGAGAGAAGCTGGAGGTGGGTGGGCCACAAGTGGAAATGGGGAGAGGATGTGGGATGGCTGGGGCATCCTCAATGCAGCCCCATGCATCGGGCTTCTCTCGGCAGGTCTCATTAGCATGGTACAGCCAGCCCCACCTGCCACTGACCCACAGTAAGAGAAGCCTGTGATCTGCTTCTGCTGGGCTCAGAAGTATCAGCAGGCACCTGCCCTGAGCCCTACTGAGGAGAGAGAGAGGGGAGGAAGTTGGAGTTCTCGTTAGAGGAGGTGTGAAGGGGTCAAAGAGGTTGGGAGCGCCATCTCTCTGAGCCCATCTCCCTGTTGGGCTCAGGTCCTGGCAACCAACCTCTGATTTATCCTCCCCATTCTGTTTTCTTAGCCAATCCCCACTCCACTGGGCAAGGAGTGTGTCACAATGAGACCCTCATGACATCCCTACAGCCCAGCCCCCCATTCCTAACTGTGAAATGCTTCTAGTCACTGCCCCAGAGGGACCCAACCAGTCACAATCCTTTCTTCTAGCTCTTGCCTTGCCTTCACTCCATTCCACCTCCATCTGTCCAGTGTCCGGATATATCAAGTGAGCCAAAGAAAAACGATTGGGGCTCAAAAATGGTGACATTCTCACTTCAAACCATCATGTTGAAGCCCACAAGCCCTTGAACCTGGAGCTCTCAGAGAGTCAGGACACCACCTGGACCAGCTGCTTCCAGGATGATGGACAGCTGAAGAACCCAGCACTAGGGCTGCCCAGAAACACTGGGGGTGGGGTGGAAAATTTACCCTGCCCCCTCTCTTCTGATCCTGCCCCTTGAGTGTCTAGCTGGCAGTTTTCCTTTTCTTTTCTTTTTTTTTCTTTCTCTTTCTTTCTTTCTTTCTTTCTTTCTTTCTTTCTTTCTTTCTTTCTTTCTTTCTTTCTTTCTTTCTTTCTTTCTTTCTTTCTTTCTTCTTTCTTTCTCTTTCTCTCCTTCTCTCTTTCTTTCTTATTTGTTGAAGTATAGTTATTTCACAATGTTATAGAAGTCTCAGGTGTACAACATAGTGACTTACAATTTTTAAAGATTATACTCCATTTACAGTTATTGTAAAATATTGGTTATATTCCCTGTGTTGTACAATATATCCTTGTAGCTTTTTTTTTTTTTTTTTTTTGCGGTACGTGGGCCTCTCACTGCTGTGGCCTCTCCTGTTGCAGAGCACAGGCTCCGGACGCACAAGCTCAGCAGCCATGGCTCATGGACCCAGCCGCTCCATGGCACAAGGGATCCTCCCGGACCAGGAACGAACCCACGTCCCCTGCATCGGCAGGCAGACTCCCAACCACTGTGCCACCAGGGAAGCCCCTTGTAGCTTATTTTATGTGTAATAGTTTATACCTCTTAATCCCCTATTCTTATGTTGCCCCTCCTCCCATTTTTCTCTCCACTGGTAACCACTAGTTTGTTCTCTATATCTCTGAGTCTGTTTCTTTTTTGTTATATTCCTTAGTTTGTTTTATTTTTTAGATTCCACATATAAATGATATCATACAAAATTTGTCTTTGTCTGTCTTTGAAATAAGCATAATGCTCTCTAAGTCCATTCTTGTTGCTGCAAATGGCAATATTTCATTCGTTTTTAGGACTAAGTAGTATTCCTTTGTGTGTGTGTGTGTGTGTGTGTGTGTGTGTGTGTGTGTATATATATATATATCCCATCTTCTTTATCCATTCATCTGTTGATGGATACTTAGGTTGCTTTTATACCTTGGCAATTGTAAATACTGCTATTATGAACATTGGGGTGTATGTATCTTTTCAAATTAGTGTTTTCAGTTTTTTAAGGATATATATATCCAGGAGTACAATTGCCAGATCTGTGGTAGTTCTACTTTTAGTTTTTTGAGAAACCTCCATACTGTTTTCCATAGTGGCTGCACCAATTTACATTCCCACCAAAAGTGTACAAGGGTTCCCTTTTCTCCACATCCTCCCCAACATTTGTAATTTGTATTCTTTTTGATCATAGCCCTTCTGACAGGTGTGAGGTGATATTCCACTGTGGTTTTAATTTGCATTTATCTGATGATTAGTGATGTTGAACATCTTTTCATGTACCTGTTGGCCATATGTATGTCTTCTTTGGAAAAATGTCTATTCACGTCTTCTGACCATTTTTAATTGGGTGTTTGCTTTTTTGATGTTGAATTGTATGAAATGTTTATACATTTTGGATATTAACCCCTTAACAGTCATATCATTTGTAAATATTTTTTCCCATTCAGTAGGTTGTCTTTTTGTTTTTTCAATGGTTCCCTTTGCTGTGTAAAAGATTTTGTTTAATTATGTCCCATTTGTTTATTTTTGCTTTTGTTTCCCTTGCCTTAGGAGGCAGATCCAAGAAAATATTGCTACGATTTATTGCAAACAGTGTTCTGCCTATGTTTTCCTCTAGGGGTTTTATTGTCCCATCTTACATTTAGATCTTTAATCCATTTTGAGTTTATATTTGTATATGGTGTTAGAGAATGTTCTAATTTCATTCTTTTACATTTAGCTGTCCAGTTTTTCCAGTGCCACTTGAAGAAACTATCTTTTCTCCATTATATATTTTTGCCTCCTTTGTCATAGATTAATTGACAATAAATTGGGCTTATCAGAGTTCTCTATTCTGTTCCATTGAGATATGTGTCTGTTTTTGTGCCAGTACCATACTATTTTGATTATTGTAGTTTTCTAGTAGAGTCTGAAGTCAGGGAGTGTGATACCTCCAGCTCTGTTCTTCTTAAGATTGTTTTGGAAATTCAAGGTCTTTTGTGTTTCCATACAAATTTTAAAATTATTTGTTCTAGTTCTGTGAAAAATGCTATCAGTATTTTGATAGGAAATTTCATGAAATCTGTAGATTGCTTTTGGTACTATTGTCCTACCATTTTTTTTTTACATCTTTATTGGAGTATAGTTGCTTTACAATGGTGTGTTAGTTTCTGCTATGTTCTCATAGCTCTACCCTCTTGCATCTGCCTCCCTCCCACCCTCTCTATCCCACCCCTCTAGGTGGTCACAAAGCACCGAGCTGATCTCCCTGTGCTATGCGGCTGCTTCCCACTAGCTATCTATTTTACGTTTGGTAGTGTATATATGTCCATGCCACTCTCTCACTTTGTCACAGCTTACCCTTCCCCCTCCCCATATCCTCAAGTCCATTCTCTAGTAGGTCTGTGTCTTTATTCCCGTCTTACCCGTAGGTTCTTCATGATATTTTTTTTCTTAAATTCCATATATATGTGTTAGCATATGGTATTTGTCTTTCTCTTTCTGACTTACTTCACTCCGTATGACAGACTCTAGGTCCATCCATCTCATTACAAATAGCTCAAATTCGTTTCTTTTTATGGCTGAATAATATTCCATTGTATATATGTGCCACATCTTCTTTATCCATTCATACGATGATGGGCATTTAGGTTGTTCCCATCTCCTGGCTATTGTAAATACAGCTGCAGTGAACATTTTGGTACATGACTCTTTTTGAATTATGGTTTTCTCAGGGTATATGCCCAGTAGTGGGATTACAGGGTCATATGGTAGTTCTATTTGTAGTTTTTAAGGGACCTCCATACTGTTCTCCATAGTGGCTGTACCAATTCACATTCCCACCAGCAATGCAAGAGTGATCCCTTTTCTCCACACTCTCTCCAGCATTTATTGTTTCTACATTTTTTGATGATGGCCATTCTGACTGGTGTGAGATGATATCTCACTGTAGTTTTGATTTGCTTTTCTCTAATGAATAATGATGTTGAGCATTCTTTCATGTGTTTGTTGGCAGTCTGTATATCTTCTTTGGAGAAATGTCTATTTAGGTCTTCTGCCCATTTTTGGATTGGGTTGTTTGGTTTTTTTTTATTGAGCTGCATGAGCTGCTTGTAAATTTTGGAGATTAATCCTTTGTCAGTTGCTTCATTTGCAAATATTTTCTCCCATTCTGAGGGCTGTCTTTTGGTCTTGTTTATGGTTTCCTTTGCTGTGCAAAAGCTTTGAAGTTTCATTAGGTCCCATTTGTTTATTTTTGTTTTTATTTCCATTTTTCTAGGAGGTGGGTCAAAAAGGATCTTGCTGTGATTTATGTCATAGAGTGTTCTGTATATATGTTTTCCTCTAAGAGTTTGATAGTTGCTGGCCTTACATTTAGGTCTTTAATCCATTTTGAGCTTATTTTTGTGTATGGTGTTAGGGAGTTATCTAATCTCATACTTTTATATGTACCTGTCCAGTTTTCCCAGCACCACTTATTGAAGAGGCTGTCCTTTCTCCACTGTACATTCCTGCCTCCTTTATCAAAGATAAGGTGACCATATGTGCGTGGGTTTATCTCTGGGCTTTCTATCCTCTTCCATTGATCTATCTTTCTGTTTTTGTGCCACTACCATACTGTCTTGATTACTGTAGCTTTGTAGTGTAGTCTGAAGTCAGGGAGCCTGATTCCTCCAGCTCTGGTGTTCTTTCTCAAGATTGCTTTGGCTATTCGGGGTCTTTTGTGTTTCCATCCAAATAGTGAAATTTTTTGTTCTAGTTCTGTGAAAAATGCCAGGGGTAGTTTGATAGGGATCGCATTGAATCTGTAGATTGCTTTGGGTAGTAGAGTCATTTTCACAATGTTGATTCATCCAATCCAGGAACATGGTATATCTCTCCATCTATTTGTATCATCTTTAATTTCTTTAATCAGTGTCTTATCATTTTCTTCATACAGGACTTTTGTCTCCTTAGGTAGGTTTATTCCTAGATATTTTACTCTTTTTGTTGCAATGGTAAATGGGAGTGTTTTCTTGATTTCACTTTCAGATTTTTCATCCTTAGTGTATAGGAATGCCAGAGATTTCTGTGCATTAATTTTGTATCCTGGTACTTTATCAAATTCATTGATTAGCTCTAATAGTTTTCTGGTAGCATCTTTAGGATTCTCTATGTATACTATCATGTCATCTGCAAAGAGTGACAGCTTTACTCTTCTTTTCTGATTTGGATTCCTTTTATTTCCTTTTCTTCTCTGATTGCTATGGCTAAAACTTCCAAAACTATGTTGAATAAGAGTGGTGAGAGTGGGCAACCTTGTCTTGTTCCTGATCTTAGTGGAAATGCTTTCAGTTTTTCACCATTGAGGATGATGTTGGCTGTGGGTTTGTTATATATGGCCTTTATTATGTTGAGGAAAGTTCCCTCTATGCCTACTTTCTGCAGGGTTTTTATCATAAATAGGTGTTGAAATTTGTCGAAAGATTTCTCTGCATCTTTTGAGATGACCATATGGTTTTTCTCCTTCAATTTGTTAATATGGTGTATCACGTTGATTGATTTGCATATATTGAAGAATCCTTGCTTTCCTGGAATAAACCCCACTTGATCATGGTGTATGATCCTTTTAATGTGCTGTTGGATTCTGTTTGCTAGTATTATGTTGAGGATTTTTGCATCTATGTTCATCAGTGATATTGGCCTGTAGTTTTCTTTCTTTGTGACATCCTTGTCTGGTTTTGGTATCAAACTCATAGAATGAGTTTGGGAATGTTCCTCTCTCTGCTATATTTTGGAAGAGTGTGAGAAGGATAGGTGTAAGCTCTTCTCTAAATTTTTGATAGAATTCGCCTGTGATGCTGTCTGGTCCTGGACTTTTGTTTGTTGGAAGATTTTAAATCACAGTTTCAATTTCAGTGCTTGTGGTTGGTCTGTTCATATTTTCTATTTCTTCCTGATTCAGTCTTGGTGGGTGGTGCATTTCTAAGAATTTCTCCATTTCTTCCAGGTTGTAAGTTTTATTGGCATAGAGTTGCTTGTAGTAATCTCTCATGATCTTTTGTATTTCTGCAGTGTTAGTTGTTACTTCTCCATTTTCATTTCTAATTCTATTGATTTGAGTCTTCTCCCTTTTTTTCTTGATGAGTCTGGCTAACAGTTTATCATTTTATTTATCTTCTCAAAGAACCAGCTTTTAGTTTTATTGATCTTTGCTATCATTTCCTTCATTTCTTTTTCATTTATTTCTGATCTGATCTTTATGATTTCTTTCCTTCT
This sequence comes from Orcinus orca, assembly GCF_937001465.1. Classification (NCBI taxonomy): domain Eukaryota; kingdom Metazoa; phylum Chordata; class Mammalia; order Artiodactyla; family Delphinidae; genus Orcinus; species Orcinus orca. The sequence goes on from NC_064574.1 coordinate 32,782,813, forward strand.
GCTAACTTTGGGGTTTTTTTGTTCTTCTTTCTCTAATTGCTTTAGGTGCAAGTTTAGGTTGTTTATTCAAGATGTTTCCTGTTTCTTAAGGTAGGATTGTATTGCTATAAAGTTCCCATTTAGAATTGCTTTTGCTGCTTCCCATAGGTTTTGGGTCGTTGTGTCTCCATTGTCATTTATTTCTAGGTATTTTTTAATTTCCTTTTTGATTTCTTCAGTGATCACTTCGTTATTAAGTAGTGTATTTTTTAGCCTCCATGTGTTTGTATTTTTTACAGATCTTTTCCTGTAATTGATATCTAGTCTCATAGTGTTGTGGTTGGAAAAGATAATTGATACAATTTCAATTTTCTTAATTTACCAAGCCTTGATTTATGACCCAAGATATGATCTATCCTGGAGAATGTTCCATGAGCACTTGAGAAAAATGTGTATTCTGTTGTTTTTGGATGGAATGTCCTATAAATATCAATTAAGTCCATCTTGTTTAATGTATCATTTAAAGCTTGTGTTTCCTTATTTATTTTCATTTTGGATGATCTGTCCATTGGTGAAAGTGGGGTGTTAAAGTCCCCTACTATGAATGTGTTACTGTCGATTTCCCCTTTTATGGCTGTCAGTATTTGCCTTATGTATTGAGGTGCTCCTATGTTGGGTGCATAAATATTTACAATTGTTATATCTTCTTGGATCGATCCCTTGATCATTATGTAGTGTCCTTCTTTGTCTCTTCTAATAGCCTTTATTTTAAAGTCTATTTTGTCTGATACGAGAATTGCTACTCCAGGTTTCTTTTGGTTTCCATTTGCATGGATTATCTTTTTCAATCCCCTCACTTTCAGTCTGTATGTGTCTCTAGGTCTGAAGTGAGTCTCTTGTCGACAGCATATATATGGGTCTTGTTTTTGTATCCATTCAGCTAATCTGTGTCTTTTGGTGGGAGCATTTAATCCATTTACATTTAAGGTAATTATCGATATGTATGTTCCTATTCCCTTCTTCTTAATTGTTTTGGGTTTGCTATTACAGGTTTTTTTTCTTCTCTTGTGTTTCTTGCCTAGAGAAGATCCTTTAGCATTTGTTGTAAAGCTGGTTTGGTTGTGCTGAACTCTTTCAGCTTTTGCTTGTTTGTAAAAGTTTTAATTTCTCCATCAAATCTGAATGAGATCCTTGCTGGGTAGAGTAATCTTGGTTGTAGGTTTTTCTCCTTCATCACTTTAAATATGTCCTGCCACTCCCTTCTGGCTTACAGAGTTTCTGCTGAAAGATCAGCTGTTAACATTATGGGGATCCCCTTGTGTGTTATTTGTTGTTTTTCCCTTGCTGCTTTTAATATGTTTTCTTTGTATTTAATTTTTGATAGTTTGATAAATATATGTCTTGGAGTGTTTCTCCTTGGATTTATCCTGTATGGGACTCTCTGTGCTTCCTGGACTTGATTAACTATTTCCTTTCCCATATTAGGGATGTTTTCAACTATAATCTCCTCAAATATTTTCTCAGTCCCTTTCTTTTTCTCTTCTTCTTCTGGGACCTCTATAATTCGAATATTGGTGCACTTAATGTTGTCCCAGAGGTCTCTGAGACTGTCCTCAGTTCTTTTCATTCTTTTTTCTTTCGTCTGCTCTGCAGTAGTTATTTCTACTATTTTATCTTCCAGGTCACTTATCTGTTCTTCTGCCTCAGTTATTCTGATATTGATCCCTTCTAGAATATTTTTAATTTCATTTATTATGTTGTTCATCATTGCTTGTTTTATCTTTAGTTCTTTTAGGTCCTTGTTAAATGTTTCTTGCATTTTCTCTATTCTATTTCCAAGATTTTGGATCAACTTTACTATCATTATTCTGAATTCTTTTTCAGGTAGACTGCCTATTTCCTCTTCATTTGTTAGGTCTGGTGGGTTTTTATCTTGTTCCGTCATCTGCTGTGTGTATTTCTGTCTTCTCATTTTGCTTATCTTATTGGATTTGGGTTCTCCTTTTTGCAGGCTGAAGGTTCGTAGTTCCCATTGTTTTGGTGCCTGTCCCCAGTGGCTAAAGTTGATTCAGTGGGTTGTGTAGACTTCCTGGTGGAGGGGACTAGTGCCTGTGTTCTGGTGGATGAGGCTGGATCTTGTCTTTCTGGTGGGCAGGTCCATGTCTGGTGGTGTGTTTTGGGGTGTCTGTGGACTTATTATGATTTTAGGCAGCCTCTCTGCTAATGGGTGGGGTTGTGTTGCTGTCTTGCTAGTTGTTTGGTATAGGGTGTCCAGCACTGTAGCCTGCTGGTCGTTGAATGAAGCTGGGTGCTGTTGTTGAGATGGAGATCTCTGGGAGATTTTTGCCGTTTGATATTATGTGGAGCTGGGAGGTCTCTTGTGGACCAGTGTCCTGAAGTTGGCTCTCCCACCTCAGAGGCACAGCACTGACTCCTGGCTGCAGCACCAAGAGCCTTTCATCCACACGGCTCAGAATGAAAGGGAGAAAAAGTAGAAAGAAAGAAAGAAAGAAAGAAAGAAAGAAAGAAAGAAAGAAAGAAAGAAAGAAAGAGAAAGAAAGAAAGAAAGAAAGGATAAAATAAAATAAAGTAAGGTAAAATAAAATACAGTTATTAAATTAAAAAAATAATTATTAAGAAAAGATTTTTTTAAAAAAGTAAGAAAACAAATACAAAAAAAATTGACGGATAGAACCCTAGGACAAATGGTTAAAGGAAAACTATACAGACAAAAATCTCACACAGAAGCATACATATACACACTCACAAAAAAAGGAAAAGGGGAATAAATAATAAATCTTGCTCTCTAAGTCCACCTCCTTAATTTGGGATGATTTGTTGTCTATTCAGGTATTCCACAGATGCAGGGTACATCAAGTTGATTGTGGAGATTTAATCTGCTGCTTCTGAGGCTGCTGGGAGAGATTTCCCTTTCTCTTTTTTTTTTTTTTTTTTTGCGGTTAGCTGGCCTCTCACTGTTGTGGCCTCTCCCATTGGGGAGCACAGGCTCCGGACGCGCAGGATCTGCGGCCATGGCTCACAGGCTCAGCCACTCCGTGGCATGTGGAATCTTCCCGGACCGGGGCACGAACCCATGTCCCCTGCATCGGCAGGTGGACTTTCAACCACTGCACCACCAGGGAAGCCCCCTTTCTCTTCTTTGTTCGCACAGCTCCCGGGGCTCAGCTTTGGATTTGTCCCCGCCTCTGCGTGTAGGTCGCCAGAGGGCGTCTGTTCTTCACTCAGAGAAGACGGAGTTAAAGGAGCCGCTGATTCAGGGGCTCTGGCTCACTCAGGCCGGGGGGGAGGGAGGGGTACGGAGGGCGGGGCGAGCCTGCGGCGGCAGAGGCCCGCGTGAGTTGCACCAGCCTGAGGTGCGCCGTGTGTTCTCCTGGGGAAGTTGTCCCTGGATACGGGATGCTGGCAGTGGCGGGCTGCACAGTCTCCCCGGAAGGGAGGTGTGGAGAGTGACCTGTGCTCGCACACAGGCTTCTTGCTGTAGGCTGCAGCAGCCTTAGCGTCTCATGCACGTCTCTGGGGTCCGCGCTGTTAGCCGCGGCTCACGCCCGTCTCTGGAGCTCCTTTAAGAAGCGCTCTTAATCCCCTCTCCTCGCGCACCAGGAAACAAAGAGGGAAGAAAAAGTCTCTTGCCTCTTTGGCAGGTCCAGACTTTTTTCCTGTCCTGTCATTTTAAAACACCTTCCAAAGCTGAATGCCTGCGGTTTCCATAGTGATGGAAAACAAGCCTCCATTGCCTGGTCCACCCCTGCCAAGACGCTGGTCACCCTAAATCTTGTCATCAAGAGTGCTAGTCCAGACGTGCAGCTGTTATGTGCAGGGAGGTGGAGAAGTGCAGCCCTAATGTGGGGGCCTGGCCTTGGGAAGGGGAGAGATGTGGCTCTGTGGTTGGTGACTCTCAACCAGGACACTGGGCAGCACTGATTGAGAGAACAGGGTGTTGGGGGGGTCTCTGTTCTCCAGCTCCTCTGAGAAGCAGATGCCAAGAACAGACTAAACTTGCAAGGATTTTGATTAGAGGACACAACTGTATGAAAAGAAAATGATATTGGAGCTTCAAAAGTCTAGGAGAGCTGTCAAACCACGATGAGAGTCTCATCACCAACAGGCACAGAAGGGAAGACAGTGGGAGTGCCCCAGCCCCCGGGTCAGTCAAAGGAAAGTTCAGCAGAGCTTTTGGGAGTCTTTGAAACAAAGCCAGTCAACAAAGAATTCTCCTGGCAGGGAGTCGGATTTGGGATCTCCCCACACTCTGGAAGAGAGCTGGCCTGGTGGCGTGGCTTGGTGCAAATCCCAAAAAATGGATTCAGAGCACAGTCAATTCTACTCCAGCAGTGGGAGTTGGGCCACAGGGTCTCAGGTATGGAAACTGGAAACTGCAGAAGAAAGTGAGGCTGAGAGAGCCCAGAGGTTCCTAGGCGTCCAGAGTCCAAAGCTAAGACCAGCCAAGAGAACACCCACTGCAGTTCTGGGAAGTTCCAGTTCTAGGAAGAACTAGAAGACCTTGCTGGTGAGATAGTCTTAAAAGGGAGCAGGCAGGTGGGGCCTGAGCTGAGTGGTAGTCAAGAAAGAGGTTCTTTTCTATTTAATTTTTTAAAAATCAGTTATACATTCACTTGGAACCAACGAATGATGTGTCAAATATCTAAGGGGCTTTGTTTCAGAAAATAGCAACTCTGTACATCTTTCCTCGTATCCAGTCCCCTCAGAAGCCATTTTCTCCACTGTGAGCTGAGCCACGGAAGTCTTCTCCTACGTTGTCTACCTGGAGGGTGGGGGGAAAGCGCTGGCTACCCCTTATTCTGTGAACCCTTAGGTCCATGAAGGATTGCTGCATTGGTCATTTGTTGCAATAATTTATTGACAACAGTCTTGACACTTAACACAGTTTTCTGTGTGTATACCTTTTCATAGCAGATTAAGTGAGACTAATTTTCACTTATATTGCTGATTTTCTTTTTTTTAATTAATTAATTAATTTATGGCTGCATTGGATCTTCGTTGCTGCAAGTAGGCTCCCTCTAGTTGCGGCGAATGGGGTCTACTCTTCATCGTGGTGCACAGGCTTCACATTGCAGTGGCTTCTCTTGTTGCAGAGCACAGACTCTAGGCGTGGGCTTCAGTAGTTGTGGCTTGCAGGCTCTAGAGCACAGGCTCAGCACTTGTGGCGCACAACTACTTAGTTGTGGGCTTAGTTGCTCCGCGGCATGTGGGGTCTTCCTGGACCAGGGCTCGAACCCATGTCCCCTGCATTGGCAGGCAGATTCTTAACCACTGCGTCACCAGAAAATCCTGCTGATTTTCTTAGGAATTGATATTCTTTATGGTAAAACACTGATAAGATACATATCAACTTTGGAAAGTTGGAATGGTTGACTTGCTTTATTTTATTGAAAAGTATGAAATTCTTCTTCCTTTAGAATAAGGAGAAAAAAGGAGGAGGGTCAGATTGTGGTTCTCATTTTTCCACTCTTTGCACGGTCTGACTGTAATTTACATTCTTTCACTCTCTTTGAGTTTTGCCCTGTAGCCATATCACTGTTCTAAGCCGCTGTCTGTTTAGGCTGATACTAGAAGACTTAGAACAGTTTTTCTCACTCTCCAGTATGGGAAAGACCCATATTATTTCTGAATAAGTTTTATTTCATGGTACCTCATTTGTTTCAAATTGAGAAAATAGACTTCTGATACCCAAAAAATCCAATTTAGTAGAAGCACACATATGTGGGGTTTGCTCTAACTATACTTTTTAATACTATGAAATTTAATAAAAGGGATGGTTTTATACTGAAGCCACTATATTTCAGCTCAAGACATGAAAGAAGCTTGTTATAAGGTCCTGTCACTTGTGAATAATTCTGGAACTTTAATTTTAAGGACAAGAGGTAAAGAAGTGCTAAGAGGCATGGTGAGAGTCTTTCTCTCTGGTTTCCCTCTCTACAGCGCCTGGCTCAGATCAGCTTCTCCTCTCTCCTCAGTACGGTGTAGAGAACATCCCAGACACCCAGCATGTAATTGTGGAATTATTTCAGATGTAAATTAGGGTTGTAGTCATGCTTTGGAAAAACTTATATTTCATTCTTTTGTGACCTTATCTTTTCTAGTCTCAGATTAAAAAAATTATATGTGACTACTGAGAACATTTCCTTTTTTCTGCCTATGCATTATGTCTCTCTTCTTACCTTCTCAGGATGGTTGTGAATCCTTAAGGACAAGAACAAAACATTATCTCTATGTCTCTTCCAGCAGCACGGAGTGTTACACACTGAGTATTTGATGATGGGTCAATGATGATTTATTCTTTATATGTGCATGTATTAAGGTGAAAGAAGCCAATTCTTTATAAGAAGGGAAAATCTCTGTTGCCTACCGGGCAAGTCTGTTGTCTATCTTAATTTATTGTTATACCCATAGCTCAAGGGATGGTATCTTATGGGTGGGAGGTAATAAAATATTTTCTAAATGAATCATAAATGAATGAAAGTTGATATTTCAAATAAACACCAGTAAAAAAAATTGATAATTGCATAAATAAGTCCTAAATGGCCTGTCATCAGAGCTAATAAAATATTTTGAATGTCATTTGCTCTACAAAATAATGAGGATGCTCTGGGCCAGATGAAAGGCCTGTCCATCCACCTAAGGCCCCATAAGAGTAGGAGTAGGTGGTGGCTTGACCACAACTGGAACATTCTGGAAGCTCTGGTGTTGTGAACCCCTTCTTGCCTTGCAACCTTAAAGTTTCATGCCTTTGCCTACTCAGTTATGTCTGAGGGGGTTTCTGACTCTCGCATTGTTGCCATCAGCTGTATGGATTTGAGCTCTATCCTTGTTGATGCTCAACTGGCAGACACTTAAGTACCTGGAAGCTTTGAGCCAGTACTCAGTTGTGGGCCAGGAGTGGCAATATGAAGGCAGCTATCATTCATTGGCAGAGATACAGAATAAGATATTGTCCTTCCCCTTAAAATTAAAATCCCACATCAGAAAGTGAATATTTATTGAGCTTTTTGCCAGTTATCAATATATTGCCTCTCAGTTCCCAATTCACACTTCCATTCCTGCTGTGTGATAGTGGTTGGGATTCATTTCAGCAATTCTCATACAGGAAGCACAACGTTAGGTTTATTAATAGACGGTGCTGGATGAGCATTGCAGGAGGAAGGGACTTCTCATGCTGGTTCTTGCAGTAACTGGTCACTGGTGTGGGTGTGTCCTTCCTTGGGTACAGTCCCTCAGCTCTACCCTATAGAGTTTTCTTTCGTCTTATCATTTATCATAGCTTAATTATTCTCTCTTACCTTATTAAATAAGGGAAGTTTCTATATTAAACTTCCCTTATTTAAATCACTCTGTGGTTTCTGTATGATTGGACCCAGACTGCCATAAACATTTATTATGTGCTTAGCCCCTTTGTAAGTATGTTACAGGCATTTCCTTATTTGTCCCTATAACCCTATGATGTAGGTGGTTCTGTGGGTCTCATTTTTGAATGAGAAAACTGATGTCCATTGACATCTAGTAACTTGATGAAGGATAAAGTGAAAAATGTGAGATGCATATTTGACAGTCAAGTGGAGATCTCAAGTAGGCAGTTGGCTCAAGTAGGATCAGGAAGGTAGTCAGGGCTGGAGGTAGAAATCTGGGAGCCATTAGTGTGTAGCTAAGGATCTTAGTCTATGATTCTAAATCTATACGTTAATCCAAAGTCTCTTTTATGCCACCATTGAGCAGCCAAGATGGAGGAAGACCCCACTTTATATTTTTAATACTTTTTAAAATATATATCTTCTTAATATTTTAGTGAACTTGATATTATTATGCCAACTTGAACACCATACCAACTGTAAGAGGAATGGTACCTGGATGTTTCCTGGGTGATCAAAATCCAAGCTGGGATGTCCTACATTTTCAACCAGGACAAGAATGAGAACTACTAAAGAATCCTCTTTCTTACTATCACCTCTAATTCCATTTTCTGCACAGATTCTTGGATATAAGTTAGCATAATATTCAGTGCTCAGAGAGCCAGTACGGCCATGTAGGTGGAAGGGACTAAGGGCAGAAGGATTAGTGACCAGATGGAGATTAGGAATCATGATCTTATTGATCAAACTTCTGGCTTCAAGCATCCTTTGCCAACAGCAAGACTTTTAGAGCTGGTTTATACTCTGACTAAAGGCAAGGGAGCCATAGATGGTGTTTGAGCTGGTGAGGGCGCAGTGGAGCTGAGCTGGATATGGGTTGGGTTGGAGGCATGAAGCAGGAAGGGAAGGCCACATCACCTCCAGGGAGTGGGAGGTTGCTGAGGGCAGGACTCAGAGCTCACTCACATCTGGAGTTTGGATAATGCCCTCTAAATATTTGCTGATGTGTCTTGGATAGAATAGAATGGGGAAAGAAAAGGATAAGACAAGATGGAATAGAAGTGAACTAAAAATCTAAGGAAGAGGACAACACAGGGCACTTGGGGCACGGGAGTGGAGAGGAATGCAGCAGCCTGTGACAAGTGGTCTGGGGAATGTCAGAGACAGAAAGCACACAAGTGAATCAGAAACCTCTTCCATTCGCCCCACCCCACCCCAAACAACAGCCAGCCCACAGGTGTGACTCTGTGCCTTGTCACTGAAGATACCAGCCAAGGGCTCTGATCCACCTACTTGTCCATTTTCAAACGGAAATGCTGAACCACAGAATAAGTGGAAGAGGAGCCAAAACTGTAGAACTGAGCACTGAAGATGTTCAAGGATGCAGGAGCTTGCAAGGTGTATCCCTCCAAGACGAGGGAGGCATCCTGAGCTGTAAAACAAAACCGCTTCCTTGTAAGATGGGGCATGGGGTACACAGGTCCTGTAGGTACTTCCCTCCACTTGGCACCCAGCAGCAGAGGAGAGAGAGCCCCATGAGGCTCCAGAGACAAGTGATATTTGCGGGAAGTAGTTTGTTTGATGGAGAAAAGGGAGTCAGCTTATTCTTGTGAACAGGCCTACAGCTGCCTGTCACTATTAGCAAGGTCTGTTACTCTGGGGTTGGGGGTGTAAAATTAAACGTGGATCTTTCCTGTGAACCAGCAATTCTGTACCTAGATATATAAAGGGTCATTCTCAAATTGCTAAAAGCAATTCTCATATAAATAAATGGTAAGTATATGTCATAATGTTATTTAACCCATTAATGAAGAAAGCAGCATAATTCAAAATTAATTCAACAAGGACACGAGAACTAGTATTTATATAATCTATTGAAAAAGAACTGCTGAAATAAAATTGCTAAATTCTATACCAAATTGATTACTGGCCTACAAGGCAATAATATTTTAATGCTTTGTGTTATTATCTCCTTTATTAAATATTAAAAAAATCAATACACCTAACCAGTTTTCTACAAAGTTCACCTTTAACATTAGAACCCTAATCAACTGCAAAAGTAAGTCAACAAAGTTTCATTCCATGAGAGTCAGATGACCTACGAAGAGGCTTAATTAAATGTCACACAATCATCTTCTTATTTTACTTCAAACTTTTGGATAGTTATGCTAAATAGTCACATAATCCATAGCAATTCTTGCACACCTGCCTTATTTGGACACATTTGGATACATTTGCAAGATTGTTCAAAACAGCATTATCTTCATTAGCAAAATCTAGAAACTACTGAAATGTTAAGAGAGCAATACATCAATGAAAAGGAATAAGTACATCTACATATTCCAATATGGCATAATCCCTCAATGTAATTTTGGCATTATTTGACTTTTTATTATGCAATATGTCTTGCTTTGGCCAATGTGATTAGTGGACATGACACAAACATAAGCTAAAATGACCTTGCATGTTTGGTCTTGTTCTCTTGTGCCACCCAAACAGCTTGCCTTGAGAAGCCATAGATTCAAATAGATCAGAGACATGTGGACCAGCTCTGGACAGAGCCTGGACCCTGAACCCCAGCCCAGCTGAGCCCCCTGACCTCTCAGTTACACAGCCATGAAATAAATTTACTTTGTTCATTGTGGCATCCCACTGGGATTTGAGATGGTTTGTTATGCAGCATTATTGAACAATAACTACCTAAGACAGACATACAGACTAAAATCATTGATATGTAATGTTCTAGGACATGCAAACACAGTTAATGAATTCTGTAAATATACCAAAAAATGTAGCAAAACAACAAAGCAAAGCAAATTATTAATAAACATAAAATTCTAGATAGTGGTTACCCTACATGTGAGGGAGCTATGATGTGTGGGGGCACAGAGGGTCTCAAGGATAATGGTGGTTTCTTTCTTAATCTGAGAGGTGGGCACACAGTTTGACTTATTAGTCACTGTAGCTTACTATATATATTATAAGACCTCTCACATATACTATATATTTCATTTTCCTTCACATGGACACCACACACAAAACCTTGAATTACAATGAAGTATATTAGAACCTGAGACACAGCCCACATGAAAGTTTTAAAAAGTTTAGTACAGGTAAACTCAATTCATTCAAATACGAGTTATCACAAAAGGTTGAGCACAAAATTTAATGAGACCTGAAAAAGGAGGACAGGAAAATCATTTTAAAAAAAAATGTTGCCACAATGCAAGAAAATATGACCAAATACTTTCAAATTACAGAGTTTATGAAGAAATTAATACTAAAAGAGGCAAATGTAGAGATACTTGAGACTAGGGAAGAAATATTAGGGGTAAAGGATGAGATGAAAAGAGAGCTGAAGGAGTTTTTTTTTAAATAGGAAAAAATCAAATTACTAACAATATTTTAGTCTAAGAGCAGACAGTTGGGGGAAAAGAGGAAGTTCTTTGTGTGCCATGTAGAGCTATCTGTGTCTTAAAAGCATGGGAATTTGTCACTTGGGTTTTGGAAAATGCTAAAATGCACCTTTCCTACCCCCACCCCATGTCTGAGTCCCCTTGGCACTATCCCTGCAGCAGTGTTTGGGCCCCAATGCCTGGGAGACCCCACACTGATCCAGGTGTCTGCCTTGTTCTCAGACAACCTTCTAGCTCACTGTCTTTCCTCCAGCCAGTCCTAGCTCTGCATGCCCAGGCCACAGGAACATCAGGATTCTCCAAACCATGCCTATATTCTTCTTTCCCAGTATAAACTTGGTTCCCCTGGGCACTGCTGCTCTGCTCCCAAGGTTTGAAGCCCCAGAACTCAGAGCCCCCAGCTCCTGTTCTGACTCCAGTGCCACCACCCCGGGTCTGCCCTGTAACCTCAAGGCTCCATTCTCCCTTGATTCTGTTGCTCATATCTGGACATTCCTCATGGACCAGGATGAGAGGGGACATGGCAGTAATGGAAGAGGCAGTAGGTGAGGTTTGTTTACCATCATCATGGAAGCTTCAGTCCATGGGCACTGGGTGGGGCTTAGGTGGCAGGTTAGACAGCCCTCCTCAAGCCCCCTGCTCATCCCAGCTCGCTGAGAGTACTCTTGGACATTAGGAATCCCTGGGGAAAAGCCCCCTGTGTTATTGAGCCCTGGTTTCAAGGGCTTACCGCACTAACTCCATGTGATCTTGAGAAGGCCATCCTCTCTCAGCCCAATTTTTTTTTACCTCTAAAGCATGGGACATTTCCTAACTCCATAGGAAACAGTGGGCAGGTAGGATGGAGTGAGAGACAGGCCCAGGTGGAAGAAACAAGGAACATTGTCGGGATGTTTCACTAGGCGGCACAGAATTAGAGAGCAAGCAGATCCAGGGAGATGTCTGTGGATGAGTCACAGAGGGAGGAATGGGTGCAAAGGTCTCAGTGAGACCCAATCAGAGCAGGAGCTGGCTGTGGCCAGGCAGTCATCAAGAGGAGATAGAAGGCTCATGCCAGACCCTGGGACAAGGCAGAGAGAAGTCTGGGCACAGAGACTCTCTCCAGCCTTTACACTTCTTCTGACACATTTTTTCCCAACACCCTGCAAATATGACTCTGCTGTTGAGTCCACCTGGGGTGACCAGGGTGCTGGGAGGCCTGGGTAGCCAGGGTGAGAACGGCTGATTCAAGAAGATGAGAAGCCATGGGGATGAGTAGGGCAGCAGGCAGCACCTCAGTGTGAAGCTCAACACAGCAGGTCCATGCCCTCTTCAGGGTGTCCTGTTCCCCTGGCCACACCTTGGACCTTGGATGACAACTACTTAGTGACATTCCCTAATCAACAAGACATGGAGAAGAAAGGATGGAAACATCAGTAAGTGAACTAAATGAGGTCTCTCACTCATGGAGAAATATGAGAGGACACGAGAAAATGAGTCTTCAGGGGGAAGTGCCTATAGCTCAGATGTATTTGATCACATTAGAGCCAAAAACACCAAAGCTTCACCTTAAACCTGGAAGACCTCTCATTGGAAAGCTGCAGATGGAGAGGATAAGATTGGGTGGCTTTTGCTCACAGACCTGGGCCAACTTTGGTTGAAGTCTCAGGAGAGCCTACAATGACCATTTTTTTTCTTTTGGTAAATTTCATAAATGGACAATAATAGCAGGGGATCAACAATGGATTTAGTAGAAGCTCAAAAAAGTCACCACAAAAATACAGAAAGGGGTTAAAATCTTATCAGATTATGAAAAAAAGACAAACCAGTAAGGAACCTTTTGAAAATATCACCATGGCTCATGCAAAAAAGCAAATTCCAGAAAAGAATGGTAGGAGGTGAGCATAAGCTCTCCAGGGAGGTGAGCCACTGGAAAGTAATTACTCTGTAAGACCCTGTGAACAACCAGCAAATGAGCTCCAAAGACAATGGGAATGGAAGAGGACAGAGAATGAAAGTCATGGTCCAGCAAGAGAAATATTTCAAAGACCAAAACCTGTGATAACATCTCCAGGACGATCTGGTCATGAAACCCTTCCAGAGAGGTCCTCAAGCCCAAACTCACCGTTTGGGCCAAAGACAGACACTAGCAAGGTTCCCTGCCCCATCCTGTGCCACCTGCAATGACCTTCTCCCCTTTTAATGAGAGAGATGGGCTTAGAATGTAACTTGGGTTTGAAGGTGGGCATCACTTCATGTCCAGGTGATTATAACTTGATTACAACTTAAGCGTACGTGAAATACATTCACATATTTTGTTTCGTGTAATTAAAACAAACCTGAACAAGCACACCAATAACATCGCCTGGTGATTCTCACTTAGGAAATGGACCCACTGGTTACATCAAAAGTACTCTGACTTGGAGAGTCTGGAGGAATGACACTTGCCCGGCTGGGTGGCTGTTGAAGAAGGTACTTGACCTTTACCTCATTTGACCTCACAAGCTGTACAACTGTGGCCAAGCTCTGAGAAGTCATCCTGCCCCAAGTCCCTCCTGGTAGCAAGGTGCAATGAGGAGTAAAGCTCACCCAGAGCCCCCAGTGCTGCCCAGGGTCTTTGCATGGAGATCAGTAGAGACCCCCCAGCACATCAGTGGAGTCAGTTCTTTTATTATCATCCTTCTGGGGAGGAGAATAAAGGCACAATGAGGTTAGTTAAACTTGCCCAAGGGCACACAGCCAGCGGGTGGCCCAGCCAGCCTTTGAAGTCAGCATCTGATGAGCAGCATCTGGAAAATGCTGGTTCTTCAGACTCCTTGCCCTGCCAGCTCTCTGCCCCACTCTCAGACTGTCCCTGGGCTCACGGCTCAGAGAAGGAGGAGGAGGAGAAGGCTGAGGTCTGAGAGCTCAGAAATGGACCCAGCAGGCCCAGCAGGGGCTGCACCCAAAATCCAGGTTTCTCTGGGTCCAGGCCCTTTCCTGGCGGACATGAAGGCTAAGGCCAGGGTGGCAGCAGAGGGGAGTCCTGCTGGCCAGAAGTTTCCAGGGGAAGCCAGAAGGTGCAGAATTTCCCCAGGGTCAGCCAAACCCAGGTGGGAGGCAGCATCTGGGGTCCCATGGCCTCCCTCAGCGTGGGAGCCTGAACCTGAGGCCCCAGGAGGGGCATGGATCCCCCTTCTGGGAGGAGGGAGCCAGCCATGCAGCCACCTTCAGCTGCCTCAGCATCCAAACTGGTTCAACACCTGTGAATTGGCAAAAGGAGAGTGTGAAAGGCCCGAGGGCTTCCGTGATCCCTACCGAGTCTCTGCTGGTTCCATCCATGGGTCTTTCCCTGCCTTCCTCATTTTCTGTCAAAATGAGAGGCTAAGATGGACAGGGCAGGTAGTGGAGAGAGCAGATCTCAGGACCAGCCCTGTGTTCCCTCCTCTCCCAGGCAGAGTGGCCAGAGTCACTTGCTCAGGCAGGAGTCACCTGGGTCCAGTGTCTGGGACACCCCTCTCTGACGGTCCATCTTGGAGTCTGACCACTTGATGCATGCAACACCATTGAGCACCAGCCAGAACAGAATCAGCAAGAACAAGGTCAGTCTGAGGCCTGCCTGCTGACTGTTACCTTTGCAAATCCTTCCCCGTTTCCTGAGCATTAGGTTTTTCAGACATATGAGGATTCTAAAAAATAATATCACAACCAGCAGGTGAACAAAAGTTTCATTTTGTTTCCATGACTCTGGTCCCCTAAGGGTCAGGAAAGCAGTGACCATATTCCCGTTTTCTAAACTACAGGGCCCAGGCCTAGGTGGGTGGTGGGGAGGCTTGCATCCTATGGCCACCTTGGATGGCAGAAATCAGGTATTTCATGTGGGAAAATGGGTCCCTAGATGGCAGGAGTGGCCTTTCAGCAGATGTGGAGTTGCACCTCTGTCCCAGTCTATGCAGATCTGAGAGGTGCTGGGGGAGGGCACTGGTCCCCTGTCCTCATCCCAGGGGAACACTTCAGCCACTCCAGTGGCCTTCTTCTGCTCTTGGGCTGCAGGGAGGAGAGCAGAGGTGTGCCTGATTGTGGCCGCGTCTCGGTGTGTCTGCTATCGGCATGCACGTGTGCACGTTTCTGTGGTTTGTGGGCACAGGCTCAGCAAACCACCTCTTAGCTGAGTGCCCAGCTGACTCTTCTCATCAGCTCAGGAAACCATCCTTGTGGGCCCTTTAAGTTCTGTGGCCCTGGACTGTGCCTACCGTGCCCACTGTCCCAGGGCCCTGCCGGCCTGCCTGTGGCTGTGCTGCCTCCACTCACCTTCTGCCCCAAGACATTCCACACAGCATCTTTCCGCACAGAGGACAGAGGACAGTATCTCCATGTCCAGGGATGGCTCCCACATCACCGCTGAGCGACATGCGTCTGCCCTGCTCACAAGATGCTCTGTGCCTGCTTCCTTCCTTTACATCATCTGCTGACATGTGTGGGGTGCTTCCCAGGGCCTGGTAGTGCTCTAAGCCCATTCCATTGACTAACTCCAGATCCTCGACTCACTCCCACGCAGAAACACTGTCATCGCTCCCACTTTACAGATGAGGAAATGGAAGCACAGAGAGGTGATATGAATTCCCCAGGCCGGGGGTCTCTAATGGGGGAGCTGGTGTTGGAACCCAGCAGTCTAACCTAGAGCTGGTTCCCTTCCCCTCTGTGTGGACCATGGAAGTCATTCCAAGAGCCGGGCCAGCTCATTCAGGCCCTGTTTACCTCAGATAAGTTGGGTGGCTGGGATGAGGGGACAAAGGCATCTAGGCTGCAGGTCTTGGCCCCAATGTCACCTTCATCTCCTTCCTGCATTTTCAGACCTAATTCTTAACCTAGAGATTCTGCAACCTGGCCTCTCTGGTCACTGGAGTTCCTGGAGTTGGAAAAACCAACTGGGTCTGTTTTTCTTTCAGTTGAAAGAAACGACCAAAGTGACAGTGTTTTCTATATTATGTGTCTTTCTCTGGCAAAATCAAACCGGAATCGGGTGTCTTGCTGACAGCCAAGAGAGGAGCAGGAAGCAGCCCTGGGTGACCTGCCTGAGGGTCCACCCATCCTCTTACCAGACTCCCGTGGGCTGCCGTGACGCAGTGTCTCCGGTTCTTAGGGAAGAGGCGATGTCCTCCTGGGCACCACACACCAGCCCTGGGGCCCTGAGGGTGTCCCTGCCCTGGGGCAGCCCCTACAGGAGGATGAGGCTTGGCTGCTCAGAACGGGACTGTCCTGAATGCGTGTGATCCCCCGAGGGAGGGGCTGTTCCTGGCATTTAAATATGAGGAAACAGAAGAACAAAGAGGTGACATCACTTGCACAGGTTGACCTTGTGGTCATGACAGAACTCAGATGCGGTCCAGGTGTACTCAGGTCCCTGCAGCCCACTCTCCAAGGAGGAAAACAGGATGGACATTTAAGGCTGAATTTGCACTCAGCACCAGTGGTCCCGCCTCATTCAGGCCACGGCTCCTGTGGCACCTTTACCTGTGCCCACCAGGAGGAATCTGGTAAAACCAAAATCAAGGTTCAGACCGTGATCCCCAACAGCAACCACGGTGGGTGCTCTTCTCATTCCCCAGGGGCCAGGCAACCCCCTCTCGACCCCAACAGCTCAGATCCCAGGATCCTGTCCTAATCCCCGTACCCAGAACTCTTCCTCCCACTTCTTCCCAGGTCCCAGGCTGTCCCCAGCCTGCTCTGAAGGAGGCCTGTTCTCCTTCAGGTTACAGGAGGGAGTCCGGCCCTGGGAGACAGCCTGCTCTGGGAGGGGCACTCATCCTGTCCCATCCCTGCTGTGTGCTGTCACCTCTTACCAGGCAGATGGGGACTCTCCTTTCTGGAAGCTCCTCTGCCTGCCCACACACAGCCGGGTGTCTGCCCTTCTCTGGGCCCAGGGCATGCTCCCACTCTGTCCCTGCACTGCCTCACCTTCCACTGCCTCTCTGGCCACAGGAATTCCTCAACTACTCTCCTGACTGAGCCTAGATAAACAAATAGTCCTGACTCACTGAGGAATCTGATGGAGGCCTTGTCACTTTAACTGATTCTGTCTCTAAGGAACCAAATGCTGGATGATCCTGATTGGCTGAGCCGTGCGGCCCACATGACCAACTGAATTGCCAACTGCTGCCTGTCAGTGTTACCAAGCTGCCTGTCAGATGGATGGACTCTGGGATCCTGGAGGGGCTGACAGACAGACGGACATCAGGCAGGAGAGGGGGCCTGGATGGGGAATGCCTAGGGGTCATCCATAGCCTCTTTGGTCACTTTTCTTTCTTCTTCTCTTTTTTGTATTTTTACAGATTTATTGAGATATAATTCACATACCATATAATCATCCATTTAAAATGTACACTGGTTTTTAGTACATTCACAGAGTTGTGCATCCATCACAATATAATTTTCAAACTTCTTTACCACCCCAAAGAAAAACTGTACCCCTTAGCAGTCATTTCTATTCACCAAGATGCCCCCAGTCCTAAACAACTACTGTCTAGGTAATCTACTGTCTCTATAGATTTGCCAACTTGAACATTTCTTATAAATGAAATCATACATGTGGTCTCTTCTAGATTATCTTCTTTCATTTAGTATGTTTTCAAAGTTTGTTCTTATTGAATCGTGTATCAGAACTTCATTCCTTTATTGCTGAAAAACAGTCCATCTTATGTATAAACCACATTTTATTTATCCATAAATAAATGGATGGGCATTTGACTGTTTCCACCCTTTGTCTATTATGAACAAAGCTGCTATGAGCATTCATGTAAAGTTTATGCCTGGATGTAGGTTTTCATTTCTCTTGAGTATACGCTTAGAAGTGGAATTTCTCGGTCAAAGTATAACTCTATGTTCAACATTTTGAGGAAACACCCAACAGTTTTATAAAGTGCCTGCACCATTTTAGATTCTCACCAGCAATCTACAAGCATTCCTTTTCCCCCTATCCTGACACTTTCTGTCTGTCTTTTTAGCTATAGCCATCTTAGTAGCGGTATCATTCATCTTAGTGGAGTGGAATCTTATTGTGCTCTCAATTTGCATTTCCCTAGTGACTAACGGTGTTGAGCATCTTTTCATGTGCTTATTGGCTATTGGAGAAATGTCTATCCAAATTTTTTACTCATATTTTAGTTGGGGTTTGGGGTTTTAAAGTCGAGTTGTAAGAGTCATTTATGTATTCTAGATAAATTCTCTTATCAGACATATAATTTGCAAATATTTACTCCCATTTTGTGAGCTGTCTTTTTCACTTTTCACTTTCTCGGTGGTGTCCCTTGAAGCACAAAATTTTTAATTTTGATGAAGTCCATTATTTTTTCTTTAGTCACTTGTGCTTTTAGCATCATAGCTAAGAAATCATAGCCTGATCCAAGGTCACAAAATTTTATTCCTATTTATTCTTCTAAAAGTTTTATAGTTAAGTCTTTGATTCATTTTGAATTAATTCTTGTATAAGGTATGAAAGAGGGGTACAAATTTATATTTTGCTGGTGGCTATCCGGTGGTCCCGGCACCATTTGTTGAAAAGACTATTGTAATAGCAGCCTCCCTATCCTGAACCTGAAGCATGATGGGCCCTTCTCTCCTCCCTCCCTGTCGCCGACCCGCGCACGGTTAAGGCAGGGGCCGCTCGCCTGTCCTCTCCCCACTTGGCCGCACCTGGCCCACCAGACTGGCCCGGCGCCTGCCGCCCACCCACTGAAACTCTGCTCTGGGATACCAGCTCCCAGGCCACTTCATGGGTCATGAACTGACCAGTGAAGCCAGGGGCAGGCTGATCCCAGGGAGCCCCTGTGTCAAGATGGTGATCCCAGTAACGCGCGCATCAACTGCCTCCACGTGGCCACCGCGGTTTCCACCGCTTGCGGGCCTTGCTCTACCGCAAGCTGGAGGACTATGTTGCTGGCAGCCTGGTACTTCTTCAGACCTGGCTGCTTTCTGGTGTCGCACCTTTCTACTCAGGGTGTAATAGCAGCGAGGCAGGTGCGAGCTATAGCAGCCCTGCTCAGCCATTGGTCGGTGCCACAGTGGTCCCTTCCCCTCTTGTATATAAAAGGAGCCCAAATTCAGACTGAGGTAAGATGGTTCTTTGAGAGGCTAGTCGGCCATCTTCTTAGTCTGCTAAGCTTCTTGATTAAAAGCATTATTCCTGTTCCAACAGCTCATCTCCTGATTTATTGGCCTGTCCTGTGGCAAACAGAACAAGTTTGGGTGCAGTAACACTATCTGTTCCCTATTGAATTGTTTTGGCATCTTTCTCAAAAACAAATTCACCATAAATATAAAGGTTTACTTCTGGACTCTCAGTTCTGTTCCATTGATCTGTATGTCCAAATAGTAGTACCACACTGTTTTGATTACTGTAGCTTTACAATAAGTTTTGAAAGCAGGAAGTATGAGTCTTCCAACTTTGTTTTTCTTTCCCGAGGTTGTTTTAGCTATTCTGGATCCCTTGAATTTTCACATGAATTTTAGGATCAGCTTGTCAACTTCTCTGAAGAATCCAGCTGGAGTTTTGATAGGTATTGTGTTGAACCTGTAGATCAATTTGGAGAGTTATATTAATCAGGGTTCACCAGAGAAACAGAATACTATATATATATATATATCAGCAAGAGAGAGAGATTTATTATAACAAATTGGATCACATGATTAGGAGGATGGTGAGTCCAAAATCTGCAGTCTGGGCCAGCAGACTTAAGACCAGGAGAGCCAATCTTCCGGTTCAGTTTGAAGGCCAAGAGCTGATGGTGTATTTCCAGTCTGAAGTCCAGCAGGCAGACTCAGGAAAGCTTTTGTGTCAGTTCCAGTTCAAAGTTTGGCAGGCTGGAGACCCAGGAGGACCAATGATGCAGGTGAAGTCTGAAGGCCATCTGCTCGGCAATCTCTCCAGATTGGTCCCTGTGCCTGGGGGGCACTGCTGTGAAGAGGGAAGTCTCTCTTTACTGTGGGTCTGTGGCACCCAGTAGAGTGGAGAACTCCCACCTCCGTTCAGGGCCAAGACCCCATATTCTGAACTGAGAGACCTGGCCCTGCTGTCTGGGGTGGGCAGGGCCCTGCACCTGTGTGCACACAGGGAGAGAGCACGATGTGTCCATGCCCATGTGTCTCTGGAGGTACACACACATACACATGACACAGCTGATACCGCTGTCTGTTCATGTCCCTAGGGGCCATAGACCCCCACCACCCTCCTTTCTGAAAGCTCCATGGGGCTCTGTCTGACACACTGCCCATGATCATTAATGTGCCAGGAGGGGCAGGTGCTGGGTGTTCTGCTAACAAGCAGGTCCTCTGAAATCACAAACCCCAGAGATTCTCACAAGGCTTCAGGGTGGAGACACCACAGAAGAGTCCCTCCCATGCTGACTGGCAGTACTGATGAGAAGCTCACTTCCTTGGGTCTCTGGACTGGAATTTAAGGTTAGAACCCTGCTGTAACCACATGGTTGTCATCCTGTCTGCACATGAGGCCCACCTGGGATTTCTCCCAAAGTCACTGCCACCAGGACCTCACTTCCCCAGCTCCAGTGATAATTGTTTTGTGGTGCTGAGTGAATATCAGGAGTTGTAAAGCCCCCCAGATTATTGCAATGAGCAGACATGGTTGAAACCTTCTGCTCCACTTGGCACCTCCCCCATCAGAACACCTGTTGCCACTATGGTCACCAAGTGTCCTGGTTTGCCTGGGGCTGTGGGACATTCCGATGATGTGGGCCTTCCAGGGCTAACACCAGCTCAGGCCTGGGCAAATCAGGATGGCTCATCACTCTAGTTGCGACACACAAATCCCAAGTCTCAGCCTCACCTTCCCCTGAACCAAGGCCTTACGCTTCCTCCTCCAGTCCAGCAATTTATCCTCATGGGCTCCTAATTGTAATCACAACACTCAAGCCCCCTTTTTTCTTGTAACTCACTTATAGCAATTCCATCAGCTTTCGTATAGACACAGGTCTCTATGAAGCAGCTATACTCGAGGGCCACAGCTCCAGCCCTTTCCCCAAAGATCTCATCCCACAACCCACTCGCCTGCTACCACCTCCCCACTTGATGTCTCTCAAGAAGCCCAGCCTGGTTCCTTGCATCAAAGTCTAAGGATTCTTCCACCAATCCCCCCATGTATCCTTCTCAATCCCTTACTTCCTTATCAACCACATCCCAATTCCAAAACCCAAGCTCCATTTTTTCCCTAAATCCCCTATAGATGTCCCATCTCTAATCCCAGAGACCCCACTCAAATTGAAGGGATTTTTTCAGTTCATTTACCACATTTCCTGTAGTGACTTCCTTGATTCCCCCTGAAGGCCCACACACTGCTCTCTCACAGGTGCTTGTTTTTCCCTTCACTAGAGCCTGGTTTTCCCTCTCCATCCTTTCAGCTCTTTCACTCATCCCCACCACCCCCTGTACACATACGTGCTCAATGCCTACCATGCACTTAACCACTGCACTCAACCATGAGATACAGCCACAAACGGGGCCCACTGTGCCCTTTCACAGACCTTAAAAAGGCCTATATAGGGACTTCCCTGGAAGTCCAGTGGTTGAGACATTGCCTTACAATGCAGGGGTTGTGGGTTCGATCCCTGGTGGGGGAGCTAAGATCCCACATGCCTCTCGGCCAAAAAACCAAAACATAAAACAGAAGCAATATTGTAACAGATTCAATAAAGACTTAAAAAATGGTCCACATAAAAAAATTGAGGGCTTCCCTGGTGGCATAGTGGTTGAGAGTCCGCCTGCCGATGCAGGGGACACGGGTTCGTGCCCCAGTCCGGGAAGATCCCACGTGCCGCGGAGCGGCTGGGCCCGTGAGCCATGGCCGCTGAGCCTGCGTGTCCGGAGCCTGTGCTCCGCAACGGGAGAGGCCACAACAGTGAGAGGCCCGCGTACCGCAAAAAAAAAAAAAAAGAAAAAATAATTGAAAAAAAAAGCATATATATATATATATATATATATATATATATGTAATATGTACACACACACACACTCTACACAACAGATATTTGAGAAGTTGAGTTTGAGATGCTCAATAAATGAAACGGAGATGGTCAGGAGCAGGCCACTGTTCAGGTCGTAGACTAGGGGAATATGCTGGGGAGTGGCCAGTGTAGAGATGGCAACTGAAGCCATGGCAGGGACATGCTTGTTGGGTGGGAGAATAGAAATGGAGGAGAGGAGAAAAACCAGGGCTGATCCTGGAGATATTCCCATATAAATTCATGTAAAAGAGAGTTAGTTGTGCCCTCCCAGAACCCCTGATGTCCTGTTTATTAGTCTTGGTCAGTGTGTCTCCTGCCAGGGACTAAGGGGGCTTAGCTTAATGGATCACTCCTCCTCCATCCTCTGAAGGATCATTCTTGAATCCTCCTTTCTGCCAGACCAGGGAGTTGTGCCAGCCACCTCCCCCAATGCCTAAGGCAAAGGTCTATGGCAAAGGCCTGCCTGGGGTGATGGGGAAAAAAGTCTGGAGACAGGACAGACTATGCAATTCACAATCCACAGCACCCCAGGGTCATGTGGAAGCTAGATTTCACCACACCCACAAGCAGGGAACCCCACCTGCTCACTCCTTTACAGTTTCTCCTGGGAGCCCCCAGTGAGGCACATGCTCATAAGTCCTGCACCCAGGCTCTGCTTCCAGGATCCTAAACAAAGACATTGAGGGAATAGAATCCAGTGGTGGAAAAGCCATGTGTTAAGCTGGAGCTTTGGGAATGTGGTGCTGCTGAGGTCTAGGGCAAAGAGGGATCAAGAAGGACAGAGTAGCAGACCCAGGGGTCCTGTCCACAGGTGAAGGGTCAAACGAGGATGGGAGACCTGGTAACGATGGGGATACCAGGTTTGGGATGGAGTGGTGGGTTGTGAGATCAGATAGGATTGGGCTAAAACTGTTCAAAATGTGTCGTTGTCATCTCAAGAAATTTGCCTCTGAATGGAAGAGGGAATGAAAAGTGGGTAGAGAGGGATGAAAAAAATCAGATGACCAAAAACTATCAATCCATGGCCAGAAAAGAGTTCTAAACAGAGAACGCAGCCCATATGAGACAGAGGGAAATAGAACACTTTCCAGGTTATTATGCAGACTCCTTTTTGATGTTGGGTCTCTTCACAAGCATCCATGTTAATTTTAAGGTTGTACATATTTTAGTGTTTTTATCTTAATAATTCTGATTTATTTTTTATGTATTTATTCAATCACTTAACAAGTATTTACTGAGCACCGACTATGTGTGCCTTACACTCTTCTAGACCCAAAGAACAACTTTGAAAAGGCAGAGGAAACCTCTGTCTCCTGGAACTTACATTTTAAGAGGGAGGGGAAAACAACAATAAGTATATGTAGAGAGTGATATTGGGTGGTGAAAATTGCTATGACTAAAAACATTTTTTTTAAATAAATAAATTTATTTATTTAGGCTGCATTGGGTCTTTGTTGCTGTATGTGGGCTTTCTCTGGTTACGGTAAGCGGGAGCTACTCTTTGTTGCGGTGCACAGGCTTCTCATTGCGGTAGCTTCTCTTGTTGCGGAGCATGGGCTCTAGACACGCAGGCTTCAGTAGCTGTGGCACGCTGGCTCAGTAGTTGTGCCCTGCAGGCTCTAGAGTGCAAGCTCAGTAGTTGTGGTGCATGGGCTTATTTGCTCCACAGCATGTGGGATCTTCCTGGACCAGGTCTCAAACCTGTGTCTCCTGCATTGGCAAGCAGATTCTTAAACACTGGCCACCAGGGAAGCCCTGACTAAAAACATTTTGATGGAGGAGGAAGGGGAGACTTATTCTTGTGAACAGCCTTACAGTTACCTGTCACTATCAGCTGGATGAAAGTGAAGGATTAATAGTAACGCAAAAATTAATGTATTTGCTGGGAAGTAGAATAGAGGGAACTCATTCTCTGGAAAAGAGTTTGGAAAAGAGTTTATCCATTGGCTTTATCCAATGAAGCTGAATGTGAACTTTGGCCCTGCAATTCCACTACTAGATAAAACTTTGCGTGTGTGTCCCAGAAGACAGGTAAATCTTGTTCAAAGAAGCAAAACTGAAAACAGTCCAAGTGTACATTAACAGAAGAATGGAGAAATAAATTGTGGTGAAGACATTGCACTGGAATACTTCACAGATGCAAAAATATACAAGGCAATCAGTTGAGAACCATAAAATTCCAGATAGTGGTTTCCAAGATTGTGACTCATGGAGGGTGCATGGGGCCTGCAGAATTAACACAGGGTCTGTTTCCAGAGCTGAGGGATAGCTACATTGGGAAAGCTTCGGTAATTAGTTCCCTTTCTGTTTGTTTTTTCATGTTAGCTACTGCATCTTATGTCTTCAAATAGAGAAAAACAACCACACACAAAAACCTTGGCTTCTAGTAATTTATGAGAACCTAGGCCACAGCACTCAATCCTCCTTTGGATGAACTTCCTGCTAAAAACCAATCTGGGAAAAAAACCTCATTCAAAAATAAGTAAAAAGAAGCTGGGGAGAAATATCAAGAAACTACAAAAAGAAGTGGAAAGAAAAGGCAAAGCAAGGCTTACTGAAACACTCACCAGAAAAACACTGCTTTAGAGCAAAGATACTATGACCCAAAATGTTGGAACAAATGGCAGTATAGCAATTGTGAGATCTAAGTGCTCACACACAGCAGACTGGAGACAGCAGGAGTTCTTGAGCTAGAGCTGACCATGCTGGGGTGTGAGGAGAGGGAGGGAATATAAAAGAGTATCTTTGTGGCTCAGCTCAAACAGGAGAAAATGGCTTTCTAAGGGGGCAGGCAATGGGGACAGTCCAGGGGAGGAAGTGGCTATTTCCTTAAATAAAACCTTTTAGAGGTTATTTGTTCAATCTATACTGAATGAATAAGTTTGATGTAAAAAATAGAAAATAATAGAAAGGAACCTCTGGGAATTCCCTGGCAGTCCAGTGGTTGGGACTCTGCACTTTCACTGCCAAGGGCTCAGTTTCAGTCCCTAGTGGGGAATTAAGATCCCACAAGCTGGATGGCATGGTCCAAAAAAAAGAAGAAAGAAAGGAACCTATTTCCTGGCCATTACCCAGTGATGACTCACAGATGGTGTTCCCTGCAGGAGGAGTCTCAGACTTCTGTTCACACAGCCAGAGCACCCACCACCCCACCTTCCTGGTCGCTTCCAAGACAACCCCATCAAGCACCAAGGTCTTCCAAAGACAGAGCACACCCCCCCCACCTCTCCCAGTGTATCTTCCTCAGGCTGGTTCTAGTGCTGGCCACCAAGGACTCAGGAACATATGGGCTCCTTCAGTCAAACCTCACCCATGTTCCCCAAAGCTGCTGAGACCCTGATTTCCTGTGTTCCCTGTCACTGCCACCCTGATACTCGGGTCCAATATCTCAAGTCCTCAAGGCTTGGCACTCTCCTGGAGGATCCATTTCTCTGTGTTCCTGCTCATCACATCTGTACATATGGGCTATAAACCTGTGACGATATTATACTCTTTGCACCTCAGTTATTTTTTTCTTGTGCAAATTTGGGATGTGTAGTCAATTTCACTCTGGACAGATGGGGGTGGGATGGGGTAAGATGGAAACAAGAGCTAGAAAAAGGGAAGCTCTGTTGCTGGATTGGTACCTCTGAGAATGGTAGTTGGGCTGGGGCAGGTTGGAAGGCAATTCCCAGAATAAAGTAACTGGGGTAGGGGCAGTGATGTCATGAAGGTCCCATTGTGACACCTACCCACACACCAGGAGGGGAGCTAGGATTGGCCAGGAGGGCATAGAAGGGAATGAAAGACATTTGCCCAGCTATCAAACTAGAAATTCATAACAAATAACAAGAAAATCTCCAAAGTACTTGGAAACTAAACCATACATTCTAAATAATCCATGGATCAAAAAGGAAGTCTCAAGGAAAAAAATTTTAAATAGAGTGAAATAATAAAAATGGTAACACAACATATCAAAATTTATGGAGCACAGTTAAAGTTGTGCTAAGAGGGGAATTTATAGCACTAAATGCTTACATTAGAGAAAAGAAAATATCTCAAATCATTTACCTAATCACTCCCTCAAGAACCTGGGAAAAAGCTAGCACAAGGAAGGAAATAATAAAAAACAGAAATCAATGAAATTGCAAACATAAAAATAGAGAAGATCAATGGAGCAAAAAGTTTGCTCTTTGACAAGGTTGGTAAAATTGACAGACCTCTAGCAAGAGTGACAAAGGGAAACAAAGACTACTAATATCTCTCTGATAATAGTTCTTAGAGATTATAATACATAAAAATCTAATACTGCAGTAAAACAGAGGATATCACTGTTACCAAGCTTGTTCTGCTCACCGCATGACAGGCCAGTAAATTGGGAGACGAGTTGTTGTGGCAAGGAATAACAACTTTAATCAGAAAGCTAGCAGACCAAGAAGATGGCAGACTAGTGTCTCAAAAAAACCATCTTCCCTCAGTCCAAATTTGGGCTCCTTTTGTATAGAGGAAGGGGAGGAGGAGGGGCCCACTGTGATTCCAACCAATGGCTGAGCAGGACTGTTAATAGTTACTCACTAACAGCTGCTCCCTAATGGTAGCTCACTAATGGTCACTCACTTGGGGGAGGGGTCCACTGCAACCCCAACCACTGGCTGAGGGGAACTGCTACTGGCTGCTTACTAACAGCCATGCAACTGTCCCGCCCCTATTACAATTCCCCACTGTCAATGTCCATTTCACAATCTTGTGGGGAAAGGGGTGATGATCTTTCTGGCTACTTCCTGCTGAGCAGGGGTGAGGAGGGGGTGATTGTGAAATGGAATTGACCAACTTTGTGTTGGGAATATTCCTTAAAATTTTTAGTAAGTAATATAATTCTTTCTTTATCTACAACTATTTGAACCTGATGAAGTTCCTTCTACAATGAAATTTTTATCTCAATACTTATCCTTTTTGAAGAGCAACCTTAACCCTTCTAAGAGTTCACAAACCCATTACTGTCTAGGCCTCTCAGTGTAATAGAGCAGGGTAGTGAGCAGCCCTTAGCACGTGGCCATCACTGGGTGCCATTACTGGGCAACCCATTACAATGTCTGCCCAAGAGGGACGTTGAGTGACAAAGATAGAAGTGAAAAGTTCAGTCATGCAGAGGGGGTCCTCTTGGTAAGTAGGTTTATGATTTTTACAATTAAACCAATCTGAAATTGAGAATGGCTTGTACACCCATAGAAACCCAGCTGGTTGGCCATCTGCATTAAGACCTCTTACAGGATATTGGCGCAAGGGAAATTGCCCTGCTCTGGAAGTGGGTCCCAGTCCAAATTGGGTGCCCTGTCAGGTCTTAGATGGTGACACCAAACCAGGCCCCTGTGCCCTGGAGGTTAACACAGAAACTTCTAATTGAGCCCCATAAGTAGGGGAAACAGGAGATGGTGAAAGGAGTGAGTATATTGGTGGCATGAGGGCAGTTGGAACAACTGCCAATGCAGCGTGCTCAGCCAGTGGGAGAGCTGGGTTTGCTGGAGGGGGGTTTAAGTTTTGAAATAACATGTCCTCAGTCTCATTTTCTCCCTCTCCCTCTTGCAGAACAGGTTTTCCCTTTAGACTGCTGTACCATAAGACAACAGCCATCTGACTTCTTTTCCTCCTGATGCAATAGCATAAATGCTTCTACATATTGGAATCTCATTTTAACCTGCTCTTTCACAAAACAATTCTAATTTCAAGATCGTATAATAATTAGGTGAGCCATTCAAGGTCCATCGCTCTCCTGATCCTAACATATATTTGGACCACACACTATTACAATAGAATATCATCTCTTTCTTAGTCACAGGCCCACAGCAATATTTTGTCCACTTGTTTAAGATATGTCCCAAAGGCCTTTCCTTAGGGACATATGGAGTATTTCCCAAATTTATAAGTTCAAAAACAGCAAAACACAAAAAGCACAAGCAAATTCTAGTACAAAAAGCACAGATCCCATCATGAATGAATACAAAACAAAAGCAAATAAACCAGTTCACAAATCAGGTAGAGTCCAACAACGATTCCCCTCTCCAACAGTGTACCCCAATCAAATGCAAAACGAATTGGCTTTTCTCCTAAAGAAAAAGCGAATACCCTAATATATGGAGCCCATTGGCTCCCAAATGTTGATTCCTTGCTCCAACTGCCAAGCGCTGGGGCAGCAGGTGCCACTTCAGGGAATTTTGAAGGGAAAAGCCTCAGGACAAGTGGTCCAGGCAGCTGCTAGGGCCTCACCCCAAAATTCTCCAACCAGGGCAATTGGCCCCAAGAAGCAAGGCTCCTGGCTGTCTTTGCCAAAATTGTTACCAAGCCCAGCCTCACTCTTCTCGCTGCATGACAGCCCAGTAAATTGGCAGACAAATTGTTGGGGCAAGGAATAATGACTTTAACCAGAAACTTAGCAGATGGAGAAGATGGCAGACTAGTGTCTCAAAAAAACCATCTGTGATAAGGGCAGATCAGGCACAACTTGTAACATCCCCACTCAGCCATTGGTCAGTGTCACAGTGGACCCCTCCCCCAAGTGAGCAACTGTCAACAAGCAATGATTAGTGGTCTTACTAAGCCATTGGTTAGCACTGCAGTGGGTCCCTTCCACTCCCCCTCCTCTGTATAAAAGAAGCCTGAATTCAGACTCGGACAAGATGGTTTGGGGGACAAGAGTGAGCTTGGGCTCAGTAACACATCTTCCCTTCGTCCAAATTCAGCCTCCTTTTATACAGAGGAAGGGGAGGGGAAGGGGCCCACTGTGATTCCAACCAATGGCTGAGAAGGACTGCTAACGTTTGCTCACTAACAGTTGCTCCCTAATGGTTGCTAGCTTGGGGGAGGGGTCCACTGTGACACTGACAATGGCTTAGCAGTACCACTACTGGTCACTCACTAACAGCCATGCACCTACCCTGCCCCTATTACATCACTACAGACCATGCAGACATCAAAAGATAATAATGGAATACTATAAGCAACTCTACACACATAAATTTAACAACTATTACTACAAAAGCACAAACTACCACAACTCACCCAATTGAAACAGATAATTTGAATAGCCACATAACTATTAAATGCATTGAATTTATAATTAACCTCCTGAAAAAGAAATCTCCAACCCAGATGGTTTCACTGGAGAATTCTAGCAAACATTTAAAGAAGAATTAAATTTAACTCTACAAAGTCTCTTCCAAAATAGAATAAGAGGGGTGAACATTTCCTAACTCATTATAGGAAGCCAGTATCACCCTCATACCAAAGCCAGATAAAGACTGTACAAAAAAAAAAAAAAAGAAAGAAAGAAAAAAGAAAAGAAGAAAAAAAGAAAAGGAAAGGAAAACTATGGGCCAATAGTCCTCCTGAATATAGATGCAAAAATTCTTAACAAAATATTGACTAATAGAATTCAGCAAAATATAGGGAGAATTATATATCATGAACAAGTAGGGCTGGTTCCAGGAATGCAAGACTGATTCAGTATTTGAAAATCAATTATACAATGTAATCCACCATATCAGCAGGCCAAAAAAAAAAAAAAAATCACATAACTATATCAGAAATTTCCTAGCAAAATAAATGGGTCCTCTTTGTGGATGACATGATGTTATACCTAGAAATTTCCAAATAATCTAAAAAAACAAAAATAAAAAAAATCCTAGAACTAATAAGTGAGTTCAGCATACAAGATCAACCTATGCTATCAACAAATATGTGAGCACTAAATTTGAAAATACAATACCATTTACAATTACTTAAAAAGATATACTTACATGCAAATGTAACATAACTTGTACAAAACTTACATGCTGAAAACTACAAAACACAGATGAAAGAAATCTAAAGAGGTCTAAATAAATGGAGGAACATACTATGTTCATGGATTGAAGACCCAATATGGAAAAGAGATTGATTATCCCAAAATTGGTATACAGGTTTAGCAAATCATATAAAAATCTCAGCAGGACTTTTTTGTAGATTTAGAAAATATTATTGAAAAATTTATAAGGAAAGGCAAAGGAACTATGATAGTTAAAACAATTTGAAAAATAAGAATAAAGGGGAGAAATCAGTCTGATTTCAAGGCTTATTATATAGCTATAATTAAGACTGTGTTGTATTGGCAGAGGAATAAAGATATAGATCAAAGGAACAGAATAGAAAACCCAGAAATAGCCCCACACAAGTATAGTGAATGAATTTTTGACAAAGGTGCAAAAGCAATTCAATAGAGGAAAGACAGCCTTTTTCAAGAAAGGGTGGTAGAACAATTGGGCATCCATAGGCAAAGAATAAACCTTGACCCAATGCTCACACCTTATACAAAAATTAACTTGAAATGGATCATGAACTTTAATGTAAAATGCAAAACTATAAACCTTTCAGGAAGAAAAACAACACAAGAGAAAATGTTTATGATCTAGGGCTAGAAAAGAGTTGTTAAATTTTATACCGAAATCCTGATAAATAAAGGGCAAAATAATAAATTTAACTTCATCATAACTAAAAACTTTTCCTGTGCAAGAAATTCTTTAAAGAGGATGAGCATCTCTAGATAGGGAGAAAATATTTGCAAACTACATATCTGAAAAAAATGACATATCTAGATTATATAAAGAACACTTAAAACTCAATAGTTTGGGACTTCCCTGGTGGTGCAGTGGTTAATAATCCACCTGCCAGTGCAGGGGACACAGGTTTGAGCCCTAGTCTGGGATGATCCCACATGCCGTAGAGCAACTAAGCCCGTGTGCCATAACTACTGAAGCCCATGCACCTAGAGTCTGTGCTCCGCAACAAGAGAAGCCACCTCAATGACAAGCCCATGCACTGCAATGAAGAGTAGACGCCGCTCACTGCAACTAGAGAAAGCCCACATGCAGCATCGAAGAACCAACGCAGCCCCCCCCCCAGAAAAAAAAACTCAATAGCTTGAAAAAAACCCAAACCAATTACAAAATGGGCAGAAGACACACTCACTGAAGGGGCTATACAGATGGCAAATTGACACATAAGAAGATGTTCAACATTATGAAACATTAGGGAAATGCAAGTTAGGACCACAGTGAGATATCACTATATAGTTATCAGAATAGCTAAAATAAAAAATAGTGACAGGAAGAGATCAAGATGGTGCAGTAGGAGGAGGCTGAGCTCACCTATCCATGAACACATCAAGAATACCTCTACATGTGGAACAATTCTCACTGAAAACAAACTGGAGACTGGCAGAAAGACTTCTATAACCAAGGCTCCCACACAGAGTTGGGTAGGAAGGGAGAAGTGATCAGCCAGGACCTGAGTCCCTAGCAGCAGACACAGAAGAGGAGGGGGACTACACAGGCTTGATAATCCTCCCTGAGGAGTCAGTATTTAGAACCACATACTGGGAACCCCAGTCCTGGGGTCCAACACACAGAAGACAAGTCCTCTTCACTGGTTTGAAAACCAGTGGGACTTAGAGGAGGGCTGTAAGAAACCTAGACTTTTCTCATGAAGTTAATGCACCTACTTGCTTACTCCCAAGAAACAGATGAAACTGCCCAGGGCTCTAGCTGGTTTCCTGCCACCACCCCAGTGTGTCCCCAGCCCATGATGAGCATCCGCTCAAGGCACTCTGGCTCCAGCACAGCTCCCTGCTAGGGTGGCTGCCATTGCTGAGGAGAGTACACAGTTCAAGGGGACAAAGCAGGGACTGCATCTGAATGGAGCAAGGGACCATTGCTGGTGCTCACAGAGGTGGTGGAAAGGGGGCTGTCCCAAGTTCTGACTAGAATTCTGGGACCATCCCAATGCACAGTGGGCACACACTCTTGCCCCTTTTGATCCAGCACTGCTCCCCCCTTGGGCAAAGGTGCTATTGCTGGAAGGGGGGGAAAGTGTACACTTAGAGGGAATGGAACTAGCTCAAACATGACCCTCAGGGCTTCTGCTCCAATACCTTGGAAACAACCCCTGCCCCCAATAGGGTGGTGATGCTGCTGAGCAAAGGAGAAGCCCTGGCTCCCACCTGGCTCTGGCTCTAGCTCCTCCTTCTCTAGCCCCACCTCTCACCAAGGTGATAGTTGCCAACACACCCTAGGAGAAGATGCAACCCATGCTCACTTCACATCAAGCTCTCCCACCAAAGCCACTGGGCACTTGTAGACTACATAGAGACACTCCCACACAAAGACACCCCTTCAAGACCAAAACAGGTAACTGTTTCACCTAATTTTATAGAGACAGAGAAAGTTAAACAAAATGAGAAGACAGGGGTATTTGTTTCAAATGAAAGAACAAGGAAAAATCTTGAAAAAACAACTGATGATACAGAGAGAAATAATTTACCAGATAAAGAGTTCAAAGTATTAGTAATAAGAATGCTAACTTAACTTGGGAAAAGAACAGATGAGCACAGTGGAAATTTTAACAAGGAACTAGAAAATATAAAAAGAACCAGTCAGAGCTGAAGAATACAATAACTTAGATGAAAAATACAGTAGAAAGAATTAACAGCAGACTAGGTGATACAGAATTCATAAGTGATCTGGAATATAGAATAGTGGAAATAATCTAATCAGAACAGCAAGAAGAAAAACAAATTTAAGAAATGAGAATAGTTTAAGGGACTTCTAGGACAAAATCAAGTGTACTAACATTCACATTATAGGGGGTCCCAGGAGATGAGAGAAAGGGGTCAAAAATCTATTTGATGAAATTATGACTGAAAATTTCCTGAACCTGAAGAAACAGATACCCAGGTACAGTAAGAACAGAGAGTCCAAAACAAGATGAAACTAAGAGACCCACACCAAGACATAACATAATTAAAATAGCAAAAGTTTTGGTACATGACTCTTTTTGAATTTCGGTTTTCTCAGGGTATATGCCCAGTAGTGGGATTGCTGGGCCATATGGTAGTTCTATTTGTAGTTTTTTAAGGAACCTCCATACTGTTCTCCATAGTGGCTGAACCAAAATGTTCATCGCAGCTCTATTTACAATAGCCCGGAGATGGAAACAACCTAAGTGCCCATCATCGGATGAATGGATAAAGAAGATGTGGCACATATATACAATGGAATATTACTCAGCCATAAAAAGAAACGAAATTGAGCTATTTGTAATGAGGTGGATAGACCTAGAGTCTGTCATACACAGTGAAGTAAGTCAGAAAGAAAAAGACAAATACAGTATGCTAACACATATATATGGAATTTAAGAAAAAAAAATGTCATGAAGAACCTAGGGGTAAGGCAGGAATAAAGACACAGACCTCCTAGAGAACGGACTTGAGGTTATGGGGAGGGGGAAGGGTGAGCTGTGACGGGGCGAGAGAGAGTCATGGACATATACACACTAACAAACGTTGTAAGGTAGATAGCTAGTGGGAAGCAGCCGCATGGCACAGGGATATTGGCTCGGTGCTTTGTGACAGCCTGGAGGGGTGGGATAGGGAGGGTGGGAGGGAGGGAGATGCAAGAGGGAAGAGACATGGGAACATATGTATATGTATAACTGATTCACTTTGTTATAAAGCAGAAACTAACACACCATTGTAAAGTAATTATACCCCAATAAAGATGTTAAAAATAAATAAATAAATAAATAAAATAGCAAAAGTTAAAGATAAAGAATTCTAAAGGCAACAAAAGAAAAACAAAGAGTCACATACAATGGAATTCCCATAAGGCTATCAGCTGATTTTTCTATAGAAAATCTGTAGCCAGAAAAGAGTGGCATGATATATTTTAAGTGCTGAAAGGGAAAATCATAAATCTAGGATACTCTATCCAGAAAGAATATAATTCAGAATTGAAAGGGAGATATCGAATTCCTCAGGCAAGCTAAAATAGTTTGTCAATATTAAACTGACCCTAAAAGAATTGTTATAGGGGCTTCTCTAAGTGGAAAAGGCTACAAGAAGTAAGAATTTATAGGAAATGAAAAATCCCACTAGTAAAGGCAACTATATAGTAAAGGCTGTGGATCGACCACTTGAATAAGCTAGTAAAGACTAAAAGATAAAAATTGTAAAATCAACTATAATTACAATAAACAGTTAAGGGATAAACATGAAGAAGTAAAATATGACATTAA
Source organism: Orcinus orca (assembly GCF_937001465.1). Classification (NCBI taxonomy): domain Eukaryota; kingdom Metazoa; phylum Chordata; class Mammalia; order Artiodactyla; family Delphinidae; genus Orcinus; species Orcinus orca. Next base: position 32,816,647 of record NC_064574.1, read on the forward strand.
AAACACAAAACATGAAGAAGGGGATTAAAAATGTAGATCTTTTAGAATGTGTTTGAACTTAAATGATTATCAGTTTAAAACAAGTAGATATAGTCAACATATATGCACCCCATGGTAACTACAAATCAAAAACCTACAATAGATACATAAAAACTAGAGGCAGAGGAACACAAGCATACCACTAAAGAAAGTCATCGAACTACATGGAAAAAATGAAAAGGAGAAGAACTACAAAAACAACCAGAAAACAAGTAGCAAAATGGCAATAAGTACATACCTATCAATAATCCCTTTAAATTTCAATGAACTAAATGCTCCAATCCAAAGACTTAGGGTGGCTGATCAAATTTAAAAGCACAAGACTGAGTACTGGCACAAAAATAGACACATAGATCAATGGAACAGAATAGAGAGCCCAGAAATAAACCCACACACTTACGGCCAATTAATCTATGACAATGGAAGCAAGAATATACAATGGAGAAAAGACAATCTCTTCAATAAGTGGTGCTGGAAAAACTGGGCAGCGACACGTAAAAGAATGAAATTAGAACATTCTCTAACACCATATACAAAAATAAACTCAAATAGATTAAACACCTAAATGTAAGATCAGAAACCATAAAATTCCTAGAAGAAAACATAGGCAGAACATTCTTTGACATAAATAATAGCAATATATTTTTGGATCTGCCTCCTAAAGCAAGGGAAACAAAAGCAAAAATAAACAAATTGGACCTAATTAGAGTTAAAAGTTTTGCACAGCAAAGGAAATCATTGACAAAACAAAAAGACAACCTACAAAATGGAAGAAAATATTTGCTAATGATATGACCAATAAAGGGTTAATATCCAAAATATACAAACAGCTCATATAATTCAACAACAAAAAACAAACAACCCAATTTTAAAATGATCAGAAGACCTGAATAGACATTTTTCCAAGGAAGATACACATATGGCCAACAGACACATGAAATGATGCTCAACATCGCTAATCATTAGAGAAATGAAAATCAAAACCACAAGCTATCACCTCACACCTGTCAGAATTGCTACCATCAAAAAGAACACAAATAACAAATGTTGTCAAGAATGTGTTAAAAAGGGAACCCTTGTACACTGTTGGTGGGAATGTTCATTGGTGCAGTCACTGTGGAAACAGTATGGAGTTTCCTCAAAACACTAAAAATAGAAGTACAATATGACCCAGAAATTCCACTCCTGGGAACATATTAGAAAAAAACAAAAATGCTAATTTGAAAAGATACATGCACACCAGTGTTCATAACAGCATTATTTACAATTGTCAAGATATAAAAACAATCCAAGTGTCCATCAACAAATTATATGGATAAAGATATACACACACACACACACACACACACACACACACACACACACACACACACTAAATGGAATTCTACTCAGTCATAAAAAATAATGAAATTTTGCCATTTGTAACATGGATGGACTTAGAGGGTATTATGCTAAATGAAATAAATTGGAGAAAGACAAATACTATATGATATCACTTATATGTGGAATCTAAAAAATAAAGCAAACTAGTGAATACAAAAATGAAGTAGACTCACAAATGTAGAGAAAAAACTAGAGGTTACCAGTGGGAGAGGGAAGAGGGTAGGGGAAGACAGAGGTAGGGAATTAAGAGGTACAAAATATTATGTAAAAAATAAGCTACAGGGATATACTGTACAATGTAGGAAATACAGCCAATATTTTATAATAACTATAAATGGAGTATAACCTTTAAAAATTGTGAATTACTATGCTGTATACTTGTAACTTATATAATATTGTACATCAATTATATCTCAATAAAAAAAAGACCCATCTATATGCTGCTTACAAGAGACTCAGAGGTAAAGACACACACAGATTGAAAGTGAGGGGGATGGGAAAAAAATTTCATGCAAATAAAAATGACAAGAAAGCTAAGGTAGCAATACTCATATCAGACAAAATAGACTTTAAAATACAACAAAAGACAAAGAAGGACATTGTGTAATGATTGAAAGATCAATACAAGAAGAGGATATAACATTCATTAACATATTTGCACCTAATATAGGGACACCTAAATATACAAAGCAAATATTAATAGACATAAAGGGAGAAATTGACAATAATACAATAAAAATAGGGGACTTTAAAACCTCACTAACATCAATGGACAAACCATCCAGATAGAAATGAATAAGGAAAGAGTGGTCTTAAATAACACATCAGACCAGCTGAACTTAATAGATATCTACAGAACATTCCATCAAAAAGTGCAGAATACACATTCTTTTCAAATTCACATGGAATGTTCTCCAGGATAGATCACATGCTAGGCCACAAAACAAGTCTCAATAAATTTAAAGGGATAGAAATTATATCAAGCAGTTTTTCCAACCACAAGGGTATGAAACTGGAAATCAATTACAAGAAGAAAAACGGGGAAAACACAAACATGTGGAGACTAAGCAACATGCTACTAAAACAGCAACAACAATGGGTCAATGAAGAAATCAGAAAATACCTCGAGACAAGTGAAAATAACAACACAACTTTCCAAAATCTATGGGATGCAGCAAAAGTAATTCTAAGAGGGAAGTTTATAGTGATACAGGCCTACCTCAAGAAACAAGTAAAATCTCAAATAAACAACCTAACCAACTATCTAAAGGAATTAGAAAAAGAAGAACAAAGTCCAAAATCAGCAAAAGGGAGAAAATTAGTAATATAGAGACCAAAAAAAAAAAAAAAAAAAAGAGAAAATATCAATGAAACAAAGAGCTGTTCTTTTGAAAAGATAGTTTTAGCAAGGCTCATTAAGAAAAAAAAAAGAGAGTACTTGCTTTGGCAACACATATACTAAAATTGGAATGATTTTCCATGTGCATTTGAAAAGAATGTGTATTCTGCTGTTTTGGATGGAATGTTCTGTACATATCTATTAAGTTCAACTGGTCTGATGTGTTATTTAAGACCATTTTGGCCCCTGCACAAGGATGACATGCAAATTCATGAAGCATTCCATATTTTAAAAAAGAAAGAAAAGAAAAAAAAGAGAGAGAGAACACAAATAAACAAAATAAGAAATGAAAGAGGAGAAATTACAACCAACATCACAGGGAAAGAAAAAATCATGGAAGAATACTACTACAATTATATACCAACAAATTGGACAACCTAGAAGAAATGGATAAACTTCTAGAAACATACACTCTTCCAAGACTGAATTGGAAGAAATAGACAATCTGAAGAGACCAATCACTAGTAGTGAAATTGAATTAGTAATAATTAAAAAAAAAAAAAAGCCTGCCAGCAAACAAAAGTCCAGGACTGAAAAGCTTCACAGGGAAAATTTACCAAACATGTCGAGAAGAGCTAATGTCTATTCTTCTCAAACTATTCCAGAAAATACTGAAGAGGAGGGAACACTCCCAAATACATTCTATGAGGCCACCATTACGCTGATATGAAAATCAAAGACACTACAAAAAAAAAAGGAAGCTATAGACCAATACCTCTGATAAATATAGATGCAAAAATCCTCAACAAAACATTAGGAAACCAAATTTGGCAATATATTAAAAGGATCATGCACCACAATCAAGTGGGATTTATTCCAGGGATGCAAGAATGGTTTGATATCTGCAGATCAATCAACGTGATCCATCACATTAATAAAAGGAAGGATAAACTCACATGATCTTCTCAACAGATGCATAAAAAGCATTTAAAAAATTCAACATCCATTCATGATAAAAGAAACTCTCATCAAAGTGGTTATAGAGAGAACATATCTCAACATAATGAAGATTATATATGACAAACCCAAGCTGACATCATACGCAATGTGAAAAGGTGAAAGCTTTTCCTTCAAAGTTAGAAACAAGACAAAGATACCCACTTTCACTACTTCTATTTAACATAGAGTTGGAATTCCTAGCCAGCAGTTAGACAAGAAGAAATAAAATGCACTCAAACTGGAAGGGAAGAAGTAAAACTGTCACTATTTGCAGATAACACAATAGAAAACCCTAAAGTCTGTAAACTAAAAACTATTAGAACTAATAAATGAATTCAGTAAAGCCATGGGATAAAAGATTAATATACAGAAATCTTTTGCTTTGTTATGCACTAGTAATGAGCTATCAGAAACAGAAAGCAAGAAAACAATTTCATTTAAAATCACAACAAAAAGAATAAAATACCTAGGAACAAACTTAACAAGAGAGGTGAAAAACCTATACTCTGAAAACTATAAAACATTGATGAAGGAAATTGAAGATGATACAAAAAAATGGAAAGATATCCCGTGTTCATGGACTGGAACAATTAATAGTGTTAAAATGACCATACTTCCCAAAGAAATCTACAGATTTAATGTAATCCTTATCAAAATACCCATGACATTTTTCACAGAACTAAAATAAATAATCCTAAAATTTATATGGAACAACAAGAGACCCCAAATAGCCAAAGCAAACTTGAGAAAAAAGAACAAAGCTGGAGGTTCATACTCCCTGACTTCAGACTTTACTACAAAGCTACGGTACCCAAAAGAAATGAGAACTTATGTTCACAGATGTTGATAGCAACTTCATTCATAATAGCCCCAACCTAATAGCACAATCCAGATGTCCTTCAGTGGGTGAATGTCCAGAGAAGTTTGAGGGCAGATACTGCAGAAGTTTAGACTTGGATTGTTTGTGACTTTCCAGAGAACGAGTACATGACTGGGGCAGAGTTAGGGTGTGTGCTGGGAGGCTGGGAAAGAACAATGATGACACACTAGCAGAACTGAATACTTCAGTCTATAATTGATAAATATTGAACTACATCTCTAAGGCCTTAGGTTTCCCAGATCTGCTTCAGTCCAAAGCACTTAGGAAACAGAGACTCAATAGGGCAGCCTCCTAGGCCTACGGAGGGACATGTGGTTTTCCTTCTTTGGAAGAGATGTGCCTTGTCATCTGTTCTCCTAAATTTAGAACAACCTGTGAATAACTTCATGGGCAAAGTGGCCCACTTTTTGGAACACAATTTTTGTGTGGGGATTTATGGGTGTTAATGTAAGAGGTATGTGTATGTAGTATGCAGTATGCAATGCTCAGAAAGATTAGACCTCACCAAGTGAGCTAACAGCGCCAGAACACATCAGAGAAATGTTCCTCAAAAGACCACTAGATGGCAGCACATGCACACAGCCATTAATGCTCCTTCACCCAGAGAACTTTGCAATTAAACTGTCCTCCGGTAATACCCCTGCCACCCTGGAAAATCCTGCCCTTGAATAGACATTTCTCCAAAGAAGATATACAGATTGCCAACAAACACATGAAAGTATGCTCAACATCACTAATCATTAGAGAAATGCAAATCAAAATTACAATGAATTATCACCTCACATCAGTTAAAATGGGCAACATCAGAAAATCTACAAACAAATGCTGGAGAGGGTGTGGAGAAAAGAGAACCCTCTTGCACTGTTGGTGGGAATGTAAATTGATACAGTCACTATGGAGATTCCTTAAAAAACTAAAAATAGAATTAACATACGACACAGCAATCCCACAACTGGGCATATACCCTGAGAAAACTATAATTCAAAAAGAGTCATGTACCAAAATGTTCATTGCAGCTCTATTTACAATAGCCAGGAGATGGAAACAACCTAAGTGCCCATCATCAGATGAATGGATAAAGAAGATGTGGCACATATATACAATGGAATATTACTCAGCCATAAAAAGAAACGAAATTGAGTTATTTGTAGTGAGGTGGATGGACTTAGAGTCTGTCATGCAGAGTGAAGTAAGTCAGAAAGAGAAAATCAAATACTGTATGCTAACATGTACATATGGAATCTAAAAAAAAAAAAAGGTTCTGAAGAACCTAGGGGCAGGACAGGAATAAAGATGCAGAGAATGGACTTGAGGACAAGGGGAGTGGGAAGGGTAAGCAGGAATGAAGTGAGAGAGTAGTATTGACATATATATACTACCAAATGTAAAATAGCTAGTGGGAAGCAGCTCCATAACACAGGGAGATCAGCTCGGTGTTTTGTGACCACCTAGAGGGGTGGGATAGGGAGGGTGGGAGGGAGATGCAAGAAGGAGGGGATATAGGGATATATGTATACATTATAGCTGATTCACTGTTATACAGCAGAAACTAATACAACATTGTAAAGCACTTATATTCCAATAAAGATGTTAAAAAAAAGGTTTATGATGAAGAATATTTTTATGATAATGTGTTGCAAACATGAAGAATTTCACAGGCTCTGTACGCGCAGGCCCAGTGGCCATGGCCCACGGGCCCAGCCGCTCCGCGGCACGCGGGATCCTCCCGGACTGGGGCACGAACCTGCATCCCCTGCATCAGCAGGTAGACTCCCAACCACTGCGCCACCAGGGAAGCCCACAAACATGAAGAATTTTGAGGTAGGAACATAGATTCAAAGGATGACAAGAGATAGTGTAGTTAGAATTCTTCACCTTTTGGCGAAAAGTATCTTTCTTGCACCTGAAGCCAGAAAGTAATTATACCAGATAAAAGGTTTTTGGGTTTTTTTTTGAAGTATAGTTGATTACAGTTTTGTGTTAGTTTCAGGTGTACAGCACAGTGATTCAGTTATACACACATATATATGTATCTATTATTTTTCAGATTATTTTCCCTTATAGATTATTATAAAATATTGAGCATAGTTCCCTGTGCTATACAGTAGGTCCTTGTTGGTTATCTACTTTATATATAGGAGTGTATATATGTTAATCCCAAATTCCTAGTTTATCCCTTCCTCTCCCCTTTCCCTCTTGGTAATCATAAGTTTGTCTTCTATGTCTCTGGGTCTATTTCTGTTTTGTAAATAAGTTCATTTGTATCTTTTTTTTTTGATTCCACATATAAGTGATATCATATGATGTTTGTCTTTCTCTGACTTACTTCACTTAGTATAATAATCTCTAGGTCCATCCATGTTGCTGCAAATGGAATTATTTCATTGTTTTTTATGGCTGAGTAATATTCCATTATATATATATATATATATATATATATATATGCCACATCTTCTTTATCCATTCATCTGAGATGGACATTTAGGTCACTTCCACATCTTGGCTATTGTAAATAGTGCTGCAATGAACACAGGGGTGCATATATCTTTTTGAATTAGAGTTTTGTCAGGATATATGCCCAGGAGTGGTAATGTTGGATCATATGTTAGTTCTATTTTTAGTATTTTTTAAGAAACTAAAAACTGTTCTCCATAGTGGCTATACCAATTTACATCCCACCAACAGTGTAGGAGGGTTCCCTTTGCTCCACACCATGTCCAGCATTTATTGTTTGTAGACACTTGGATGATGGCTATTCTGACCTATGTGAGGTGATACCTCATTGTAGTTTTGATTTACATTTCTCTAATAATTAGTGATGTTGAGCATTTTTTCATGTGCCTGTTGGCCATCTGTATGTCTTCTTTGGAAAAATGTTTATTAGATCTTTGGACCATTTAAGAGGATTTGTTCGATACAGGTGTCCCTCTTGGGTTCATGGTTCGAGGCTGGCTGTGCCATACACTATCCCTGCATCTCATAATTGCTACTGTTCATTTATTGAGAATTTAGCTTGATGCTGGGCATGTGCATTATGCATTAAACTTTACTGCAGCTGTCTGGTGTAGCAATTGTTATCCTCATTTTACAGATGGGAAAACTAACTATTAGAGCCACTAAGAATCTTGGTAATGGAACAGAGCTAGTAAAGACTGAGGTGCACCCTTAATCCTATGAACTTCCCAACATTCCCCCAGTACTCCTCCAGGTGGTGCTCATGTCTAAGCTTTTACTGCTTCATGATGGCTGAAGTCTAGGACAAATACTCTAACTGAAGGTGTCTTCTTTCTCTTCCACCAAAAATATCTTGGCAATCCCTATCAAGATACCAATGGCATTTTTTGCAGAACTAGAACAAATAATTCTAAAATTTGCATGGAAATATGAAAGACCCCAAATAGCCAAAACAATCTTGAGAAAGGAGAACAAAGTTGGAGATATCACACTCTTGGATTTCAAACTATACCACAAAGCTACAGTAATCAAAACAGTATGATACTGGCACAAAAACAGACACATAGACCAATGGAACAGAATAAAGAGCCTATAAGTGAATCTGCACTTACATGGTAAATTGATTTATGACAGAAAAGTCAAAAATATACAGTGGGGAAAAGACAGCCTCTTCAATAAATGGTATTGGGAAAACTGGACAGCTACTTGTAAAAGAATCAAACTGGACTACTTTCTCACATCATATACAAAAATAAACTCAAAATGGATTAAGGAATTAAATGTAAGACCTGAAACCATAAAACTCCTTGAAGAAAACATAAGTAGTAATGCTTTCACAATGGTCTTAGCAAATTCTTTTTTTTGATATGTCTCCTCAGGCAAGGGAAACTAAAGCAAAAATAAACAAATGGGACTACATAAGACTGAAAAGCTTTTACATAGCAAAGGAAACTATCAACAAAACAAAAAGGCCACCTACTGAATGGGAGAGGATACTTGCAAATGATATATCTTATAAGGGGTTAATATCCAAAATATAAAAAAGACTCATACAACTCAACATCAGAAAACCAAACAATCCAATTAAAAAATGGAAAAAATAAATAAATAAAATAAAAAATGGACAGAAGGGCTTCCCTGGTGGCGCAGTGGTTGAGAGTCCGCCTGCAGATTTGTGCCCCGGTCCAGGAAGACCCCACATGCCGTGAAGCGGCTGGGCCCGTGAGCCATGGCCGCTGAGCCTGTGCGTCTGGAGCCTGTGCTCCACAACGGGAGAGTCCACAACAGTTAGAGGCTCGCATACCGCAAAAAAAAAAAAAAAAAAATTGGACAGAAGATTTGAATACACATTTCTCCAAAGAAGATATGTAGATTGCCGATAGGCACATGAAAAAATGCTCAACATCACTAATCATCAGAGAAATGCAAATCAAAACCACAATGAGATATGATCTCACACCTGTTATAATGGCTATTATCAAACAGACAACAAATAACAAGTGTTGGTGATGATATGGAGGAAAGGTTACCTTCATGCACTGTTGGTGGGAATGTAAACTGGTGCAACTACTGTGGAAAACAGTATGGAACTTCTTAAAAAATTTAAAAATAGAACTATCATACAATCCAGGAATTCCACTCTGGGTATTTTTCTGAAGAAAATGAACACTAATTCAAAATAATATATGCACCCCTATTTTCATGGCAGTATTATTCACAATAGCCAAGATATAGAAACAACTTAAGTGTCCATCAATAAATGAATGAATAAATCAGAGAAGAAAAAGAAATAAAAGGAATACAAACTGGAAAAGAAAAAGTAAAGCTGTCACTGTTTGCAGATGACATGATACTATACATAGAAAATCCTAGAGATGTCACCAGGAATCTACTAGAGTTAATCAATGAATTTGGTAAAGTTGCAGGATACAAAATTAATGCACAGAAATCTCTTGCATCCCTATACACTAATGATAAAAAATATGAAAGAGAAATTATGGAAACACTCACATTTACCATTGCAATGAAAAGAATAAAATACCTAGGAACAAACCTACCTAGGGAGACAAAAGACCTGTATGCAGAAAACTATAAGACACCGATGAAAGAAATTAAAGATGATACCAACAGATGGAGAGATATACCATATTCTTGGATTGGAAGAATGAATATTGTGAAAATGACTATACTACCCAAAGCAATCTACAGATTCAATGCACCCCTATCAAATTACCAATGGCATTTTTTATGGAACTAGAACAAATCATCTTAAAATTTGTATGGAGACACAAAAGACCCCGAGTAGCCAAAGCAGTCTTGAGGGAAAAAAACGGAGCTGGAGGAATCAGACTCCCTGACTTCAGACTATACTACAAAGCTACAGTAATCAAGACAATATGGTACTGGCACAAAAACAGAAATATAGATCAATGGAACAAGATAGAAAACCCAGAGATAAACCCACGCACCTATGGTCAATTAATCTGACAAAGGAGGCAAAGATATATGATGGAGAAAAGATAGTCTTCTCAGTAAGTGGTGCTGGGAAAACTGGACAGCTACATGTAAAAGAATTAAATTAGAACACTCCCTAACACCAATACAAAAATAAACACAAAATGGATTCAAGGCCTAAATGTAAGACCGGACACTATAAAACTCTTAGAGGAAAACATAGGAAGAGCACTCTTCGACATAAATCACAGCAAGATCTTTTTTGATCCACCTCCTAGAGTAATGGGATTAAAAACAAAAATAAACAAATGGGATCTAATGAAACTTCAAAGCTTTTGCACAGCAAAGGAAACCATAAACAAGACGAAAAGACAACTCTCAGAATGGGAGAAAATATTTGCAAACGAATCAACAGACAAAGGATTAATCTCCAAAATATATAAACAGCTCATGCAGCTCAATATTAAAGAAACAAACAACCCAATTCAAAAATGGGCAGAAAACCTAAATAGACATTTCTCCAAAGAAGACATACAGATGGCCAAGAAGCACATGAAAAACTGCTCAACATCACTAATTATTAGAGAAATGCAAATCAAAACTACAATGAGGGGGCATCCCTGGTGGCGCAGTGGTTGAGTGTCTGCCTGCTGATGCAGGGGACGTGGGCTCATGCCCCGGTCCGGGAGGACCCCACATGCCACAGAGCGGCTGCTCCTGTGAGCCATGGCCGTTGAGCCTGCGTGACCGGAGCCTGTGCTCCACAACAGGAGAGGCCACAACAGTGAGAGGTCCGTGTACCACAAAAAAACAAAACAAACAAACAAAAAAACTACAATGAGGTATCACCTGACACTAGTTAGAATGGGCATCATCAGAAAATCCACAAACAAATGCTGGAGAGGGTGTGGGGAAAAGGGAACCCTCTTGCACTGTTGGTGGGAATGTAAATTGATACAGCCCCTATGGAGAACAGTATGGAGGTTCCTTAAAAAACTAAAAATAGAATTACCATATGATCCAGCAATCCCACTACTGAGCATATACTGAGAGAAAACCATAATTCAAAAAGACACATGCACCCCAATGTTAATTGCAGAACTATTTACAATAGCCAGGTCATGGAAGCAACCTAAATGCCCGACAGACAAATGGATAAAGAAAATGTGGTACATATATACAATGGTATATTACTCAACCATAAAACGGAACGAAATTGAGTCATTTGTTGAGATGTGGATGGATCTAGAGACTGTCATACAGAGTGAAGTAAGTCAGAAAGAGAAAAATAAATATCGTATATTAATGCATGTATTTGGAACCTAGAAAAATGGTACAGATTAACCGGTTTGCAGGGCAGAAGTTGAGATACAGATGTAGAGAACAAACGTATGGACACCAAGGGGGAAAACCGTGGTGGGGTGGGGATGGTGGTGTGCTGAATTGGGCGATTGGGATTGACATGTATACATTGATGTGTATAAAATTGATGACTAATAACCTGCAGTATAAAAACAAACAAACAAACAAACAAAATCAACTAATACTAAACTTTCTTTTTGTATTTGTATGGAAATATGTTAATATAAATGTTTCAGACATTACATGAAATTTCTAAAAATCTTATATGTTCTTGTATAATGTTATAAGTCATAATTCTAGTTATTATTTTAAAATGTATATCTCAGAAACAACTAAATTTCCTTGTCATTTGCATTATTATGAACTTTCATCAAATCTTTAACTGTGGTCATTTTTGTCTTTTGTCATTTTCAGACAGTTCTGGGTGTACTCTGATGCTTTTGCAAAAATGTTCCTATAAAAGGGTTTCATCTTCAAGGAATCCATGGAAAAGACTCTGACAAGTACAGGTTTCTGGTAACTGACTATACTGCTGAACTGAATGAATAAGCATTATCAGAACTCTAATGGAAAACTGATGAATTCATGAAAGTGCTAACAAAAGATCAAGATGAAAAAAAATTAATTACATGGGACTGAGTGAACTGATGAGGATGATTATAATTTTTGTGACTTTCTGTTTGAATAATAATAAAAAACGATGTCTCTCACACACAACACACACACATGCAATGGAATATCACTCAACCATAAAAAGAATGAAATCTTGCCATTGAGACATGGGTGTACCCAGAGGATATTATGCTAAGTGAAATAAGTCAGACAGAGAAAGACAGATATTGTATGATTTCACTTATATGTGGAATATAAAAAAACAAAACAAATGAACAAACATAACAAAACAGAAACAGAGTCATAGATACAGAGAAGAAACAGGTGGTTGCCAGACGGGTGGTGGATGAGAGGATGAGTGAAATGGGTGAGGGAGATTAAGAGGTACAAACTTCCAGTTACAACATAAATGAGCCATAAGGTTGAAATGTATGGAGAATACAGTGAATAATAATGTAATATCTTTTTATGGCAACAGATGGTAACTAAATTATCATGGTGATCATTTTGTAATGTATAGAAATATCAAAACATTGTGTTGTACACCTGAAACTTAACATAGTGTTGTAAGTCAATTATACTTCAAAAAACAAACAAGCAAACTCAAAGTAAAAGAGATCAGATTTGTCCTTACCAGAGGTGGAGGGTGACTGGGTGGGAATTGAATGAAGGCAATCAAAAGGTACAAACTTCCAGTTATAAGATAAGTACTAAGGGTATAATGTACAACATGATTAATATAATTAACATTGCTGTATGTTATATATAAAAGTTGTTAAGAAAGTAAATCCTAAGCGTTCTTGACACAAGGAGAAACGATTTTCTTTCTTTTTCTTTTACTTTGTATCTATATGAGATGATGGATATTCACCAAACTTATTGTGGTATTCATTTCATGGTGTATGTAAGTCAAGTCATTATGACGTACACCTTAAACTTATATAGTACTGTATGTGAATTATATCTCGATAAACCTGGAAGAAGGAAAAAAATATTTTGAAACTAATATGTTCAATCTAATACCAACTGAGTATAGCCTTTAGCTTGGGATAGTGAGAATAGTAACTAGCAACTTAATATCAAGAAAAAGATTCATAAGATTCTTTACATGGTTACTTGTTGGGCTTTTTTTTTCCACATCAATAATTGTAGGACTAAATTACATTGATACCTAAAATGCCATCAGCTGACCAATGACTCGCAGAAGTGACAGATTGCAGGCAAGCATATACAGCTGATTTTGCATGGCACACTTCCAGCCACATGGCTAGTTTGGTGTTGGGCAGGGGGCAGGTGAAATAGTTTGTCATGGATGGTTATATCTTTTTTTAACTTTTTGAAAGTTGGCTTTTCTCAATTCCTATTTATGACCATGGGTGGAGGCGATCAATATACTTGATGCTAAATAGAACTCAAGTAATATAATGGTGAATGGCTGAAAAGACAGGTGGGCAGGCAAGTAGGAGGGAGACAGGTAAAGTCTATTTGAGGCACGCATACCTCATCTACATGGAGAATACCCATGAGGAATCCTGCTTCCCACTGCCATGCCAGGCTTAGCAGTTCACACTCCCCCTCCTGACTCAGGCACCGACTTATTGGGGAAAGGGAAACAAGATTCAATTTGGGATAATGTAAATAGGAAATCAGAAGCCCCTATCATTTTTTTAAATTGAAAATGCTAAATCCATCTAATGCACAGCATTGTGATTAGAGTTAACAACACTGTATTGTACTTGAAAGTTGCTAGGAGACTTGATCTTAAATGTTCTCACTACAAACAAGAAATGATAGTTTTGTGCCATGATGGAGGTGTTAGATAACACTACAGTGGTCATCATATTGCAATCTATAAATGAATCAAATCAACACATTGGGAACCTTAAATATATACAATGTTATATGTCAATTATATCTCAGTTTTTTCCAGTTTTATTGACAAATAATTGACACACGTCACTGTGTAAGTTTAAGGTATACAGCATTTACATATTGATTTACATATATTGTGAAATGAAATGATTACCACACTGGGCTTAGTTAACATTTATCATCTCATATAGACACAATAAAAAGAAAAGAGCAATTTTTGAATGTATAATGTTGTAAGAGATGAAGATTTAATATATCCATCTCTCCTTCCTCATCCTCTCTCTAAAACTTTATTATCCTTTTACTTATATCAATAAGTCGTGTTTGGGTCACTTATATCTCAATTTAAAAAAGAAAGAAAGAAAACGCCAAATCCTATCAGAGCAATTTGGCATGCAGTTTTCCCCTAAAAATTATGTCTCTAATTTTTGACATGCACACTTTTGATATATGTGACATATAAGTTATGTAAAGTTATATAAAACCTTCAAATTAACCCTGTAGTTTGGGCATTATCTCTCTTTTATAAAATAGGAAAATGAGGTATCATGTAACTTTCCTAAGTGACATACCTAGGAAAAAATGCATTTAGTTAAGTGGAAGTCTTTTGTGCCTTTATAGGGGCAGTAAAATGTCATACAGGAGAATGGGAGGTTGACTGGACAGGGAACTGCAGACCAGCTGAGTTTTTAGTGGCCATGAATGCAGTGAGGCCAGTTAGAAGTGCTGCTTGCTCTTCTCCAGCCATATCCAGAGGTGTGGGTACAGACACAGACTTGGAGGCAAGGTGGACATAACCAGAGGGGTGTGATGAAGCAAGACAGTGTAGGGGCCTTGAGGGCACAAGAGATTCCAACAATTGACCATCTAATGAAAGCTTGACGAGGCAGGGAGTGAGAGCACGAGAGGAGGTGGGCTACAGTTAAAGAAGATGACTGAGGCATTAGTGGTTCTATTGCGAGGAGGGTACCAGAGGAAATGAGCAGTGATGAGGGAGTGGGATGCGTGAAATTTCTGAGAGGTGTTAATACTGGACAGGACATGTCTGGGGTGTGACCACGGGAACAAACAACTGAGGAGACAAGATCATTGGTGGAGAGCTGGGAGGCCAATGTACTGGAAATACTATCTACCAAGATATTGATCTTACCAAGGATAATGACTAGGGAGTGTTAGAGAAAGTGACAATGATCCAGGAAGTGAAACTTCAAGGAATAAACTCATCTACCCAGACTTTGGTAGATGATTGTGACCACAAGGCTTGTAGGAAAAACAATCTGTGGTGGGATGGAGGGAGCGTGTTCCAGGAAAGCAGCAAGCAGCTGTGGGACTGTGGCCCATGAGAGGCCAGCAGCCAGGACTGGGACATCCCAGTGGTGACTCATCTCAGGGCTGGGTCATTAGTGAGGCCTGAAGTAGGGACATGGGTGATGCCACCAGAACATTTAGGAAGTCACTGACCCAGACTAAGTTCATTCCTCTCTCCCTCCTACTGCTCACCCAACTTTGGAGGGAAGTCCAGAGCTTGTCGTGACACCATGGAAGAAGTTGCCTAGACTATGAGGTCAGAACAAAGCCAATGGGTGTTTACAACAAACACTCATTAAATTTCAATGTTGGCTTTGAAGGTCATCTCGTCTAAAAAGACAGTTGGTGAAGCATCCCACCTCATGAAAGGGAAAGGGCCCTTTCTACCCCTAAGGCACCTCAACTTTACACTGTTCCGAGGGTCAAGGACCCTCAAACTATAGATGAAATGTGTTTACTCTGTGGCACCTAGCACATATTAAGAACTCAGTAAAGGTTTGTGGAATAAATGGATGAATGGATAAACAATGTCTTCTCAGGGCTTCCCTGGTAGCGCAATTGTTAAGAATCCACCTGCTAATGCAGGCGACACGGGTTTGAGCCCTGGTCCGGGAAGAACCCACATGCCGCGGAGCAATTAAGCCCCTGCACCACAACTACTAAGCCTGCGCTCTAGAACCCATGAGCCACAACTACTGAGCCTGCGTGCTGCAACTACTGAAGCCTGCGTGCCTAGAGCCCATGCTCCGCAACAAGAGAAGCCACCATAATGACAAGCCCGCGCACCACAACGAAGAGTAGTCCCCGTTCGCCGCAACTAGAGAAAGCCCGCATGCAGCAATGAAGACCCAACGCAGCCAAAAATAAATAAATAAAATAAATAAATTTATTTTTTAAAATGTCTTCTTGGTAGAATCAGGAGCTGGAGACAGCCCTCCGGGTACAAGCAGCAGGAAAGTGTCCCTGGATCTTTAAGTTTATCCTAAGGATCTCACCTCCCCATCACCTCCTCCGTGTTTTAGGAGAATCCAAACAGAACTGCTTCCCCCACCCACGTGGCCTCTAACTGCCTGCAGCCTAGACA
The DNA here is from genome assembly GCF_937001465.1 of Orcinus orca. Lineage (NCBI taxonomy): Eukaryota > Metazoa > Chordata > Mammalia > Artiodactyla > Delphinidae > Orcinus > Orcinus orca. Next base: position 32,832,934 of record NC_064574.1, read on the forward strand.
TAGGCTCTCAGGGGTTTCAGACAAAGTAGATGAAGAGAAGCAGTCTGTCAGTCCTTCCCCCGAGGCTGCCTTCCCAGAGCTTGCTTGTTTCTCACAGAGCATCACATGCCCAGTGCTGGGAAGGGATGAAGAAAGAGCCGTGACCTTCATACACTGGGGCAACATCCCTGCTCTGAATGGAGATCTCTCACAGCTATAGAGCACCATCCTCCCTGCTCCCAAGAAGGGAGGTCCTTCATTCTGGGTTACAGAGTCATGGAGTGACTTAATGGGTCCCAGGCTGACTCTGCAGCTCTCTTGGAGCAGAAGGCAGCTGGGGCACATCACCAGGGTGAAGCACATCACCCCTTCCTGCTCGTCATATCTCCCAGTGTGGTCTCCCAGGGCCACGGCCACATGGTCAGCTCCCCAAAGGCAGTGAAGCCCTTGCCCCTGATTTTAGCCCAGGTCCTCAGCAGGCCCTCGTGAGAAGCAGCAAAAAGGACAAAGTGCCAAGTGACCTTTTTAAATGATGCTGAAAAGACTACTAAAGCAGTTCAGTTATTATTATTCCCAAGATGTACAATTCAGTGGAAATAGGCAAATTACAAGCAATAATATACTGTATAAGCATACACACTCTTCTGTTCAGAGAAAGGTCTGAAATAGCCTAACCAAATCAGTGCCATTTCTCAGGGATAATGTGAGAAATGGCCTTTACTTTTATTTTGTAGATTTTTGCTTATCTATATTCTAAATTTCCTTAAAGTTGCAAATCAAAAAGACATTTTTAAGAGGAAAAAGAAAATGAGATTGTATCTCACAGTGTACCTTTCATCCAAAGCTCGGAGGTGTTTTTCTGAGAAGCCTGGAAAAGAGCCAACCCCGCCACTCAGACTTGCCAGGTTCTCTGGGGCCCACTCCAGGCATTCAGGAACCTTAAGGCCCTGGCCTGAGCCCACATACAGGGGACAGACCTGATGTGTTATACTTTGGTCATTTTTATTTATTTGTCCATGTATCACCTGGGGCCTAGTGAGTGCCAGGCTCTGAACCAAGTGTTGGGGTTAAATTCTGTCCTGGTGAAGAGAAGGGTGCTAGGTATTGAATTGTGTCCCTCCAAATCACATTGAAGCCCTAGCTCTCAATGTGATGGTATTTGGAGATGGGACCTTTGGGAAGTACTTAAATTTAGATGAGGTCATGAGGGTGAGATGTCCGCTATGGGATCAGTGCCCTTATAAGAAGAGGAAGAGAAGCTCATTCTCTCTCCAAGAGCACACACCAAAGAAAGAAAGGCCATGTGAGGACTCAAAGAGAAGGTGGCCATCTGCAAGCCAGGAAGAGAGTCTTCACCAGGAACTGATCATGCTGGCACCCTGATCTTGGAATTCCAGCCTCCAGAACTGTGAGAAATAAATTTCTGTTATTTATGCCACCTCTGTCTGTGGTGTTTTGTCATGTCAGCCCAAGCAGACTAAGACAAAGGGCACATAAATCAGAAGTACAAAGCAATGTGCTAAGGTGCTGTAGGTGGGGTGATGACGCCAGAAAGTTCTAGATAAACCCCTGCTCTTTTGCAAGCTGCTCAGTGCCCTGGAGCAGGGACATAGCTGGCCATATGGTGAAGGCAAGGCTGCCCAGAAACTGGGTGCAGATGCAGATGGAAGGGAAGGGAGCTTTTTGTGCAGGGTCCCAGGCTAGCCCAGCACACGTGCATGCTGCTGAACTGCGGGACACATACTATTAGTCTGAGTTTCTTGTCAAGGGGATGAGAGAGTAGAGGAAGCCAAAAGACTTGTCCTTTCCTGGTACGGGGCCAAGCTAGGAAAAGTGCCGTTTATTAGTTTCTCTTCTCTTTGGCATCCTCTCAACCCTCCTCTAAATCCTGTAACTGTTTCCCTGCACTCTTGTCCCCCATACTGTCTTGCTGTATAGAGGGCAGGATAAGACCTACTTGTGCTCCAAAATTATCTGCCTGTCCTCCTAGCCAATCAGAACATCCACTCCCTCAGCACCTGCATCAGAAATTAATCCACACTGAGATGCAAATGACTGATTGGATCAAAATCTTACTAGAGAGTTTCCCAGAAAGAGTATGTAGACAAGTGATTTTTTGAAGTTGGACATTCTTCTTTATTACTAATTCCCCAGAGCTTCTGATATGCTGTCGGTCAGAATTTCCAAAGGTGTGGACTGGGACTGTCTCCCTAACCTTTTACCTAGAGAATGCTTTTTTTGTATAACACCTCTTACATCTTACCTTTGTCTCCAGAATTCCATAGTAGGCACTATAAAAACTTTGTCCCGAAGTTTTTGCATTTTAAAAATAGGTCTATGACTCTAATAAACTGCTGTTGGAATTTCTGACTGTGTAACGAAGAGTAAAGGAACTTTCCTGGCTTGTGTGTGTGTGTAGCAGTCAGATCTATGTGATGATGACTCTGAATTGTCTATCTGACATCCTGCTCAGTTCCAGACCAATATATCCAGCCGCTCTTAGGACTTTCTTCTTGGGTGTACCCAGACACTTCAGACCAGAGAGGCCCAAAGGGGAAATCACTATAGGCCCTCACGTCAGCACATGGCAGGATTATTCACCCAACTGCTCAAGACAGAAACCTAGGAGTCATGACCGACACTGCCCTTCCCCTCACACCATGCAGCCACACCAAGGTCTGCAGTTTCTGTTACTCAGTATCTTCCAGATCTGAACCTCCCCTCCTCCCCCATCACTCCTGCCAGCGCTCATGCTGAAGACCTCATTACTTCTCTCCTGATTGACCAGCAGTCTCTTCTCTGGACAATTGGCGTAATAATGGTATCTGCCTCACTGGGTGGCTGTAAAGAATAAAACACTTAATAAACATAGAGCAACAATCTTCTCACTCCTCGGCTAAATACCCACCCATTCAGTAAATATTACATGTGTGCATTACTTCTGGATCAGTGCTTGGTGCTAATGTTACAGAGTAGATATTTTCTGTTCGCTCAAAGGTCTAAGAGAAGAAACACACAAAAAGTAACTGAGGTAAAGTGTCCCAGGTGATGAAGACACAAAGGAGGAAGCAAGTGGCCAATTCAATCCCAGGGAATTGGGAAAGAGTCCACGGAGGACAGATGGGGACCTAATGGGTCAGAGCCGTTAAGCGATCAATGTCATGGTCTTGTCCATAAAATTCACTTGACGTGGCACACACCTCCTTCAACGAAGCAAGCAAGTCAGACACTGACCTGTCAGCCCCAAGTAGTTCCTGGCTTCTGCCATCTCTACCTCCTCATCTAGACCTTCTCCAGTTCCAACCAGGAGAGTCTGGGGTCCTTGGGGGTCCAAATATGCTATTTGACATTTCTGCTGACTCACTCATGATGGCTTGCTTGCATGTTTGGCAACTTTTTCGTGTACCAATATTTGGCTTGCCTTAATTTGAAGGATGAGAGTAACTTATTCCAAGTGAAATTTGGATTTACTTCTGCAAGGTATCCCAGGGTACGACCAACAAGGAAGTATTTGAAAATCATTTCTCGGTCTGGGTTTTCTTCTGATCATGTGGTAGTGTAAATTCAAACCTGGAAACAGTGTGAGGATAGACCTGTTCTAGGAAGGGGGACCCCTTCCAGGGCCTGAGAGTGGGCTCTTGTCTAACACTCTGAAATGAGTTGTCCGGGGATACACATATGCTGACAAAACAAGAGACTTTATTGGGAAGGGGCACCCGGGAGGAGAGCAGCAGGGGAAGGGAACCCAGGAGGACTGCTCTGCCATGTGGCTCGCAGTCTCAGGTTTTATGGTGGTGGGGTTAGTTTCTGGGTTGTCTCTGGCCAATCACTCTGACTCAGGGTCCTTCTGGTGTTGTGCACATTGCTCAGCCATGATGGATTACAACGAGGAGGATTCTGGGGAGTTGGTAGGACATATGGACTGATGTCCCCTCTCTCCTTTTGACCTTTCCCTAATTCTTCAGGTTGGTGGTAGCTTGTTAGTTCTGTCTTCCTTACCAGGACCTCCTGTTCTAAGATAACTCATGCAAGTGGCTACTATCTTGCCTGGCCAGGGCAGGCGGTTTCAGTCAGTGTTTCCCCTAACAGACCTATGATTTGAAATTTTAGGGAAGACTTTTCTCCCACTTAACCCTGAGCAGAGGCCTGAGAAACACTGACAGTGATTTTCTGGGAGTCATTAATTTTCTAGATCACCCTTTCACCCAAACTGTAGCCTTTTGGCATCCCTGGCATTTGGAGAGTCTCAGTTCCATCCTCCATCTTGCATGGGCCAAAAACATTATGACCTGTCCCTCCCCGGGGTCTTTGAAATCCACTCTCTAGCTTTCTGGAACAGCAGACTCTTCAGGGTAGCCATAATTTCAATTTTGGTTTTGTCTTTTGTGGGGTTTTCTTGCTTTCTAGAGCATTTATTATTTTAAATAAGTTTATGTTTTGTGGTGAGAAGCTGTTTCAGTGTATCTAATCTGCTATATTTCTGGACATGGAAGTTTCCCTCTGATATAGATAGATAGATATATAGATATATAGATAGATAGATAGATAAATGATAGATAGATAGATAGATGATTGATAGATAATAGATAGATAAACCAAACCACACCTTGATCTTGGACTTCTAGCTTCCAGAACTGTGAGAAAATAAATTTCCGTTGTTTAGACTACTGAGTCTATGGTATTTCATTACGGCACCCCTAGCAGATGAATATAGTAGCCATCAGTCAACTTCAACAATTATTAACATTCTACCATTCTTGTTTCATATCATATCACCACCTCCCCAGCTTTCACTTAATTTTTGGCCGGATTGTTACTTTAAAGCAAATCTATGCCATAGTATTATTTTACCTGTAATTGCATCAGTATTTCCAACAGGCAAGAACTTTTTAAACATAGCCACAGTATCCACATGGCTTTTGACTAAGAATTCTAGTTCCAGGAATTTATCCTAGGTACAGTTGCACGCGTGCTCCACTTGGCCTTTGGGAGGGAATAGCGTTCGTGTTGCGGCTTGTTCACAAGATCCCCTCTGTCACTGACCACCTTCTAACAGGCCAGGCTTCTGCTGCTCCCAGGAGCTCGCTATGCCCTCAGCAGCCAGCAGCATAGCTCAGGCTGTCTACTGAAGACCCTTCTTTCACCAAGTCTCCTGCACTGGAGCTGTGCAACCTGTCCCAATCCCATGTGTGTGCAGCGATGGAGCCACTAGTATTCCGCAAGCCTCCCTACTTGGCAGCCCTCCCTACTCTGCCTCAAGGGGAGGAAGTGAGATGCAAGGACCCTGGAATCTCACCTGCTCAATCTCCCTCTCTCTTTTTTCCCCACACATGGCTGGCTTGGAAGTGCTTTCTCTTACTTTCCTTTCTTGTTGGGAAGGGATGTCCCGTGCTTCTTCTTTCCCAGTGTCCTTGACTTACACCTTCTGTAAGGCCACATGGCAGAACAGTTGCCAGGGAAGATCATTTGAGGCAAAGAAAAATATCTGGAAGTATAATTCCAAACTGTTATCCTTGACAAACTTTCGTATGTTTGAATTTTCTGTTGCATGTGAATATTGTTTAAAAAAAGAAAAGACCTCAGAAGAAAAAAGAAAATTCAGGTAAAACTCAAGCTTCTGAATTCATTGTGATGTTGTAGTCTTCTATAGGAAAATTCTGTATCTTAAGCCTACTTATTTGATACTAGCAAATTAATGCATGCTTACTTCTTTTTGATCCAGTTATTTATTGTTTTTATTATTATTTTGTGTATGTGAACCCAGTTTGCCTTAAATCAGTCAAACAAACAAGAACAATTACTTTTCATGTCATCGGGCATCTCTGATATCTGACCAGACTGCTTCATTCCAAAGCAGTGCACTGGGCTAGTAGCAGTCCTTACCACAAGTGACCCGAAATGTGCTGAGCAGAGGCTGGCTCATGTCCACCATTAGTCCTCAGCATGACATGGGATCTGATGTGGCACAGAGCTGGGAAGATGTTTGTGGAATGCTGGTGAAATGCAGCCAGCTCTTTTCTGCTCTACAAAAGACAATGGTACCTGCTAAGCTGCACAGAATCCCCCTTTCCTGGAACTGGCTTCCAGGAAGAGAGACAGCGGCCTCCAGCTAGTTCACTTGGAGCCATTGGGGACAGAGACAGCCCTGATGGGCAGTGCTGAGTGGCCACTCTCTCTAGCAGCAAAGGCAGCAGAGACCACCTCGACTCAGAGATCTGGGTCCCTTTGAGAGAAGCAGGTTTGACTCAGTGACAGCTGGTCAGCTGCCATGATATCTGACATTAATTCGAAGAATAAGGAGGAGGTAAAGTACTAAGAGACAAGAGAGAGACAAAGACAGGACTTCCCTGGTGGTGCAGTGGTTAAGAATCCGCCTGCCAATGCAGGGGTCACGGGTTCAATTCCTGGTCCAGGAAGATCCCACATGCCGTGGAGCAACTAAGCCCATGTTCTAGAACCCGTGAGCCACAACTACTGAGCCCGCATGCTGCAACTACTGAAGCCTGTGTGCTTAGAGCCAGTGCTCCACAACAAGAGAAGCAACTGCAACGAGAAGCCTGTGCACTGCAACAAAGAGTAGCCCCCACTCACCACAACTAGGAAAGCCTGCACACAGCAAAGAAGACCCAAGACAGACCTAAATAAATAAACTTATTAAAGAGAAAGAGAGAGAGAGAGAGAGGGAGAGAGAGAGAGAAAGACACCTTTTCCTCCATACTTCTAGAAATACTGGTGTTTTGGTAACTGACATCAACAAAGACTGAAAAAGAATGCATTACCAGGTAGAAGCAGGCAGTCCCAAATTTCTGTCCTTTCCCACTCAATCAACATTTTTGGAAAAGGGATCCCATGACCAGTGTGGCAGGAATAAAGCCTGGCCTGAGCCATTCAGAGGCCCCAAGTGCTGTACTGAGGAGACGGGGAGCCCCTCTCCTAGCTCTCAGAATTTAGGACTTGGGGGATAGACTTCTCCTTAGAGGATCCCTCATAGCCCCCTTTCTCCAAGATGAATTGCTGGCTACTGCTACTGCCAATCCACACTTTGTACTTATGTGGATTCTCTGCTGTTTCATTGATGTGTATTTCTATCCTTTCACAGTACCACACAGTCTTGATTCCTGAAACTACATTAAGTTTTGAACTCAGGTAGAGTGATTCCTCCCACTTCATTATTTTTCAAAATTGTTTTTAACTACTCTAGGTCCTTTGCCTTTACATATAAATTTTAGAATAATCTTGTGTATATCTATAAAATGCTTTGCTGGGACTACCATAAGACTTGCATTAAAACTGTGTATCAGTGTGGGGAAAATCAACACGTTTACTAGAATGAGTCTCCCAATCCATAAACCTGGAATACCCCTCCATTTATTTAGATCTTTGTTTCTTGTGTCAGCGTTGAATAGCTTTCAGTATACATGCCCTACATTTTGTTATATTTGTACCTAAGTACTTTTCTTTTTTTAGCAATTGTAAATGGTACTACATTTTAAATTTTGGTGTCCACATGTACATTGCTAGTATACAGAAGTAGTGGTTTTTTTATGTCGATTTAAAATTTTTTTTTGATTTTTGTGTGTTAATCCTCTGACCTTGCTGAACTCATTTACTAGTTCTAGTAGTTTGTTTGTTTGTAGATTCCTTGGGATTTTTCTATGTAGACTATCATGTCATCTGCAAATAGGGACACTTTGATTTCTTCCTTTCCAATCTGTATGCCTTTTCTTTCTTTTTTCCTTTTTTAATCTGTTGCACTGGTTAGAACTTCCAGTACTATGTTGAATAGCACTGGATGGTGGGCATTGTTGTCCTGTTCCCAATCTTGGGGGAAAGCATTCAATCTTTCACCATTAGTATGATTTCAGTTGTACGTTTTTGTAGATATTCTTTATCAGTTTGAAGAAGTTCTCTATTCCTTTTCTTTTGAGAGATTTTATCAAATGGTGTTGAATTGTGTCAAATGCTTTTTTCTGCATCCATTAATATGCTCATGTCATTTTTCTTTCTTTTTTCTTTTTTTTGCTGTGTTGGGTCTTTTTTGCTGCATGTGGGCTTTCTCTAGTTGTGGTGAGCAGGCTACTCTTTGTTGACGTGCAGGGGCTCAGTAGTTGTGGCTCGCAGGCTCTAGAGCAAAGGTTCAGTAGTTGTGGCTCATGGGCTTAGTTGCTCTGTGGCATGTGCGATCTTCCTGGACCAGGAATCAAACCCATGTCCCCTGCATTGGCAGGAGGATTCTTAACCACTCTGCCACCAGGGAAGTCCCGCTCATGTCATTTTTCTAATTTAGCCTGTTAATATGGTGAATTACATTGTTTGATTTTCAAATATTATATCAGTTTTGAATCCTTAAAACAAATTCCACTTGTTTGTGGTATATAATTCTATTTATATATTGCTGAATTCTATTTGCTAACATTTCAAAAGGATTTTTGTGTCTACATTCATAAGGAATGTTGGTCTGTAGTTTTTTTTCTTTTCTTGCTTTCTGTTTTAACAAAGTACTGTCTTTTTGGTACTCTCTTCATTTGGTTTTGGTTTTGGTATCAGGGTAATAACTAATAACTAGCTTCCAAGAATGAGATGGAAAAACTTCTATTTTCTAGAAGAGATTTTGTAAAGTTTGTCCTAATTCTTATTTAAACATTTGGTAGAACTCTCTGTTTGAGCCTGGAGATTTCTTTTTCATGTTTTTAAAATTCAATTTCCTTAATAGTTATAGGGCTATTCAATATACATCTCATTTTGGGTGAGTTGTGGTAGTTTGTGTCTTTCAAGAAATTGGCCCTTTTCATCTAAGTTGTCAATTTTATGTGTAGAGTTTTTCGTAGTATTGCCTGATTATCCTTCTGATGTCTGTTAACAGGACCTGTTTTATTCCTGATATTAATAATTTGTCTTATCTCTTTTTTTTTTTTTGCCAGTCTTGCTAGAGGTCTGTCAGTGTTATTGATCTTTTAAAATAACTAGCATTCTATATCATTGATTTTTCTCTATTCTTTTTCTGTTTCCAAATTTACTCATTTATACTCATTATTTCCTTTTTTCTGCTTGCTTTGGGCTTATTTTGATCTTTTCTTTCTAGTTTCTTGAGATGCAAGCTTAGGTTATTGATTTGTTTCCTCTTTTCTAACATACACATTTAGGTGCTATAAATTTCCTTTCAGCCCTGCTTTTGTTGTATCCCACAAATTTTGGAACATCAGCTAGATCCTGTTGGTTGATGTTGTTGAGTTCTTCATATGCTTGCTGTTTTCTGTTTAGTTGTTCTATCAGTTTTTGAGAGGAGATTGCAGTCTCCAACTATGATTGTGTATGTTTCAGTTCTAGCAGTTTTTGCTTCACATATTTTGCAACCCTGTTGTTTTTTTGTTTTTTGTGGGTTTTTCTTTTTGCATATACACCATTAAGATTGCTGTTTTCTTGGTGTATTGACCCTTTTATCATTATGTGATGTCTCTCTTTTTTTTTTTTTTTTTTGCGGTACGTAGGTCTCTCACTGTTGTGGCCTCTCCCGTTGTGGAGCACAGGCTCCGGATGCACAGGCTCAGCGGCCATGGCTCACAGGCCCAGCCGCTCCGTGGCATGTGGGATCTTCCTGGACCAGGGCACGAACCCGTGTCCCCTGCATCGGCAGGCGGACTCTCAACCACTGCGCCACCAGGGAAGCCCGTGATGTCTCTTGTTGTCTATGGTAACTTTTGCTCTGATGCCTACCTTAGTTGATATTAATAGTTGTTGTACTTGTCTTTGGTTTTTTGCATGGCATATCTTTTTCCGTCCTTTTACTTTCAACCTGCCTTTATCATTACACTTGAGTTTCTTGTCAACAACATATTCACTCTACAAATCTGTCTTTTAACTGGTATGTTTAGTTACATTTAATGTAATTACTGATGTTAAGGCTTAAATGTGCTATTTTATTTTTTGTTTCTTACTTGTTCTGATATTTTTCTTTGCTTTCTTTTCCCCAACATCCTGTGGGTTACTTGATCATTTTTTACAATTGCATTTTTATTTGCTTATAGTATTTTGAGTGTATTTCCTTGTATAGCTTTTTTATTATTACCTTTTATATATACAACTTATCAAAGTGTACTGGTGCCATGATTTTACCAATTTGAGTGTAGAAACATCTCCTCTACATGCTTTTCCCTCTCCCAAATACTTCCCCTATATACACTGAGAACCACATTAGGCAGTGTTATAATTTTTGCCTCAAGCATCAAACATAACTTAGAAGACTCAATAGGATAAAGAAATTCTATTGCATTGGCCTGTGTTTTTGCATTTCATCTTACCATTTTCTCTTTAGAGATCTCCCCCTCAGCTCTTCTTTCAGGGTAGGTCTGATGGCAAGAAATTCTCTTAGTTCTCCTTTATCTGAAACCTTGATTTCCCCTTCATTTCTAGGGGATATTATTTCTGCTGGATATCGAATTCTGGTTTGGCAGTACTTTCAACACTTGAAAAATGTCATATCCTTCTAGTCTCCATAGTTTCTGAAGAGAAACATGTTGTTTGAATTGTTTTTCCCCTATAGGTAATGGGCCATTTCTCTCTAGCTGCTTTCAAGATTTTGTCTTTAATTTTCGGAAGCTGACCTACCATGTGTCTTGGTGTGGATTTCATTGGGTTTATTTTGTTCGTGGTTTGCTCAGCTTCTTAAATCTCTAGGTTTACAAGTTAGTTTTCCCCCCAAATTTGGGAAATTTACAGCCATTTTTTCTTCAATCTTTCAGCCCCACTCTATTTTTCCTCTTCTCTGGAACTCTGATGACATGTCAAGATTTTTGTTTTAGTCCCACATGTTCCTGAGGTCATGCTCATTTTTCCCCCCAGTCTACTTTCTCTCTGTTTAGATTAGGTAATTTTTTTTCTATCTACAAGTTCTCTTATTCTTTCCTCTGTCCTCTTCATTCTGCTGTTGAGCCCATTCACTGACTTTTAAAATTTGTTCATTTTCATTCTAAAATTTTTGTGTGGTTCTTCCTTGTATCTTCACTTGAGACCATTTTTCACTTGTTTCAAGTATGTTTCTAATTGCTTGTCAAAGCATTTTCTGACAGCTGCTTTAAAATCCTTGTCAGATAATTCTAACACCTATGTCATCTGTGTTGTCTTTTCTCACATGGTTTGAGATCTTCCTGGTTCTTGGTATGACAAGTGATTATTAATTGAAACCTGGACATTTTTGGTATTATAAGACTCTGAATCTTATTTAAGTCTTGTATTTTTAACAGGCTCCCTCTACCACAGTGCTGCCTCATTACTGCCAGGTAGGAGAATGTTCCTGTTGACACCTGGGGACAGGAAGGGCTGGGAGTTCCGGCTTCACCCTAGACCTCCTCTGACACCACCCAGTGGGCAGGGGGAGAGGCACCTTGTTACTGCAGGACGGGGATGAAGTCTAGCCTCCCTGTGCAGTCTCCACTGACACTACAGTGCAGGCAGCTTTGTTACCTCTGTGCAGTGGTGAAAACCCTGATTCTCCATGGGGTCTCCTCTGCTTCCATCCCAGAAAGCAAGGAGGATGGAGTCCAGGCTCCTCACTAGACCTCCTCTGATTATCATCCTCGTAGAGGGTTGAGGTGCTAAGTTTAAGCCTGCTTGAGTGGAATCTAGGCTCTCCCCTTAGCCTTAACTTGTGGGGGTGAGGATAGGGTTGCAGTCTTTCCTGAGGTATTTGATTGGAATAGAGCAGTTACTGTCTAATAGATTTCTGCCTTCTTAGGCTGCCTTTTTCCTGGTCCTTTACCTGGAGAAAGCAGGCTTTTGCTGTTTTTTTGTTTTGTTTTGTTTTGGTTTTTGCCTATATCTACTGGTGTTTCCTGGTTGCCAACTTCACCAGTATTGTCTGGGATAGATGAGGCAGATAAGAAAACCCAGGGAACTCACCACATGTTGTTCCTTGAGTCCTGAGGTTCCTAGTTAGTCTGTCTTCTCTTCATCTTTGAGTCTTTTTATGCTTGTTTTGCATATAATTGTTCATAAAATGTTCAGGGGTTTTAGCTGTACTGGCAGGAGGAATATGGGAAGTATGTATATTCCATCTTTCTGGAAGAAGTTCAATTTTTCATTATATACGTTTTAGTCAAAAAATGAAAATACAGTAAGATCCACAATTTTGTTAAAAATAGAACATACCTGCCTAGAAAAAATACCAAATTATAATAATGGTAATATGTGGGTAGTAGACTTCTGGATAATATTTATGTTACTTTTGCTTACCTCTATTTTCCATGTTTAAAATAATGAACATGTGTCACTTTGGAAATAATAAAGTCATGTTCCTACAAGTTGATTTCTACTACTGTCTTCCCTTCATATGATGCACCCCAGGTTATGTTCACTTTTGCAACGGGAGTATGGGTTCCATTCAACTAACACCGAATAGCATTTGAATCCTTATTTTAGTGTGCTTTTTAAAACTCCCGATAAGCTGATACTTAACAGATTTGTGTCCTGGCCCCTACTTTCCAGGTATGGATCCCCTGGGCTCTTTCTGCCCAAGGGAATCAATGGAACCATAGGGGAGAAAAGTTGGTATCTTGGACAAAGGTGTAGGCCCTCTGTGATTGCCACCACTGACAAATGACACTTGTAAGTGGGCTAGTCAGCCCGACAAACATGAGTAACCCCCATCTGCCTGTATGGATACGATGGATACTCTTGAGAGTCAGAGTATTGAGAGAGAGAGAGATATATATATCCATATACATATATTTCCCACCCTACAGCAACATGTTCCAGTCTGGGGATCAGTTCTAACAGCCTTTCTTTTGAGACCTGGCTTATCTTCCAAACACATCTGGTTTGTTTTATTCAGATGGAGCTGCAGTACAAACAAAAATTTTTTCAAATAAGCATTTTCAATCAAGATACTAAACATATCCATCACTCCCCCAAATTTCCTCATGCCTTTATAATTCATTCCTCTCTCCCCACTTCACCCCCATTCCTCGGCAAGCACTGATCTGCTATTACTCTAGATTAGTTTTCATTTTCTACAATTTTTTATAAATGAACTCATATGGCATTAAATCCTTTTTTGTCTTGCCTTTTATACTAAGTAAAATTATTGTTGAGATTCTTCTGCACTGTTGTATTGATAGTTTGTTCCTTTTTTTTGTAACCATTCAATTGTTAATGGACATATAGTTTGTTTCCAGTTTGGGACTCTTACAAATGTGCTGCTATGAACACTCACATGCAAGTCTTTATATAGACATTGGCTTTCATTTCTTGTGGGTAAACAATTAGGAGTGGAATGGCTGGTTGTATGGTAGGTGTGTATTTAACTTAAAAACTGAAAACGGCTTACACATAAGGTCAAAATAAAAATAAAGTCATTGTTCATTCTCTTACAGGTCATATGAGATTTTTTTCCATTTCAGCCCAGAGTAGCACACTAACTAAAAAAAAAAAAAAAAAGAAACAAACCACACAAAACTGCTACCTGTTCAGATCCAATAACTTACAACAGGAAACCTTCCTAACTGCCAATACAAACCCTACCTCCAAATCTTTACATCTTTTCTTCTCAGTCTTTAGTAGACTAAAGCAGCCATTTACCGTTGTCACCTTCAGATTAGTAACTCTTCCCAGAGACCTCATACATTCAGCTCATTTCCTATGGATATTAACTAGGTGAGATTATTATGAAGCTATTTCACCTGTTATAAAAAGTATTAAATATTTAAATATGGACATATTGGTAGGCCCCTGACCATTTGAGAAATCTATTTTCTATTTTCAGGAGACTATTACGGGGGAGGGGGGGAGGGATAAATGAAGAATTTTGGATTAAAATATAAACACTACTATATCTAAAATAGATAACCAACAAGTACCTACTGTATAGCACAGGGAACTATACTCAGTATCTTTTCATAACTTATAATGGAAGAGAATCTTAAAAAGTACCATATATATATATATATATATATATATATATATAAAACTGAATCACTTTGCTGTACACCTGAAACTAACACAACATTGTAAATCAACTATATTTCAATGCAAATTTAAAAAAATAATTTAGTTAATTTAAAAAAGAGAGACTGTTACCACCTCTAATTGATGTAGGCTGATTTTGGCTTTTATTAGTTCTCAGAAATTAAAGTATCTGAGTTTCCTCACTACCAAAGCAAGAAATTGGATTTAAAAAGTTCTCTATATACATGTAAACAGAGCATTTCTAGGAGCCACCCATAGGGTGTGGCTCTATGATCAGAGGTCCAGGTTCCAGGAGTTGAGGACATGCAGGACCTCAGTCTCTCCAATTGCAACTCTCAAGAAAGTTTCTGACAGCTCAAGAACTAGAGTCAGCCATAGAAAAAATCAGCCATTGGTTGTTACTCATTGGCTAACACAAGTTAGATGATGCTGTCCCCTCTCTAATCATCAGCTGCTAGAGGGGCAACAAAGATTCTCAGTACCAGGGAGAGGTGGGAAGACAGGAAAAGTTAGCATAGAAAGTGACGGGCCATAAGGGAGGAAGGGGTTAGAGATGCCGGGAAGGAAGTTACATACTATAAGTTTCAATAAGCAGGTTTCTGAGGTGAGAGTGGAGTCAAATCCTTTTGGGGGCAGCTGGTTTCTATCTTTGGCACCAGGTAATAAATTTCCTGTGTGCGTGTGGGATCTGCTACCTTAATGGATAGAGTAACACAGATATAATTCCCTGATGGGCACTCAAAAGACAGAAGGCAAGTATATGTGTATAAAGCACTGGGACAAGCTTCTCTGATAAGCCATCAAAGCAACGTCTTGTTGTTTATATCCTGGACTCACAGACACATAAGTATACAAGGCAAGCAACTAGAAAAGAGAAAAAAAAAAAATTCTTCTTGGACCAGAAATCAAAACGATGCTGCTGGGTGACTCTAGGGTGGGGTGCAATGTCCCTAGTGTCCTTCCAGGCATTAACTGTCAGGTGCCATGATATACCTGGATCTAGACTGAGGTCTTGGAGCCCCTAAGGGAGGCAGCCACAAGACCAGCAGAGAGACTGGAAGAAGGAAGGAAAGACACAGAAACATGATCTTGCATACCAAAACTCCAAAACGCATGAGGCACGAGGAAACTCAAAGCTAAGAAAAAGCCGATAAAATCAAAATGAGAGTTCATTCCAGAACAGCCGGAAAAGGATAATATAATCAAATAGATTGAAAATGTTCAAAGAGTTAAATGGAAGTTATACTTCCATTTAAAAAAGAACTCTAAATTATTTAATAAAAATGGAAGGGAATGAAATAACATCAGATGGACATAAAGAATCAATTAGAACTCTTGCAAATGAAAAATATGTTTTAATATTTAAAATACAATTAACTGAGTAAGCTGGATATAGTGAAAGGGTGAATGAGTGAATTGGAAGACAACACTGAGGAAATCACCCAAAATGCAACATACACAACTCTCAAATTACATGTATAATAGGCATCTTAAATATTTTTAGCCAAATCACATCTTCAAATCACATCTCTACTAGAAGAAATAAAAGTTGTCAAAGCAGAGCCATTCCAGTTAAAGTGGAGGTGGTAGGACTGATCTATGTCGCTAAATGAGCATTAGGATATAGCTTGGAGACTTTCCTTCTATTGTTCTCTTGGACAACTACTACAATTTTGCATTTTTTAAAATATATATTACCTCAACTAAATAATTAGCATACTGAAAACAGAAGCTAACTTTATTCTACTGCCCAAGCCCTCAACAAATATTTGATTTTGGTTATGAATATGAATATAAGGAAATTCAATGCAAGCAAACTAGTTAGAAACTAAAAAGATTTACACTTTATATAGTGTATACAATATACAGTGCATAGTTCCATTATTATAGAAACATCAGCTCTTAGGAGTACATACTTTTCTTTCCTTTTTTTTTAAATTAAAGTTCTTGGGACTTCCCTGGTGGCACAGCGGTTAAGAATCCACCTGCCAATGCAGGGGACACGAGTTCAAGCCCTGGTCTGGGAATATCCCACATGCCGTGGAGCAACTAAGCCCGTGCACCACAACTACTGAGCCTGCACTCTAGAGCCTGTGAGCCACAAATACTGAAGCCTGCATGCCTAGAGCCCATGCTCTGCAACAAGAGAAGCCACCGCAATGAGAAGCCCACACACAGCAACAAAGATGCAACGCAGCCATAAATAAATATAGATAAATAAAATTAAAAAATAAAGTTCTTGTTCCATTTCCATTAAAACAGTATTTGTCTAAGATCAGTTCTATTATTCCATTGTATTTAATATTGAGGTAGATTCAACTCAAGAAGGTATAAATAAATCAAAATTAGGTAGAATTTTTAAAACTAAATTTAAGAGCAGTAATGAACAGGCAATAACTAAAGTAGAAACTGTAACGGCAGTAAAAAACACTTGAAAATATGCACATAGGAGAGTTTATCTAAACTTTCAATGAATAGATGACTCTCACAACATATAAACTGTTTGACAAAATAGAAAACCTGAAGAGCTTACTCATTTTATAAGGCTATCCCAAAGGTCTCTTAAACTAGACATAATAGCATAAGAAAACTAAGTCAATCTCATTTATGAGTGTAGATAATAAATCCTAAACAAACTAGCAAATTAGAAGTTCATAAATACATTTATACCAGTTACTGAAAGGTAATCCAAATTCAGAAACTATATTAGCATCATTCACTACATTAAAATTCACAAATAACAACTAGAATTATATTCTAAATCTTCAAAAACTCACTGGATAAATTCAAAATGTATCCCTTGGGGGTCAAGGGTGGGGGGGGAAGAGATCCTTTAGCAAACTAAGAAGAAAAGGAACATTTCTTAACTTGATAAAGGTCACCTACTAGAAACTTCAGCAGCCATCATACTTACTTCCTATGATAGGCAGGAAAAAAAACAAGGAGGCCTCCAACTGTTATTAGCTAATGAAACAAGGCAAGATAAAGAGCTGTTACTTAAAATCAGAAAAACACATTTGCAGATCAAATTTATCTATTTAGAAAATCCCAGAGACTTAATACATAACTATTTTGACTAATTGAATTCAGCAAAGTAGCTAGATAAGATAAACAAAAATTAACTGCTAATTATTAGTGAAGAACGTATTTAAGGAAAGTAGTGTTTAAAATAAACTTTAAAAAAGTATACAACACCTAAACAGTATACAACACCTACAGGAGGACATAAAAATTCTGAATGGAAACACACCTGTGCTCTAAATATTTAGATGTCATATTTTTAAATACTAATCCTTCCCTCACATTAATCTAGAAAATCAATCCAACACTGATCAAGATCTCAAGGGGACTTTGTTGGCTTGAAAAGGTGATTCTTGTGTTATTAAACAAAATATGTGAAGTTTTTAAAAATTGAAAAAGGATAAATGGACCACCGACCTATTACATATCATAGTTAAAAGTTGTACTAATCACAAGGAAATAGGAAAATAATGCCACTTACTGAGATACAGAACACTAGAGGAGGTGGGATGGGAGCAGGTTTGGTGAAAGGAGGGAAAAAGAGCTTTGTTGAGGTACATTAAATGTGAGATGCCCATTAGAACTCCAAGTAGAGAAGTGGTGACAGCTGGATATATGAATCTGGAGCTTAGGAGAGGTCTGGGCTGCAGAGAGACACATTTGAAATCATGGGAAGCCATGGAACTTTTACTAGGTTTTAGTTTTCTTTCTGTGAAATTATATAATTTGGCTTTGCAAGTAAGTTTCAGAAGTTCACCCATCCCACCTGCGTTTCTGTTTTCTATCTGAGGAAACAGGTAGACGTACGTTTGGATCAATTTAGTAGAGGACTAGACAAATTAATCTCTGTACTTCTTTTATTATTATTCCTGTACTAATATTACTTTCTTCATTATTTGAAAACACATTTCATCTTAATGTCATTTTCCTTTAAAATCACCAATAAAATTTTATCTCCTGCAAGGATGCAAAGTCTCTGACATCCCAAAATCCTTTCCACTGTTGTGATGGCCCCTTGATCCTCTCTGAACACAATACTACTCTGGCCTCTGAATTTACAAAGGCTGTGCCCCAAACTGGCTTCACAACTTCTGACCTCCACCCCATTCTGCAAGGGCTTGAGAGCCTCATGAAGTCTTTGCTCCAATCCATGAGCTCTCCTTCTTACCTCCAACACATACTCCTGTGATGTTAATCATATGCTCTCTTACTTTTTTAAACATTTCACATCCATTTCTCAAACTATATAAACCCGCTGAGATTATATTTCAATAAATTTTCACTCATGAACACCAAATAATGCAGTATTTCTAATATGCATACTTTGCTTTCTACCCCAAAAGCACATGATCCAAACCTAAAACATAAAGGAGTAAATCACTTGTATCCAAATCTAAATTAACAGGACTCCACTGTCAACCTAGAGTACCAAACCAGGAATAATGTGAAAAAACAAAATGCAGTCAAGATGTGGTGAGTCAAGGCACAAAGGACAATGATGCTCCCTCAAGACTCATGAAACAGCGCCCCCCACAGGTCACGCAAGTTCTATCTGAGGCAGTACCTGCTTTACTTAAGGGGCACCGGCTGCAGGATTTAGGTGTACTGCCCTAGAAAGGGACAAGGCCTGGGGGAAAACTGTACCTTATCTGCCACTTATTCCCGTGACTGTCCCCATTCAGCATGGACTAGAAAATTGGTTGTGGTAACCCCTTAACTATGTGACCCCAAGAAACGGGTAGAGTGAGAACTCCATGTGTAAACATGCCAACGTACATGCACATGCAAGCACACACACTCCAGACAACACGGCCACGCACACCATATGAAAACATATGTATATTGTGAAACAATCTGAGTTAAGAAACTAGGATTGTATTCACCACCATTTATTTATCTAGTTCATAACTAAGTATAGAACACTATGGTAGTGCTAGAAATGCAATGAAGTCCTTGCCCTTAAGGGGCTTACAATCTTATTAGGGAAATATAACAGGCACATAAAAAGTGGGACTACAAGAAAGCATATGCTAAAGAATGCCACAAAAATTCAGAAGGCAGCATTGTATAAGAACACGGGTTTAGGAGTCACAAAGCCCAGTTCTAGTCCCAACCCGGTAAGTCAGTTAACTTGTCTGGGTTTAAAACCCAGGCTGAAAATAAAACTGGTAAGATTTAGAGGCTGTCTGTACTTGTTTGCATCATGAGCTGAGGAATGGTTTTTGGAAGAGGTGGCACCTGAGCTGAACGCAGAAGGAAGACAAGGAAAGCGGTGCTGAGGTAGGCCTAAGCATGGGCTTCAGAGGGGAGAAGAAAGACGAGTGTCACAAGGAGCAATGGGAGTGAGGTCACGGGTGGCTGTGGCTGCCCTCAGGCACCACTGACACAGCAATGAGCTGTAGTCCTCACATTTACATCCAGGCGGTTACAGTACGTAATTCCGGACAGTGGAATTATCAGAGAACAATGGCAGCATTTTATCAAACATTTCACTCAGTTTCCAGAAAATATAAAATAATTTAACATTATACCTCTACATTTAAAACTGACATCAATAAACTGTTCCAACTGCCAAATGTAAACCAATTCAAACTTTACATTCTTAGTAAACATAACTAAATCTCTTAATTCAAAAAGACATTTGATACAAATTATCCCCACAATTCCAAAGTTTAGTTTCTACTATGTTTCATGCACTGTGGAAATAAAAATTTGTAAGACAAGGTCCCTGCCCCTGAAGTGCCTGCAGCCTGGTGAGACAAACCTCAACTATGTCTACCTAAAGTGTGCTATGATACATGGCATGATCAAGGAATGAACATTGGGCCATGGAGTAGAAAAGGTGGATTCATCCCTTCTTAAGTTTTGGCAAGGGTGCAGCGGACAGAGGTCAATGAATGGCTTAAGGAGAAATGAGTTTGGCAGGGAGAAAGTATCAAGGAAAAAGAAGGCTTCCAGGCAGAGGTCACATGGCTACAGACAGGAAGTAGTGTAGGAATATGGCGTGGCTAAGGCCTAGCACAGGTACAGTGTAGCTGGAGCAGAGTATACAAGGCAATAGCTAGTGATATGGAAGCCAGGACCTAGTCCTATAAAAACGAGAGCCACTGCTTGCTATGAGTTAATCATCCACTAACCCTGGTGTTTATAAGGTCAGGAAGAGACAGGAAAGAAACTGAGCAGTGAGGTCCTGTCCTTGTCAGAAGCAATGGCTGTAAGCTCTTCTCAGCAAATTACACAGTTCAGGAAACTGACCCCCACATCACTTCCTTTCCTGTTTTTTCATGATCTGCAGGTCTTCAAAATGGAGCTGGAACTGGAAAGGCACAGGGGAGGAGCAAACAAACACGACTTGAAATACACATATGGCTAATCAAGTTACTGTAAGGTAATGGTAATTGTACTGTACCAGGTCTGCAGATCAAGAAAAGTAATTCTTTTTCAGGAGTTTTCTAAAAGTGCCTAATTCACATCAAGTGATGGAAAATCTCTTTCAACATGAGAAAAGTATATAAAACCCCTGCAGAAGACTCCATTTCCTAAACTATTTTCCATTAAATATCAGTGTTACAAACACAATACCATAGGCTTTTAAAGCCTATCTTCACACAATTTAGATCTGACCAAAGCTGCATTGCTTGGCTTAAAAAAATAAAAAGATACAAATATATAATCCAAGTTTCAGGTTCTCAGCTACTACCAAATCATGTCAATACATGAATAAACTGCCTAGTGAGGAACATGCAATAAAAGGTATATGCAAATAAGCCATCCTTGCAGAGTAGACACTAAATTCCAATTTCTCATAATAATAATATAGAACCAATGCTATAAAAGTAACACCTTCTTGAAATTTCATTTTATAATGAAGAAAATAAATCTGTGTATTTTATTCAACATTCATTCATAAGTTACAATTATGCCAAAACAATCTGCTTCTAATGAAAGAAACCTTGGTATAATCCTAACAACATGCATATACATTTAATAGAATCTTCTGCATTTCTAAATAAATTACATGCATGATATTCATTAACCAATAAAGAATACCGATATAAGAATTCAGGACATTTATTTTTCTGCACAGAGATTTAACTACCGTACAACACACACACAAAACAAACCCATAAAGCAACGGTGTGTAATAGGTAGTGAGAGACACTTAAGCATATTTAAAATGCCTACAAATAGGCTTTTTTTTTCCTTTTTTTTTTTTAGGCAACAAATTATTTTTCTGTCCTTGACACCTTCTCACACTCACCTAGCACCACAGATGCAAGGACTTACAGTAAACGTGTACCATCTCATGCTTAAAACAAAAAGCATGCATTCAACAGAATTTATACATTATCATCTACTGTACTAAGTCTTCAATCCATTCTTTTAATACTTTATACATTGTTACCCTGCAGCTTTTTGAAATTTTAGTATTTATGCAAAACAACTTTTGAAAGATTTATGAAACAAGTTTTCAAGGATCACCTCTAGGCTATTTACACAGGCATTGGTTTGGTTAAGTGGGGAAATGGCAGCAGCCTCAAGGTTCATACTGAATGAGAATGGTGTGAATGTCAATTCATGTCAAAAATACACAGATGGCACAAAGGTTTGTGCAGTTGGAATCACCAGTGCAAATGCATGCATTTGAGGTACTTATTTTTCCCATGGTCAGGTATAATTATGCATAGTCATGTTCCTTGAGTGCTAAATATTTCAGACCTGATCAAATGAAAAGCTGTAATAAGTGTAAATATGAGATATTTGTATAGTTAATTTCAAAGTGTTATGTTTTTAATGAATATTTGTTTAACATTATAACTTACATATTTAGTTTAAAATATTTACCAACCAATAAAGTTTTTCATTGTAAAGAGACTGACTGGTAATTATACCTGGCCAAGTGATTTAAATAGAATACTTGAAATTCTAGCAAGAACTGTAGTGAAATATTAAAATACTTCATTATTGCTTCACTGGACTGAAAACCTAAAAGGCATAGATAAACAATGCTCAGTGATGAAAAGTGAATACCCAGAACAGCGATGCATGCCCCGAATGGTCTCCGCCCAATAAACACTAAGCATTCTCCACATTATCTATGCCATTGGCATCCACATGGATGTCAGGCTCCCCACAAAAAGACGAGGGGACAAAGCGGCTAACAGTGGGACACAAACAGCTCTTAAGCTCTGGCAATTCTTGCTTCAGACGTTCCAACTGCTCCACTTGGAATATATTTGGCTGTTCAGGCATCCAATCATATATCCTGTGATGAAAAAAACACAAAACATAAAATATGGTAATTTTATGGTTTACTTAGGACCTGGCTTACCTTTTTCAGGAGAATTTGCTTACTGAATGCCTAAAACACCTATACTACAGAGTCCTCTTATTTTTTCTTTAAAAGATATAAGCATCAGTTCTATTCAAAAATATTTCTCTTCTCCCAGTCTTTCCAATAATCCAGAATAGCATCACTGCCTTTTGTACCCCTGAAGCAAAACAGCTGATTATAAATTGATAGAATGTGAAATCTGTAGCTTATTAGTGATTCTTCAAGTATCTTTTCTCCAAGTTAATCAATCAGCAATGCCTCATTTGACGGAAGGAAAGTTACTACACAGTAGAGCTGGAATTCATATCCAGTTCTGACTTCAAAGCACTTAAGATCAAGATGAAAAGGACTGCCCGGGACTTCCGTGGAAGTCCCAGTGGTTAACACTCCGAGCTTCCGGATTGGTTCAAGATGGTGGAGGAGAAGGACGTGCACTCACTCTCTCTTGCGACAGCACCAGAAGTACAACTAACTGCTGAACAATTCTCAACAGGAAGACACTGGAACTCACCAAAAAAGACACCCCAAAGACAAAGGAGAAGCTGCAATGAGATGGTAGGAGGGGCTCAATCACAATGAAATCAAATCCCATAATCGCTGGGTGGGCGACTCACAAACTGAACAATTACACCACAGAAGTCCACCCACTGGAGTGAAGGTTCTGAGCCCCATGTCAGGCTTCCCAACCTGGGGGTCTGGCAACGAGAGAAGGAATCCCCTGAGAATCAGACTTTGAAGCCCAGCGGGATTTGACTGCAGGACTTTGACAGGACTGGGGAAACAGAGACTCCACTCTTGGAGGGCACACACAAAGTAGTGTGCGCACAAGGACCCAGGGGAAACTAGCAGTGACCTCACAGGAGACTGAATCAGACCCACCTGCTAGAGTTGGGAGGGTGTCCTGCAGAGGCGGGGCGGGTGGCTGTGGCTCACCACGGGGACAAGATACTGGGAGCAGAAGTTCTGGGAAGTACTCATTGGTGTGAGCCCTCACAGAGCCCACAATTAGCCGCACCAAAGAGCCTGTAGGCTCCAGTGCTGGGCGGACTCAGGCCAAACAACCAACAGAGAGGGAACTCAGCACCACCCATCAGCAAACAAGTGGATTAAAGTTTTACTGAGCTCTGCCCACCAGAGCAAAACCCAGCTCACTAGTCCCTCCCATCAGGAAGCTTGCACAAGCCTCTTAGATAGCCTCACCCACAAGAGGCAGACAGCAGAAGCAAGAAGAACTACAATCCTGCAGCCTGTGGAAGAAAAACCAATATCAAAGAAAGACGGACAAAATGAAAAGGCAGAGGACTATGTCCCAGTTGAAGGAACAAGATAAAACCCCCGAAAAACAATTTAATGAAGTGGAGACAGGCAACTGTCCAGAAAAAGAATTCAGAATAATGATAGTGAAGATGATCCAGGACCTTGGAAAAAGAATGCAGGCAAAGATTGAGAAGATGCAAGAAATGTTTAACAAAGACCTAGAAGAATTAAAGAACAAACAAACAGAGATGAATACAGTAACTGAAATGAAAAATACACTAGAAGGAATCAATACCAGAATAACTAAGGCAGAAGAACAGATACGTGACCTAGAAGACAGAAGGGTGAAACTCACTGCCGCGGAACAGAATAAAGAATGAGAAGAAATGAAGACAGCCTAAGAAACCTCTGGTACAACATTAAACGCAACAACATTCTTATTATAGGGGTCCCAAAAGGAGAAGAGAGAGAGAAAGGACCCGAGAAAATATCTGAAGAGATTATAGTCGAAAACTTCCCTAACATGGGAAAGGAAACAGCCTCCCAAGTCCAGGAAGCACAGAGAGTCCCAGGCAGGATAAACCCAAGGAGAAACACGCCAAGACACATAGTAATCAAATTGACAAAAATTGACAAAATTTAAAAATTTAAAAATTGACAAAAATTAAAGACAAAGAAAAATTATTAAAAGCAACAAGGGAAAACTGACAAATAACATACAAGGGAACTCCCATAAGGTTAACAGCTGATTTCTCAGCAGAAACTCTGGAAGCCAGACGGGAGTGCCACGATATGTTTAAAGTGATAAAAGGGAAGAACCTACAAGCAAGATTACCCAGCAAGGATCTAATTCAGATTTGACAGAGAAATCAAAAGCTTTACAGACAAGCAAAAGCTAAGAGAATTCAGCACCACCAAACCAGCTCTACACAAAGGGTAAAGGAACTTCTCTAAGTGGGAAACATAAGAGAACAAAAGGACCAACAAAAACAAACCCATAACAATTAAGAAAATGGTAATAGGAACATACATATCGATAATTACCTTAAATGTAAATGGATTAAATGCTGCAAGCAAAAGACACAGGCTTGCTGAATAGATAAAAAATACAAGACTATATATATGCTGCCTACAGGAGACCCACTTCAGACCTAGGGACACATACAGACTGAAAGTGAGGGGATGGAAAAAGATATTCCATGCAAATGGAAATCAAAAGAAAGCTGGAGGAGCAATACTCATATCAGATAAAATAGACTTTAAAATAAAGAATGTTACAAGAGACAAGGAAGGACACTACATAATGATCAAGGGATCAATCCAAGATCAATTACAAATATATACGCACCCAACATAGGAGCACCTCAATACATAAGGCAACTGCTAACAGCTATAAAAGAGGAAATCAACAGTAACACAGTAATAGTGGGGGACTTTAACACCTCACTTACACCAATGGATAGATCATCCATTCAGAAAATTAATAAAGAAACACAATAGGCCAGATAGATTTAATTGATATTTATAGGACATTCCATCTGAAAACAGCAGATTACACTTTCATTTCAAGTGCACATGGAACATTCTGAAGGATAGATCACATCTTCGGTCATAAATCACACCTTGGTAAATTTAAGAAAACTGTAATCATATCAAGCATCTTTTCCGACCATAACACTATGAGATTAGAAATTAGAGGGAAAATATGTAAAAGCCATAAACACACAGAGGCTAAATACTAGTAAATAAACAAGAGATCACTGAAGAAATCAAAGAGGAAATCAAAAAATACATACAGACAAATGAAAACAAAAACATGACGATCCAAAACCTATGGGATGCAGCAAAAACAGTTCTAAGAGGGAAGTTTATAGCAATATATCCCACCTCAAGAAACAAGAAAAATCTCAAATAAACATCTAACTTTTTACCTAGAGGAACTAGAGAAAGAAGAACAAACAAAACCCAGTTAGTAGAAGGAAAGAAATCATTAAGATCAGAGCAGAAATAAATGAAATAGAAACAAAACAATAGCAAAGGGCTTCCCTGGTGGTGCAGTGGTTGAGAGTCCACCTGCTGATGCAGGGGACATGGGTTCGTGCTCCGGTCTGGGACGATCCCACATGCCATGGAGCGGCTGGGCCTGTGAGCCATGGCTGCTGAACCTGTGCATCCAGAGCCTGTGCTCAACAGGAGAGGTCACAACAGTGAGAGGCCCGCATACCACAAAAAAAAAAAAAAAAAGCAAAGATTAATAAAACTAAAATCTGGTTCTTTGAGAAGATAAAACAACCCTGATAAACCTTTAGCCAGACTCATCAAGAGGGAGAGGATTCAAATCAATAAAATTAGAAATGAAAAAGGAGAAGTTACAACGGACACCACAGAAATAAAAAGCATCATGAGACTACTACAAACAACTATATGCCAATAAAACTGACAACCTGGAGGAAATGGACAAATTCTTAGAAAGGTATAACCTTCCAAGACTAAACCAGGAAGAAACAGAAAATATGAACAGACCAATCACAAGTAATGAAATTGAAAGTGTGATTAAAAATCTTCCAAGAAACACAAGTCCAGGACCAGATGGCTTCTATCAAACATTCAGAGAAGAGCTAACACACATCCTTCTCAAACTCTTCCAAAAACCTGCAGAGGAAGGAACACTCCCAAACTCATTCTATGAGGCCACCATCACCCTGATACCAAAACCAGACAAGGGTATTACAAAAACAGAAAATTACAGACCAATATCACTGATATAGATGCAAAAATCCTCAACAAAATACTAGCAAACAGAATCCAACAAAACATTAAAAGGATCATACACCATGATCAAGTGGGATTTATCCCAGGGATGCAAGGATTCTTCAATATATGCAAATCAATCAATGTGACACACCATATTAACTAACTGAAGGAGAAAAGCCATATGATCATCTCAATAGATGCAGGAAAAGCTTTTGCAAAATTCAACACCCATTTATAATAAAAACTCCAGAAAGTGAGCATAGAGGGAACCTACCTCAACATAATAAAGACCATATATGACAAACCCATAGCAAACATCATTCTCAATGGTGAAAAACTGAAAGCATCTCCTCTAAGATCAGGAACAAGACAAGGATGTCCACTCTTGCTACTTTTATTCAACATAGTTTTGGAATTCCTAGCCATGGCAATCAGAGAAGAAAACGAAATAAAAGGAATCCAAATCGGAAAAGAGAAGTAAAACTGTCACTGTTTGCAGATGACATGATACTACACACAGAAAATCCTAAAGATGTCACCAGAAAACTATCAGGGCTAATCAATGAGTTTGTTAAAGTAGCAGGATACAAAATTAATGTACAGAAATCTCTTGTACTCCTATACACTAATGATGAAAAAATCAGAAAGAAATTAAGGGAACAATCCCATTCACCACTGCAACAAAAAGAATAAAATACCTAGGAATAAATCTACCTAAGGAGGCAAAAGACTTATACTCACAGAACTATATGACAGTGATGAAAGAAATCAAAGACAACACAAACAGATGGTAAGATATACCATGTTCTTGGATTGGAAGAATCAATATTGTCAAAATGACTATAGTACCCAAAGAAATCCACGGATTCAGTACAATCCCTATCAAATTACCAGTGACATTTTCTACAGAACTAGAACAAAAAAATCTTAAAATCTGTATGGAGACACAAAAGACCCCGAATAGCCAAAGCAATCTTGAGGGGAAAAAATGGAGCTGGAGGAATCAGACTCCCTGACTTCAGACTATACTACAAAGCTACAGTAATCAAGACAATATGGTACTGGCACAAAAACAGAAATACAGATAAATGGAACAGGACAGAAAGCCCAGAGATAAACCCACACACCTATGGTCAACTAATCTATGACAAAGGAGGCAAGGATATACAATGGAGAAAAGACACAGTGTCTTCAATAAGTGGTGCTGGGAAAACTGGACAGCTGAATGTAAAAGAATGAAATTAGAACACTCCCTAACACCCTACACAAAAATAAACTCAAAAAGGAATAAAGACGTAAATGTAAGGCCAGACACTATCAAACTCTTAAAGGAAAACATAGGCAGAACACTCTATGACATAAATCACAGCAAGACCCTTTTTGACCCACCTCCTAGAGAAATGGAAATAAAAACAAAATAAATAAATGGGACTTAATGAAACTTCAAAGCTTTTGCACAGCAAAGGAAACAAGAAACAAAACAAAGAAACAACCCTCAGAATGGGAGAAAATATTTGCAAATGAAGCAACTGATAAAGGATTAATCTCCAAGATTTACAAGCAGCTCATGCAGCTCAATATCAAAAAAACAAACAACCCAATCCAAAAATGGGCAGAAGACCTAAATAGACATTTCTCCAAAGAAGACATACAGATTGCCAACAAACACATGAAAGGATGTGCAACGTGACTAATAATTAGAGAAATGCAAATCAAAACTACAATGCTGTATCACCTCACACCAGTCAGAATGGTCATCAAAAAATCTACGAACAATAAATGCTGGAGAGGGTGTGGAAGAAAGGGAACCCTCTTGCACTGTTGGTGGGAATGTAAATTGATACAGCCACTATGGAGAACAGTATGGTGGTTCCTTAAAAAAACTAAAAATAGAACTATCATATGACCCAGCAATCCCACTACTGGGCATATACCCAGAGAAAACCATAATTAAAAAAAACATGCACCCCAATGTTCACTGCAGCTCTATTTACAATAGCCAGGACATAGAAACAACCTAAGTGTCCATCGACAGATGAATGGGTAAAGAAAATGTGGCACATATATACAATGGAATATTACTCAGAGATAAAAAGGAACGAAATTGGGTCATTTGTAGAGACGTGGATGGACCTTGAGACTGTCATACAGTGTGAAGTTAAGTCAGAAAGAGAAAAACAAATATCATATATTAATGCATATATGTGAAATCTAGAAAAATGGTACAGATGAACCTGTTTTCAGGGCAGAAATAGAGACACAGATGTAGAGAACAAACGTATGGACACCAAGGGGTAAAGCAGGGTGGAGGGGGGTGAATTGGTAGATTGGGATTTACATATATTCACTAATATGTATAAAATAGATAATAAGGAAATAAATAAATAAAATACCCACCCCCGCAAAAAAAAGACTCCAAGCTTCCACTGCAGTGGGCACGGGTTTCATCCTTGGTTGGGCAACTAAGACCCTGCACGCCATGCGGTGCCGCCAAAAAAATAATAATGAAATAAAGTAAAATAAAATAAAGGACTTCTCACCAGTGTGAAAATTATCCTAAAGCTATGCAGTACTGGCAGGTGTACCTAGAGTTGAGAGTCCAGAAAAAGCCCCAAGTGACAATGGCAGCACTAGCATTGCCTATCAGCAGAGAAAGGAAGGTCTTTCATGCTTTAAATGTGAAAGCCAGACAATTTATGTGAGGAACTAACTCTTTATGACCTCACAGTAGGGAATAATTTCTTAAACAAGATTTTTAAAGTATTGATTCTATTAAGTATTTGACTATTCTAATATAAAGACTTTCTGTTAAAGACATACATAAGAGAATGAAAAGTTACCTCTGGGTCAAGGTATCAGACAGAACAAAAGCATCTAAGTTCACCCCCTATATTGTGTTAAAAATAAAATAAAGGTATTAAAAGAAAATTCACTGAACATGAGAAGAACCAAAGAGACAGTACAACAGAATTTTGGAAGCTAGAAAACAGATGGATTAAGTAATAACAAAGTGTTTCAGTTAGCAGAATGGATAGGTCAAACCACAAGCCAGTAGTTGAAAAAATGAAAAGGGTGAGTTAAAAGCAGCCCCAAACTTCTGTAGATCTTGGGGGGGAAGGAAGGGGCTCAAAGAGGGACAATGAGATGAAGGCTTGAGCAGCAGCAAGTGGTTCCCTTCCTCTTACTCCCTGCTGTGGAGGCTGCTCTTACCCCACTTGGTTGAGGTTTATTTCCAGAATTAAACAGGAAATCTGGAATGGAGGACAAGACCAGGTTAGAGAGTTTGGGGCATTTTATAAAATGGCCATCAGCATCAGGGATATTAGAGATGGTACAAATACAACACATGCTAAATACAGACATGCCCTCCTTCCCCCATCTCTCTTCCCACACTTGACTCCAAGAAACCAGACCTGTATCCTCTAAGAATATATTATAGCGTCTTCTACGAGGAATCTGACTAGTCAAAAAGCAAAGTTTTTTAATCTACTGACAGATGTATGACCAAACAGGTCACCCAGATCACCCCATAGTAAAACCCCATAAGCCCTATTCACATGCTCAGAGCTTCCAACAAGCTTTTTAGATCTTAATTCCTTATCGTAAGAAGCAGCCAAGAATTTCTAAATATCTGAGGAAAGCTTCTAACAGGTAAGGTAGTAAGCAAAAGAAAATTTTTTTTAAAAAAGTTCCTTAATGCCTTCAAATAGTACTTTCATCAAATGAGAACAGGATTTTTTAACTATATATAGAAAAAAGAGAATCCAGAGAAAAAAGGACAGTTCTTGAAAATTAAAAACACAATAGCAGATATGAAAAACTCAATAGCATGAGTGGAAGATAAGGTTGAGGAAATCTTTGAAAGTGGAAAAGACAAAGATAGAAAATATGAGAAAAGATAAAGAACTTTAAGTCTCGTCCAGGAGTGTATAATATACAACAAAAGGATTCTATAAAGAAAAAAAAAACAAACTCAGAAAAATGGAAGAAATAAAAATCAAAGAAATAATTCACTAACTATTCCACATCTTCAAGGACATGTATCAATAGACTAAAAGGGCTACCAAGTGTCCAGCACGATGGGTAAAACCAGACCCACAAGACCATCTCTATGAAAGTTTAGAACACTGGTGATGAGAAGAATCTCCAAACTTCCAGAGAAGAAACAAAGAAATCACATGTGAGGGAGT
This sequence comes from Orcinus orca, assembly GCF_937001465.1. Taxonomy (NCBI): domain Eukaryota; kingdom Metazoa; phylum Chordata; class Mammalia; order Artiodactyla; family Delphinidae; genus Orcinus; species Orcinus orca. The sequence goes on from NC_064574.1 coordinate 32,863,429, forward strand.
AGGAATCAACATGGTTTCACATTCCTTAACAGCACAATGGAATTGTGAAGAGGATGGAGAAATGCTTTTAAAAGTCTAAAGGAAAATGATTTCTAACATGGAATTTTATGCCTGGCCACAATACTTCCAGACACACAAGACCTCAAAAACATTTACTTTCCATCCTTTCTCAAGAAGATACTGAAGGATGTGTTCCATAAAAATGACAGTAAAGTAAAAGAAAAAGATTTGGACTACAGGACACAGAAGGTCTGACACAAGAACTGTAGCTCAGCATGGCAGCTGTGCCCAAAGAAGTCAAACAATATGTACTGGAGGAGCCTGCATGGGTGGGCAGGTATGCTCAGGGCTATCACTCCAGGAGGGCCCCTGCCCACCCTACCAGCTTTGAAACCTACAGAGTGCCCTGAGCCATTTAACATGTGTTGATTCAGTGTCCACTCTACCTGACAGGTTTATTATGGGTGGCCTACTCCTGAGAACTGGTAGGAGGCTCCAATGAGCATTGAACAGCCCACTCCATGTACCCATATTCCTGCTGTACTTCCAATGCCTGACCCACGGACGGATGTCTTGTCATGCTGAGCTAGAGACCTAGTGGGTCACAAAATCAGTTCAGAAAGTTAAGAAAAGCATTGAAATAGGTGTGAGCCAGTGGCACAATCATTTAAAAAGCACACACATATAAATAAAATATTCAAGGGGCATTATCTTTTTAATTTAGTTTCAGGTACACACTTGTAGATATACATATCTATGTGTGCACTGGGCTGCAACGTGAAATGCATTTCTAACTGATTTTGGGGTCAAAAGGTTTAAGTCACTGCCCTAAAGAAACTTATACACGTACCATAGGACAGCTGGTCAACGATGTTTACAGCAAACACTGTAATAGCAAAAACCTGAAAAAAAAAAAAAAAGGGCTTCCCTGGTGGCGCAGTGGTTGAGAGTCCACCTGCCGATGCAGGGGACACGGGTTCGTGCCCTAGTCCAGGAAGATCCTACATGCTGAGGAGTGGCTGGGCCCGTGAGCCATGGCTGCTGAGCCTGCGCATCGGGAGCCTGTGCTCCACAACGGGAGAGGCCACAACAGTCAGAGGGCAGCATACCGCAAAACAAAAACAAACAAACAAACAAAAACCTGGCAACCACCTCAGTGTTCTCCAATAGTAGAATAAATTGTGGTAGAATCATACAGCCAGGAAGATGAATAAAGTACAGCTAAACGTAACAAATGGATTGATTTTAAGAATATAACAAGTAGGAAAAGAGTACAAATAAAGCTTAAAGCCATGAAAAACTAAATGTTATATTGTTTAGCGATAGATATAAGAATTTAAAAACTTTTAAAAGAGAGTAATTGCTTGCTTGTCAGTTATATCTATGGGAGGAGGTAGGGGCATAGAATTAGAGAGGAGAACACAGGGGAGTTCAAATCTAATAATAATGTTCTTTAAATGTGGGTGTCTGTTACTGAATTTTTAAAAATAATTTGAGCAGACACAGTATAGAAAGAGGAAACATTGCTCAATTTACTCTACGAGGCAAGTATTATCCTCATGCCAAAATTAGACAACAACCATTTGATAAAGGTAAATTAAAGGCCACCTTACTCATTACTACAAATGCAGAAATTCCAAATATCAGCAAATCAAGCATAGCAGCTTATAATATATCACAAAACCATGATTAAATGCAAAATCTGTGTTAATGCCTTTGTAAAAGAGAACAAATTGGTTTTTGATAAACTAAAACACATCACAATGCTCCCACATGTAAAATGAAACAAAGGTTCTTCTGAATCACTATCATTCAAACCTTCTATAGGTCTAAATTTGGTAATGAAAAAGTAATAGCATAAGCACCTTAAGTACCAAGAAATAGTTCCAAAAAATATTAGGGCACAGGAATTCAGCTAGAGACAATGGAAGGGATAGGTGTAAGGGACTGCTAGTTTGTTTTTTTAAATTTTTTTTTTGGCTGCACCTCACGGCTTGTGGGATCTTAGCTTCCCAACCAGGGACTGAACCCGGGCCCTCAGCAGTGAAAGCACAGAGTCCTAACCACAGACCACCAGGGAATTCAGGACTGTTGGTTTTTACTGTTAGTCTTGTAGAACTATTTGAAGTATATACACACACACACAACACACACATAAGTGTGGCTGATTATATATACATATGTAGTTCTTTGACTAAAATTGAAAAAAGAAGAAAAAACTTCCAAGGATAATAAAGACTGACTTGACTCTAACACAGTCCACCTCTCCTCTCATCAGGTCTGAACAGAAGGCCAGTGCTGGGCTGCCTCCTCAACATCCTCCACACCCTCAACACAGTCCTGCCCTGGTGCCTGCTTGCACCTCTGCCTAAAACGCAAATCCTGTCAAAGCTGATTTAACCCCCCCACCCCACCCCACCCCTGCCCAAATCCAACTCAATCCTTCCTCTTTAAAATTATTCTTGTTGACCCTGAGCCAGGAAGAACTCACTTTCTTTAGGGCCTTTTGTATCACATAGTATCTTCCTGTTCTCCCTGCAAGGTCAGTGTTTGGCTACAACCAAGTAAGGCCCTTTAGTGAAGGATCTAACTAAAATTTGTATACCCTACAACTGCCATACCTGGTATAATCTCACAATATACTTTTCTTGCCTGAAAATATTTGCAATCATCCCTTCCTCCTCCTCCAAGAAAGAAATATTCTCCCAAAATTTGCTAAATAAAGCACTTCCATCAAATTGTAATTTAAAAATTTTAATTTTCCTTTAATAAGTTGGAAACGTCTATTAAAAAGAGCTATGAATCATGCCACTTAAAGCAGTATTAACCAAACACTTTAAAAGGCAGGCATTATCCGGGTGGCAGTTTTAAAACCAGACTAATTCAGACAAAAAAGTTGGGGTGGGGAAAAGCTTTATTAAGAAAGTGATATAACTTTATAGAACAAACAGTAATATAAACTAAATCCAACGACTGTATTTTTTAAAGCAGGCCTGGTAACAATTTCATCACTTACTCTTTGTATGATGCTGCTCAAGCATTAGCAAGCCCATTAATCCCCTCAGCAGGACAAATGACATTCCCTCTAACCCAAAATTTCTTTACGCTGAGCAACCTTTTCATCTCTCTGAGATCTCAGACTTACATCCTAAACACCCAGGGAGTTTATTTAAAAAGAAAAGATTAGTTCAACAAATATTTGAGCTTCTACATCTAACCTCTGGTGATACAGCAGTGCACAAAACAGGCAAAGTCTTGCCCTCATGGAGCTTCTGTTTGTGGGGGTGTGTTGGGGGTGGGATGGGAAAGGAGGTTGGGGAGAAAATAAGTAAAATATAGTATGTATATGGATATATCACGTGGTGGTAAATGTATGGAGAAAAGTCAGGAAGTGCACTGTGAGTAGAGGTTTTGATTTGAATTAGGATATTCGGGGAAGGCCCTACTAAGAAGGTGACATTTTAGTCTTTCCTGACATCTTTATCAGAAGAGAAACAGCAGGAGGCCAATTAGGGGTGGGGGCGGGGATCATCTCACCTAGGGCCTTGTAAGGATGTGGGATTTTACACTAGGAGACACAGAATAGGGGGGGAAGGTTAAGCAGTAACATGATCTGACTTCAGTTTTCAGTCCTGCCCGCCCCCATAATGGACAGCAGGGTGTATGAGTGGATGCAGTCCCAGTAAGCAGCTTACTTTCATAATCCACCTGAGAAACGATGTGGCTTAGTGGAGAGTGACAACAGTAAACGATTCAGGATATATTTCGAAGACAGAATCAACATGATTCTGATTTTGTCTGATTGGATTTGGGTATGAGATAAAGAACACAATCATGAAAGACTCCAGGGATCTGGCCTCAGAAACTGGAAAGAAAGTTGTCATTTATACTGAAATCAGGAAGTCTATAGGAAGAATAGGCGTTGATAGATGGATATAAAAGTTTAGAGGTCAGGGGAAAGGCTTGAGTTGGGGATATACAAAAGTAGGAAAAGGCATAGAACTGGATGAGATCACCAAGAAAGTTGGTGTAGATAGAGAAGAGGTCTAGGGCGGCCACCTTCACCCGCAAGATGACTCAATACATCTGGGTTAGGGCCCAGTCATCTGAATTTTTAAACAAGCTTCCCAAGTGACTGTGGTATAACTTCAAAATTTGAAAAATTCCACGGACAAATGTTAAGATATTTCTACTTTTTTTCTAACAATCCATTAAAATTTTTCATGAAAAACAAATACCTATCATAAATTAGACCATTAACTCCAAATTCCTTTAATTTCTTTCTGTTTTCAGGATCATTGGTATCATCACCCCAGCAGAATATGACCAGTCCCTTAGCTTTTGCCTCTTGAATATAGGATGGGTTTCTGAGAAGGTCTTCAGTATGTGCATTTATCCCCTAAAAGAAGAAAGATAAGTTACTCATGAAAGAGAAACTTATTATATGTATAAAATACATAACTAATAAGAACCTGCTGCAAAGCAGAATGGACAGGGAAAGAAAACGTTAGAATTTTTTCTTCCAATTTATGCGATCAAACAAGTTTACAATCTAACCGTTTTAGATGATTCATAAAACCCACTCAGAAAACTAAACTACAAAACTTACTTAACCTAGGCCTGCAAGAAAATCTTTGTTGGTGGTGATCATTTAACTGCTTTTCAGTCTGAGATTTAATATCCTCATTTTAAGTAGAGCTACCTGCTCATTATACATAGGTCAAAACTAACCAAGTAGATGTTAAATTAATATATAACTTTATTTACTAGTGCTCTAAAACATTTTTAAAAAACAAATATTAAAATATTCAACCACAGCTTACCAGTAGATTTTCAAACTGTGCAAAGCTCATTGCAATGGGGGTTGTCCGAGATCTGAGGTCCATGAGTTCAGGGTAAATATCAGATTTCCCCTGAGTCAAAAATAATATGGGATATTTGTTCTGCTTTTGCCGAACCCTGAAAAAGACAGTTTAAAAAATACTTTTCATTGGGGAGATAACCATAACATATTGTTTTGAAATTTTAGAAAATACTAAAAATATAAAGAAACAAAATTTTAAAAGCATACTCATTACTGAGATATAACCACCATTAATGTGTATTGCCTTTTAGTCAAAAAAAGAAAAATTTAAATTATTCTATACAAGAGTTAAAATATTCTCAGGAATGGGCAAAAAGAAATCCCTTGAGGGCTTACAATTTGGTAAGGAGGATATTATACATCTGTAAAATGAAACACAAGGCATGAGGTGCTATAACCCAGCGGGTGTGGAGGCCATCCCAGTAGAGAATATATACAATGGGACTGAGAAGACAAATCAAGGGTGAAGTCTGGGAACTTCCCCACCTCCAACTACTATCTCTGTGCCCTTAGTCCTAGCTACAGTGTAAGCATATAGGAGAAAAAAACTGAATTACTCACATTGTGCAAATATCTGCATCAAATGAAGAAAAAACTATTCTCCTCTTCCCAGAATTTTCTAAGACAGTTTTTAAAATTATATCCAAAAACAGATTCATGTCAAAATATGTTGATAAGTTACCATCCCATATTCCATCCTATATAGAAGAATAGGAAAACAAAAGTCATTAAATACCTTAGAATCACAGTGCTAGGAAAAATTCTCGAGAACATTTAGTCCAACTCTTATTTTACAGATGAGAAAGCAAAGGCCTGTGTGAATTATTATCATAATCAGGTATAGAGACACTTATATACAAAGCAATTATAACATCAAAAGACTTTTGCTTTAATAAGGTTAACAAAATAAAAACTAAAACTCTGGAAATTTGAAATCTACCATGACTTTAAAATATTTTTATGCAATCTTCATAAACTATAAGTGGACAAAAAGACTCCACTTCGTTTGCTAACTCACTACCCCAAAAACCCTGGTAATTAAGAATTACCAGTTAAAAATCTCATTCTTTGAGTCTTAGGCATATCAAGTGCCCTCAATAAATAATAAAAATAATTTTCTAATTATAGCTAAGATACCAAGAGCCCTATTGATATTCAAATATTAAAAATTTTAAGTATTAGTCATTACAATAATTCTAAAAGTTCTGAAAACTAAAAATCACCTACTAGAAAAAGCATGGTTGTGCACTTGCATGTTATATGTTAGCCAGGATCGGCTTATCATAAATAGCTACATAGAAGACATGCTTTAAGGGCAGTTATAGATTATTCTGACCAGAACAAATACCAGGACTGCCCAATCATGATGCCTGGATTAACTACTTCCAATGTCCCCCCACCCCAATCAGCCCTCTTACCATGCAGCCTTATCCATTTACACATATCCCCATCTGATACATCCAAGTTGTTTTCCTCGACTAAAAGACTGTTAAGTTTCAGGAAGGCAAGGCTTTATTCTGTTTTCTTCACTACGTAAGCACAGAACTCAGAAAATGCCCGGCGCATAGCAGCTTTTCAATAATTATTGAACAAAAGAATGACTAAATTTCAGAGTGATTTAAAACATGTCTGCAGAAATTTCTTTTCCTGATTAATTATTACTAGCTACTGCCACTTAACAGAAAACTGCTTAGGCACTTATTTAAGGTATATATTGAGACGGGGGTTAAAAAAAAAAAAAACCAAAAAACTAATCAGAGTTATAAAGTTCTGACTGGCCACAGTTCTCACTGTTCACTTTATAAGTGTGCCCAGAAACCATCCATATTAATGTGCACATGAGACACATGTAAATTAGAATTTCTACTATAATACATTCATCACTACTTTTAAGAACTTAAATATTAGTGTAAGTGTAAGATATACTTTACTTCAAAGTTCCAACAAGCACTGTGCTTGCTGGAAGAAGCCACAATTTCAGTTTCATTTATTCCATTAAAACAAAGAGACAGGAATGAATGCATTTAAAGAAACGGGGGAGGGAGGAACGAAGAATGTGCCACATGGAAAATGACTTACCCTTTGTTGGCAGATCCATTTTATTTCTATGTTAAACCCTACATCTTCTGGCAAAGACTCTAAAACCTAGAGTTGTGTTTGTTGGTGGTAAATTTTGTTTCATTTTTGGTGAGATGAATGGTAGAATAAGAAGGAAAAAAGAAAAATGGATTAATTACAAAAAGCAAACTATAAGAAAACATATCACTAGTAAGGATAAAGTGTTTTGTGCCTTCAGCAAAAACCACTATCTTTTCTTATACTCAAACTGACAACCTGGTTGATGATTAAGTTGAATAAGAAAGTCAAAAGAAATTAAATAGCAAAGGCAGTAGTCTTTAGCAATATCTGTGATAATCGATCACTACTAACCGCAAAGATGATCCTGACCTAAAATCCCTTTCACCATCACTACTGAACAGCTAAAGTGAGCAGTAATAAGATAGGCAGCCTCATGAATTTAAAAAGACATTTGTCATGTTTTCTGAATTGCATTCAGGTATGTCAGTCTACTTTACTAAGATATGGTTATATGAAAAACCATGATTTCTAGCTTGCTGTGAAGGTGGTGATGCTTAACACCACAGTGATAACCTCCTGGAAAGATGTTAACTCCAAATTAAAGAGGCTCATAAATAAATAAGTCTATATCTATATAAATTAACAAATAATATAGTGTCAATATATCTAAATTATCTAGAAACTTTGGACTTCCCTGGTGGCACAGTGGTTAAGAATCTGCCTGCCAATGCTGGGGACACGGGTTCAAGTCCTGGTCTGGGAAGATCTCACATGCCACGGAGCAACTAAGCCTATGCGCCACAACTACTGAGCCTGCGTTTTAGAGCCCGTGAGCCACAACTGAGGCCCACACGCCTAGAGCCTGTGGTCTGCAACAAGAGAAGCCACTGCAATGAGAAGCCCGTGCATTGCAATGAAGAGTAGCCCCCGCTCGCTGGAACTAGAGAAAGCCCACGCACAGCAACGAAGACCCAATGCAGCCAAAAATAAATAAAATAAATTTATTAAAAAATAAAAACTAAATTATCTACACACTTTGCAATAACACCACTTGGGCAGCATAACTAGAAAATCCAATCTAAAATATGAAGCTTGGGGCTTCCCTGGTGGCGCAGTGGTTGAGAGTCCGCCTGCCGATGCAGGGGACAAGGGTTCGGTTCGTGCCCCGGTCTGGGAAGATCCCACATGCCGCGGAGCGGCTGGGCCCGTGAACCATGGCCGCTGAGCCTGCGCGTCCGGAGCCTGTGCTCCACAACGGGAGAGGCCACAACAGTGAGAGGCCCGCGTACCGCAAAAAAAAAAATGAAGCTTGGTTATTAACTTACAATCAGCTGGTTTAGTCAGTATTTCAAAGTGTAGAAATCCTTAACATGTATAATATATATGGTATTTAATTTTATAATAGCAAATAAAAGAATGCTAACAGAGTAAGAACACAGCCTGGGACTCTGGTGACCTGGGATCTAGCCCCTGCTGCATGAAAAGTACAGTACCTAAAACAGGTTGTACTCAATCTCCTATGGGGCTTTTTGACTTTCTCCGAATTTCTCCGATACGTTTAGCCTTTTTTAGTTAACATACCTTCCACAATTTTACTGGACTAATGCAAAATCAGAAAAATAAGGACAATAGTGTATATTAGTGTTGAGATTGGTATACATCAAATTTGCAGGATTCCCCTTTATACTAAGATTGCGTTTGGCCTTTCTTTGGATTCAAACTTTCTGATTAAATTATAGTGATGGCAAAGTGAATGAATAAATGTGTGTTTATTTGGCTAAATGAAAGTTGTCAAACCTTTGATAAACAATTTTTTTAAAGCCTGTTTTTCTGTTCTATGAAATCACAAGTCTAGAAATCATGGAATTTCTAAGAACCAAACTATTTCAGAATTTTGGACTAGAAGGAATGACTTAGCTGGGCTTCATAAATATCTGAAAATTTATACAAATCATGCTCTAAATTCACTAAGACAATGTCTATTTTAGGGGCTCTCTTGTAGCATTCTTTTTGGAGGGTGAATAATCATGATAAACTGAAATTACCTATTTTTGCCTAAGAAGTCTATTGTACCTGACACATCACCAGAAAAAGACAGTGGAGAAGAGAAAAAATTAGGAAATGGAGCCAGCAAGAAAATGAGACTCAGCATGGCCAAAGAAGGTATCTGGTATTCCCGCAGGCTTGCCTGACGCTGTCAAAGGAATTCCTCTATGAATTGGGTCTAGTTTTTAAATGTTCATGCCAGTTTTTGTTACATATTTTCAGAGTGAATACTTGAAATCTGTATTTCATTTTAAGTAACCAGGGTACTTATTTTCTTTGGTTGGGGAATTTCTCTCTAAAAGCTAAGGACCAGCCTTACATATTGTAAAAATGTCTCTCCCATCGTCACACTCCCCAACCCCTTTTCTGTGCCCTTTCCTTCCTGTTTATATACAGAAATATGTGAATTTCCTATTCTTACCAAATTAACCCAATGAGGTAGGAATTTTATTCATTTGAGCAAATAAGTTTCTCAAAAAAAAAAAAAGGCACCATAGGCACACTTCACAAGAATGTATCTTCTCTAAAAAGCATCAAACATAAGTTTACATTAATGTTGTCTTTTACACAGCCTTTTTAGTGCCCATTTAAAAGACCATAATAAATTATTCAGATATAACAGAATAATGATAGCCTGCCCTAGTTTTCCTAAGGAACTTACCATCTTAAGAGAAGGAAATGGCTGATTTTCAGAAAAGGAATTTTCCTCCTCAACCACAGATTCTGAAAATTTAAATTACAAAAACTCAGTAGATAAATGCCATTTTATCACTAAGACCTTTTCCTAAATTCTGAAGGCAAAAAAAAAAAAGATGTAGTTATGAGATCCTTTCATATATAGTATTTTTGAAGGCTCCTGTATTTATTAATTTTAACCATTAAAACCCCCATTTTCAAAATAAGCATCCTTTATGAAGACTGGTTTACAACATTTAGTAGGAACATCACAGTTTATGACCTCAACAGTGATTATTTTCTTATAAAAACTGTAATATAATTTTAAGAAAGGAGTCACAAGCAGTGATTTGTTATTTCTCAGTGAAATTAAGGGCTGTGTAATCTTGCTAATACTTCTACTTGAGATATCAAGTTAGAAATTAAGAGAATCTATAGGTAGCATTACCATTTAATCCAAAATTGATTATGTCTCAAGGCGCACAAGAATTTTTTTCCAAAAGAGAAAAATTTTTATATCAAGATTAAAAAGAAAAATCACCCAGGAACAAACAAAAAGCAAAACAAAAATTACAACAAAAATAACCAACCCTAGTGCATTACAAATTCAAAAACTAAATCATGTAAAATTTTCCAGTCAAATAAATTAAAGGTAAAATTGATTTTACTACTAATAGTTATGAACTATTTACAAGCTTGTAAAGTCATATTTACGCCCTGAGAATAATCTTTGGAGTCTTTGGCACCTCACTAATTTCTTCATAAAGGCATTCCAACTATCCTGTTATCCTAAATGCAGATTAACATCTAATGAGTACCTACTATAACCAGAGTACTGTAAATGTTTCAGGGAATATAAAAACATTTCCCCCACCCTTGAGAGGTTTACATCCTGGAGGAAGAGAAAGGACATACAGAAAAATAAAGGGTTAAAGAAAGGACACACCAAGGCTAAAATGAATGTCACAGACTACTAAATTCTGTGGAAGTAGAAAGTAAAGTGGAATTACAAAGGGATTTTGTGGGTAGGACAAGCTTTGAGGAAACAGTCACAGAGTGGTTAAGTAAAGTAACCGAGGTCACAGTTGGTAAATGCTAGAGCTGGTTTCAAATTCCTGGCTCTGGAGCCAGATTCTATACTTGATACATTCTGTACTTTGTAATGCTTAAGAATGTGTGGAAAGAGGGACCTCCCTGGTGACACAGTGGCTAAGACTCCGTGCTCCCAATGCAGGGGGCCCGGGTTCGATCCCTGGTCAGGGAACTAGATCCCACATGCATGCTGCAACTAAGAGTTCGCATGCCACACTAAGGAGCCTGTGTGCCACAACTAAGGAGCCCACCTGCCACAACTTAGGAGCCCACATGCCACAACTAAGAGGCCGGCGAGCTGCAACTAAGGAGCCCACCAGCTGCAACTAAGACCCAAATTAATTAATTAAATAAAAAAGAATGGATAGGTACAAAATTATAAAGAATTTTTGATCATCAAGCTAAGAAAATTCATAAAAGTGAAAAATCATGCTTACTATACATGACATGTATGCATTTGGCAATTAATACATATAAAGCCTTCATGTCTATAAAATTACATTTATATAACCCAGTATTATATTAAAGTCACCAAGAGTAAGTTAAAATGGATAAGGAAATTCATGATGCTAATTATGAAATGAAAACAGTGTTTTCACATTGGTACATACCTTTCAGTTCTTTAGATTTTAGTGCAGTCACATGAGTGAGCTAGAAAACACACACACACACACACACACAAAATGTAATCAGAAAAAAAGGCCTTAGTTTATGAAGATATGGTTAATAGAACTATAACTTGAAAAGCTAGCAAGTTAGGAGAAATTATAAAATGTAGAATCATCAGTTTAATAAGAATAAGCACTTACCACTGTACATATTTTATATTTACATACATATGCATAAGACCATGATCAAATACCCAAGTAGGGGAGAATATAAAAATTATTAGGTTAGGAAACTGTTTATACTCAATCAACCAATAATTTAGGTATCTAATGAGAATAAGAAGAGGGATCATGTAAAATTACATAGTAAAATACAGGAGGATTTTAGATAGTAGCATAGCTATAAAAATCAACAATAGCATAGAAGGCTAAGTATAAAATAAAAAAGAGCTAAAGCAGACCAGAGACAACCTAAGATTATGGCTAGCCCCTATGGCCTATAAAGACTTATAGCCCATCTCCTTCAAAAAAGCAAAAAAAAAAGATGGGGTCCATAGAAACTGTTAAAGAAGACAGATGGATGAGCACGAACCCATTCTTCCTAACAGAACAGAAAACCAAAGCACAGACTCAGTACATGCTGTATGTATCTAGTCATCCCCATGCACAAAGAGAACATTACTATATACAAACAAGTACAAATAGTCCTAAAACTAAAAGATAATTTACGTTTTACATTATTATTACTACCTTTAACAACTGGAGTTGGTCATAGGTTAATTCTTTTACTGGAATTTCAAATAATTCAACTGGATCAGCATCAAATTTCTAAAAGAGAAAATTGGGCCCCACGTTATTACTGAATGTTTACTCTAAACTGGCCTAATATCTCAATTTACTGATGAGAATAACAGCTTGGTGGCCTCAGTGAGCCCATGCAGGGGAGCCCTTGCTACCGAACACCACCTCCCAGCTTAAATTCTGGCTTTTGTTTTTAATGTAGGTGGGAGTGCCTGGAAGAAAACAGCTGGGAAGAAGCTGTAGCACTAAAGACACACTGAGAACCAAGCCACAAGTCAGTCATTTCCCCTATTTCCTGTCATGCTGTATACATTTTATTTGACACATATCCATGCTACAGGACTAGGAAATCAACAGGCATGCAGGATCTAAGGATTAGTTTCTATCAGTAAGTTTCTAAACCTTTTAAACTGAAGTTTGGTTAAAAACAGCCACAGAAATCAACTGTCATGAAAAAATCATCTGGTTAGCTGTAAGTAGTAATATTTAATAGGAACCCTAATCTATTATAAATGCTTTCCCAAGGAGCAAATCTGTTTTATTAGATTTTAATATCATATCAAATGTCACACTGTTTAGGCACTTCTATCTTAAGAAAATGAGTTAATGTACCACCAATAAATCATCAATCCAACAAATATATTAAAATCCGTTACATTTATATTCATTCATGTATATATAGTATGAGGCTATATACGTATAAATTTCTTCTGGAAGGACACGCAAGAAACTATTAAGAGAAAGGAGTACCACCAAGGAGAAAAAGTAAAGGAAGATTTACTTTTCATTTCATAATCTTCTGAACTACTTATAATTTTATAAATGAACATAAATTGGTTTTTTAAGGAAAATACCAACTTAAAAATTAATACTAAAAAATATATAATTTATTGCTTTCATTCTGCAATTAACTGAACCAGGTTCAACTTAAGAGCAGGACGAATTCTGGTGAAAACTGGGGATCAGTTATACTCTTCAATTAGCCCTCATGGATTTTTAGAAATTACAGCTAGAGTCATTAATCTCAATCTTGGTTAGTGAGTTCCTTCACCACTCCATTCCTTCTCATTTCGCTTTGCATTAACATTTCCCCACAGCAAAAAAAACCTGCCCCAATTCTATTAAGTAATTCTACTTCTGTCATCTAAATAGGTGCACCTCGGAAATTCCCGGGAGGTCCAGTGGTTAGGACTCAGTGCTCTCCACTGCCAAAGGCCCAGGCTGAATCCCTGGTCAGGGAACTAAGATCCCACAAGCCACGCAGCGTGGCCCCCCCCAAAAAAATAAATTTAAACAAATAAATAAATAAATTTAAACAAACAAATAGGTGCATCACCTTCCTTCCTTCTCCTAATACCCTTTCACAGAAAGGGAAGGGTCCTTTTCTATAAATGATAATAATCCAAACTGATACGACTGTTTAGAATCCACTAGCAGGCAGAGCTAGGTGCCTTGTCATAGGTGCCTTGCATACTACACCAATGCAGTGTCTGATACATGTTAGCAAATCAAACTTTATTTATCTTGAAGTATACTTAAGTTACAATATTGTGTTACTTTCAGGTGTACAGAAAAGTGATTGTTATACTTTTATATATGTGTGTATACATATATAAGTAATTACGTATCTATTCTTTTTCAGATTCTTTTCCATTATAGGTTATAAGATATTGAATATTGTTCCCTATGCTGTACAATAGGACCTTGTTTATCTATTTTATATATAGTAGTTTGTATCTGCTAATTCCAAACTCTTGATTTATACCTCAGCCACCCCTTTTCCCCTTTGGTAACCATAACTTTGTTTTCTAAGTCTGTTTTTGTTTTGTAAATAAGTTCATTTGTGTCATATTTTAGATTATACATGTAAGTGATATCATATGGTATTTGTCTTTATTTTTCTAACTTACTTCAATTAGTATGATAATCTCTAGGTCCATTCATGTCACTATAAATGGCATTACTTTATTCTTTTTATGGCTGAGTAGTATTCCATTGTATGTGTGCATATCTTTACACATTCATCTGTATCCATTCATCTGTCAATGGACATTTAGCCATGTCTTGGCTATTGTGAAGAGTGCTGCAATGAACACTGGGGTGCATGTATTTTTTCGAACTATAGTTTTCTCCAGACATCCCAGGATTGGGATTGCAGGATCATATAGTAACTTAATTTTTTAGTTTTTTGAGGAACCTCCATACTGGCTGCACCAATTTACTTCCCACCAACAGTGTAGGAAGGTTCCCTTTTCTCCATACCCTCTCCAGCATTTATTATTTTTAGACTTTTTGATGATGGCCATTCTGATTGGTGTGAGGTGATAACCTCATTGCAGTTTTGATTTGCGTTTCTCTAACAATTAGAGATACTGAGCATCTTTTCATGTGCCTGTTGGCCATCTGTATGTCTTCTTTGGAGAAATGTCTATTTAGTTCTGCCCACTTTTTGATCGGGATGTTTTTTTTTGATATTAAGCTGTATGAGCTCTTTGTATATTTTGGAAATTAATCCCTTGTCAGTAGCATCATTTGCAAATATTTTCTCCTAGTCAGTAGGTTGTCTTTTTGTTTTGTTTATGGTTTCCTTTGCTGTGCAAGAGCTTTAAAGTTTAATTAGGTCCCGTTTGTTTATTTTTGTTTTTATTTCCATTAGTCTAGGATACAGATCCAAAAAAATATTGCTGCAATTTATGTCAAACATTCTGCCTATGTTTTCCTCTAAGAGTTTTATAGTATCTGGTCTTATATTTAGGTCTTTAATCCAATTTCAGTTTATTCTTATATATGGTGTTAGAGAATGTTCTAATTCATTCTTCCACACGCAGCTGTCAAGTTTTCCCAGCCTTAACTTTAGATCAACACAACGGAAAATGATACCCAACACAGTTTTAAAGAAAATGCCAAAGAAAAGGGTTTTTAAAGGACCCTCCTAGTTTAAGTCCCTGAGAAATCACTTGGTTAACTTGTATACTGAAGTCCAGATGCTATATAATTATTACAATTATTTCCGTACAACAGTAATTATAATTTTAAAGAAATTATATGCTTTTTAAATCTCCTTCTGGACTTTCTCCTCTATCATGCCCTCTTTTCCATTCTCACTGTCTCTACTCCAGTTCTGGCTTGTCTTAAGGTTTGGCCCACATTTCCACTCCCCTTGTCTCTAGTCTCTGTCCTCTTAAGTTGTCCTTACATCAGGTATCAAAATATTCATCTGAAAGTTTACTTCTAAAACATTTCCCTACTTGGTTCAAAAGTCTTTCAAAAGAAGTCCCTAGCTCCTAAGTCTAAACCCCTGAGGCTCTCCACTATCTGGCTCCGAAGCACTTCTCCAATTTTATTTTTCACTGTGGCTCTTACCACTAGTCAAATCATATAAGCTTATTAACATGAGAAAAAGCTTGAAGCAAAAAGAGAAAGGAGCCTGAAAACAAACACTCTGATAGCTTCCTTTCCTGCCTCAACAGAGGGACAGTGGCAGAATGATACAGAAACCACGTGTAATATCCTTTTTGTTAAATAGCATTAAAAAAAGAAAATTCAGCCATACAGAGAAAATACTCTAGAAAATTAATTCCTGACTCCTCCCTCTCTCTTGATGTTGTAGGAAGGAGCTTGAGAGAGGAAAGAACTGGCAGTAATTCCCTAAGAAAATGAACTAACCAACTCTATTAAATAAATAATTAAATATATAGTCATCCATCAGTATCTGCAGGGGATTGGTTCCAGGACTCTTCACAGATACCAAAATCTACAGATGCTCATGTCCCTTATATAAAATGGCATAGTATGTGTATACAAAACTTCCTAGTTTTAAAACCTACTGTCTAACTGTAAGAGTTTAAAATAAAGGAATTTCTACATACCTTTTTCATAGTCAAACAACAGGTCAGATCATGATACACTACAGGCACAAAATCTTTTGAAAGATGTACATCAAATTCTACAAAGGCTGCACCCTGACAGAAATAGAAGAAACAAGTATTTGAAAAATATTATCTGGCCCACGATACATCTAAAACTATAAGAACATGAGAAATTTATTGTTCACCATAAAATTACAGACTTGTACACACAAAACTTCTTCATGAATCATTTAATGCTATACTTCAAGCTTTTCTAAAAGGTAATTTCTTCTTTTAAAACAATTATAATTTCTTTTTTGCAATAGCACACCAATTTTTTCCTGGCAAAAAAATGGGTTCTGATCCTACTCGAACACACCCTGGGGCCCTTCTGTGGCAGTGGACAGCCTCCACCAGTGTCACCTCTGCTATTGCTATTAGCAGAAATGGCGCCTGGAGCATGGCTACCTCGCACCTCATTGCCCCTACACACCTCAAATGGACAGGGGAACCTCAACGGTGAGGTGGGAACAAGAATAAGCTTCAGTCTCTTAGCTCTGCTCCTTGGTGCACTTGAGCAGTACACTTTACAACCTTTCTTAATAAAACCTCAATAATCAGATTAAAGAGGAAACTGTAACTTCTGCTGAAAAGAAAGAGAAAGCAGAAATGGGCAACAAGAATGATGCATATGCCAAATTTCCTAATAGAAGCCTAAACAGAAGAAAGGTGGACACAAATTAGACTTAAGTCAGATCCATGATGACATATGAATTAATCCAAATAAAGGCTGAGAACATAAACTGACATACAAATTTGTGCATTCACTAAAAGAAAGCCAGCTGGGATCAAAGAATACAAGGTTTGAGGATTCTGTAATGTGTCTATGGCCCAGACAAGTGCTGTGTAAGAATGGATGGACACGTTTCCATCCCTTACCCTAGCTTTAGGTCAAGGAAGATGGTCAACTTTTCAGTACGTATGGATCAGAGACTAGAACAAAAGGAGCCTACTTCCTCAATGACTTCTGAAGCAGGAAATAAGCTTAGCTCCTTCTATTGTCAACAAGACAATGACACAAATCATTTTTACCAAAGAGAACAAACCCTATGTCCCCTAAATAGTTACAATGATTAAAAGAAATTATAGCTTTCCAGTTTAAAAGTTTAATTTTACATGATCACCATCCTTTAGAAAGATAAATTTACTAAGAGGTAAAACTTGATCTCAAAATTCATGTGTAAGGGACTTCCCTGGCAATCCAGTAGTTAAGACTCCACGCTTCCATTGCAGGGGTGCAGGTTCGATCCCTGGTCAGGGAACTAATCCCGCATGCCGTGCAGTGCAGCCAAAAATTTTAAAAAAAGAAAAAATTCATGTGTGAGCAAGCTTTAAGAAATAAGCCAATAATAACCAAAATCTCTTCAAAGATGTCTTTAACATTAAAATCAAACCAGATTTTCATAACTAACATAAGATCCATAAAAGTACAAAGGGTTTCGACAGAAGAAAAGGGCTTAATGAAATCCTATCTCAAAAAGCAGAGACCCTAGGGCTTCCCTGGTGGTGCAGTGGTTGAGAGTCCGCCTGCCGATGCAGGGGACACGGGTTCGTGCTCCGGTCTGGGAAGATCCCACATGCCACGGAGCGGCTAGGCCCGTGAGCCATGGCCGCTGGGCCTGCACGTCCGGAGCCTGTGCTCCACAACGGGAGAGGCCACAACAGTGAGAGGTCCACATACCGCAAACAAAACAAAAAAGCACAGACCCTAAAAATTCTTTATCAGGGATCTTCATGTGTTGACAGCTAATAAAACCACGCTTAGATTACTTAGCTACAGTGAACTAAAACTCGTTCCAAATAATGACCTACAGCACAACATACTCACAGATTTAATATCCTTTCAATACAAAAACAGAACTATCCACTATTAACATTTTTAAATATCAAAATAATTATGATAATCAATCTAATATGTCATGAAATATAAAATGCATCATTATTTTATATACCACTAAGAGGGAGAAAAACAATGCCAATCAAACCATGACAAGCTAAAACAGCTGTAAAACTATCCCAATTTTAGAGATATTAAAATATGAAAAAAGTATGTCTTAGAATAGATGTTTGCTCATATAAGTGATAAAGTTAAACATATGACAAATCAAATTTATTTGGTGAACTATTTTAAAAAAGGCTAAGTTTAAGGCATGTGGAGGACACTGGGAAAAAAAAACAAAATAAAATGAGATGTTCCTCCATTTTTCCCTTAGTTTAACTTGAGAACATGAGGCTTAACTTGAGGTACAGTGGAATGTGGGGGGAAATAATGCAGGTTCTTGATTAAAAATGTCAAGTTTCAGGTGCTGAAAAAACTAAAAGCTGAAAAAAGAAAAAAGGACTATCTCTGAATAATTACATAAAAGGAGTTAAGAAATTCAACATAATCAAGTTGGTATACAGGATGCAAACTGACAGACTTCAAAAAGTGTTACATAAAATCACTATCAGGGCTTTCCTGGTGGTGCAGTGGTTGAGGGTCCGCCTGCCGATGCAGGGGACACGCGTTTGTGCCCCAGTCCAGGAAGATCCCACATGCCGCGGAGCGGCTGGGCCCATGAGCCATGGCCGCTGAGCCTGCGTGTCCGGAGCCTGTGCTCCGCAACGGGAAAGGCCGCAACAGTGAGAGGCCCGCATACCACAAAAAAAAAAAAAAAATCACTATCAAATCCTTCTGTAAACATTATTTCCAAAGTGAGTATCTAAATAAGCATAGTAATTCAATTGATGAAATGCAGTGCTTAATGCGGAATGTTTTTCATGCCTCAAACACTTAAAATGTTATCTCAAAAAAAAAGGATGCTTAAAAAACAAACAAATGGGACAGAATTAAACTTAAAAGCTTTTGCACAGCAAAGCAAACCATCAATGAAACGAAAAGACAACCTACTGAATGGGAGAAAATATTTGCACGTGATTATGACTCATAAGGAGTTAATATCCAACATATATAAAAAGCTTATGCAACTCAACATCAAAAAAACAAACCACCCAAGTAAAAAACTGGCAGAAGAAATGAACTGACATTTTTCCAAAGAGGAAATGCAGATGGCCAACAGGCACATGAAAAGATGCTCAGGGACTTCCCTGGTGACGCAGTGGATAAGACTCCGTGCTCCCAATGATGGGGGCCCAGGTTCGATCCCTGGTCAGAGAACTAGATCCCATATGCATGCCACAACTAAGAGTTCGCATGCCACAACTAAGGAGCCTGCCTACTGCAACTAAGACCTGGTGCAACCAAATAAATACATAAATATTTTTTTTAAAAAAAGATGCTCAGCATCACTAATCATTAGGGAAATGCAAATCAAAACTACAATGAGTTATCACCTCACAACTGTCAGAATGGCTATCATCAAAAAGAACACAAATACAAATGTTGGAAAGGATGTAAAGAAAAGGGAGCCCTCCTACACTGTTGATGGGAATGTAAACTGGTGTAGCCACTGTGGCAAACAGTATGGAGGTTTTTCAAAAAATTAAAAACAGAACTACTATATGATCCGGCAATTCCACTCCAGAGTATACAAAGAAAACAAAAACACTAATTCGAAAAGGCATATGCACTCCAATGTTCACAGCACATTAGTTACAACTGCCAAGATATGGGAGCAACCTAAGTGAATGGATAAAGAAGGGGTGTGTGTGTGTGTGTGTGTGTGTGTGTACACACACACACACACACACACACACACAATGGAATACTGCTCAACCACAGAAAAAGGGTGACATTTTGCCATTTGTAATAACATGGATGGACTTGGAGGGTATTATGCTAAATGAAATAAGTCAGAGAAAGACAAATACTGTATGACATCACTTAGGTGGAATCTAAAGAACATAACAACGAGTGAATATAACAAAAAAGAAACTGACTCACAGATATAGAGAACAAATTAGTGGTTACCAGTGGGGAGAGGGAAGGTGGAAGGAGGGGCAATAAAGGGGTAGGGGGTTAAGTGGTACAAACAATGAGGTTTAAAATAAGCTGCAAGGATATATTGTACAACATGGGGAATACAGCAAATATTTTATAATAACTATAAATGGAGAATAATCTTTAAAAATTGTGAATTACTATATTGTATAGCTGTAATTTATATAATATACATCAACTATACTTCAAATTAATTAATTTTTTTAAGAGGATGCTTAGGATTCCATTAACTTCAATCTTCACCATGAATCTAAATAAAAATGCCTAGAAATACTTTACCTTCACTTAGAAATATATTCAGAAAAAGCATAAATATTCTCCCTTTTAACCTATTAATGCAGACTGAAGGAAGCTCTCCAGGCCTACATTTCTCTATTTTTCTACCTTTGGACCATCAGTCCAAAGTTGTTTAAAGAAAGAGAGATTCACTTACATGACTAGCAGCATTTCTTAAAGAAGCAATAGTATTTTCCTGAACTTTAGCAAGCCTGCAAGAAAAGAAATATATAGAAATATAGTTATCATTACTATAGAAAAAAAAAATTTAGTAAAGAAGTTAACTACATTTTAAACAATGGACATAGTACTTATTCTCTATTTTGAGGCTAACTTTGCCATCCCCAAAATAAGACTGTGACCATGACTTAGTTGGTGTGTGCCTTCATTCCATAAATCAAGCTCTAACAATTTTAGGTATTTACAAGCTGAATACAGATATATCCTATACCACCCCCTACCTCCCCAAGTGAGGTGACCAGTTAAGGAAAACAATCCTTTGCAATGGGCATGAAGTAGTGGAGAAACTTGCTCCCTGCATTGAAGCCTCAGGTGACTTGATACTGGCAGACCAGGGAAGGGTGGAAAAAGGCAGACACACCAACAGGGTGAAAGAACGGAAACTGTACTGAGAACTGGTGAGGAAACTAAGACCCTGAGAGAACAACATGCTGAAAGTCAGGACCACAACACAGACACACTGATATCATCAGGCTGACTGCATCAAGCTCTCCCCTCCTGGCTTTCTAGTTTTAATGTCTCTCTCATCAATTCAGCAGAATACTAAAAAGACTGACCAGAATCTTACAAGAGAGTTAGTCTCTAATTAATTTGAACTGGAAACCCCAATTACCAAATTACATTTAAATCCCAGGGTAATAATTAAAAGGATCGTTTGACCTTTTAGTTGGTCAAACCTATTTAACCTTATCAAGCATGAGCTACCAAATGCTAGTACTACTCAAATATTCAACCTACTGAGCAGTTGTTGTAGAATTTCCTGCACCTCGATGTCCAACATCCAATGGTATTCTTGGCTTCCAATACTTGGAAAATGAAGATTTCATGTCACAATTGTATCCTGGTAACGGCTTAATAATTATATAGTCAACTTTCATATGAAAAAAGGGGGAAGGGAAATAAAGACAATTAAAAAGGCTATGATGAGCTCAATTACACTTAAAAACCACTCAAAACAGCTTTATCAATCGATCAAATAGAAAGAAATCAAGTCAAAACGCATTCAAATTAAAGCTTCCAGAAAATTAGATATGTCTTTATTGTTACTGTATTTGTTAATATTCTAAAACAATTTATTAATTCTTTACCATTCTCAAAAGCTCAATTTGAAACTAATTGAAATCCTAACTTAATCTGCTTATTTGTAAAGGGTCACCCTGCTTCTCCAGGCTTACCTCTCACTTTGCCTATTGTTTTTCTGGAATTTCTGCTCATGATGGGAAGAGTAAGGATTCCAGCACTCTTCCCACTCTCTGCAATGGTGGATGATAAGAGGCACGCTGTACCCACATGTCCAGGAAGAGTGTCGCCCTGAACTATGTGTTCACTGAGATCTTCCTGAAAAATGAGGTTAAGAATAACCCAAATTCTTATACTTCAATATTTTCCATTTAAAGATCAAAAGACATCCTTTAAAATCAACTCAGAATCTATGGAGGAAGATCAGTATGAAACACAACCAAATTTATATTCAGGTACTTTAGATAGCTTTGTTGTAATGAGTAACACATTTTCTTTTAGTATATAAAGATATTTAGTATATAGTATATTTAAGATTTTATGTGTTACTTTATTGATCAAAACTGTTGATTTGCACTTCTGATACTCTAACATGTATTAGGCGAATATAAAGCTCAGACTGAAAGTTTCTAAGTACTTTTACATTCCAAGACTAAGATATACCTGTAGTGACTTTTAATGTATAGTTTATTCTTTAAAAATGCATCTACACAGATGACACAGAGGGATAGGACACCAAATACTCAACTTTGAGATTATACAGCATATTTCATCCACCTAGTCTATGAATAAATTTGTATTTCCAAAACTGCTAACCAAATGAAAGGGAAGTTAGGCTGCTCAAGAGATTATTAAGAGGTAGGTACTAAAAGAACAAGGAAATGTTCAACCAAAACCTCATATTTTTAGAATAAAAGTCTCCCAGATCTTATTAATTAGGCAAGATCTAATTATAAGGTTATAACTTTATTATAAGTGTTACTTACTGGATTCTAATCCATCCTGAATTTTGCTTTTTTAAGAAACAGTGGCTAGGTGCTACTGTTGGGCAAGGAATATTCCCTACTCTCAAAAAGCTAAACTCTAATCTAGTGGAAATGAGAGTGGAAACACCAAAGAGCCAGGACCTTAGGGGAGGACCCAGTGTTATTCGTGAGGAGCAGCTGAACAGCCCATAAGCAGAGAGCTCTAGTGTAAAGTGGCACAAGCAGCTCTGGAAAGTTGGCAGCACAGACTCTGAATAACCTGGCACAATTTTCATAGCAACTATTTTTTCTTACATATTTATACTATCAAGTAAAGTTGCAAAAATGGGTCCACTGTTACAATGAATTCTTATAAAATGCTTCAATAAACCACAGACTTCAGTCATAAAGGACTCAATCATGCTAGTTACATCAGTTTGCCACCAAAAGTTACACAGCCTGCACTTCTCTCTATCCTTGGAAGCTCCTCTGGATACAATTCATTTATATTTAGAATAGACACAGACATCAAGACATCTGGTCTTGATTTAAAACATCAATTCTGAATTCTGCAGCCTGTGGAATGAAACCCCATTCACAGAAAGATAGACAAAATGAAAAGGCAGAGGACTACGTACCAGATGAAGGAACAAGATAAAACCCCAGAAAAACAACTAAATGAAGTGGAGAAAGGCAACCTTCCAGAAAAAGAATTCAAAATAATGATAGTGAAGATGATCCAGGACCTCGGAAAAAGAATGGAGGCAAAGATCGAGAGGATGCAAGAAATGTTTAATAAAGACCTAGAAGAATTAAAGAACAAACACCTAGAAGATTAAAGAACAAACAAACAGAGATGAACAATACAATAACTGAAATGAAAAATACACTAGAAGGAATCAATAGCAGAATAACTGAGGCAGAAGAACGGATAAGTGACCTGGAAGACAGAATGGTGGAATTCACTGCCACGGAATAAAATAAAGAAAAAAGAATGAAAAGAAATGAAGACAGCCCAGGAGTCCTCTGGGACAACATTAAATACACCACCATTCACATTATAGGGGTCCCAGAAAGGTAAAAGAAAGAAAGGACCCGAGAAAATATCTGAAGAGATTACAGTGTAAAACTTCCCTAACATGGGAGAGTAAATAGCCATCCAAGTCCAGGAAGCACAGAGAGTCCCAGGCAGGATAAACCCAAGGAGAAACATGCCGAGACACACAGTAATCAAATTGACAAAAATTAAAGACAAAGAAAAATTATTGAAAACATCAATTCTGAAGTTCTCAATTATAATTTTAATAGTACCTGAATCTGTCAACTCTTGCGTTTTTAAAATCTGCTAACATGTATAGAGGAGTAACATCTAAAAAGTTGTATGAATCATGCATTTATACAAATTAACCTATGATAAAAATCAAAGCATATGTAAAAATAAGCTCTTGTCTGCGTTGTCTCTCACCCCTCTCAGTGAAATATACTCACCTCAAAAAAATCAAATATTAGTTCCAGGTTATCTGGTTCCATTGTCTGTATACTATACTCTGTCCAACGATCAGGCTGTAAGCCATACCCACACTCCGGCTGTGAATGCCTGCACTTGAACTCATTGTCGCTTATTAAGGATATCTCCAGACTATTGGACATTTTGTGAAGAACAGTGGGAGATACCCTATCATCGTCATCTTCCTCCAGACCCTCTAGTGTCAACTTTACCCTACATAAAAGGAAAAAATAATGAAATGCAAAAAGTGAAAAAGAAGGAAAATCCATATAAATGTTACCAAAACATTAAATTTAAAAATGCTCCTTGTATATGTTAAACCCTCAAATAAAAATATTACGCAGACTACACATACTATAGGTTAAGGCATTAGTTATACTTTATAAAATAGTGATTTTTTTATCTCCACACATTTCTGCAAAGTATTAAAATGAGATAAATGCTCATTATGCCTAAGGCTGTTTTCATTAATTCTTTAGGTTTTTTAAAATGAATCTAAAAGGGCATTTACTATTAACCATTTATAATTGGCTATCTCAATTTCTTATGAGAAGTTTCACAAATATATATATAAAACAAGTACAAATTTGAACCATATTCTGTTAGTGTGCATTAAAAGACTGTTAGAGTTCGTAGTTGTAAATTTTTAAATTTCCTCTTTCTTCTCACCACAGTGAGTCCACGTACTTTGTGAACAGTACATCATTAAAGAAAACTATTGTATTAAATATATATATTTGCATGTATTCATGGTTTTTATGTATGTATATTTATATGTATGTACCTTTTTAATGAAACAAATGAATAAAAAAATAAACCAAGAGTCTAAAACTCTTACAGACTCCACAGCAATGAAAACAAAATACAAGTTACCCAAGCTATTGGGTCACAAAGACTAGTTTACTCCCAATGAGAAGCAATTAGTTGCACACAGCACTTGTAATGCCAAACAGTCAACTCAATTCTAGAATATTTCTTGCACCAACTGGAATGTACATAGATTAAACAACTTTAATACCAGTGATGTAGAAGCAACGTTATTGTACAGAATACAGCTGCGCTAGTAAAACTTTTCATTCTAGATTTAAATGAGATCCACTTAATAATACAAGTAACAGAACTGTATTAGTGAGGCCTGCTCTCTCCGAATGACGCTGCTGCCTTCAACCACCGTGCAGACTTGCCTCATAGGCACACACTCTGAAACCTTCCAGAGGGGATATGAACACAGGTTATTCAATTAGTAATAAGGTTCCGTAATCATACTGTAAAACCAAAAGCAGCACCACTTTAATAATCCAAACAAAAATGATCATCTCTTCTCTCCAAACTTTTAGGAACAGTTCTGAACAACTGATTTTGTTGGTCAGCCTGAAGGAACAAACATTCTCTACCAGGACATATGAAAAGCGACCACAAGTGGATAGTAATGAACAAGCAAGGAAGAAATGGAAGATTAAAAATGGCTATTCCAGGGACTTCCCTGGTGGTCCAGTGGTTAAGATTCCACGCTCCCAAAACAGTGGGCAGGGGTTCGATCCCTGGTCAGGCAACTAGAATCCTGCGTGCCATAGCCCCCCCCCCCAAAAAAGGCTAACCTACAAATAGCAATGTGCATCTATGCCCCCCCAAAAAAATCAAGTTTAAAGGGATCTATGAAAGAATTTAGCTCTAAATGAACTAAACATTAAAGGTTTTACTCAAATAGCTATATAAATGTTATAGTCTATCATAAGTAACATTGCTTTCCAAGTTCTGGTGGAATCAAGCGAAAGAGAAACTTGTGTTGTTGAAAATGTGGTGGTAATGAGATAAAACATCATGTCTAGTGTTTTATTTAAAATTTAAATGCTGTTGCTAAGTTTTTAAAAGTCCTGATAAACCTGCAGATAAATTTATTTTCTAGCCACTGAAGGCTTAACCTATTGATAATATGAATTTTGGGGGAAAAAGATGGTCAAAACAACATTGGTTTCTAGCTATGCACAATTATTTCAGTAGGAATCAGTCACTTAATTTGTAGAGCCCAACTAAGTATGGTTATAAAAATCTTCCAGTTTAAGCTTAAGCAATACAATAATATAATCAATCACTATATAAACAAGAACAGTACAGGACTCAGGATGCGTGTACAATGCAATCAGAACCCCATTAATTATCTATTAATTTTTTTTTTTTTTTTTGGCCACACCGCAGCATGCAGGATCTTAGTTTCCCAACCAAGGATCGAACCTGTTCTCCCTGCAGTGGAAGCACAGAGTCCTAACCACTGGACTGCCAGGGAATTCCCTCTATTAATTTCTTATAGTCAAAGAAAAAATAAATCCTAATAAGCCCAACCAACCAAGGCTTTATCTTCTACTGCTACTTTTATTTCAAGGTCTTAGGCTAATAAAACACTTTACAGCGGTTAACACAATTTATTTGCTTCTTTTAACATGTAAATAAAATATTCAGTTATTTATGACTAACTGGTTAGAGAATCTCTGTGATCAAATGGATCTTGCAGATCAGCCACGTGGTCCAATTACCTAGGTTTTTCAGAAGCAAAGCAGAGGCCTAGAAAAGCTAATGAACAGAGGCAAGGTACACCCAACACTCTTTACTCACAGAATAGCCAATGGAAAGGGCTGTGAAGTGTTACCCACCCTTTCCCTTATGTATTTTATTACTGGTATAGGTAAGTACTATAATATTTTCAGCAGTTATTGTAAAACATTTATGGATTTACAAACTGCAACATCATTATCAATTTTATTCTGAAGATAATAAGTATTACTATTAATTACTTCAGTTACTGAAAATGGCCCTTTCAACCCAGCCCTGACATTTTGTCAGAAAAAGCTGCATAACGTATCAAGACTTAGAACTCTCAGTCCCAAAGTTATAAAAATTCAAATGATAGGGTTGCCTCTGTCGTTGAGAAATCAGTTCACTCAAAGATATAACATGGTAGGGCTTCCCTGGTGGCACAGTGGTTGAGAGTCCGCCTGCCGATGCAGGGGACACGGGTTCATGCCCCGGTCCAGGAAGATCCCACATGCCGCGGAGCGGCTGGGCCCGTGAGCCATGGCTGCTGAGCCTGCGCGTCCTGAGCCTGTGCTCCACAACGGGAGAGGTCACAACAGTGAGAGGCCCGTGTACCACAAAAAAAAAAACACAAAAAAGCCCCACATATACATGGTGACATTACAGAAAAATTAAGTTACTTACTATTCTGTTATTTATACAAAGCTTGACACCTAAATCTTCTTAAATTAAGATTAAATTAAACTAACCTGGAACTGCTATGGTAACTGTGACCTTCTTAACGGAAAAGTTTCTCGTTTTCAAGCCACCGGAAAATTTAGGACACTGAAGTATATTTCCATTTTTCTCTGTTCATGCCATTCTCCCTTCATTTAGCTCAAAATCATTTCGTTATGTCAATTTTAAAACAAAATATTTATTGCTACACTAAGAAATTTTAAATGGTAGAAACTACAAAGATAGTAAGCCTAGAAATCACTTATCTAAGTAAAAACAAAATTTTCTTGTTTCCAATTTGGAGATTAAGACTAACATAAGTACATTTAACTGTAGCAATCTTCAGGCAGGGAAGCAGTTCACTCTCACAAGACACCGCATTTATTAGAAAATGTGACATTATCTGTGTTTATTTTCTTAGTTTATACACATAAAGGCTATAACCAGATGGATCAGAAATCTACACCATTAGTGAAAATAAATAGGCTAAGTAACAAATACACATGGTCATACCTAAATCTAGATTTTTTTAATTTTTTCTTGGTTATTGAGACAGGAGGTTTCTCAGAATAATGCAAACGTAATCTGATTTCAGTCTGACACGTCAGCCATCCAGAATCCAGAGTCTCAACACCATCTGGCAAAGTAAATATGAAGAACAGTAATTAATATACATATTTTTAAAGCCAATCCAATAAGTACAATATATATTGACAATTCTAGTTCACATTCCGTTTAATATACTCAGGTTATCTATCACTGGTATTTCTCTCCAAAGCAAATATATAAGTAGTCTTACTTGTCATTGAAAAAGAACTTTTATATCAAGTAGGAGGGAAAAGTTAAATGAACATTAACAACTAGCCAAACTTTAGCACTAAAGTAAATTAAAATACTCTTGTTGAATATATTATTGAAGTAATACAAATCTATCTCAGAAAGAATACATATTGCAAGATGGCTTCTCACCTAGCATTTGTTCCACTGGCAGTGGATCACTACTACACTTCCAAAGTTTCACATGAAATATTCAGCTGAAACTAGTTATTCCACTAGTGCTGGCAGCGTAGATATGAGGTGGTAATAACAAAACAAATGTATTCTCTGTTTACATATTCTGCCATAGATAAACTGCATGATTGTGATAACACTGTTAGCACTGTTTAACTTGAAGTTTCTTACTAACAAAGGTAATAACATTTTCATAAATACCAGGGAGCTGACAACTGTTTTGGACCTAAGTTCTTCATCAAGAGAACTTCAAAAAAAAAAATCAAGAAGCTTTTCTCCTTAGGTATGATTTCATAACTATCAAATTTCATACATGAAGAGAAACCACTACCATCTCTTAATTTTAAACTGTTTTCAGAAATGGACAGAGTTGGAGAAATGGCTTTCTATCCTGAAGGCCAACTAACGCTGAATTTAGGAAGATGATGACAACAGCAACAGATGACGAAAGAAATGCCATCCGTTTATAACCATGCATAGTAACTAACATATAATAGAAGGATATAATGTCATCATTACAGTTGAAGAAATGAGAAAACAACTTCTCCATTAAAAAAGCTCTCCAAAACATGTAGCATAAATTTTGTGTAGTCTCTAAAACACTAAATAAAACTATTCGAGTATGTTAGACTACCTTATGATGTGATATAAATAATCCCAAACAAAATCAAGAAAAATAAGTTAAATTCCTGCCCAAATACTGCAAAAGCATGTACATTTCTTAAGTGGATAAACATATGTACTTAGTAAAACCACAACCAAAACATTCAGGCCCTATTCCTTCCTGTACTCAACAGGAATGCAAACTGGTTATGAGCAATTATCTCTGGTTCACAGTCAATGCAAGCACACATTCTGTCCACCCCCTTTACACCTTTTGACTCCTACAGTATAGTATCTAAAATGAAAATGCAGTTTAGCATGATAATGCTGATACACTGTGAGAATTCCAGTCATTGAAGAAAAAACTTGAATCCTTAGGATAAAGTATTTACTGATGCAGAAAGTATATGAATGCATATTCCACTGTAAATTAATTGTTTAAATACTCAGCCATAATTACTAGAACATTCTGCTACTTAATCTTGATTTTACTATAAATGCACATACAAACACAAAATGCACAAACATAGCTTATGAGTAACATTTCACACTTTAAATGTTGAGAACAATTAACATCATTTTCAAACATAGTAGTGTTAAGTGATGATATAGTAACAGTTAAGTACAATACTTTTAAATTGATTATATTAATTCATATACCTAAAGTCAACAGCCAAATAAAAACTAAAAAATAAATAAAATTTTAAAGCATAAGAAGTATACTGGAGGGAATTCCCTGGCAGTCCAGCGGTTAGGACTCTGCTTCCACTGCAGGGGGTGTGGGTTCAATCCTCCTGGTTTGGGAACTAAGATCCCACAAGTCACGTGGCATGGCCCAAAATAATAATAATAATACTGGAAACTATTATTTAACAGAATGCATTTGTTTTTTGGATCTAGTCTTCTAGTCTCTATTTTCAATATCATACTGTCATATTTCCCTGTGCTGTTTCTAATGAAATGTAAGGTAACATCTCAACCATGTGAATAAAAATTTTCAAAACTCAGTCTCACTTACTGTGGATTCCAAATTGTCCATCGTCAATAATAATTTCACTTTCTAAAATTGAAGGAAAATAGAAAATCTAGTTAAAATTCATGATGTATATACAGAATGAACAATTGAGAAATTACCTACCTTAAGGATTTTTTAAAAAATTAATTTAGAATTTAAAAGCAGCCCAAAGTGAATAAGCATATTTATTGTAGCCCTCAATAAAGAAATCCCTTTTAAGGAGGCTATCAAACAATAATGGTTCTTATATTCATGGTGATTATTCACAATGTTGTAAGGAAGAGAAAGAAAACTCCTCAGAGAGGTGCTCTAGAGGCACTGGGACAAATGTTTATACCAACCAATGCATGAGACTGACAAGTTGCTGGACAACAATATCTCCTGGTTGATTTTTCAAACCAAAGGTCTTGGCACAATTAAAATGCTTATTCTTACGTAGTGCGTATTCTGAACTTACCTAAAATATAATGCTCCTCAAACCCCAACTATTCTCTATAGCCAACTAAAAGCTTTTTAAACAGCATAAACTTACCTGTATATATAGAGCTATGAGGAATTACCAAAAAGTAAGTGTTTGCACATTGCCTCCTAACAGAAATTTCAACTAAATGAGAAAAGCTGTTAAGCCCCACCCTCTGAGTAAAATACTAATTATCTTCCCTGCTATTTCCTTTCCCAGTTTACTTTAAACATAAACCTGAATTTGTTAAAATAAGTGTGACAGTTCCCAATAAAGATTCTCTGGTATATTTCACACAGTTCTTAAGTTCAGAAGTTTTATTTTCCAAAAGTATAAAATACATTTATTAAAAAGACCAGAAACAAAATCATCCTACTTTCTCAAAATAAGAAAATATATTTAACTGCAAGATGCTTCAAAATGCAATTTTTTAAATATTCAATTCCTAATAATTTCCAACCTCAGTATGGCACTCTTTTAATTCTAAAGTACACTACATAAAAATTCTAAATATACTATCAAAAATGTATTACAAAAATGTATATACAAAAAGAAAATCCAATAAAGAGGATGGAATGAGATAGCTGTTTAAACAAGATGTGTCCTTGCTATATACAGGGTAAAGCAGAATCTCTCACTACTTTCTAATCTAAGCTAGTAAATAACAAGCCATTTATTCTTTAAATTCTAATTTTCTCTGGAAACTAAAACAGAGTTTTCAGCACTAAGTCAATTTATAGATGAAACCAAGTAGGTAATTTAATGTATGTGAAAAGAACTTCAAATTTTAATCTCAGTATGGAAAAGGAAATTCAAAAATACTTGTATGAAGAGAAATGCCATTTTTAGGCACAAGAAAACTAAATAACGTTTAAACAAACAAACAAACAAAAATTATCTGAATAGCAACTTTAACATAGCCAGCAGGGTATTGGGGGAAAATGTCTGCTACAACCAAGAAATCTGAATTCATTCATACAAGTTTATTCAAGTATTTACTAGTTTAAAAAACACACACAAATAGAATAACTTATTCTATTACTATTCAAAGTTAAAAATGTAAGAATCATTGTTTTGGATTAATTCTTTCCTCAAATGTTCTAAGTTCTCTGAGCAAGTAATATCAAAGCCACGGATGGATGCTCAGTTAAAAAAAATGCTATTTTATAAACTTTTGTAACTACTCCAAATATAAATATATATTCTACCATAAACCCATCTAATTCAAGAAATTAAAAATAACTAGGCAAGCATTTCTAATAAAGTTTATGAAGAAAGGCAATTAAGAACTGTTTAGTTTTGAAAGTAAGACCCATGATATGCTCAGTGAAACTTGTAGTACTGACAATGCATTGACCTTAAACTTTAAAATAAATATTTATTAAATCCCACTAAGCCATTGTGCAGCATATTAGTAACTTTATGCATATGCCTCAAACAGATGCAGTTAATGCCCATACCTAAAGGGGTTATTGATCGTGGTTGTAGATGAGTCTCCCACTTGTGAACTATGACTTGACATGGACCACCGATAGTCTGCAATTTAAAAGTTAAACGTCTGCAATAATTTCTTGTATCTTATTTTCTACCCATGATGCCATTAGATGTTTGTGGCCTAAGTCTTATACTAATTATGAAACCAAGAGATTCATCTTGTTAATATCAATATTATATGCGAAAAATCAGGAATGTACCAGGTCAAAAAACATGATGAATGCTGGAAGAAAATGAGGGTGAGGCAGTAAACAAAAATAAGATGAACTGGCAAATAAAACCATTTAAAACCCATTCTTAAATCTGCCTACAATACTCAGTTTTAATCTTTAACTGATACTCTGTCGTAAGTTAAAGTTAACAGCAAATATACTTTATGTTTGGTATGTCGGAAGTCAATGAAGTATTACTGGAAGACTGAAGTAACTCCTCAAGTGTTCGGAAAAAGCCTAAACTCTCTGATAGTAGAAATACTGAGAACAAATACTTCAAGATCAATTATCACAAGTTACTCAAGGAACTAGAGGGCATAATTAAGTCCTTCATTACATATATTTAACTAGTAAGTAGGTAACAGGAAGAATATCAGATTCTCGTATTTTAGTAACCAGTGTTTCTAAGGAGCACAGGAAGCCCTTTCCTTTAGGAAAGGACACATGCATGGGTAAATCTGAAGAACAAGTTTGATTAAAGGGGAATGAACATCCAGTTTTACTCTTACTGCCTTAAAGTTTATAAATTCATACAGTGTGAAAAATTTTAATACTGTCTTCTGTTATCAAATTCTCTTACTAAAAAAGAAAATAAAGCTTTATGTATTGTTGATAATGTCTACAGCAATTTAAACGCAAGAATGAACTACCACAAGGATTCTCTTGTGTGTTCCTAAAGTACTGAAGTATATGAAGTGTTTCCTAATTTTCCTTGAAGTATTTAAAACAAAACCCTACACTTGTCTAATTAAACTTATGTGCCAAAATACAATCCTTAAATACATATTTTAAAAGAAAATTTTCAAACTATATCCTTACAAGGTATTTTTTTTCTTCTTCTGAAGAAATTTAGTAAAATACAGAGAAGCAAAAAGAGACAAAAATCACCCATTATCACACTACTTAGGGATAATCACTATCAATATTTTCACTTATCTTTAAACCCTTGTCTAGGCACATATATACTCTTAAGTCTGGAACATATAAGCTTCTCTCTTTATTACATCTGTAGATGACATTAAATACTCTTCTATAACATTTTATAGGATTTCAATATTGATTTTATTTAATAACAAATGAGCCAAATGATAACAAATAAGTATGTAACAAATTAAGCAAGAGATAATTCTGTCATTTAAAATAACCAGAGGTTAAAATCCTTTTTTAAAACTTGCAAACTTTTGAAGATTGAAAACTAAAATTGCATTAGATATACATTCAATTCCTTAATCCTGGGATAATACAGGAACTCATTTTCTCTAGCTGAATACATCCTTGTTATAAGGGTTCACTTGTGAATTGATAATAAACTGTGTAGACATTTTTAAAAATGTAAATGTGAAAGTACTAATCTTAAAATATGGTGAATTACGCTAAAAAAACAAGAAACATCTGATCCTGCATCTGCTAGACGTTTTTTACTATAACTTTTTGCTGTCACTTTTTTGAATTTGTTTTCACACATCAAACTTTCTAACCCTCAAAAGATACAAATGTATATAATAAAAATAGGAATGTTTCTTAGCAATAATGGGCAACCAGAAATAACTAATCTATTCCCTTCTTCCACCCCTCCCATGTCCCCTGCACTCCCCTCAAAAAAAAAAAAAAAAATCCTCTTTGCTACAAAAGTGGTGTAGATCCATATTCTTATAAAAGTTACTAATCAAATGTGACTTGAAAGGGTGCCATGAACATAATAGTAAATATCAGCAGGGATTAGAAGTGGGTAGAAGAAAGGAGAGACTTTGTTTTTGTTTTAAGTTTTTGTTTTAATTCAGGTATCAGGGGAATTTCACAAAAAGTGTTGATTACAGTATCTATACTTAATCATGTAAGAATAGTCCTGTGGATTAAACACTTGAGAGGGAACATATTTTAGCAGTAATTTTTAAAACTCCACTCCTGTTTACAAACCCAGTAACCATAGCATAAAGCTAACTAGGCTTGAACAGAATGGAGTCTTGAGGAGCAGTCCAAAGGGTCAATTCAACAGATGGCTTATAATTGTGTCTACTGGCGTTCACACTACAAATTCATGGTTGGTACATAAAATGTGATAATATTGACAAATGAACCAAATTTTAAAACACACTGAATTTCCAAAATTGTTGTGACTACTTTATTAAACTTTAGTAGGTAATCTTAAATTTTAGCTTACCAATGTTCTTTAAAACAAAAAAAAAACCTTAACACCTGAGCATTGGGAAATTAAAGATCTTAGCAATGATTCCAAAACATGCAATCCTTTTTAATATGCTAAATGCAGTAAGTCATTCTTCAAGATCTTAGGCAAAAAACAAGAGTTCCGTTCTGTAAGACTGCCACAATTTTAAGCACTTTGGAGACAAAAGTAACAATATCAGTCCAAGACAGTACTCCACTAACAGGACTGGTAGAGTTATTTCACATTTTAGCATGTATTAAATCAGAAGATTGCTGGAATGTTTCTCATACAAAAAACCTGTTTCTACAAAAAAGTCATAATGACTGCTTTCTTAAACAGTTATTGATTGACATCACTCAGCTATATCAAGCACTGAGAAAAAGAAACAAGATTATATAAGAGGTAGACTGGGGTTTTTGTTTTTAACAGACCACCAAGCAAAACTATCACTATCATGGAATATCACTGCTTTCAAATATCATAAAAACTGTTAAGCGTAAACTGTAAAAATTTCACTGTTTCCTTTCTACGATTTTGAAAAAAATGGGAAAAAAATGCCCATGTGAAAGGGGCTCTGAATTTTTAATCTATGTCAGAGGCCAGAACCAGTTAGTTAAAAATCACTATTTTTAACAAGACCAGGAAGAAAAACGGTCACTTAGGAGTGAGTAAAGCAAAGAAGGCTAGGCCGACATACATCTCTCAGATGGTTCAAATTCATAGTTAACAGCTGAGGGTATTTAGCATGCAGAAGAATTTTATTAAGAAACCACTGTACAAAATGACAACCTGGGCTATTACGAAAATAAACAATTGTCTGCCTACCAGATGACTGATTCTTTTGTTAAAGGATTTAAATAAAAATCAAGGGACGTTAAGAACAAGGTAAAAGAATTTGTAATGAATCTAATTATGAGTGAATGTTAACACCTGTAAAAATTAAAAGCAGATGTTACTGAAAAATAAGCTATTTCACTGAAATGAATGAAAAATTTCAAAGACAATATAATTAAAAAGTGGCTAACATCTCAGTATGAGACAACAATCCCTAATTCCAGCCACAAATAAAAAGGGGTGAACATGGATTAAAAAATGTTTAAATTACACATTAATTCAAAAATTATCTTTGGTGAAGATATGAAATTAATGGGTTATCTGCAGACTCACAGCAATGTTTCCATTCCAGGAATATCTACTACTTTTGTTTGCTATGTTTAAATAAGATAATATTTGTCACCTGTAAAAAATTATTTTAGAATTTAATATATTAACACCTTATTCTAATTCTACAAAGCATAAGAAGATACAGCTGTGAGAAATTAAAGAGAAAAAGGACTTCAAGAGTCTTTAACTTCTAAACTAAAAGGAATATGCCAGAAAGAGCAAATTACGGAAGAGAAATTATGAATGGTAAAATTTTATTCATAGAAAAATTTTAGCAATGGAAGGGATGTAAGAAATCTATAGTTCAAACCCTTCATTTTATAGATGAGTAAGCTGAATTCTGAAGGTCAAGTGACAAGATCACAAGATTTTTAGCTTAGGTTCTACAACTGCTTGGATAACCTAAAACTTTTGACCCAGTAAAATTAACCTTATTACCCATTTCAGTTTTTCAATGCTTTCATAATCATTTTGCTTTCCAATCATTCTTTATATTCATAAAATATATACTCCAATAATTTACATCATTTCACGATTTAAGATTCCTTGCACATTAGTTCTATCATTTGACAATGCACAATTGAGACAAAGTTTCTAATTCTATTAAAAATTATGATTCATTTAAAAAGCGCCACCAACTTTAAAAAGAAGTGTCACTTTAAGCTGGCATGTGGGAAAAAAAAAACCTCTAGCCATATGCATGGGATTTTATGTGGCTATTTACTCTATTCCATGAAAAACATACTTACCATGGCAGCCCCTGCATCACACGGTACATGTGTACACGATACAGAGCACCTACTTAAAGAAACACACTCACCAACACATACTGTAAACTTTTGCAAGTATTACAAGGGGAAAAACTTGTTTCTTACTGTAAGCAGACTTCGTGCCAATTTTTTGGAAAAGGCATTTTGGAAGGATTTGCTGCTTTTGGTTACATTTTCAATGAAAAGAGAAAATACTGTAGGTTGGCTTAATTTGACCTGTGTTGACAACAGTCTTACTTTAGGAAACTACGCCCAAAGGACTCATGATTTTTCTTGTCCAAATGCCCCCGTAAGTAAAATTTAGTTAATTTCACATACCAGGATCCTCAAATATGCTTTCAAACTCACAAGTGCTATGATCTACATAACTCTGCACAAATGTTCACTTTATACTAAAGAACTTTGCCACAATGTACAACCCCTATGCCAAATAAATGATCTTTTCCTTAGTCATTAAAGTGAGACTATTGTCAAGATAAGCCAACATAATGATCAACTATAATGTAATTTAATTTTAATCACTGAGTATATTCACAATATATTCTTGGAATAAGAAACGTAATAGGTGCAAAAGACAGCTGAAGTGGGTTTGTCAGTTTTTCTCTTTTATATAATGGTGGCTAAGAGACTGAGGTAACAGTGGCTGCTTGCAATTTTTTTTTTTTACATGTAACAAGTATTCAAGGACCCCAAAGGGAAATAAATTTTTAAAAAGATCTAATCCATGTTTGCTTCCTAGACTCCTGCCTAAGCCCTTGTTCACATGCAGCCCAAAGTGTGCTCAAAGGTAAAAATCTGAAGGAAAATAATCCTTTCAGCAAATAAGTATCTTTAAAATAAAGAATCAACTTTTCTAAATATGAAAATGTTCCCAAAATAATAAATAAATCATTGTGAGCAAGCAGATTTAGATCTAACTGATATTCCAAAGGCCTTCAGAAAAGATCCTGGTCTATCAACACTATCACTGAAAAAAAATCTAAAAGGAATGACTTCAGTTTTGATAGGAGTTAATGCAGCCACTAAGAGATGGCTGCGTTGAAATAATTTTTTCGAAGTTACTCACTTGAAGTTGGCTATATACACTTCTAAATATATCTTTACCACAGATGAATTAAAAAAATGAAACAAAAAGAAAAACCCTTACTACTGGTTACTAACTAGTTTACAAAAGTTATAGAAAATGCACACCTATCAAGAACACTTATCATTAAAACCAATTTCATGATAAGAATATTGCAGAACATACTTACTATTAGTCTTTTAAAAATTCCATTGCACACACTATTTGCCTCTGAAGAGGCTACTTCCTTTCTTTTTGGTACTAAAATATTATTAAGCTAGAGTTCTTTTTTCCTTATTTGATCTAAACAAACTCATTTTACTTTTAATGTTTCCAAACTTAAGTTAGTTGCTTTTGAAAGAAGTCTTCTAAAGAAACTGGAAACTAGATAAAGAAAACATACCTTTGGTTCTAAAAAGCACCCTTTGAAGTAGCGGTACTGAACTGATACTCCTCTACTAAGTACAATGGTTGCTTTCCATAACATGCTGTGAGAAAAAAGAATTAAAGTAGCAGCATCAGTATCAAACTAAAATTCATAAAGTCTTCATTAATTCATAAAACCCCTCAAGTAAGGTCTGTGATCAATACCATTTATTTATTCCTACACAAAATTTTACTCCAGGCCTAATCTGAACCAGGTACTGGGAACACAGTGATGAATAAGGCAGAAAGAGCTCTATCTTCAAGGAGATTGCTTGTTTATGTGGATAGACAAATATATAAGCAAACAGCATACATAGGAAGGGCTAGCTGACCTTTCTGAGGTGACAAGAAGTTTTGGAGAGAGATCTCAACAAGAACGAACTGTCTGAGCTGAGACCTAAATGATGAGCCATACAAAGAAGCAGGAGAAGTAGTATTCCAAACAGAAAAGGCAAGCAGTGCAGACCTCTGAATCTCCTCTCACTTTCCACTTAGCTAGGGATGTTACATGGCTGCTAAGAGGCTTTGAGGCCAAGGTCACAAACTTAAATGCCTGTTCCCAACTGTCCCTTATTCTGTCCTGCCCAGCCTCTGGCTATTTCCCTAGCCAAGCAATCAGTGTCTGTATCTTACTTGTACTTGTATCTTACTCAACATCTTCCTCTGAACTATGTCATTCTACATATTCTAATGCTAATTCTAAAGCTTAGACTCAACAGTGAAAGAATTCACTACAATTCATGATTATAACTGATTTTTAGCTTCAAATCATAGGCCAATGTTATTCAAAGTGTGGTCCCAGGACCATCAGTATCAACTGGGAGCTTGTTAGAAATGCAAAATCTCAGGCCAGGGCTTCCCTGGTTGCGCAGCGGTTAAGAATCCACCTACCAATGCAGGGGACACGGGTTTGAGCCCTGGTCCGGGAAGGTCTCACATGCCGCAAAACAACTAAGCCCATGTGCCACAACTACTGAGCCTGCATGCCACAACTACTGAAGCTCATGCACCTAGAGCCCATGCTCCACAACAAGAGAAGCCACTGCAGTAAGAAGGCTGCGCACCACAATGAAGAGTAGCTCCCGCGCAACGCAACTAAAGAAAGCCTGCATGCAGCAACGAAAACCTAATACAGCCAAACAAACAAAAAAAATCTCACGCCACATCTAGACCTATTGAATTTGAAACTCTGGGGGAGGGCCCAAGCACTCTGTAATTTAACAAGTGTCCAGGTGACTCTGATGATGAACACAAGTTTGAGAGCCCATGTCATAGACCATTACCCAAACATTAATTCAGCATGAATAGTTCAGTGACTAAATGGCAGCTCCAAATATTCTTCCATGATACCAGATGGCTAGCACTGCTCCCCACCTGGCTCTGCCAAGACAGACTTAGGGCATTATCCTCACTCTTACTCAATTCTGGTTTCTAACAAAATATCCACAACCAGCTGTCACCCCTGGTCCTAGCTTCAACAATCAGATTAACCTGGTAATAATAAAATACATATGCCCTGGCTCCACCCTGGGAAACTCTGGTTTCATAGGTCTGGGGTGGAGCTTTGTCTTGTGGAGTTTGATAAACTGGACATATGTGATTGGTTTAGAAACACTGCTGCACAACAAGGACAGCCTAAATGCTCGGAACATGTGCCCTTCTACTTCTCCCTGATAAGCCTCAGAATCCTTTTCAACACAGGGCTCCAGGCAGATTCTACCAACTCTGAGATGAAATTTATTTCCCATCTCTGCTACCCAAAAAGAAAAAGGCAAATTTCCAGTATTATTTCACCCATAAAACCAGCCAGAGTATGTGAAACTAGCGCCAGATGTGCACAGTAGAATTAGTGGGAAGCTTTAAAAATGTGCTGGGGCCCCTCTCTCGTGCACTATTTATCAATCTTACAGGAGCAGGGTCTCGGCATTTTTTTAAAAGCCCCCTTTTAAAGTGCTTTAAACCAGTTAAAGTGCTTTTTAAATCATTTTTTAAAGTGATTCCAATGTGCTCCCCTGGTTAAGAACCACCAAATGAAAAGATCAGATGGTGAGAGCAATAAAATGAGTCTTTTTGCTTTACTTCCCTAAGCAAATATAGCAAAGTTATAAATGAACCAGAGGGACTTCCCTGGTGGAACAGTGGTTAAGAATCTGCCTGCCAATGCAGGGGACATGGGTTCGATCC
Source organism: Orcinus orca (assembly GCF_937001465.1). Lineage (NCBI taxonomy): Eukaryota > Metazoa > Chordata > Mammalia > Artiodactyla > Delphinidae > Orcinus > Orcinus orca. Next base: position 32,903,265 of record NC_064574.1, read on the forward strand.
CTGGTCCGGGAAGATCCCACGTGCCACGGAGCAACTAAGCCTGTGCGCCACAATTACTGAGCCTGTGCTCTAGAGCCCGTGAGCCACAACTGCTGAGCCCATGGGCCTACAGCCCACGCTCCACAACAAGAGAAGCCACCGCACCACAACAAAGAGTAGCCCCGGCTCAGCGCAACTAGAGAGAAAGCCCGAGTGTAGCAACAAAGACCCAACACAGTCATGAATGAATGAATGAATAAATAAATAAAATTACTTAAAAAAAAATGTACCAGAACTGTTCAGTGACATCAAGAATGAACGTAACCTGATGAAACTGAAGAAAAACCAGGAAAGAGGGGCAGTGAGAAGGTTTAGTGCACCTGTCTAATTTTGAATTGCCCTAATATCCTCCCCACAAAAATACCATGAAATCTCCAAGAAGGGCAAATAAAATCATAAGTGACCCACATTTTCTGCATTATTAGGAAATAACACCACAACCTTCAAATTGTTTGTAAGAAAAAAATTCCAACAGAGCTCTTGTCACCACAAACCTGTAGGTACAGAGAGACTTAAGAGACTGAAAAGGAGGAACAGAGGACTTAAATGCAGAGTACACTGAAATCCCAAAGAAACACAGTTCTAAAACACAAGACTGGGGAATTTCCTGGTGGTCCAGTGGTTAGGACTCTGAGTTTTCACTGCAGCGGGAAGGGTTCAATCCCTGGTCCGGGAACTAAGATCCAGCACGCTGTCAAAAACAAACCAACCAACCAAAAACCCCCAAGAGACTATTGTTTACAGGCAAACAGATTTGTTTACCTTTTGTATCATCTTGTATCAACTACTTATATCAACTGTGTCATCTACTTCCTTTCTCTTTGTGAAGCACTGTTTATCTGCCATATATGAATCAATTATACTTCATTGTACAGCAATGTCAAAATGGCTGCTTCCTTAAAATTAAGAAGTTAACTGTTCTCATTCTGTTCACATCACTTTGACCAGGTTGGCTAGAATGGACTTAAGACAGGTAACAGGGCAGCTCAAGAGTTCAGAGCAGAGGTAAACAAGTTTAGAAAGACATGAGGTTTCACTTCAGACATGAGTGACTAATCCACAAATCAAGGAAAAAATAGGCACTAGAAGAGAATAAACATCTCGTTTTTCTGTGATCCCAATATCATTTGTCAACAGAACTTAACTTATAAAAACAGAAGAGAATTGGCTGAGAAAATGTGTCACACTAATGACAAATAGAGAAACGGGTATTCTATGTATGCTTTTTGTTTTCTTTTCCTGAGCTTACATTATGGTATTGTTTTACTTTCCTTGTTACTTCCCTCTGCTTTGCCATCAGTGCTCCTCAAACTGTCTGCTGTGAAGGACCAGTTTCTGTTTACTTGTGTTACTCTACTTGTCCCATGACCAATACTTCTGGTCTATGATGTACCCAGTTCAATGAGATAAGTCCATGACATGCATGGGTATCCCAGCAATGTCAAACTGTCATAAACATTTCTAAATGCTTGCTCTCAATCTTTGTATTTCTCACATCGTGCACTGATAAAAAAATGTTTTTTGTCTAGCACTGAGTCCACAGGCCACATTTTTAGTAGCACTGCTTAACAATCATCTAATCTGATGTTTCTCCCTGGGGGCACGGCATGTATTTGTATACTATTTAGAATCTCCTCATCTTTCCTTTACCCCCACGCATACATCCTGACAATCCATAACACTTCAAAATATCCATACAGAGAAGGACCACCTTTGTTGACAACACTGATTCTATCCTAACCCCTTTACCATGCAGATAAAGGAACCAAGGCTTAGAGTTGTGAGATCTGCCCAAGATCACAGCTAACTGCGGAATTGAAACTGGCACCCAGATCCTCCTTTCCCCACTCCAATGCACCAACACACCCATGCTAAGTTTAGTGCTGTATTTAATGTCAGTAGTAAACTTATTTCATTACATTAGCTAAAATTTCTAAGGATGTGTTCCACCCTCTGCTACTTTTAAAAGAATATATGTCTCAAGAAAATTATTTCATAAGCTAAAGCAAAAATTAGATCTTTTATCAAGAATAGTACTGAGAAGCAAAAAAATGCCTTATTTTTTTTAAAATAAGAAATAACAATATAAGCCTGTTTAGAAATATGGTATTAAGCATCAAAAGAACCAGCCAACAGCCAAGAGTTGAAAATGACTTTTTGCGAGGTGGAAATTGAGAAACAGAGGAACTTGTTTTTTCACAGCAAACTCTGTAAAATGACTTCACTCTTTATACATATGTGGTAAGTTTGATAAAAATTAAAAGAAAAATATACCAAGGTATCTTAGAAACCCCCAAGTTTATAATCTGAATGTCACAATTATTCAGTATTATGACATGCCCATGCTTACCTTTCACCTGTCTCGTTCTCTGGAAGAAGAGCCACAGCATTTTGAGGATTCCAGTTTCCCAAAGCATCAGAGCTTCCACATATTGCAAAAACCTCTCCTAAAGAAACATAATGAGTTATAGTGGGTTAAGTAGGAACATCTCATTTTAGTTTTAGGAAACTGCACTAATTTAATGGGATGCAGAGTCCCTTTCAGTGGAGATGGAAGAGCTTCAGTGGAGAAATGGGTTTGGACCCAGGTGCCACTCACACTAGCACCTACGTTATTAACCTGACCCACCTCTATAGAACCAAAGGCAGAGAAAAGGAAGAATGTACAGGGACAGACTTTTCTTCATTTTTCAACTACTTACTGAGCCAATAATGAGTACCAAGACAAAGTGATCAAATGGCAGTCCTTGCCTTCAAGGCAGCTTCCAATTTAAAGGAGCATATAAGTATCCTACAGAACCAGTACCTGATATTTTCCAGGAACTCAAACAGTAGCTACCAAGAAGCTAAAGATCAAGAAAATTATCAATGGGATATGAGCAATGTAACAACAACAAACAAAGAAAAAAAAGTCCCCAGAACAAAGACTAGTGAAAAACTAGACAAAAATCTCGTATTCCTTACTAAAATAAAGACTATCACACTTCATCTGAACACTTGTCATCAACACACAAACCAACATATAGTCATCACCTATATTTGCTAAATTCCATATATTTAGCAAAAGTCTACAACTTCTTGAATATAAGTATGCAGATATCTTTAACTTATATATCAACACATTCTGAATTACTATAATTAAAATCCATAAAGAAAAAAACAAGGAACTGAGCCCAAGTGAACAAACTTCAGGACAAACTCCTCCACACTCTGAGAGTAGCTTGGTTTCCAAGCTCTGGGCACTACTATAGTAAGACTAGAGTTCTAATTGGCTTTAGCCACCTGCATGGCATTTTATATGCTTGGACTGTCTAAAACCTAACTAAAATCCCAAATGTGGTAGTCATTCAGGAGTTTTCAGGGTTCTAAACACATGTCTGTAAAAGCATAAGGTGGTTATGTATAAAGATTTCATGTTAAAATACTCACCAATCCTTTAAAGTAACCAGATTTTTTTTTGCAATTAACTTAGGTTATCACTACCTCTTCGCATTAAAAAAAAAAAAAAGATAAACACTTGCTAAATACAAGGCACAAATATTTATTCTCAAGATCATATATGTTGCTCTGCATATGTACAGCATATGCAGTGGCTCCTAGCTCAAAATACAGATTACCATCAAATCACTGATTCAGGCCGGTTATACTTCCTTTGTAAAGGAGAGTCTCATTAACCTTGCTCATGGAGTCAGTTATTTCTTATCCCCATACAAAACAGCAGCTACTCTCTGCTCTGGAAAGAACATGTATCCCACATGGAAAAAGTGAAACTTGGACAATCTGTGGTTACTTTCCTTCTATATAAGTGCTCCTGCATTTTACCAATTCCCTCCTGCAATGTTACTCTGTCTTTCTGCTGATTGCCTTTGAATATGGTTTCTATGAGGAAAAACGGGAAACTTTTTACCAGAACAGACCTATTTCTTTAATTGGATTTCATTTATTGACGATTATAAAGACCTGAATGCTAACTAAAGGAATCTGCAAACAGCACCCCCACATATTCTTTTTACTTGTTCCCTCTTACTTCACTTCTCTCTGCAGTCTTTCCACTTTCAGCAGAGAACACTTCCTCCTTGCTTTGGGGAGGAAATCAAGGTGACATGAGATCTGGGGGGGAGGTGAAAATCCACCCCAACATCCCCTCCCTGTCCCTCTACCTCCCTTCCTTCCCACCTACATTCACATCTGCCACTAGTCCTTGAGAAGGAGTTCCACCTTGTCAAGCTGACCCTTCTGTGGCTAATTCTGTGGTCACCACATTTGCCTGATGTGGCCAGCTCCTTCTAGCTTAAACTGCCTATGCACAAAAGTATGATATAGGTCTGCAGTCTTCTCTCCACAGAAGAGGTTACACACAGGACAAGAGGTGAGTACTAGACATAAGGGAGCAACCCCATCAACTGACTAGCAATCTTCAATCTGCAGAATCTTGCCTAGAGGTGGAGCTGTACAAAATCATCTTGGCTAAGAATCTGAACTTGGACAAACACACACCGTCAGGTGCTGTGATGGATGCTGTATCAAAGATGCCTGACATACAGAATGAATCATTCATTCATTGTTCGAACACATACTTACCCCTGCTCTGAGCCAGGCACTGTGCTAGGTACAGGAATTCAGCATGAATAAGATAAAGTCACCTTTTTTTTCATAGAGCTTACAATCTGTCCACAAGAAAAATTACTCATATGACTCCATAAAACTCATAAGAGGTACTACAAAAAAGAACCTTGAATTTCACAGGGACCTTAACCTAGTTGAATACAGGAAGCTGGGATAAGGAGAGTTAGGGGGGTGGCGGGTGGGGGCACAGATCTAAACAAAGGAAACAATCTGAGAAAGCCCCAAAGGAGGAAAGGAATGCAAAAGATTTGAGGAACTGGCCAGCATAGCCAGAGTGTATTAAACAAGGAATTTTTAACCCAGGCGTGATACTGTTTGTTTTTTTTGTTTGTTTGTTTTTTGGGCCGCACTGTGCGGCATGTGGGATCTTCGTTCCCCAACCAGGGATCGAACCCGTGTCCCCTGCAGCAGAAGGGAGGAGTCTTAACCAGGTAAGTAGCAAGGTGTGATACTGTTTTGACATGTTACCTTACACTAAAATTATTTCACACTGCTTCAGTAGACAGTTAAAAAATACAATAAAGCTTAAAAAAATAGATGTACAAGTAAGGAACAAATTTACCTTCACCAAATATTTCACCAACTCCTCAACACTAGAAAAATTTCCTTCATTTTCATGACTTAAAAATCATAGCTCAGAGAATTCCCTGGCGGTCCAGTGGTTAGGACTCCACGCTCGCACTGCTGAGGGCCCAGGTTCAATCCCTAGTCTGGGAACTAAGATACCACAAGCTGCGGAGTACAGCCAAAAAACAAACAAACAAACAAATTACGGTTCAATTATCTGTCCTGTTCAAAATTCACAGCTTTCCTGGAAAACATGAGACTAAGACACTTACTATTTGGGAAGTTTTTTTTTCTTGAATTTGTTATGCTCCGAGCACATTTCTGTTATCAGGCATGTCCTAAAGATACTTTCATCTAATAATTAGGCTCACTCTAGTAACAACTCTATATTTAAGGTAATCCAGATAAGAAAAACACTCATTTATTTTTTTTTAAATGTTTAAAAGTAAAGTTTTACAATACCTGGTAAAAGAGCTCCTCTTATTTCAAAGGTAACCTGAGAAGGTGTCATTCTGATGGATTTATTTTAGGACGTTGTGCTAGAAAGAAAAAGATGTCATTTATAGTACATGAATATCAGCTCTAGATAGCTACCACCAAGAAACAAGTTAAAACACACAAAAACAAAAATGAATCTCAACTGTGAGCAAAAGATTTCAGATACCTTATATATAGAATTATTTAGGAAGTATCTAGCAAGTTTTAGGACCTAGTGTTACAAACCTATTCTGTAAGAATGTATGGACCAGAAAAATCTGCAAAACAAGTGTGTCCAAACTTTTTTTAAGAATTCAAGATTATCTTGTCATATACCTTCTCCTCTAATAAGCAGCTGTTCTGAACTCAACCTATCTTTCCTGACCAGGCTCATGTTTATAGTGTAGGGAAACACACACAACCAACAACTAGAGACAAAAAAACTTGGCTCAAGAGAGCATTTCTACTTTAATTAAGAAGGTTCCAATTTTAATAACAAGAAAACAACCAAAGAACTTAAGTACCACCCACTAAAACAAACTAGTTAAGTTCTGAAACAAGTTTGAGAACCTGCTTCTAAGTGACCTAACCAATGGCTTAAAAAATACAATAACAAAAACCCCTTCCCCCTCACAAATCACTCTTTTCAAGTTTCTCTTTATTAACCACAGGCCCATCATTACTGTAGTTCTGCAGACACGAATTTAGAGTCTCAACTCTGCAATCTATTGGGTTGGCCAAAAAGTTCGTTTTAAGTAGACTTTTTAAAATATATTTATTTTTGGCTGCATTGGGTCTTCATTGCTGCGGGCGAGCTTTCTCTAGTTGCTGGGAGCGGGGGCTACTCTTCGCTGCAGTGTGCAGGCTTCTCACTGTGGTGGCTTCTCTTGTTGCGAAGCACGGGCTCTAGGCGTGCGGGCTTCAGTAGTTGTGGCTCAGAGGCTCTAGAGCGCAGGCTCAGTAGTTGTAGCACACAGGCTTAGTTGCTCTGCGGCATGTGGGATCTTCCCGGACCAGGGCTCGAACCCATGTCCCCCGCATTGGCAGGCGGATTCTTAACCACTGCGCCAGCAGGAAGTCTGCCATTTTTCATTTTCACCAAGAACTTTATTGAACAACATATTCATTAACCGAATGAATTTTTGGCCAAGTCAACATTACCAAATCCTGTAGATTTTAATTGATCTTATGTACATGCCTTTCTTTCTAAGTTTAAACTTCATTAAAAACCCTAAGTCTCCTACTTATATTTTGGCTTCTCGATCGCTTCCCAACAATACATTTTATGTCAATTAGAATATCCCTCACATCCCTGGCTTGGAATCACTTCCATTACTTATAGAAATCTAAATCCCGAAGTCTTTGATGTCCTTTATTCCTTATCCACATTTTCTCTCCAGCTTACTTTTCATTTCTTCACTGTCTTTCCCAGCCTAACCAACCTATTCACCTTATTATCCCTTAATTTAAGTACTTAAGAAAAGACTGGAAATTTAAAATTGTTTTTAGTTTTATTTATTTATTTATTTATTTTTGGCCACAGCACGCGGGAACTTAGTTCTCCGACCAGGGATGGAACCCCATGCCCCCTGCAGTGGAAGCACGGAGTCCTAACCACTAGACCACCAGGGAAGTCCCAAGATAGGAAATTTTTTAAAAAAATTAATGTACATCAATTCTCATGCAGTTTATAGAATTTAAATATAGAAAGAATACATACTCCACACAAGGTCACATCATATTGTACATAACTACTCCAACACCTCCAAAAAAACTTTCATACCCCCAATCCATCAATGTTCCTAAAATAATTCCAATGATGTCTTTACATCATTTCCTTTAATTTACCAACTGAAATTGCTTATCTTCATTTACACATTATTTTATTCAAAAAAAAATCCTCAAGTACCTTTCCTAGCTATTCTTTCTTCCATTTTTGCTATGTTCCCCTCCCTGTGAACACATGCACAACTCTGCAATGGTCATTTAATGAACACTAATACCCACAGTTAACCACGCTTCCAAGTCAAGGCAGATAGATCGATAGCAGCAGTTGCCACTGGAGGCAATTTTGTCCTCTAAAGGACATTTGGCAATGTCAGGAGACATTTTTGGTTGCCACAACTGTGGGTGATGCTCCTGGCATCTAGTGGGTAGAAGCCAGGAGTGATGCTCAACACCGTACAATGCACAGAACAGCTCTCCACAAATAATTGTCCAGCTCCAAATATCAAGAGGGCTGAGGATGAGGAATCTCTAATATCTAACCACAGGGGGGCTGCAACGAGGATCATAGTTTATAGCCAATGTTAGCTATAAACTATGCATCATCCCACCTACATCAATTACAAAGTGTAAATACAGTATATATACTAAGCAAGAACACCAGTCAATGTGGTTTCATGTCACTTGGCTAAAGAATTCCGTATCTGGCGACTCTACCATTTCAGTTAGAAAACCCAAGATTCCACACTGGAGGAAAAAACACCTGTCCTTGATACCTTAATCTACTTTCTGTGTCTAAGAGTAAACATGATCTATTTAAAGCATATACATCCAGTTGTAGCATGGCCAAAGAATGTTCCAAATCTAAAATTAGCTCTAGATTGTTACCTCACCTTTTACCTATTTAACCCAAATATCTTAATAGTTGTCTTTTAATATGACATCTGATATGAATCTGAGTATAACCCTAAGATAATAAGACTATTTCCTTTCCTAATAAATAAAATGATTCATTGAAGCACTGCAATCTTACATTTATCTATATCTTACATTTAATTTATCTGTATCAATCATATTAAGAAGAAACCTTAAGGCTAGCAAAAGCTTGGTTTTTTAAGTTACTGAATTAATTTTGAGACATAGCAAAAAGCCCTATCATCCAGCAAATTGCTTAATAAACAACCACCATCTCAACATATAACCTGTACTTTCACCCAGTGTTTTCTGCCACAGTTACTAAGAACAATCTCATCTACATAATTAAAAGCTGGTGTTCAGTTATTTGTTGATCAATTTTAAGTAACTATTTTAACCAATTTTAGGGAAATCAGATGTAATTATTCCTATGTATTAAAATCAACACCTAGTACAAAATTATCTCTAAATTTCTACTGTGTTAAATGTGAAACATGTAAATTTAATGAAAAGGAAATCAACTGATTAAAATTGAGCTTCTCATTCTTAAGGTTGCTTGTAAAAGTGGCTATAGTAACTTGACTGGAACCAGCTGCAGTATCCAGTATTTACTACACCAAAGCTACATACACAAGCACAAAATTACCGCCCCCCCCCCCAACCTCCCCAGTCGTCAACAAAGCATCATCTCCAACTTGGATTGCCTTAAGTCATATAATCTGGTTAATTTCCATTCCCCCCATTGCCCAAATTTAATACCGTACCAAATAAGAGCCTGCAGAGCTGCTCCTACAGCAGTTTACTTGATCGTGGACAGAGGCCAAAATTCTGGTGCAGAATTGAAGCGTTCAATTTTGGCACCCTGCTACCACCAAGTAAAATACTGTTCTGTTGTGGAACGAAAAATTTATACAACCAACACTTCCTCTTCTTCCAAACAAGCAAAGAAAATCTCAGCTTGGACAGGGGAGGTCTTCTAGATATACATACAACAAGAATAAGATGAAAAATGCTAGTCATTTTTACATACATGAGCTGACTGCATATGTAATTTAACCAATTCACCTATAACCTCACGTACAGACTTTCTGAGATAGGTTTTTGGTTTGGTCTGGTTCTTAAACATAACCTCCACTTTGTGCTTTTTGAAGATAAGCATTAAACAGCATTCTCATCTGGGACTTTGAATAGCATTTTACACTACTTTAACTTTTTTAAGGACTCACATAATTTGCAAAATGACATTGTAATTTACATTTAAAAAATATTTCAGAGTTTACACTACCTGAAATAAGTTTTACTCGATTCTTTTTGTCAAGTAAACTATCCCAACACATTCCTTTACTGGTTTGCCAGCTTGGGGAACAAAAGGGAGATTTAAGCAAACAAAGGTACAGGAACATTTACTTTAGAGCTAAACTGAAGTCACAGATATTTTCAGCTAAAATGTGTTTTTTTCTAGCCAAAAAAACTCCACTGTTTTCCTTCAAATACTTTTTCAAAGAAAAAAGCTGTTTCCAATTCTCCTTGCTCTTTCCTAGGCTCCAACAGCCTAACTGACTATAGGAAAACAATATATGAAATGCCTGTATTTTCCTGAGTTAATTCCTGCTCATCCTGTTGGAGGATCATTATGACCCCACTATTCAGACCCCAGTATATTTTGAGCCAGTATTTTAATCAAATGTACACAGACATGAATGGATTTTTATTAAGAAAGCAGTTCTGGAGATTTCATTAAGCCGGTTAATTCTTTAATCACCTTTCTAAACAATGTCATAAAACTATTCCAAATTTTTTCCATTTCATCTTGATATTATTTTCATATGCATTTCGTTTATTTTTCCTGGTTAAGTTATACACAAAGATTTGATTCATCAACTTACTTTTTGTACATATCAAATTTTACTCACTCTGACACTGAGATTTCCTTTGTGGTCATTATTGGAGTCCAACTTTCCTAATCTTATTTTGTCTAGAATACTGGTTCTCCCTAATGAAGTTGAGAACCACTGAACCACCGTGTAGTTTTACCTGTTTGTTTTATCTTGTGTTATTTGTATCCAGAATGTTAGGAGTTGGAAAAAGGACTGATAATTTGTATTTATTTCTTACCTAAGTCACAACTGTCAGAAACGTAGCAAGACACACAAGGGGGTAGGGGGGGAGTAGTGGATAGGAACTGGGCAGAAATAGGAAGGGCTAAAGAAGAGTATGAAGAAAACATCAAGTCCAAACATCCTGCTTCGTTCTATCAGTTCCTCTATGTGTTACAGACTAGGCAGCTACCTCAATGGTGAAAGATTTCTCTACAATTCGTGGCTGAATTCACGCCTAATTTCCTTCTAACCGGGCAGTGGGATAAGAGGGGGCCGATGAAGCACCTAACTGATGAAGGCTTTCTCCCAGAAGTCATCAAGGCAATTTGAAGAGCTTTGGAAAAAGAAGAGCTTTATAAGAAGGGGAAACTGTCTTAAAATTGTATCAAGGGCACTGATGACTGTTCCTGGAACCTTTTCCTAAGAGACTAAGGCACTTCGGTTTCTTGGAATAACTGAATTATACAAGCACACCCTAGACTACTTGGTTAGGCAATTTCAGAAAATAAGCAGTTGTCAAAACACTATGAATTACTTATGGATAAAGCCAGAGAGTGGTGGTGAGCGAGACTTGTTTCTTTTAATACTCATGGTGGTCCCACGGTTTATGCATTCTCGTATATCGAAAACGCTGCAAAATTTTTGGAGGGGAACGAAGCACCAGCAGCCCAGCGGAATCGCGGCAGCAAAGGATAAATACAATAAACATGTGTCACCCACCGACTTACCGGGGCGAACGTCCAGGCCGCTGTTTCCCCGACGGGCAGAGCCCGCCCGGGCTGGGGAACCCTGCCCATGCCTCGCCCCCCGCTCCGCCCGCGTCCCCCAGCCGGGTCGCCCTGACAACTCAGCCGCCACGTGAGCGGCCACCACGGCCCTCGCACCGCGCGCCCGGCCCCCCGACCTCCCGCCTCACCTGCCGGGTCCGCGGGTCCGCGCCGCCACCGACGCCGCGCCCGAGAGGCAGTGCCGCGGGCCGAGGTGCCGGGCGCCCGCTGTCCGCGCCTCGCCAGCGCTCCCCCAGGCGGCCAACCGCGGCGCTCAGCGGCAGGAAGCGGCTCCGCTCAAACCGGTTTCAGCTGCTCCAGACCAAACCGCCAGGCCACTCCGCGGGGCGGGGCCGGAGAAGTGGCGGGGCGGGGACTGACGTCACGCCCGGCGCCGTTGGGCCAATGGGCGGCCGCGTGCGGGGGGCGGGCCCGCGCGTTCCTGGAAAGGGCCTGCGTCCGAGGCCGAGGGCGTCCGGGCCTCCCCGCGATACCCGGCGCTGGGTTTTTCTCTTGGCCGGGAGTCGTCGCAGAGACCTGGCCTGGGTTCATAGATGCCTACCTTGGTCCCCTAAGCCGTCTTAGGACAACCTAGTTTGGAAGGTGGAGCTGCGATCCTGAACTGCGTTTTTTTCCCATTGGAAAACGAGGGAAATTAACAGGCCTGACGTTCTGTGGAAACTTTCTTTCGTTACAAAATAACAAGCACACTTGGATCAAATCTTTAGCGTTAAGAAGGAGAATTAGGTGACCTAAGATGGTTGAGAGTTTATACCTCTGCTAAGCAAGGTATGGTGTTCGGACCGGCAGTATCACCTGAAGGCTATCAGAATTTGCTCTCTCAGGACCCTCTCAGACCTGTCTATTGGAATTGCGTTTAACAAGATCCCCAGGTTATTTGTACGTAAAGTTTGAAGGAAGCTTTCTGGAAGCTAGAAAGAACCTCTCTGCAAAAGTTGTAGTCATTTATTTTCTGGGAAAAAAATTGGCCCTACCAAGTAAAAAAAAAAAAAAAGGCAAGAGTTGTTCTCTCCTTTGACGGTTCCAAAAAAATTAATCAGCATTTGCTACTCACCCAAATTAAACTGTTACTTTCCAGCATCAAGGTTAACTGCTGGTTCACCCGTAATAGAAGATTGTTATCAGATTTCATTTAAATCGAGTGAGATACTAAAAATTTAAAAAGAGATGTTGAAGGACTCTAAGAGATAGCTCGAGCAGCAAGTTGTGGTCCTATTGAAAAGGCATTTGAGTTAGATAAGCTCTAGCTTTTAGACAGCTTCTAGTTTTATAAATCGGATCATTCATGACGGAATTTGATATTTGAGCTTGGATTAGATCCCAGAGCATGTCTGTTATCCATTCAGTTAATAAATAATTACTAAGTGCCTGCTTTGTGCGAGGCACAGAATGCAATGGTTTCTTGATGGCACTCGTTTTAATCCCAAATTTCTTAAGGAATTAAAAATTCCTCCCAGGGCTTCCCTGGTGGCCAGTGGTTGAGAGTCCGCCTGCCGATGCAGGGGACACGGGTTCGTGCCCAGGTCCGGGAAGATCCCACATGCCGCGGAGCAGCTGGGCCCGTGAGCCATGGCCACTGAGCTTGCGCGTCCGGAACCTGTGCTCCGCAACGGGAGAGGCCACAACAGTGAGAGGCCCGCGTACCACAAAAAAAAAAAAAAGAAAGAAAAATTCCTCCCAATTTTGTACTATAAAGTCTGCTGTTGTACATTTCATAAGAGCTTGGAGTTGATTTCATTCCTCTGCTGTTAGTCACACTTCAGTGATGAATTTCTTTCACATGAGTTTGCTTCTTTTAAATGTTTATAGTAGATCTTTATTTTCCTATAATCACCATTTAATCAAGCTATTATTTGCCTAATGTTTATAGTCCAAGTTGATGATCTAATCCATGCTCCTTCCCCAAATCCTATTGAAATAGCAGGAGAATTACACATATTTGAAAGTTGCTATCAGAGGGCCAGAAACTGAGGAATTTCTAGAAGATATAAAATAAGCCAGCAGCATTGGATAATTGAAAAAATGAGAACAGAGAAACCTGGACCCATGCAGGGGAAGAAGGGACTCCTGGAGCTGCCACTTTACACAGCCTTGCTTAAAAACTCTTTAATAATGCAATATATTTTAGATTATATCATGTATACCCTGTTTGGTTGAGATATTGGAGTAAAATATAAACAATAAATTCCTTCTTCCTACCTCTGTGGAATGTCATAACTATTCCGAGAAATGTTTAATGAGATTAAATTGGATCTTACCTCATTTAAAAATATTTTACATTATCTTATTTGATTAAATAATGAAACATGTTATCTCATTTGTCTAAAATCAGCTGCATGATCTCACTTTATACCTTCATTTTTTAAAGGTGGTAGTGGCATTGGTGGAAAAACCTCTAAACTTAGGTCCCAGACTTGAACATAAATCCTACCCCTCACTATCTGTGATTAAATATAAGTCTTTGGAAAAATTTTTACCACTATTGACGAATTTTGAGGCTTTATTCTGGAGAAAACTCTATTAAGCCCATTTACTTTCTTACTTAAATTTTCTAGAAGGTAGAGTTAAGTTGTTGCTAGTTCCATTTTTATTTTATTGAAATTATTTTTATTGGGTTCAGTTTTTGTTTTTGGGGTTTTTTTTTGCGGTACACGGGCCTCTCAATGTTGTGGCCTCTCCCGTTGCGGAGCACAGGCTCCGGACGCACTGGCTCAGCGGCCATGGCTCACGGGCCCTGCCTCTGCGCGGCACGTGGGATCTTCCCGGACCGGGGCACGAACCCATGTCCCATGCCTCGGCAGGCAGACTCTGAACCACTGCGCCACCAGGGAAGCCCTGGGTTCAGTTTTTTTCATATAAATTTTACTGCAAAAAAAATGCTTTATGTTGGTATCATTTTCTTTTTTGTTTTTAACCAGCTATAGCTTCTACCATTGTGAGTTTACTTTTGTGGCCCTTATTTTACCAAGTCTAGTTTTGCAAGCCTATATTTTTGTCACAAAGTATTGGTTCCTCCAACAATATTTACATTAAAGCACATTTTACTTTGGTGATTTTAAACAGCTTTGTTTTGTGCTGAGACTTCTCCCAGAAATACTCATTATGACTTGGATAAAAGACTGATCATTTCATTTGTACTTATCTCTTGATCAACCCATGAAAATATTATGAGTATTCTCCTGAGATACTTCACAATTGCTGTACTGTCAGAATCTTTTTACAGACTCAAAAGGCTATCAATTTTGTGTTTCATTCACCTCACCGGTGGCCCTGTTCCTCAAAGGTAAGGTCCATGCCTTTCATTCCCTCTACATGAGTCCATGAGCAATTCCCAAGTTATAGGAGGTGCCACTTATTCATCATATAAGTGACACAATTGTTATAGTTCATTTTTGCTGTTAATTTTTCTTTCATATGAGATCAACCCTACATGGAGGAAACCAAGGAAATTGCTGATTTCCAAAGAAATTTAAGTGCTGCAAATGTGAACCTTTAAACCAATTTCAAATTGGCTGCAGCTTTTGTGGTGTATACATTCCAAGCTCTCAACTGTACCATTAGATCAAAATGTCTGTAGTGGGAAAGATTCAAATGGGAAGCTCAAAATGCCTTCTTTGACCTGTTTTTTCATCAATGAAGTGGAAATTTAAGTACCATAGGTTATTTCAAATGAAGTTTGAGAAGGCACCCAGCACACAGTACACAGTACCTGCTGCTACCTAATGCCTGTGTCCCTCCTAGACTTTCTCTGTGCCTCTATTCTATGAAAGAACTACCAATTTCATCAAACCTAAAAAGTTGATTTGTAAGACAATACTAAGAATCAAAAAGTGCTGCCCTTTAAACTATGCCAAAATACTTATATTTTATAATGTTTCATTTTACTTACTGAAAGTGTTCTTTTATACTTTTTTTTTTTTTTGCCTTTGACTGCTTTCACATTGCAACAGGATAGTTGGGTACTGTCCTGTCAACAAAGACCTTGGCCCACAGCCACTACCTGGCTCTTTTATACCTATTTAGACATAAATTTTATTACATATTATTCTTGTGCATATATACGAGAAGGAAAATATAAGTGAAATAAATGGTTTAGGTATTTTTCAAACTTCTTCACATTTATAGTTCAACCATAAATAATATTGTAATGCCCTTGTTTTCTAAACAATATTATCCAATAACATTAGTGACACAACATTTTTCTAAGTGCTCAGATATTATCTCTAGGACATAAACCACTGATAGCCATTGGGCAAGTTTTGATGCCATTGTTATTTTTGATCCTAAGAGAAGTTATCAACAAAGGTCTACAGATAATAGCCTGGACACCTACTCCATCTACAAATGGTATTCAGGGAAAACAACCGCATTCAAGTGTGTCTAAGGCATGACAACAATGTCAGGGCTGCTGCCTGGCCATCAGTGATTTGAGAGGTTATATTTTAAAAAGGGGATGGTAGAATGGATGAAATAAGATAATGTCCACCCTAACTCACAGAATTGTGGCAATTAAGCTAATTGTTTAGATAGATACTATTATTTACCCATTAGCTTTCCTTATCCATATTTTATTGTTTTTTTGTTTTTTTTGTTTTTTTGCGGTATGTGGGCCTCTCACTGTTGTGGCCTCTCCTGTTGCGGAGCACAGGCTCCGGACGTGCAGGCTCAGCAGCCATGGCTCACAGGCCCAGCCGCTCCGCGGCATGTGGGATCTTCCCGGACCGGGGCACGAACCCGTGTCCCCTGCATCGGCAGGCGGACTCTCAACCACTGCACCACCAGGGAAGCCCTCCTTATCCATATTTTAAATGTATGTAATCAAAAAGGGAGAGCTTCAAAAAATCTTTTTTAATTTAATGGAAGAATCATCTAGAAAGATTTGTCAATTACTACATAGAGTCTCCTCCACAAAAAGGGACAGTAGAATAACCATTTTTTCATGAATGACTGGGAAAGTCTTTCATTCGATTTTGACTAAATTAACTTTTCATCCATAAATAAGTCATCTGTGGGCCAGCAACCCCATTCAAGGATTAGTTCAAATTTTCATGTTTAGCTACTGTACTATGCTACAGAAACATCCTGAGTAGTGAAGTACTGTTTGTAAATGACTAGCATATTGCTAAAACTGGATATAATGAAGCAATCTCTAAAGAAAAATTACCATGTGTAACATAATTGTAATTCTGGAAGTCCTCTGTCCTATGGAATCTTCAGGAGTTAATACCTTGTAAAGCTCAGTAGCAAAAGTTATATCATATTGAAACCACAAAACTCCTAGAAGAAAATAGGCAGTACCTCTGACATATGTCTTAGCAATATATTTTTGATCTATCTCCTCAGTCAAGGGAAACAAAAGCAAGAATAAGCAAACAGGACTACATCAAACTAAAGAGTTTTTGCACAGTGAAGGAAACTATCAACAAAACAAAAAGGCCACCTACTGACTGGAAGAAGATATTTGTAAATGATATATCTGATAAGGGGTTAATATCTGAAATACTTAAAGAACTCATACTACTCAACATCAAAACAAAACAAATAAACAAACAACCCGATTAAATAACAGGAAGAGGACATGACTAGACATTTTTCCAAAGAAGACATACAGATGGCCAACAGACACATGAAAAGATGTTCAACATCACTAATCATCAGGGAAATGCAAAACCACAGTGAAATAGTGCATCACACCTGTCAGAATGGCTATTATCAAAAAGACAAGAGATAAGTCTTGGCTAGGATATGGAAAAAGGGAAACCATTGTGCACTATTGGTGGGAATGTAAATTAGTGGAAAACAGTATGGAGGTTTCTCAAAAATTAAAAATAGAACTACCATATGATCCAGCAATTCCACTTCTAGGTATTTACCTGAAGAAAACAAAAAATACTAATTCAAAAAGATACATGCACTCCTATGTTCATAGCAGCATTATTTACAATAGCCAAGATATGGAAGCAACCTAAGCATTCTTCAAGAGAGGGACAGATAGGGGCTTCCCTGGTGGCACAGTGGTTAAGAATCTGCCTGCCAATGCAGGAGACACACGTTCAAGCCCTGGCCCGGGAAGCAACTAAGCCCATGTGCCACAACTAGTGAGCCTGCTCTCTAGAGCCCGTGAGCCACAACTATGGAGCCTGCATGCCACATCTACTGAAGCCCGCACACCTAGAGCCCATGCTTCACAACAAGAGAAGCCACTGCAATGAGAAGCTTGTGCACGGCAATGAAGAGTAGCCCCCACTCGCCGCAACTAGAGAAAGCCCATGCACAGCAAAGAAGACCCAACACGGCCAAAAATAAAAGTAAATAAATAAAATTTTAAAAAAAGAGGAACAGATAAAGATAATGTGATATATATACATACAACAGAATATTACTCAGCCATTTAAAAACAGAAAAAAGAAATCTTGACATTTGCGGCAACATGGATGGAACTGGAGGGTATTATACTAAGTGAAATAAGTCAGACAGAAAGACAAATACTGTATGATCTCACTTATATGTGGAATCTAAAAAACTAAGGAAACAAAAACAGACTCATAGATTCAGAAGGCGGGAGGGTAGGGATGAAATAGGTGAAGGGAATTAAGAAGTACAAACTTCAAGTTATAAAATAAATATGCCATGGGGATATTAATGTATAGTATAAGGAATATGGTCAAAAATATTGTAATAACTTTGTATGGGGATGATGGTTACTAGATTTATCATGGTGATCATTTCATAACGTATGCAAATGTCAAATCACTATGTATTACATCTGAACTAACACTGTATTTCAATTTTTTAAAAATTATTTATTTCTTTATTTTCTGGCTGCATTGGGTCTTTGTTGCGGTGTGCGGGCTTCTCATTGCAGTGGCCTCTCCCATTGCGGAGCATGGGCTCTAGGCGTGTGGGCCTCAGTAGTTGTGGCATGCGGGCCTAATTCCTCCACGGCATGTGGGATCTTCGCAGACCAGGGCTTGAACCCGCATCCCCTGCATTGGCAGGCAGACTCCTAACCACTGTACCACCAGAGAAGTCCCTCAATTTTTTTAATACACACAAAAAATATTATATCAGAAAACACTGAACATTTTGTCCTCAGCCTGTTCCACTTATTACTATTTTTTGTCTTTCCAAATGACTCTCAGTCTTGTGCATTTGGCTCTAAAATGAATGCCCCAAAGGAGTTCCCTTTACTGCTCAAATTGTTCCACATTTGACTGGCTATCATCATTTTACCATTTTAGTGAAAATATTGATGACTCTCCACAGAATAAGCTGCTGTTTTCAGGGCATATTCTTACTCTGAACAAAATAACACTAACAGTACTACTACCACACACCAGGCTCACAAGCCCAGCTGCTCACTTCAGGCCAAAGAATTCTGGAACTGGAGTCAGGAAGGCAGAGGTTCTTGGCATTGGTGGTGCATTTATTATGTGAGTGATTTAGAGGTGATGATTCTACTCCCTGTTATGCTATCTCGCACCATACCTTTGTTATTTTACCTATAAAATGAAAACAAGCCTGAGAACTAACACTTCATTGCTTTTATCTGTTGCATTTCTGTTTTGCTCTGCTGTAATCAGGCCTTCCAGAGCAAGAATTATTGATCCCAGCATAATGCCTGGCACATAGCAGGTATAAACATGCTTATAGGAATAACTGAAAAATTCAGGAAAAAATATTAATTAGTTTGTCAAGGCAGATGTCAATATTTTATAATAAACAATGTCACGTGTACCCATTGGAGAAGTAGGGACTCACTGCTACATGTTCCATACCATGACCTCCCCTTGCACCCATATCACCGTGTCCAGTTACCAATAATGACATTTAGTCATATGATATATTTGACCCACAACTGTAGATATATAGTGATTTTTTTAAATTTAATTTTGAATGCACGCCCTAACCCAACACGGAGCCAACTCCCTGTTACTCACCCACTGTACTAATCAGACATGTCATATGTCCTGCCTGGCCCAGATAGGCCTGGAGTCTGGGTTCCAGGACAACAAAACAAACTACTGATTATCCTAGTCCTGCTGGGTTAAAGAGATCCTTATTTTCCTTTTATGAAAAGAGGCGGATGCCATAGCTATGCTCCTTACTGCATTTTCCTGCTAAAAGAACAAATGTAAATCCCAACCCACGGGGCATGGAGAGAGGGTGGAGATCATCCACTTGGAATTCATCAACATGGCCATGCAATCAATTAATGTGATTATACATAAAAATGCTAAGACATCAAGAATAAAAAATAAATCAAAAAATAAGAAGAAAAATAAAAGTAATCAAAATACTTTCCTTAAGGAAAAGAAGAAAACCCCAAGGACCTATGAAAATGATGGTAGAATCCTGAGGCCATCTTTTTTTCACCAGATTTAGTTAACTACCAGGTATTTTTTTAAAAATCTGAATAAATGACCTTTAACACAAATATTATATCTATGATTCATGGTTAGAGGACTCAGTTATAGTGTGTGGAGTCAACCAAAGTCCATCAGAAATGGAAATAATCTCCCAAGTTATTTTATTACCCAGCCAACTAAAGAAATGAGCATTAGTAAATACAACTAATTAGTTGGTTTCAGAGATGTTTATTTTACTGGATTTGGGGAGAGAAGTTCCCAGTTGGGAGATTATTACAGAAAGGTTCTTTAAGAAAATGGCACCATGGTCTCATAAAACTTATTAAAATCAGTCATTATTCTTTTAGATCCCAGATCCCTGTCCAGAGAATCCACTGTCAAGTCATCAATGCATGTTTCAAATCATAGAATTGAGCAGGACCCTGTGGGGCACTCCCAGGTACAAATCCTTTCCATATCCCTTTTATTATTTATTTATTTATTTATTTATTTATTTATTTATTTATTTATGGCTGCATTGGGTTTTCACTGCTGTACGCGGGCTTTCTCTAGTTGCGGCGAGTGGGGACTACTCTTCGTTGTGGTGCGTGGGCTTGTCATTGCGGTGGCTTCTCTTGTTGCAGAGCATGGACTCTAGGCACATGGGCTTCAGTAGTTGTGGCACGTGGGCTCAGTAGTTGTGGTGCACAGGCTTAGTTGCTCAGTGGCATGTGGG
Organism: Orcinus orca; assembly: GCF_937001465.1. NCBI lineage: Eukaryota > Metazoa > Chordata > Mammalia > Artiodactyla > Delphinidae > Orcinus > Orcinus orca. Next base: position 32,923,585 of record NC_064574.1, read on the forward strand.
ATCTTCCTGAACCAGGGCTTGAACCTGTGTCCCCTGCATTGGCAGGCAGATTCTTAACCACTGCACCACGAGGGAAGTCCCATATCCATTTAAGGGAGGGAGTGCAGGAACAAAGGAAGGACAATCAAGAAACAATAGTGCAGGGATGGGGCAGGGTCCTGGTTCCTCCTTAAGGAATATACATAACAATATATCTTTGAGTTCTTCTGTAGGAACTAAGGGTCCCACCCAGGTAGAGGATGGTAACTTTCTCTTTCAGTAACATTAATGCCAAAGCAGGCACCCACTTTATAAGGCAAACAGCCAAAATTCCTTTTGTAGGAGATCAAAACTCATCTTGGAAATGTTAAGGAATTCAGAGACCTAAGAATTCTGTAATAGCCAGAAATTCTGTTTGTCTTCAAGACGGAGGAGCCTTCCTCTTTGCTTGCTTCATGTAATTCTCCACTTTTATGACTTAAATGAAAGATGAGGAGGAAGAGGAGGAGGAGAAGACAAAGAAAGGGAAAGGGTAGGAGATGTATTCTCATACTCTGCCTCTCTGGATTAGATTTCAACACCACCCCCAATTAAGCACTCCTCTTTTTAGTATCCCAATGGCTCTCCACAATTAGCTGGATTCTACCTAACACTAAAGCTTTATCTCTGATACAAGCCACCCCCTTCCCTCCCACTTATACCAAAGGATTTAGGGCCACCTCAGCCTAGAAATTTGCCATTCTAAGTGTGGTCCTTGAACCAGCAGCATTGATGTTTCCTGGGAGCATGTTAGAACTGCTGAGTCTCGAGGCCCCACCCCAGACCTGTTGAACCAGAATCTGCATTTTAACAAGATTACTAGGGGTTCACTGAACACAAAGTTTAAAAAGATCTGCTCCAGAGAAGCCTTCTCCTCTGCCCATACCCACCCACTTGAACCACTATAAAATTAGCTTCAAGAAGCCATCAAGTTATCTGCCTTATCTTGGAAGCCTTTCCTTACAAGCCTTTTCTTTCCTCCTGCTTTCATCTTAGTTATTGTTTTTGTGGGTGTGACAAAAATTTACATGGGTAAATTTGCATAGGCAAATGTCAACCACAACTTGATTGGTATAGCTTTTGGTTTTCAGTCTCCCCCACCCTCCCCAACTAATTTGTAAACTCCTTGAATTTACTGAATCTTACCTTATTCTATTTGGAAGCCCAGTGTCTAGAATGATGCCTATCAAATGGACTTGATAACTTCTGTTGCCTGAGTAAATAAATAATTGACTTCTAAAGTCCACTCTTTCTTGTAATTAGACTCAGCCACCTGAAGGGCCATCTAATCCTTAGTAGAGTTTGAAGGGATTTCAGAATCACACATCTTTAATCTCACATGACTTTTTAAATTTGGCACTAAATTATTCTTAGAGATGCAACCCCTCCTCATCCTGTTTCTAGTAGAAAGGATGTTGGCCTGAGCCAAAATGAAGGGATCTGCCATCTTACTATGCCACCACAGGCTTACACTCTGTATAATCCTTTGGTCTAAGGGCAAGCATGAGTCTCTTTCTGCCCAGACCCCAGAATGGCCCTCTTTGACTCTGAAGCCAAAACTCTCCTAGCAGCCAACAGAGCAATCCATTCCACCACATCTAGTTCTGTGACCTTCAGCCTCCTGGGTTTCCAAGAATCCTTAATAAGGAGAAATCACAGGAACTTATCAATAATAGAAGTAAGAATTTATAACACCCAGTTTTGGAAGGATGTGAGAAAATGAATAATCTGGCACATTAATGCTAAGGGTGTTCATTGATAACACTCTTGGAGAGTATTTGAATCATAGCTGTGAAAAATTTGTGTGCATAGCTACCAACCCAGAATTTATATTTCTAGAAATATATATTTACAGGCATATAAAGATATACCAAGAGTATTCATGTAACGTAGCTTGAAATTGCCACACACACACACACAAATCCACAAAAACAAACAAACAAACAAAAATTTAAAAAGTAGAAACAAAGTAGACATCCCTCAATGGGATGTTTGACAATGGTTACATAAACAATGCTCATTTATTTACATGAGAAATAAACAGCCATGAAAAGAATTTGATTATTCCTTATGTACCCACGTAAAAAGATGTCCGCAGTCTATTGTGGTTTTTTTGTTTATTTATTTATTTATTTGGCTGCGTTTGGGTCTTTGTTGCTGCGTGAGGGCTTTCTCTAGTTGCGGCAAGCAGGGGCTACTCTTCGTTGCGGTGTGTGGGCTTCTCATTGCGGTGGCTTCTCTCATTGTGGAGCACAGGCTTTAGGTGTGCAGGCTTCAGTAGTTGTGGCTTGCAGGCTCTAAAGCACAGGCTCAGTAGTTGTGGCACACGGGCTTAGTTGCTCCGTGGCATGTGGGATCTTCCTGGACCAGGGATCGAAACAGTGTCCCCTGCTTTGGCAGGTGGATTCTTAACCACTGCACCACCAGGGAAGTCCCTCATAGTCTATTGTTAAGTAAAAAAAGCAGTGCTAGGTTATATAGTATGAGCCCACTTTTTAATAAAAGTATTTGTTGATGTATGTATATATGTGTTTATAGAAATATATTTTTGGTATACTACTTTTAAAAGGCTGAGTGAATGCACAAAAAAGTAGTGGAAATATGTGATGTTGTTGCTTTTTTGTGTGTTTCTCAGTTTTTCAAATATTCTATGTGAATATGTGTTAATTTTTTAATCATGCCTGAGAACAATAGAAAAGACAAACAAGCAAACTAAATTACAAGCTCATCTTCTACTGAATTACAGAAACAAATTGTGGTAACACAGATAAAATAAGAAATTTATTTGTTTTGTTTTGTTTTTTGGCCGCACCACATGGCTTGCAGGATCTTAGTTCCCGAAACAGGGATTGAACCCATGCCCTCAGCAGTGACAGCACAGACTCCTAACCACTGGACTGCCAGGGAAGTCCCAAGAAATTTGTTTTGAACACAAAAAAAATTGTGAAATTTTCAGAACAAAAAAAGTATCACTTCCTGGACTTCCCTGGCAGTCCAGTGGTTAAGACTCCACACTTCCACTGCAGTGGGCACAGGTTAGATCCCTGGTTGGGAAGTTCCTCATGCTGCTGCGGTGCAGCCAAAAAAAATCACTTCTTGTTTCCCCTGAAATCCACTGAAAATCCTCAGTCAAATCAGGAAGATAACTGTGATTTGAAAATAGCCCACAGCTCCCCTGCACCCCCTCCCCACCACCCCCAGAGGAGAGGCTCCACTATCCTTTCCAACACAGTGCTCCAGGGAGGTCTCACAAATGACTCGGCTTGGAAGAAACACATTAGCTCTCCCTAACTGTGAATCTGTCTGACTCAGTTCTCTCCCCATCTTTCTTGCAGCATTCACCAGGGATATAATTTACAGCCACCATGTGCACCCATGGATGTCCCATCCATGGTTATTACATGGCCTGGACCTTGGCTTCATGTTCTTTCTTAGGACTCCCACTCCAGAGAGAACATCATATCATACTCAGAGTGACAATGACATTATTGTTCTTACTCTAATTTATTTTTAGAAGTAATTTGCATACATTCATATGCAACTTAAGCTTCCATCATGATCCAAATAGAATTGCACTTAATAATTGCTCAAATGTTTCATCATTGAAAAAGTATTTTCTATGCTTGGATTGCCCTTCATAAATCATATTAAGCCAGAACCAAAATTCTGCACCAAGATTGCTAACAGTGAGAAGTATTTTAAATTTTCTTCTTTTTTGCATATTGGTACTTTTTAATGTTCCACACTGAATATTTATTGCATTTGAAATAGAGAATGACTGCACAGCAGGCAATGTGCTAAGAATTTTACATGCATCATCTTAGAAAATCCTCCCAACCGTGTTTGAGGTACTATTATTAACCCACATTGCAGAAAAGGAAACAAAAACCACTGAGGTTAAATAACTTGCCTAACATCCTTACCTGACTTTATACTCATTCTCTTAGGCTTTCAATTTTATAGCCTATAAAACTAAGATAGTATCTACCTCATCAAGTATAAGAATTTTAAAAGAATGACAACTGTGAAGGAGTTCTTATGTGAGACACCTGGTATAAAGAAAACAAATTCTGGGAGTTTCCTGGTGGTCCAGTGGGTAAGACTCCACACTCCCAGTGCAGGGATCCTGGGTTTGATCCCTGGAAAGGGAACTAGATCCTGCATGTATGCCACAACTAAGAGTCCACATGCCACAACTAAAAGATCCTGTGTGCTGCAACTAAGACCTGGCGCAGCCAAAATAAATAAATAAATACTTTAAAAAAAAAAAAGAAAGAAAACAAATTATTTTAAGTTCTCTAAAGATGTCAGGTACAACTATTAAACAACCCCCTAAGGAATCCTGTGCAGGAGCTAGCTGTGTGTAGGTGGTACACATCTCCCAACTTCAAGTTCACTGTCTTCAGGTTGGTGACTTGAAATCAGCCACGGTGGGAGTCTGAAACCAGCAAATGCTGCAAATCAGGGCCTTTCTCCCAGGAGAACTGGTTTGGGGTTATTTACCAGCACACCACACCACAGCTCCCAGATTGAAAGAAAATGGAGTTACTGGTCTGGCTCAAATTCAGATTTTATTTATTTATGTAGGGGGAATGATTCATAACTTGGATCTGCAAGTCATGAGGCCTATTTTCCCAGCTGCAGTGTGAGGGAATTCCAAGAACGGCAAAAAATCCCCAGAAAGTGATTTTTCCCATTTCAGCTGTTTCAATCTGATTAGGAAAACACAATATGCCAGACACATCTTTGGGTGTTGGTGTGGGTTTTTTTTGGTTTTTTAAATCTCTATTCTGTTTATTACTACCATAAAGGCCCCAGATTAATAATTTTATGAATAGCCCATTTTGTTTGGCATACTTGTGTCTTGGGGTAGTTAGTAGTAGTCATTAACTAACTAACTAGTAGTTAGTAGTCATTAACCAGTGTTTCTTCCTCTGTAGAACCATATCTTGCAAGAATGGCTGGCATGGAGAAACTGAGATATTTTGTCAAAATAAGGCACTATTGGTCAACATTATTTCAGTGGTTGGTGTTCGACCCCAGAAAGTTTCCCTTTCCTCTAGGATAAAATAATGAGACTACTTTATTATGGCTGAAGAAATGGGAAACTTTCTGTTGGAGTTCACTGTGCCCTCCTGAAACTCAAGCTTCAACCCAAGGGGTTACTGAAGGTAAGTCCTGCTTCCCCCTCTACGTCGTCCAGGAATGGGCACCTTCACTGGCCTTTTTCCCATGAGTCCTGCCAGCTTTCCTGTATTAGACATGTAGGTCAGAGTGTCCCACTCATAGTTACCTAGGCTGGGAAGCAAAGCTAGGCTGGCCTCTAACTGGACTAGGGTTAGGCACCCAATCAGAGGCAAGCTTCTCTCAGCAACTTCAGTTAGGATGCCACATGTTTCCTAGGTCTACTGTAACAAAGTACCACAAGCTTAGTGACTTAAAACAACAGAAATTTATTCTGTCACAGTTCTGGAGGTCAGAAGTGCAAAATCAAGGTGCCAGCAGAGCCATGCTCCCTCAAAAGGCACTAGGAGAGAATCTGTTCCATGACTTTCTCTTAGCTTCTGGTGTTGCCAGCAATCCTTGCCATTCTTTTCTTTCCTTTTTTTTTTTTTTTTTGACTGTGTCGGGTCTTAGTTGTGGCACGGGAGATCTTCATTGCTGCGTGCTGGATCTTCATTGAGGCATGCAGGATCTTTAGAGGCAGCATGCAGGATCTTTGTTTTTTTCAGTTGCAGCATATGGGATCTTTAGTTGCGGCACGTGGGATTTACTTCCCTGACCAGGGATCGAACCCAGGCCCCCTGCAGTGGGAGCATGGAGTCTTAGCCACTGGAACACCAAGGAAGTCCCAATCCTTGGCATTCTTTAACTTGTAGATGCATTACCCCAATCTCTGCTGCCATCATCCTAACCCTGTGTGTCTGTCTTTACATTGTCTTCCCTCTGTATGCATCTATCTCTGTTTCTTCTTCTCTTCTAAGGACATCAGTCATATTGGATTTCTCATCCTAATGACCTCATCTTAGCTTGGTTGTATCTGCAAAGCCCCTATTTCCAAATAAGATCATGTTCAGAGATACAGGAATTGGACTTGAACATATCTTTCTGTGGGACACAGTTTATCCAATAACAGATACTAAGAAGGAAGTCCTCAGTGAGTGATCTGTAGGCCAGGAGTTTGTAAATAACCAGGCCAAGTCGAGATGAGTCAACAGGGGAAGGCAATGGGAAGAGGAAGACACAGGCAGAACAGATATAAAGAGGGAAACAAAGGGAACAATCTCTGAAAGATGGACAGTATGGCCTCCACTGCATCCCTTCCATTAACTCATTCATTCCCTCCTTTGTTTTTTTTTTTTTTTTTTTAATTTATTTATTTATTTTTGGCTGTGTTGGGTCTTTGTTGCTACACACTGGCTTTCTCTAGTTGTGGGGAGCAGGGGCTACTCTTCATTGCAGTGCACATGCTTCCCATTGCAGTGGCTTCTCTTGTTGTGGAGCACGGGCTCCAGGCATGCGGGCTTCAGTAGCTGTGGAATGCAGGGTCAGTAGTTGTGGCTCACAGGCTTAGTTGCTCCTTGGCATGTGGGATCTTCCCAGACCAGGGCTTGAACACGTTTCTCCTGCATTGGCAGGCGGATTCTTAACCACTGTGCCACCAGGGAAGTCCCCCCTCCTTTGTTTTTGTTCACTTGAGAGACTTTCTTTTTCTATACTGTAAACCTTCAGAACCTTGATGAGAAGAGAGATTGCCCCAAAGTCCATGTGGATTCCTGAAGACATGTTTACCAGCCACAAGAAAAGTGAGAAATGCAAAGGAAATGTCATTAGTTCTTCATGAAGCCAAGTTTATCTCATAAAAACATATCCTATGATGAATGACATTTATTTCTACTTTTTAAAGGTTAAAACATCCTTTGAAAAAACAAGAGTTTGTTTCATTTTATAAAGTTCTCTTTGGGGCAAAATGATAAAATGGCAATCCTCTGTCTAAATCCAAAATTTTTAAAAATTTACTTTGTTAGATCAAAATTTCTAAAAGTCTGATAAGCACTGACCTAAAGCACACTGAAGCCCGTGAAGTTCAAACACACAACATCCACAAGCTTTGCTGAGTAGGAGATTCAATTCCTTTCTCTGATGAATTCCACATCAGTTTCTTTCCCCCCAAATGTCTCACTTCATATAAATTTTCACCAGGCTGAGAGTTACTTCAGGTTCCCTTGCAGTGACTATGGGGCTCACGACAGTTCTTTGTTGCTTAGAAACTGCACTCATCTATAAGGGTGGATATTCAATGGCCAGCTCTGTGCTAAGAGGCCAGCCTCCCTGACTATAGCTCATTGTTCCAAGAGCAGTGTCAGCTTGGAATCACCTGATTTTTCTTTCCTATTATTTTAGTTTGCATTTCTCTGAGACAAAGAATTGTGTGCGAATGGCTTATTTGCAAGGTGATCTCAGAAAGTATTGTGAGGGAGGGGGAAGGGGACAGGGGAGGGAGAAAAGCCAATAAAGAATATATAAGTCAGTGCTTTAACAGTTGGTTCTCCAAAAAAAATTCTGATTTGTAGCATTTGCCAGTTTCCATGGTACAAATACTCTCACCCACCATGGCCATTTTTCATCTACCTGTGCAACATGACTGAATGTTGAGTTGGGATGAGATGCATAACTGAGGACATTATACAGTATTTCCACCATGCAAATATAATAGTATATGCACCCCAAAATATGCCGCTTTATTTTGAATTAAAGGTACTTGAGAAACGGTGGTGCAAGGAGGACACTCTTCTTTGTCCCCCTGAAAGCAAGAGATGAATCTCCCCTGTGAAAGACACCTTCCCTCTCTCAGGAGGGTAGATGGCATCCTTATCAGCAGAGATAGGGAATTTAGGGATGAAAGCCTATATTAAAAAAATTATTACTTCTTCACCGATTTACTACCCAAAGCCAAACCCCTTTGTCTTGTCAATTCTTCACAAATTTGTTGTTTCTTTGTCTAAAAGGTAGTCCTGCTGTGGTCACTTCTTTGAGTCTTATATCTTTGTGGGGCTCCCATATGTAGTGTTGACAAAAAAATTAATCAGTCCATGTAGGAAAGAAATGAAAAATTTTATTTAAGCCAAATTGAAGAGAATCTTCTTGTTCTTAGGAAATATACACTGAAGTATGAAAGGGTAAGAAGCATGATGGATTCAGCCTGCTAACAAATGGTTCAGATAATAATAATTTGCATATATGTGTATGTGTGTGGAAAGAGAGAGAGTGTGCAAATATGGCAAAATGTTAAAAATAGTGAATCTGAATAAAGGATGTATAGGAGTCCTTTGCATCATTTTTGCAATTTTCCTTAAGTTTGAAATTATTTCAAAATAAAATGGTAACAAAAGAAAGCAAGGGGGGCAGAGTCACAATGTCTAGCCTCCTCTTCAAAAGCTTGAGTAAGTGATGAGACCTCAGTGACCGACCTCAGGCTGATTTTGGACATATGCAGCAGTAAGCGGCAACTTGCAGAAAGCAGCAGTGAGCAGTAGCTGGAAGTAAGATCTTAGTTCCTGGACAGGGAGTCCTAACTGCTAGACCACGGAGGCCACCGGCCAGGGCCTAAACCCCCAGTTCTTGCCTGGCTTGTCAGGAAAGAATTCAGGCGAGGAGGCAGAAAGTAATGAGAAAAGTAAAAAGTTTATTGGAAAAGCAGTGTACATGTGGAAAGACGCACAGGCTAACCCTGAGAGAGAGTTGTGCCTTTAGGAAGTTTAAATCCTTTATAAGGAGGCAATTTTCCGGGTCTTTGTCTTCCTTCTGGCCAATCATTTTGTTTCCTCCCCCACACCTCCCCCACTCCCTGCTAATTTGTCTCAGGACCTTCCCCTTAGGTGCGCACCTCTCAGCCAAGATGGATCTTGACATGAAGGCGTCTGGGGGAAGCAAGGCTCACTACGGCCTGGCATTGTCCCCTGACTTTTGATCCCCAAGGAGCCTTTCTGTGCATGTGTAGTGTCTCCCTTGCCTCAAGGAGGGGGGAAGTAGAGATCCCTTGATCCTTTATTCAAACAAGGTTTTGTCCCTCTTTGCCCTTGCCATGACGGCTATCTTAAGGTGTCCATAGGAGACAAAGGCTGGCTATTTACCCTGTTTCTGTTGTTACTTCCATTTCGGAGAGCAAACAGGAGGCTGATTGTAAATGCCTAACCTGGAGCCCACCTATCTTCTGTCTCAGGAAATACAAATAGGAGGCTAGTTGTAAGAGTCCAGCCTGAAGCCCACATTTTTTCTACCTCAGGGCTGGGAAAGAAGGGAGGCAAACCCCACACCTTCTGGCTTCCACCTGTCATTCTCCTTCCTCACTCTGTTGCACTGAAGAGAGAGCATCTCAAACTCAGTGGTAAGAAATATAACCCCACATTCTTCACCACTGTTCCAAGACCCAGTCTCAGCTCCTTTACAGATTCATGTTCCATATAAGCTGAGTTATTTGGTTTTGTGAATATGCATATGTATGCGTGAGTTAAAAGTCTCTATTTTCCTAGCATATATTCTATAGATGAGAGAAAGAGGAGAAAGAGGATGGGGGTGGCAGGGGGAAGAGAGAGAAAGAGAGGGAGGAGGAGAAGAGGGAGGAGGAAGAGAAGAAGGAAGAGGAGGAAAAGAAGATGGAGGAGAAAGAGGTAGAAGAGGAAGAGATGGAGAGAACAAAAGAGAAGTGGGTAGAAGGGAGAGAGAGAGGATTGTCATGGGTCACTTGGATAATTAGCAGAAATCAAATATAATTATGGAATGCCCTAGAATCTAGGACCTAGAGCAGTGCCTCTCAAACTTTAACTTACCCTTGAATCACTGGGGATCTTGTTAAAGTGCAGATTCTAATTCAGCAGGTCTGGGGTCTGAGATTCTGAATTTCTAACAAGCTCCCACGGGATGCTGATGTTACCAGTCTCTTTGAGTAGCAAGTACTCTTTGATCAGCAAGGCTCACCACAGTCTAGACACAGTGGATCAATGCTCAAAGAATACATCATTCTGTAGGCCTTTGGCATCTGTGATCCATCTCTCATCTGATGTTCTTGGGTTAGTTCATATATTTTCAGGAGTTCTATCAATAGATGGTAGAACACTAACAGAACTTGAAGGTGAAACCAAGACAAGTCATCAAAAATTACATGCACCTAAAATCGTAGGGTCATTTCTTAAACAAAACAATTTGTCACTGCACATGACCTGGTGCTGCAATACTGAGTTTAAATTGCCTCCCTGCAGGCAGAGACTAACTGATAATTCACACCCCACTGTTATGCAGTCACCTTAGCATAATGACTCATGAAAGCAAACAAAATGTGGGAAAATATTTACACAGAAGGTAAATAACAAATATCAGGACTGTATTCAATATCTTTGCTTCCAATTTCATTTACTTTTTCCCACATTACATTTGTGGAGAACTTAGATAAATCACCTAACTTCTTATGTTATTTCTATAGCTAGTAAGCAGAGAAAATGATATTTACAACCCATCAAAGATGTTGGAAGCAAGTGGGTTCTGTGCTCTCCCTCTCCCACCAAAAAAAAAAAAAAAAATTGTAATCGCTGGATGCAGAAGTCACAAATTCAGAGATAAATTCTATAAATTTCCCAAGTCAAGTAGAAATTAGGGTGAACTAAATTATACCATGTCATTTTTACCTACACAAATCTTTGATATGAGCTTGCAGATCACATACATCTTGCTTATTTGGGGAAAATGTCCTCCTATTTACAATCTCAGTTGCTAAAAAGGATAGCTATTTGCATTAAATGTGTATAATCAAAACACTAATTTGGAAAGATGTACGTTACGCAATGTTCATAGCAGCATTATTTACAATAGCCAAGATATGGATGCAATCTAAGTGCCCATTAACAGATGCATGGATAAAGAAGATGTGGTATACATATATACACACAAAATGGAATACTACTCAGCCATAAAAAAGAATGAAAATTTACTATTTGCAACAACACAGATGGACCAGGAAGGCATTATGCTTAGTGAAATAAGTTGGACAGAGAAAGACAAATATTGTATGTGATCACTTATATGCAGAATCTAAAATATAAAACAAATGAGTGAATATAACAAAACAGCAACAGACTCACAGATATAGGGAAGAAACTAGTAGTTACCAGTAAAGTGAGGGATGATGGGGGGCAAGATAGGGGTAGAGGATTAAAAGGTACAAACTACTATTATAAAACAAATAAGCTCTAAGGATATATTGTACAGCATAGGGAATATAGCCAATATTTAAAGATAACTTTAAATAGAGTATAATCTATTAAAAATTTCTATGTTATACACTTGAAACTAAGATAATATTGTAAATCAACGATACTTTAATAAAAAATAAAATATAAGATTTTCTATACAGTAAAAAAACGTATAATCATAGCTTAGAATCTAAACAATTGCAATGTAATGTGTTAAAAATATTATTGCTCAAACAAATGGAAAGCTAATTAGGTGAAGTTTTATTTGAACATTTAGTTCATAACTATTAAGATTCATTTTAATTAATGAGGATATTTAGCTTCCAGAGGTATTTATCTGATTTGTGCTTATTGCCATTGATGTGGTTCTGGGCAGGCCACTCCAGAATATGCCACTTTGCCATATGGATTTTTTCGATCTGAAGGCAATCAAGGCCCAGCAGACTCAAGAACAGCTTTATACCTTTCCTTAACTGCATAAAAGAATTTAGATAGAGAGCCTGTACCAGGAAGAGTGTTATTACCAAACATAACTTAAATTTTTTCATCATAAAGACTTAACTGTAGAGAGCAGCCAAGATGGCAAAGTGGGAAGACCCTGAGCTTCCTTCCTTCCATGAGCACACCAAAATTATAACTATTTATAGAGCAGCTATTGATAAGAAAGACCAGAAGACTAACAGAAAAGATCTTCTAACACTAAAGATTTAAAGAAGGAACCACAATGAGACAGGTAGGAGAGCAGAGGCATTGTATAGTCAAGAACCATAACCCTGGGTGGGTGACCCACAAATGGAGGGATAATTATAATTGCAGAGGTTCTCCCCAAGGAGTGAGGGGTCTAAGTCCCACATTGGGTCTGGGAGTCCTGAACAGGGAAGACAAATCCCCAGAATATTTGGCTTTGAAGACCAGCAGGGCTTACTTTTCAAAGAGCCAGAGGGCTATGGAAATAGAGACTCCATCTTAAAGGCACACACAAAACTCACACACTCTGAAACCCAGGTCAGAAGCAATAATTTGAAAGGACCTGGGTCAGACCCACCTGCTGATCTTGGAGCACATGCCTTCTGGAGTTCACACTGGAACTCACACTGGGGACATGAACACTGGTGGAAGTCATTGTTGGGAACTCTTTCTACCGAAAGGACACTGATCCTGAGAAGCACCATTTTGGAATCCTCCTTCTAGCTTATTAGTATCTGGACCCAGCCCCACCCACCAGCTTGTCAGCATCAGTACTGGGATGCCTTAGGTCAAGCAGATAGCTGGACAGGGACACAGCACTACCCACCAGTAGGTTAGTTGCTTTAAGACCCCCTGAAACCACAGGCACCCCAGGACCTGGCCCTGTGTACCAGAGGGCCCAGGACCTAGCTCCACACAACAGTCCTCTGGCACTATCCTTGGGACTCCCCCAGAATCCTGCAGCCAGCCATTGGGACCCTGTCCCATGAACCACTTTGCCAATACCAACTCCTGGACACCCAGGGCCCTAGAGTTTGAGATCCCAGGACCCAGCTCCACTCACCAGTGGACCAGAACTAGCCCTGGAACCAGTATCACCCACCAGTGGGCACGCACCAGCCCCATGCCCCATGCACCAGTGAATAAATACATCAATTTCAGGATACCTAGCGCCCAGCATCCAGAGATCCTGGGACCCAGCTCTGCCCACCAGTGGGTTGGACCTAGCCCTGAGACCAGACTTATACACCAATGAGCTGGCAGTAGCCCCAGGAGTCCCTGGGACTTGGCCCTGACCACCAGCAGGCTGGCACCAGCTGCAGAACCCCTGGGCCCTCTAGGCAGAGAACCCAGAACCTAGCTCTGCTCACAGTGGGCTGGCACTAGGCCAAGGACCCGTCCACACTCACCATGACAACAGCAGCCCCATGGCCTGCCCTATCAGGAACAAGCCTACACACTAGCAGGCCAATACCAGCTCTGAGAAAACTTGGACCTCTCAGTCAGTGCCCCCAGGAACCAGCCCTGCCCACCAGCAGGCTGATACTGGATCCAGAAACTCAGCCCCACAACCACCCACCCCAGAACTTGGCTCTGCCCACCAGTAGGCCAGCACTAGCCCCAGGACATGCCCCCACCCCCGGGCTCTGCAACCAGCTGCCTCATAACCCAGCCCTGCCCACCAGTGCTTGGCAGCTCCTGCAGAAGGTGGGACCTGGCAACCAATCAGACCAAGGGCCAGTCACAATTACCAGGCCACCCACAATAGTAAACCCACCCCAACAAAAGGACCTATGCTGTCCACATAAGGGGCACCCCTAGAGCATACAGCTCTACTGACTAGAGGGGAGTGTGCTACAGAGATGCATAAGATGTCTCCAAGGATGGGAAATGTAACCAACCTCCCAAATACATAGAAATAAAAACAGCAAATTAGGCAAAATGAGGCAACAGAGGAATATGTTCTAAATGAAGGAACAAGATAAAACACAAGAAGAAGAACAAAGGGAAGTGGCAATAAGCAATCTACCCAATAAAGAGTTCAATGTAATGATTCTAAAGATGCTGAAAGAATTCAGAAGAAGATTGGATGAACAGAGTGAGAAGTTAGAAGTTTTTAACAAAGAGTTACAAAATATAAAGAAGGTCCAGACAGAGATGAAAAATATAGTAACTGAAATAAAAAATACATTGGAAGGAATAAGCAGTAGATTGGATGATACAGAGGAACAGATCAGTGAGCTGGAAGACAGAGTAGTGGAAACCACTCAAGCTGAACAGAAAACAGAAAAGAGAATAAAAAGAAATAAGGACTGTTTAAAAGACCCCTGGGACAAGATCAAGCATACTAACATTCACATTATAGGGGTCCCAGAAGGAGATGAGAGAGAAAAAATGGCAGAGAACATATCTGAAGACATAATAGCTGAAAACTTTCCTAACCTGAGAAAGGAAACACACATCCAAGTCCAGGGATCACAGAGAGTTCCATACAGGATTAACCCAAATAGGAACACAGCAAGGCACATAGTAATTAAAATGGCAAATTTAAAAATGAAGAGAGAATATTAAAAGCCAGCAAGGGAGGGACTTCCCTGGTGGTGCAGTGGATAAGACTCCATGCTCCCAATGCAGGGGGCCCAGGTTCCCTGGTCAGGGAACTTGCAACAACTAAGAGTTCACATGCCACAACTAAGGAGCCTGTGGGCCACATCTAAGGAGTCCACCTGCTGCAACTAAGGAGCTCACGTGCTGCAGCTAAGAAGCCAGCAAGCCGCAACTAAGGAGCCTGCCTGCTGCAACTAAGATCCGGCTCAACCAAATAAATAAATAAATAGTTTTTTAAACATCTAAAAAAAAAACCCCAAGGCACTTGACTTTTCAGCAGAAACTCTCCTGGCCAGAAGGGAGTAGCATGGTGTATTTAAATTGATGAAAGGGAAAAACCTACAAGCAAGGCTGCTATACTTGGCAAAGATTTCATTCAGATTTGATGGAGAGATCAAAATTTTTACAGACAAGCAAAAGCTAAAAGAGTTCAGCACCACCAAACCAGCTTTAAAAGAAAAGTTAAAAGGCCTCTCTAAGCAAAAAAGAAAGGGCTACAGCTAGAAATATGAATGTTATGAAAGGGAAAAAATCTCACTGGTAAAGGCAAATATACAGTAAATGTAGTAAATCATACACATATAAAGTTAGTAGGAAGGTTAAAAGACAAAAGGAATAAATCATCTGTATTCTCAATAAGCAGTTAAGGCATACACAAAACAAAAAAATAGAAAATATTAGGTCAAAAACAGTAAGTGTGGAAGGGGAAAGTAAAAATGCAGTCCTGTTAAAATGCATTTAAACTCAGAGATCAGCAACTTAAAATAATCATGTATACATAGAGATTGTTATATATAAACTTCATGGTAACCACAAACCAAAAATCTATAATAGATACACACACAAAAAGAGAAAGGAATCCAAACATAACACTAAATATAGTCATCAAGGACTTCCCTGGTAGTCCAGTGGTTAAGACTCCACAGTTCCACTACAGGGGGCAAAGGTTTGATCCCTGGTCAAGGAAGTTCCACATGCTGTGCAGGGCAGAAAAAAAAAAAAAGATAGTCATCAAATCACAAGGGAAGAGAACAAAAGAAGAAGGAAAAAAGAAAAAGAATCCCAAAATAGTTAACAGAACAACAATAAGTACATACTTATCAATAATTACTTTAAATGTAATGATGAATTAATGTTCCAATAAGAAGACATATAGAGTATCTGAATGGATAAAAAACAAGACCTGCCTACAAGACTCACTTCAGATCTAAAGACACACAAGAACTGAAAGTGAGAGGATGGAAGACAGTATTCTATGCAAATGGAAATGAAAAGAAAGCTGGGGTAGCAATACTTGTACCAGATAAAATAGACTTTTAAAACAAAGACTGTGACAACAGACAAAGAAGGACATTACACAATGATCAAAGGATCAATCCAAGAAGATTTAACAGTTGTAAATATATATGCACCCAACATAGGGGCATCTAAATACATAAAGCAAATATTAACAGAAAAAAAGGGAGAAATTGACAGTAACACAATAATAGTAGCTGACTTTAACACCCCATTTACATCAATGAACAGATCATTCAGACAGAAAATCAATAAGGAAACAGTAAAACAACTGGCCTAGATGGAGATTTTATATATATGTATATATAATTCTTTTCAAGTGCCCATAGAACATTCTCCAGGATAGATTACATCTTAGGCCACAAAACAAGTCTTGGTAAATTTAAGAAAACTGAAATCATATCAAGCATCATTTCTGACCACAATGCTATGAGACTAAAAATCAACTACAGGAAAAAAACTGCAAAGAACACAAACATGTGGAGGCTAAACAATATGCTACTAAACTACAAAATGGGTCACTGACTAAATCAAAGAAGAAAATTTAAAATATCTGGAGACAAATGAAAATAAAAATACAACTATTCAAAATCAATTGGATGCAACATAAGAGGTTCTAAGAGGGAAGTTTATTGTGATACAAGCCTACCTCAGGAAACAAGAAATATCTCAAATAAACAACCTATCCTTATACCTAAAGGAACTAGAAAAAGAAGAACAAACAAAACCCAAATTTAGTAAAAGGAAAGAAATCATAAAGATCAGAGCAGAAATAAATGAAATAGAGACTTAAAAAGCAATAGAAAGAGCAATGAAACAAAGATCTGCTTCTTTGAAAATATAAACAAAATTGATAAACTTTTATCCAGACTCATCAAGAAAAAAAGATAGAGGGCCCAAATCAATAAAATCAACAATGAAAAAGAAGTTACAACTGATACCACAGAAATACAAAGGATCATAAGAGAATACTACAAACAATTGTATGCCAGTAAAATAGACAACCTAGAAGAAATAGACAAATTCCTAGAAATGTACAATCTCCCAAGACTGAACCATGAAGAAATAAAAAATATGATCAGTAAAGAAACTGAATTAGAAAGAAAAACCCAGCAAACAAAATTCTAGGACCAGATGACTCTACCGGTGAATTCTACCAAACATTTAGAAAGAGTTAACACCTATCCTTCTCAAACTTCCAAAAAACTGCAGAGGAAGGAATGCTTCTGAACTTGTTCTATAATGCCAGCATTGCCCTGATATCAAAATCAGACAAAGATATCACAAAAAAAGATAGGCCAATATCACTGATGAATATAGATGCAACAATTTTCAACAAAATATTCCAGATTGAATCCAACAATACATTAAAAGGAGAATAAACCATTATCAAGTGGGATTTATCCTAGGGATGCAAGGATAGTTTAATAACTGCCAATCAATGTGATATGCCACATTAACAAATTGAAGAATAAAAATCATATGATCTTCTCAATAGATGCACAAAAACTTTTGACAAAATTCAACATCCATTTATGATAAAAACCCTCAAGAAAGTGGGTATAGAGGAAACATGCCTCAACACAATAAAGACCATATATGATAAGCCCAGAGCCAACATCATACTCAATGGTGAAAAGCTAAAAACATTTCCTCTAAGATCAGGAAAAACACAAGGATGCCCATTCTCACCACTTTTATTCCAACATAGTATTGGAAGTTCTAGCCACTGCAGAAAAGAAAAATAAACAAAAGGAATCAAAATAGGAAAGGAAGAAGTAAAACTGTGATTATTTGCAGATGACATTATACTACACATAAAAAACCTAAAAATGCCACGAAATAACTACTAGAACTCATCATTAAATTTGGTAAAGTTGCAAGACACAAAATTAATACACAGAAATCTCTTGCATTTTTTTTATTAGATCCTGACTGTTTCACTTCTGTACACTATCAATGAACTATCAGAAAGAGAAATAAAGAAAATAATTCCATTTACTATCACATCAAAAAGAATAAAATACCTAGGAATAAATCTAACTAAGGAGGTAAAAGATGTCTACTCAGAAAACTCTAAGACACTGATGAAAGAAATTGAAGATGACACAAATAATTGGAAAGATATACTGTGCTCATGGAATGAAAGAATTAATATTGTCAAAATGAACACACTACCCAAGACAATCTACAGATTCAATGCAATTCCTATCAAAATACCAATGGCATTTTTCACAGAACTAGAGCAAATAATTTAAAATTTGTATGGAAACACAAAAGATCCAGAATAGCCAAACAATCTTGAGAAAGAAGAAGAAAGCTGGAGATATCATGCTCCCCAACTTGGAACTATACTACAAAGCTACAGCAACTAAAACAGTATGGTACTGGCACAAAAACAGATACATAGATGAATGGAACAGAATAGAGAGCCCAGAAATGAACTCACACTTATTTGGGCAATTAATCTATGACAAAGGAGGCAAGAATATACAATGGGGAAAAGACATCTTATTAAATAAATGTTGTTGGGAAAACTGGACAGCTACATGAAAAAGAATCAAACTGGACTAATCTCTCACACCATGCACAAAAATAAATTTGAAATGGATTAAATACTTAAACATAAGACCTGAAACAATAAAACTTCTAGAAGAAGACATAGGAAGAGCACTCTTTGACATTGGTCTTAGTAATAGTTTTTGGATATGTCTCTTCAGGCAAGAGAAACAAAGCAAAAATAAACAAATGGGACTACCTCAAACTGGAAAGCCTTTGCACAGCTAAGGAAACTAAACAAAATGAAGAGGCTGCCTACTGAATGAGAGAAGATATTTGCAAACTTTATGTGTGATTAGTGGTTAATATTCAAAATATATAAGAACTCATACAAATTAAAAAACAAAAAAATAATTGAGAAAACAACCAACCTGATTAAAAAATGAGCAAAGGGTCTGAATAGACATTTTTTCCAAAGAAAACATACAGGCATATGGAAAGATGCTCAGCATCACTTCCTTTCCTTGCATTCAAGGAAATGAAAATTAAAGTCACTATGGGATATCATCTCACACCTGTCAGAATGGCTATTAGCAAAAAGACAAGCGATAACAAGTATTTGCAAGGATATGAGGAAAAGGGTACCCTCATGCACTGTTGGTGGGAATATAAATTAGTGCAGCCACTATGGGAAACAGTATGGAGATTCTTCAAAAAATTAAAACTAGAATTACCATAATGATCCATCAATTCCACTCTTGGGTATTTATCTGAAGAAAATGAAAATTAGAAAAGATAGCTCATTGCAGCATTATTCATAATAGGCAAGATATGGAAGCAACTTAAATGCCCATCAACAGATGAATGGATAAAGAAGATGTGATACACACACACACACACACACACACACACACAGGAATATTACTCAGAGATGAAAAAGAACGAAGTCTTGGCATTTGTGACAATATGGATGGACCTAGAAGGTATTAGGCTAAGTGAAATAAGTCAGACAAAGACAAATAATGTGTGAGTGTCACTTACATGTGGAATCTAAAAAAATAAAACAAAATAGAAACAGAGTTATAGATACAGAATTCAAACAGGTGGTTGCCAGACAAAAGGGGTGAGAGGAGAAGAAAGAAATAGGTGAGGGAGATTAAGGGTAAGTTGCAAAATAAGTAAGTCACAAGTATGAAATGTACAGTATGGGGAATATCGTCAATAATTGTGTAAGATCTTTGTATAGTAACAGACATAACTAGACTTACAGTGGTCATCAGTTTGAAATGTATAGAAATACCAAATCACTATGTTGTGTAATATAATGTTTTAAGTCAATTATACTTAAAAAACAAACAAACTCATAGAAAAAGAGATCAGCTTTGTGGTTACCAGAGGTGGGGTTGAGGGAAGAGGGAATTGGATGAAGGCAGTCAAAGGTACAAACTTCCAGTTAGAAGATAAATAAGTACTAGGGATATAATGTACATCATGAAAATATAATTAACACTGCTGTATGTTATATATGAAAGTTAAGAGAGTGAATTCTAAGAGTTCTCATCACAGGAAAATTTTATTTCATTAATTTTTTATCTATATGAGATAATGGGTGTTCACTAAACTTATTGTGATAATCAATTCATGATGTATGTGTGACAAATCATTATGCTGTCCACCTTAAACTTATACAGTGCTGTATGTCAAATATATCTCAATAAAACTGGAAGAAAAAATTTTAAAATAGACTTAAATGCATGGCATGGTGGTTTACCAAACATTTGCTCTTCCCATATTTCTGTGAATTGTTTTCTTCCCATTTGAAGTCCCAGACCCCTACTTCCTTCTCCTTAGCTCAGGATGGCATGTAAACCTCCATAGCCTGACTGTCAGAAGGTCTCTTATCTTTGGGCTCCCCCTATGTACAAAGTTAAATTAAATCTGTTTTTCTCCTCTTAATCTCTCTTTTATTACAGGGGATGTCTCAGCCAAGAATGTAGAAGGGTAGAGGGAAAAGTATTTTTTCTTCCCCACATGATAAAAATCTACCTGTTTTAATTTCACAATGCCACTTTTTTCAATAACAAAAGGATTAAAAGCTACTAAAAACTACATATGGAAGAGACATATTGGTACATCTTTAAAGTGTTCCTTAAATGACAAAACACAAAGTTTTCCAAGTTGAATGAGAGAGTCACAAAATATCCTACACATTTATTTTATCTGAGATTATAGAATTATGGTTGATTTGGTTTTCAAGATAAGTTATCTATAAAAACTTTTTTCAAGGTATGTAGAAAATAACATTTTGTCTTTTACCTTTTTAATGAAATGAAAGCCAGTTTTCTCTACCCCTAAGCTCTTGGTGGATGTGGTAAGGTATTTACATTTGATTGTTTCTGCTCCAAATCTTTTCTGAGTTTCTGGGTATTTAGTGAGATTAAAAACCCAGCTCTGTAGGCACCTGTAGTACTTATTTTATGCCCAGTCAACACAGTCATAGGATGAAAGCTTGGGCTTGGTCTGCATTTACTTTTCTCACTTTTGTTTTGTGAAATTGTAGCTACTTGCAAGATAGGATGGGTTTAGGCCTGTTTTAATCATTTGGGAGTGGTTGTTGTGGAGTTTGTAACTTATTTGCCAACACAGACTGCTTCTACAGAAACACCAGACAATGAGTCTCACACTTTGTTCTCCAAGTAGAACACCCTCAAAATAGCGGGTGGTACAAGTCAAGAAAATAAACTTCAGTCCTATGAACTCTCTCAATAGCATGTCCGTGCATGTTCTGATAATAACCCCCCTTATTCTTGACTATCCAGTAGAAACCATCCACTTGATAAGCCTAGGGACACTTAGCTCCAAAACTCCTTCACTAACCTCTCAGGGGCCATCCTGTTGCCAGCCAGAGGCCCTGCCAAAGGCTCATATTGATAAAAACCATCCTGCCTTTCCCTACCTCCCTGAAGAATAAGCATTTTCATTATTAAATGGTATACTTAACATCCAAGTCTGAAGTATTTTCCATTAAAAGTCTGCACCAAAGTCAAGAGCTACCTCAAGACTGAGGAGGTTAACCTGACCAAGAAAAGTCATCATAGTGACCAATGACAGTGATGGAAAGCATATCTTTAGTTGTTTTGAAAGCTTCCAGCACTCCGCTTCATGATCAATAAAAATATTAATAAGAGCATGTTGATGTTTCTTCTTAAAGACCAAATACCTAGCAGCACTACAAACTTTTGTTGAAGACCTGTTTAAAGCATAGGGCATGAAGCTACTATGATGTTCAAAAGAATGAGACAGCCCTTGTCCTATTGGATGTCACCATTTCATAGCTGGGATAACTCAAGTGCCCAAGTAACTATAATAGAAGACACAGAAGTGTGGATGAAACAAGAGTTCAGAAGAGAAATGCTAATGGTCTGTGACTAGCTTTTTTTTTTTTCTGTAAATCTTGTAAGATTTTATTTTATTTATTAAAAAAAATATTTTACTTTCAGCACAGTTTTATTTATTTTTAAAATATAGAAGTGTGTACTTTTTTTTTAAATAACTTAATTCTTTGGGCAACACTGGCTCTAGACAACAAGTCTTTGGGCACCACAGCTCCATTTTCTGGATTCCTTTTCTCCTTTTAAAATCAAACCGAGTCTTGTTATGTGCCCATTTATCACTCCTTCGGTGTTTAATGTCTCTTCATGCCATTGGCAAAATAATAATCTTGCAAAGCCTTGCAGCTTCTGCCTGTGTCTCATAGAATGTTTGCTCTGAGGGATGCTAGCTGTTATGTAAGAAATCTGAGTACCCTGAAACACTATGCTGTGAGGAAGCCCAAGCTAGCCATGTGGAGAGATTGGGTAGAAAAAGAAGCCCTCTGACTGCCACCATCTGAGACACTCCAAGTAAGAACTGCCCTGTTGAGCACATCAGGCCCAAAATTCTAGAAGATAATAATAAATTGTTGTTTTAGCTACTAAATCATCATCATCTTTACCATCATTATCATCATCATCTTGCATAAGTGCTACTATCAATTCCCTCTTCCTGAAACTAAGAAGCTGAGCTAGAGAAAGTAACACAGCCAGACAAATGGCATCATTATAAACTAATGATCACCAGAATAAACAGGCATTCCTAGTGTTCTCTGATCAATTTCCTCTTTCAGTGTTCTAATTATTTTTGCTGCAGAACAAACCATTCCAAAATTTGGTGGCTTAAAACAACCATTTTATTATCTCTCTAGTTCTGTCGGCTGACTGGGAGTTTCTTGCTCAGAGTTTCTCATGCAGTTGCAGTCAGTTGGCAGCTGGGGCTGGAGCTGGCTGAAAGGCTGACTGGACCAGATATCCAAGATGGCTTCTCTGCTCGCGTGTCTGGCACCTTAGCTGGGATGACTGAACAGCTCAGGCACCTCTCTCTTTTCAAGTACTTCTTCAGATAGATAGTTTGAGCTTCCTCCCAGCATGGTGGTCTAAGGGTAGTCAGACACCTTACATGGTGGCTGACTTCCCTAGAAAAGACTATGTTTAATCTGCCATGATAATCTACTTCAATGAAATATTTTTTTAAAGGGAAGGAAGGAAAGAAGCTCTGACTAGAAGTACAGGTTTTATTAGAGGTTTGATCTAAAAGCAGGTTATCAGGACCTACTTAACTATGTATTAGTATCTTCTGCCCTCTCCTATTTCCCAAAACATACATATGCCCAGAAAATTTATCTTCTCTCCTTTTTCCTTGCCTTAAATCTTTCATTGTACTTTTTCTGTTGTCTGAAAGTGGATTCAGTAATTCAGTTTCAGTGATGCATTAGTTATCTATTCCTATGTAAACTCAAAACTTAGTGTTGTAAAACAATTTTATACCACAGTTTTGTGGGTGGGTAACTTAGAAGCAGCTTAGCTAAGTGGTTCTGACTCCAGGTCTCATAGGAGGCTGCAGCAAGATGTTGTCTGGGGCTGTAGTCTTCTGAAGGCTTGGCTGGGGCTGAAAGATCCATTTCCAAGATGGCACATTCGAATAGCTCTGCTTATAGGCAGGAACTTTTAGATCCTCCCAATGGGGACATCTCCCTGAATTGCTTTACTGTTCTCATTACGTGGTGGCTGCCTTCTCCCCGAGGAAGCAGTCCAAGAGAGAGGAAGGGTGGACGCCACAATGTTTTTTGTGACCTAGCCTTGGAAGTCATCCTCTGTTGTTCCCATAATATTCTATTGGTCACAGAGGTCAGCCTTATTAGTGAGAGAGGAGACTACACACAAGTATGAATACTAGGAGGTGGGGTATCATTTGGGGTCATCTTAGAAACTGAGCTCAGTTAAGCAAAGGAAAAATAAGGTTCAAAGGAGAAAAGAAGAGACAAAGGAGATATGTAATATTAGAACCAAGAGCATTTTAAGGAAATGTCAAATAATAATTGGGTCCTGGAGCTGGGAATGCGGTAGGGAGTCTTGAGATAGTCCCTGACACATCTTGCTGAACAGAAGCTAGAAGAATGACCAATTTCTTCTCTTCCAAAGTTATTCCTGCACCAACAACAGGAGACAAACTGCTCCATGACCTTAAAAGGTCATTTTCAATTTCTTGGCTGAACTATAAGGGGAATATTTCTTCTGAATAATTAATTGGTTTTCTGAGACAGAAAGATATTTTAAGCTTCTAACAAGAAATCAGGGTTGCCTAAATGACATCTTTATTCAGCAAGGACACAGTCTTTCAGGAAGTTTACTTTTGCCAGTGTAATTAGTAGTTACTTTACAGGACAATAATGTCCAGGTTTCATGCTGTGTTGAAAGGTGGTGACTTTCCAGTCAGTGCTAATTGAAAATTGAAGCAAAGAGAACTTTGCAATCAAAACAGGAAGGGAAAAGCAGATTGTAATGTGGCAAGAACCTTAGAGCTTTGTTCTTTCATAATATGTAGGGAAGCAAAGAGTTTTTAAACTACTTTCAACAGAGTCAAATTTCTTGGAAAAATGCCCTCTACATGCTGTTTCTACTTCTTCACCTCCCCCATTCCCTCTGACCTGGATTTGCCCCCACCATTTCATCAAACCTACCTCCTTGTTGCCCAATTTGATGGACATTTTTCTGTTTTTGTACTTACTGATCTCTAAGCAACATAACCCAGTTGACCACCCTACTGTTTCTGGAAATACTCTCCTCCTGGTTTCTAGGATATCATTTTCTCCTTGTTTCCCATCTCATTGCCATCTATTTAAGTTCTTTTTCCAATATCCAACCTCTAAATTTTGGAGTTCCTGATTATTTCTCTTGTTTTTCTGAACTCTTTGTGCATAATCTTATCCAGTACCATGGCTCCAATACCATCTAGATGCCAACATTAATATCTCCAGCAATGATCTCTTCCTGGAACTCAAGATTCCTATATCCAACTGCCTTCTTGGTATTTCCACTAGAGAATTTCAGAGATATCACAATGTATCTCCTGGTGCTTTTGGTTCCTCTCCTACCAACTTGTTGCCCCAACCTAAGCCTTACCTGTCTTGTAAATTGCATCATCTCTCATTTAGACACCCTGGCGAGAAACTTCATTGTATCTTGATGCATCCTTCTCCTCGCTCTCTATATTTGGTTCACCGGAAGTGCTGTTGATTTTATCAACCTGTCCTTCATTACCACCCAATCTCCTTGCCCTAGACAACCCATTCTCTACATAAGACAGTAGGTGCATCTTGAAATAAAAATTTGTTCATGTCATGGTCTATTTAACCTCCCTTAATGGATTCCTACTACACCCAGAATTAAATATAAACTTGCAGTGCCCTCCAATCTGCTACAGGACCTGGCTCCCACCCACCTTCCCAAGCTTATTTCAAACCACTCTCTCTTTGGCTCATTACACCAGGCTGTCCAGCCTCAGGATCTTTGCATATGCTGTCTTTTCTTCCTAGAAGCTCTTCCCATACTTTTCTTATTCTGGCTTTCTCTTCCTTTAGGTATTAACTGAATATTGTCTACTCAGAGAGGCTTCCCCGACTATCCTACCTGAAGTATGCCTCTTTGTTCCCTTTATTCTCTTTTTAGCAGCTTTTTCCTTTCCACCATCACAGTTATTCCCATAGTTATAATGCCAGCCCAATTTTTCCAAAAGGAGGACATTGGAAGACTTTTATGCAACTTGTTAGATTTGAAACAAATCAGAGGCCACATAAACAATGAACTACTTCTCTCCTAACTGGGGATCCTGCTGGATGTGACCAAGCCCACACAATAGCACCCATATCTGAAAATGGATAAAGTGACTCCACATCTGAAACCAAAAGTAAGGACATTTTTGGGACCTCTTCAGTGGAAAGTGTTTAGCAAAACAGTTCCTGTTTTGCTGTGGTCATAGTCCTCTGTGACACAGCTGCAGTCAACCTAACATGCAGGGACTGGAAGGATTTTCTCACGACATCTCATTTCCTGTGTTTCTCATTGGAGTTTATTATTGTTCTCTTTTTTCCTCCTCTAAGACCAAAATCCCATGAGATGGACATTGTCTTGAAGGAGTAGGAAAAGAAAGTTTGAACTCAAATTCTTCTGTATGAGCACATGAACAAAACTCCAGATTAGATCTTGGCACTTTAAAATTCTTACTTTCATAGAAAATATCAACATTAAGAAACTATAGTCTTTAGAGTAAAACTTCTCACTTTTATGTCTATGGCAAAACTTTGTGTCATCATATACACTGAGCTGAAAATAGATCTTCTAATAATTGTGCAATTGAAGTTATCATTTACATGGCTAAAACTTACCCAGGAATTTGAATTCTGTTCTAATACCTTAAACAGCTTCTCTTTTATTTTGTTAATAAATCACAAATCACCAGCAAGTTTTCAGTAGAATTTAATCCACTGAAGCTCCTACTTTCCAACATTCATAAAAGCCATAAATCACTTTTACTGAGTTACAGATCCTGAAATTCTAGCTCACAAAGGGGCCTGTATTCTGTTAAGTGAATTCAAATCATCCCCCAAGGAACCAAAACTGTTTCAAGTCCTTCAAAATAAATCATAAAACAGTGAGTGGATAGATAAAATTCTCTGGGAAGAAATCTACTTTTCAGGGAATAGACCTGTATTGGAAAATCTTCTTCAGACAACTAAAATGTTTTTTGAATATAAAGAGTGAGTCACAAGATACCACAAGGGTCAAAGATCCCAGGTTCATCTGTTCCTGAGGAAACCATGAGGAGGAAATGTTCTCAGTTGTTCACATTTGTTTCTATGAGGAATAAAGCTTGTTTTAGAGCTAAAATACCTTTTATATTTTCTCCTGACAATTTACTAGTCTCTATTCAAGACTCAATTAAAAAATTTATATGATATCAAGAGAAGAAGTTTTGTTTGGTTTTTTAACTATAAGGATCTAAGAGATTGTCCTAAATGATCCAAGCATGCTGTATCTGTTAAGACCATATTCTTGGCTGCTTCTAAAGGGAGCTGTTTATATTGAGCCCTGCATTGAGTTGCCCAGCTTAACTTCTATGTAGAAAATTACATCAGTTCCATCTCTAATTCACAGTGTCTGCTGAACTTCTGGAAGAAATTATGAGATGCTACTAATTATAAGACATAGCTCTCCTTTTATTGTTCAAAAAATTCAGAGAGGGTGCATTTCTGCTCTTGATGGGTCAGCCAAATTGGCCAGCCCTGAGCTCGGTGCCTTTTCCTTTAACTGGGTCCTGTGGGCATGACCTCCTTCAAATAACTCCACTTTCATGAAGTAAGGCATGACACACAACCAAAATATTTCAGAGCTGGAAGAGACCTAAGGGATTACATCCTCAATGCTCTTTTTTTGGGGGGTGGGGGGCTGCACTGGGTCTTCATTGCTGTGCATGGGCTTTTCTCTAGTTGCAGCGAGCAGGGGCTACTCTTCATTGCAGTGCGCAGGCTTCTCATTGCGGTGGCTTCTCTTGTTGCAGAGCACGGGGTCTAGGGGCACAGGCTTCAGTAGTTGCAGTATGCAGGCTCAGTAGTTGTGGCACATGGGCTCTAAAGTGCATGGGCTTCAGTAGTTGTGGTGTACAGGCTCAGTAGTTGTTGCTCACAAGCTCTAGAATGCAGGCTCAGTAGCTGTGGCACATGGGCTTAGTTGCTCCGTGGCATAGGGGATCTTCCTGGACCAGGGATTGACCCCATGTCCCCTGCATTGACAGGTGAATTCTTAACCACTGCACCACCAGGGAAGTCCTCTCATTTTTAAAAAAAATCATTGACCAATCTTTTACTTTGGAGTTGATAAAACACTGTAGAACTTTCTTACATTCTCAATAAATGACTTAATTAGAAAATGATCATCAGACATACATTTTAAAGGGGAAATCTGAAAGAAAGGAATTAATTTTCCTACTCTGAAGCATAACTGGCAATCACACCACAACCCAGGAAGAAACCCAAGGATGATAATTTTGTATTCCAGGATTTTAATCAGCACAGCTAGCAATTGCTTTTCAGTGGGACAAATATTTAGTAAAACTCAACTCTTACTGTGGTGACATGTATTCCCTCTTACCTTGACAAGGCAACACTGTCAAAACTCTTCATTTTTTTTTCCCTCTTAGCTGATTAGTTCTAATGAAAAATGTATGTTGGCTTGACTGTCCTCCCCTTTCTGTGCTCTTTCTCCACATCAGTAACCCTTTCCAAAGCCTGTTCTTGAATAAATTCACTTTACCATAAATACCTGATAGTGGTTTCTGACAACACTCATAGGAGTATGTGTATTTTAGCAGGAAGAAACACTTTAGGCCAAAATAATGAATCTCTAATAGTGGAATTTTCAAAGCTCATTTTAAAGAGAAATCTGAGGCTCCAAGAGGCCAAGGAGATATGCCCGAGAGTACCCTACTGGCTGGTGGTGGGTTGAAGTTGTAGCTCTTGGCTTCCTATCCCACATCACTTCTCTTTCTTGCTAACTAAATGCCCAGCCACACAACAATATCTACCAAAAAATATACTTGGATTTCATTGAACTGGTACATAAAGAACGCTTCCAGATAGTGATGTTGGACCCATGTGTAGTAAATTTCTCTCTTTAAGAAATACACAGTTTCCACAACTTCTATGATCAACCGCTAAAATCATTTCGCATTTTCACCACAGGAAATATTGAACAAATATTTTCAGTTCTGTATAGCAATATTTAGAATGGACCCTTAATTACTCTCTGCTAAAAAAAAAAAGTTTAACCAAACCTACTTATAACTCAAGGTCAGTGTTTTGGACCCTTAAGGGCAACCACTTTTGTTTTAGGACCCTCAAGAAGTTCCTGGCATCCAGATCACTGGAGCCCAGCAGCCCGCTAAGTCTGAGAGGCCTGCTCTTCTTTTCTCTGCCTTTGACCACCACATGCTTTTTCTGTCTCTCTCCCACATCTTGTGCCCCCATATCACTACAACTCTCAAGGTTTGTAGGTATATCAGATTTTATTACACTGCTGAGGAAAATTTAGACCACATAAGAAGGAAGCCATTTATAATGAGGCTAAGAATTTTCCTCTAGCTCATGGAAAATCTTTCCGAAAAGTTTAATTCTTCACTGGGATTTCTTGTTGGCACACCCCAGTTCCTAAATCCATCCCACCAACTCATATTCTACTCTTTGTAAAAGATTCTCTTTTGCTGCCATGCATAGCTCTTCTGCTTGTTCAAAACCCCAGGCCCTGCCCCTAGGACTTATTTTTGGGTCATCATCAGTGTTCTTCCCTGAGTGGTACATGGTCCAGAGGATGATTTATTTGGCCTGGGTCAACATCTTTGGGGCATGAGTGTCAGCTCAGTTCTTGGAGGTTTTGGTATTCTAGGTCTCTTTGAAGAGTCCAGAATGGCCATGGATCCCTAAGTCCTAACCCGGAACTCCAATCTCCCTACCAGTGTAGTTGCAGATAAAATCTCTTAATTTCCTAGCTGCCCATTAGGGAACTGAAAGCTCATACACACGCAAACAGAAATACACAGTCTCCCAATGACAGACATTAATTGTCCCTACAGTCTAAACCCAAAAGGAGGAAGTAAACCATTTTCCTAACACACCCTGTAATTCTCTCTCCAATGAATACAAAATTTCATGTTTTTGTATAAAGTAGTATGCATTCCTTTCCTTAATCTTCCTTCCCCTTCCCCTTTCAAATTGCTTTCTCAGGACTATTTGGAATATGAAAGAACGGTTGCATTTCTCAACAACTGTTCTCAGCTACACAGCTAAAGCTTCGAATGAATATGTGTGTGTGTGTGTGTGTGTGTGTGTGTGTGGTTATTACTTTAGATTATTTGTGCTACACATATTCTATTTACTGCTTTTTAAAAAAAATCTTGTGACCCAAAGCTGCATTCAAAGTATCCATTATTCAGAGAAAATAGTCATAGTCATCAAATTCCACCATCTTTTGTACTATTTTGAATGCACTGGAGAGGTTTTGCAAGAAGTACAAGAGATGATAGTAGTGTATGCATCACAGGGTTGTTGGGAAGTTTCAGTGAATTCATTATTGCACAAGCATGCACATATATCCTAAAAGTAAAGTGCTAATCATGGTACCTGGCACATAGCAAGTGCCCTATACTTTTTATTTATTATTATTATTATGTGTATACATATCTATGGTTTCCACATGAGATTTCAGTTTTTAAAAATGCCACTGCTGGGCTTCCCTGGTGGCGCAGTGGTTGGGGGTCCGCCTGCCGGTGCGGGGGACGCGGGTTCGTGCCCTGGTCCAAGAGGATCCCACATGCCGCGGAGCGGCTGAGCCCATGAGCCGTGACCGTTGGGCCTGCGCGTCCAGAGCCTGTACTCCATGACAGGAGAGGCCGCAGTAGTGAGAGGCCAGTGTACCGCAAAAAAAAAAAAAAAAAAAAATTCCACTGCTTTCAAATTGAAAATCTCGGCTCTGGATCAAACTTCAAACTACAGGTTGAAGGACAGTCCCAGATATTGTCCAATAAAGACCTTTGTACCTATGAGGAACCCATGCTTAAGGGAAATGCAATGCCTTCCATCATGTAAATCAGCCAAGGATTTTTTTTTTTTTTTTGGTACGCGGGCCTCTCACTGTAGTGGCCTCTCCCGTTGCGGAGCACAGGCTCCGGATGCGCAGGCTCAGCGGCCATGGCTCACGGGCCCAGCCGCTCCGCGGCATGTGGGATCTTCCCGGACCGGGGCACGAACCCGTGTTCCCTGCATCGGCAGGCGGACTCTCAACCACTGCGCCACCAGGGAAGCCCCAGCCAAGGATTTTGAAAGCCATGTGAATCGCTAATATCCATGGTGTACTTCTGATGTGCTGGATACGCTGATAATATATTCTCCAAAACATCTTTATGAGAAAGATTCTAGTATTATCAGTGCTAGATGGGTGAACCTTCAGAGGGGTCTGGAGTTGGAGCAAGGTGGGTGGGAGTGAGGGGCCCAGGCTTTCATAGCACCCCTTCTCCCCGTTGCCCTCCCGTGAACCAGATGTTTGTGAGATACCCAGGAAGGAAGCATGGCCCTGAGGGGTTCGCTCTTTTTAGGAGAAGGCAATTTCTGGAGAGGGTCCCGGCTGTTAGCTGTAAACACTTCCAGCAGCTGGGAGTCCTTTTGGTCTGAAGAGGAATCTGGGCAGTGCCTCCCAGTAATTCTGAAGCAGTTGTGGCAAAGGAAGCAAGTCACCCAGCTTCTAAGCAGCAAAGCCCAGGTCTGCACGCAGCCTTTTAGAAAGCACTGCCCCAGCTCCCAGCTATTTGCTACTGTTCGGTGTGTGCTGATTTCCACACACTGACTGTTGTAGAGTGTTTCTGGAAAGAATCCCGGATACACAGTATCTGTCAGCTTCCTATCCATGTGTGTCATGTGAGTAACTAAGGGAGCTGAATGTGAGGAGAAAAGCAATGTTGCTACACCTCATTAGGTGGTTGGGGAGACGAGATGTCTGGCCAGACTCTCACCAGAAAACTGCCGGTTTAAACAAATGAGAGATGTGGAGATCTTAGAAAGGTAACTACAATGTCACTACACTGATGAATGTTTTTCTGAACCAGCCCAGTCCGGAAAGAAAACACTGCAAATCAGTGATGGCCTTAGTGATGTTACAAAGTGAGATGATCCCTTTTACATTGTGATGCAAAATTCAGCATGCACACATGTAAAATTTACAATTACAGCCTGCTTCTGGCAAATACACTAAATTATTTTATTCCTGACAAAATAACCAAAATCCTACAAATATTAGGTTCATGAATTTTAGCCATTTTATCTCAGATGTTTTGGGTGTACATTGATAGTGAAATAAACACACCTGTTGGAAGAAAATACCTTGGTACCTTTGGAACACCTAAAGTGAGGGTGAAACCCTGACCCAGATTTAGAACATCAGTCCATGGAAGCTGCATCCAATAAACTACTTAATCATGTCTGGTTCCCATGGCAACAGCCACTGAAGCAGCTTCACTGAATAAGACTGAATGTGATCAAATGCCAACATGGAAATATAAATCCTCCCCTATTCTCTCTGTTTTTCAGCATTTCTCTCTCCAGCACGTTCTGTGTACCAAGCTGGACTTGGTACACTGCCTGTACCTCCCTCCTCCTACACTCACCAAATTTCATTGGCAAAGCCCCCTCTCCACTGTGTTTCAATGTAGAACACAGAAATGGGGGGAGGGGAGCATTCTGTACATTCTAAAACACAAGGACAATAAATAGTAAATAGTTCAGATAGTTCCTTACCCATCCATGTCCCTCAATAAGATCTCTGTTTTTCTTTTGGTCAGTAATGCCTTTTTATGTTGGAATCAAATCAAAGCATATTTGTGTTCAGGAGCAAGACAGATTTCCTAAGTAATAGAGAAGCTATTTTTAGAGGATTTCGGGAGGGGAAAGAATTTGGAATCCACCTAAACTTAGATTCAGCTTTTGGAACAGTAAGTATCACGGGGTGCATTGCACAAACATTTCATCTGGCTTATTATAAACTTTCTGATAGTAAATGTCCTCAAAGCCCGTGCTGGTAGAACCTAGAGCTGCCAACTGGAGCATCACACATCCTTTCCTTTCTTTTCCTTTAGAGCAATTGTCAATTTTCTAGTTCTTGAAGAACCCTACAGTGAAGTCAGGTTGTGCTGAAAATGACATATTGGAGCTATATCTGGGCTGTCTCTTAATTTGGGTGAGTTAGGTTTGTGAGGATTATGTCAGTAGTAGTTTGTGGTTAGGGGTTAGCTCTGTAGATATGAAGGGGAACTGGAATTTTTCATCCCAGGTAGGTGGCCTGGGGGTGTGTGTTCAGAGGCAGATAATAACTTGTGGTTCAACCAATGTGGTAAGGGATGGGCAAAGGATAAATATTATATATGTAATAATTCAGTGGAATAACTTTATTATTTGCAAAGTGTGACCTTTGTATCTTGATTCATACAAATAAACTATTAAAATTATTTATGAGATGATTAGGGGAATTTGAACACTGGCAGAATATTTGATGATATTCCATTACCAAATGCAGATGATGACAGGTGTTTGAGGGTTCATGATGCTGTTCTCTCTGAGGTTTTCTGAGGAAGTGTCCTCTAAACTGAGACCTCAAGGATGAGAGGAGCTGGCAGGTACAAAATGATGTAAGAGGATGAGATGTGAGATGTTGGGTGGATGTCTTCCAGGTAGAGAGAACTGCATGGGCACAGTCCTAAAGGTGAAGGAGAGTTACTTGGGACTGAAAGCAGCTCAGTGGTATTACATCAGAGAGTGGCAAGAGAAGAGGCTAGGAGGTAGAACTGGGGGGTTGGAAGGCAGTGCTAAAAGAGTCTGGACATTTTCTTTAGAGCAATGGAAACCATTGAGCAAGGGAATCCTGACTGAATTCAGGGTTTAGAAAATCTGCAAGTAAGCTTGAAGATCCCAAGGGAGTCTCAGGTTTAGAAAGTCTTCTTTGAGTACTCCAGCCCTCCTCTTTCTGAGCTATGGATTCTACCTTCCTTACTCACTGTTATTGCTTCATGCATTACCAGTTCTCTGGTGACTAAATTGAAAGTTCCATGCAGAGAAGAGAGAGGAGCTGCTTACGTTTCGCTTTGGACTAAACTGTGTCCTCTGCAAGTTCCTATGTTGAAGCCCCAACTCCTAATGTGACTGTGTTTGGAGATGGGGCTTTTAGGAGGCAACTAAGGTTAAATGAGGTCATAAGGATGGAAGTCCTTGCCTAATAGAATTGGTGGCCTCATAAGAAGTAGAAGAGAGAGAGGGCAGACAGCAGAAGCAAGAAGAACTACAATCCTGCAGCCTGTGGAACAAAAATCACCTTCACAGAAAGATAGACAAGATGAAAAGGCAGAGGGCTATGTACCAGATGAAGGAACAAGATAAAAACCCCCAGAAAAACAACTAAATGAAATGGAGATAGGCAATCTTCAAGAAAAGGAATTCAGAAAAATGATAGTGAACATGATCTAGGACCTCGGAGAAAGAATGGAGGCAAAGATCAAGAAGATGCAAGAAATGTTTAATAAAGACCTAGAAGAATTAAAGAACAAACAAACAGCAATGAACAATACAATAACTGAAATGAAAAAATACACTAGAAGGAATCAATAGCAGAATACCTGAGGCAGAAGAATGGTTAAGTGACCTGGAAGACAGAATGGTGGAATTCACTGCTGTGGAACAGAATAAAGAAAAAAGAATGAAAAGAAATGAAGACAGCCTAAGAGACCTCTGGGACAACATTAAACCCAACAACATTCACATTATAGGGGTCCCAGAAGGAGAAGAGAGGAAGTACCCGAGAAAATATTTGAAAAGATTATAGTTGAAAACTTCCCTAACATGAGAAAGGAAATAGCCACCCAAGTCCAGGAAGTGCAGAGAGTCCCATACAGGATAAAACCAAGGAGAAACATGCCAAGACACATAGTAATCAAACTGGCAAAAATTAAAGACAAAGAAAAATTATTGAAAGCAGCAAGGGAAAAATGACAAATAATATACAAGGGAACTCCCATAAGGTTA
This sequence comes from Orcinus orca, assembly GCF_937001465.1. Lineage (NCBI taxonomy): Eukaryota > Metazoa > Chordata > Mammalia > Artiodactyla > Delphinidae > Orcinus > Orcinus orca. Next base: position 32,957,704 of record NC_064574.1, read on the forward strand.
ACAGCTGATTTCTCAGCAGAAACTCGACAATCCAGAAGGGAGTGGTGTGATATACTTAAAGTGATGAAAGGGAAGAACCTACAACCAAGATTATTCTACCAGGCAAGGATCTCATTCAGATTCGATGGAGAAATCAAAAGCTTAACAGACAAGAAAAAGCTAAGAGAATTCAGCACCACCAAACCAGCTCTACAACAAATGCTAAAGGAACTTCTGTAAGTGGGAAACAGAAGAGAGGAAAAGGACCTACAGAAACAAACCCCCAAAATTAAGAAACTGGTAATATGAACATACATATTGATAATTACCTTAAATATGAATGGATTAAATGCTCCAACCAAAAGACACAGGCTTGCTAAATGGATACAAAAACAAGACCCATATATATGCTGTCTACAAGAGATGCACTTCAGACCTAGGGAAACATACAGACTGAAAGTGAGGGGATGGAAAAAGATATTCCATGCAAATGGAAATCAAAAGAAAGCTGGAGTAGCAATACTCATATCATATAAAATAGACTTTAAAATAAACAATTTTACAAGAGACAATGAAGGACACTACGTAATGATAAGGGATCAACCCAAGAAGAAGATATAACAATTATAAAAATATATGCACCCAATATAGGAACACTTCAATACATAAGGCAACTGTTAACAGCTCTAAAAGAGGAAATCAAGAGTAACACAATAATAGTGGGGGACTTTAACACCTCACTTATACCAATGGACAGATCATCCAAACAGAAAATTAATAAGGAAACACAAGATTTAAATGACACAATAAACCAGATAGAATTAATGGATATTTATACGACATTCCATCTAAAAACAGCAGATTCGATTTTCTTCTCAAGTGCACATGGACCATTTTCCAGGATAGATCACATCTTGGGCCACAAATCAAGCCTCAGTAAATTAAAAAAAACTGAAATCATATCAAGCATCTTTTCTGACAACAACGCCATGAGATTAGAAATCAATTACAGGGAAAAAAATGTAAAAAACACAAACACAAGGAGACTAAACAATATGTTACTAAATAACCAAGAGAATACTAAAGAAATCGAAGAGGAAATAAAAAATACCTAGAGACAAATGACAATGAAAACATGACAATCCAAAACCTATGGGATGCAGCAAAAGCAGTTCTAAGAGGGAAGTTTATAGCTATACAAGCCTACCTCAAGAAACAAGAAAAATCTCAAATAAACAATCTAACCTTACACCTAAAGGAACTAGAGAAAGAAGAACAAACAAAACCCAAAGTTAGCAGAAGGAAAGAAATCATAAAGATCAGAGCAGAAATAAATGAAATAGAAATAAAGAAAAAAATAGCAAAGATCAATAAAACTAAAAGCTGGTTCTTTGAGAAGATAAACAAAATTAATAAACCCTTAGCCAGACTCATCAAGAAAAAGAGCGAGAGGACTCAAATCAATAAAATTAGAAATGAAAAAGGAGAAGTTACAACAGATACCACAGAAATACAAAGCATCCTAAGAGACGACTACAAGCAACTCTATGCCAATAAAATGGACAACCTGGAAGAAATGAACAAAGTCTTAGAAAGGTATAAACTTCCAAGACTGAACCAGGAAGAAATAGAAAATATGAACAGACCAATCACAAGTAATGAAATTGAAACTGTGATTAAAAATCTTCCAACAAACAAAAGTCCAGGACCACATGGCTTCACAGGTGAAGTCTATCAAACATTTGGAGAAGAGCTAACACCCATCCTTCTCAAACTCTTCCAAAAAATAGCAGACGAAGGAACACTCCCAAACTCATTCTATGAGACCACCATCACCCTGATACCAAAACCACACAAAGATACTACAAAAAAAAGAAAATTACAGACCAATATCACTGATGAATATAGATGCAAAAATCCTCAAGAAAATACTAGCAAACAGAATCCAACAACACATTACAAGGATCATACACCATGATCAAGTGGGATTTATCCCAGAGACGCAAGGATTCTTCAATATAGGCAAATTGATCAATGTGATATACCATATTAACAAATTGAAGAACAAAAACCATACGATCATCTCAATAGATGCAAAAAAAGCTTTTGACAAATTCAACAACTTTATGTTAAAAACTCTCCAGAAAGTGGGCATAGAGGGAACCTACCTCAACCTAATAAAGGCCATATATGAAAAACCCACAGCAAACATCATTCTCAATGGTGAAAAACTGAAAGCATTTCCTCTAAGATCAGGAACAAGACAAGGGTGTCGACTCTCAGCACTATTATTCAACATAGCTTTGGAAGTCCTTGCCACAGCAGAGAAGGAAAAGAAATAAAAGGAATACAAATTGGAAAAGAAGAAGTAAAACTGTCACTGTTTGAAGATGGCATGATACTATACATAGAGAATCCTAAACATGCCACCAGAAAACTACTAGAGCTAACCAATGAATTTGGTAAAGTTGCAGGATACAAAATTAATGTACAGAAATCTCTTGCATTCCTATACACTAACAACGAATGATCAAAAAGAGAAATTAAGGGAAAAATCCATTCACCATTGCAACAAAAAGAAAAAATACATAGGAATAAACCTACCTAAGGATATAAAAGACCTATGCTCAGAAAACTATAAGACACTGATGAAAGAAATCAAAGATGATACAAACAGATGGAGAGATATTCCATGTTCTTGGATTGGAAGAATTAATATTGTGAAAATGACTATACTACCCAAAGCAATATATAGATTCAATGCAATTTCTATCAAATTACCAGTGGCATTTTTTACAGAACTAGAACAAAAAATCTTAACATTTGTATGGAGACACAGAAGACCCCAAATAGCCAAAGCAGTCTTGAGGGAAAAAAATGGAGCTGGAGGAATCAGACTTCCTGACTTCAGAGTATACTACAAAGCTACAGTAATCAAGACAATATGGTACTGGCACAAGAAGAGAAATATAGATCAATGGAACAGGATAGAAAGCCCAGAGATAAACCCACACACCTATGGTCAACTAATCTATGACAAGGGAAGCAAGGATATACAATGGAGAAAAGACAGTCTCTTCAATAAGTGGTGCTGGGAAAACTGGACAGCTATTTGTAAAAGAATGAAATTAGAACACTCCATAACACCATACACAAAAATAAACTCAAAATGGATTAGAGACCTAAATGTAAGACTGGGCACTATAAAGCTCTTAGAGGAAAACATAGGAAGAACACTCTTTGACATAAATCACAGCAAGATAGTTTTTGATCCACCTCCTAGAGTAATGGAAATAAAAACAAAAATAAAAAAATGGGACCTAATGAAACTTAAAAGCTTTTGTACAGCACCGGAAACCATAAACAAGACGAAAAGGCAACCCTCAGAATGGGAGAAAATATTTGCAAGTGAATCATCGGACAAAGGATTGATCTCTAAAATATATAAACAGGTCATGCAGCTCAATGTTAAAAAAACAAACAACCCAATAAAATATGGGCAGAAGACCTAAATAGATATTTCTCTATAGAAGACATACAGATGGCCAAGAAGCACATTAAAAGCTGCTCAACATCACTACTTATTAGAGAAATGCAAATCAAAATACGGTGAGGTACCACCTCACACCAGTTAGAATGGGCATCATCAAAAAATCTACAAACAACAAATGCTGAAGAGGGTGTGGAGAAAAGGGAACCCTCTTGCATTGTTGCTGGGAATGTAAATTGATACAGCCACTATAGAGAACAGTATAGAGGTTCCTTAACTAACCAAAAATAGAATTACCATATGACCCAGCAATCCCACTACTGGGGGCATATACCCAGAGAAAACCATAATTCAAAAAGACACATGCACCCCAATGTTCATTGCTGCACTATTTTTAATAGCCGGGTCATGGAAGCAACCTAAATGTCCATTGACAGACAAATCATAAAGAAGATGTGGTATATATATACAATGGAATATTGCTCAGCCATAAAAAGGAACGATATTTGGTCATTTGTAGAGACGTAGATGCATCTAGAGACTGTCATACAGAGTGAAGTATGTCAGAAAGAGAAAAACAAATATTGTATATTAATGCATATATGTTGAACCTAAAAAATGGTACAGATGAACCAGTTTGCAGAGCAGAAATTGAGACACAGAAGTAGAGAACAAACATATGAACACCAAGCAGGGAAAGCGTCGGGGGTTTGGGGTTGTGGTGTGATGAATTGGGAGATTGGGATTGACATGTATACACTGAGGTGTATAAAATGGATGACTAATAAGAAAATAAATAAATAAATAAACAAAAAATAAAAGGAAAGGAGATCCAGGCAGTGCCTCACAGTATACACCTATTCCACACACCCATATGCATACCTAGTGCTGTCAGTGTTTTTCATTTTAGTCATTCTGGTGGGTGTGTAGTGATATGCCATTGTGGATTTTACTTTGCATTTCTCTAAGGTCAATAACATTCATATGCTTATTGGCCGTTGGTTATCCTCTTTTGTGATGTACCTGTTCATGTCTTTTGCCCATTGTTTAAATGGGTTGTTTGTCTTTTTCTTGTATATAAATATTAGTGCTTTATATTTTCTGGATGTATATTTGTAAATATACTATCCCAGTACAAAAAAAAAAAAAAAAAAAGAAGTAGAAGAGAGAGAGGTCACTCTTTCTCCACATGTAAGCACTGAGGAAAGGCCATGTGAGGACACAGCAAGAAGGCAGCCATGTGTAAGCCAGAAGAAACCCCTCACTAAAACTGGACTATTCTGGTACCCTGATCTCAAGCTTCCAGCCTATACAACGATAACAAAATAAATTCCTGTGGTTTAAGACACACAGTCTATGGTGTTTTGTTATGGCAGCCCAAGCAGATGAAGACATTCTTCCAGGCCCCACTCCATCCAGTAATTCTGGGCTGGGACAAACCTTAGACATTACAAAATCTCTTAAGTCACTGATCTTGATCAATCATTAAAGACTGTCAATATTATACTCCCATCATAATCACAGTTTCATATTTATATACACAAGTGCTTTTCTCAACCATTATGAAGCCAAGATAATGTGTGAGGAGATGGTTCTCCTGCAGCAATAAATATGTATAATAATCTGATGTTAACATAACCACCCATCTCTCCAGTTTACTGTGAAAAGACATGTCTTAGGTCTGTTGGGTTTTCCCTACTTGAAAACTCTCGATCATTACATCAACATGTAATTGCTAACTCCCAAGGTTGGGTGAACTGCATGTGGTATTTTGGGCATGTGTTTATAAGAAGATAGCCTTTGTTTATATTGATAGTGCAACGTTATCTTCTGCTGGCTGCCTTTCATAGATAAGGCAACAGTTCAAAACAAATTGCTTGGCAAATGCAAATTGTTTTGAACAAATTTTGCAAATTTGGATATGATGCTTAAGTTGACTTTCAATTTCCTACATAACAGACTATTAAAGTATGTTTCTTTGCAAGGTCTCTAAGCCCAAGTAAGTGAGTCTTTCAAGAAAGCAGGGTGAGAAGTATCAGCTTCTCTGGCAAGATCCCAGGGGAACGAGGAGCCCTGTTGCTGCCAAAGGATTGTCTCACCACTTCTGTCAGTGCCAAAACCACCTTTAGTGTCCTTTTCTCTGGCTATTACATCTTCTCTAACATCCCTCTATTAATATGATTTTATGCTCACACACATGAATCTCTATGAATTTGTTCCATGAGAATCAAACACAAGAAGTGTCAACTTACTTTATATTATTTTTAAAATTTTTTTAAAATTTATTTATTTTCGGCAGCATTGGGTCTCCGTTGCTGTGTGTGGGCTTTCTCTAGTTGCATCGAGTGGGGGCTACTCTTTGTTGTGGTGTGCAGGCTTCTCATTGCAGTGGCTTCTCATGTTGCAGAGCACGGGCTCTAGGCGTATGGGCTTCAGTAGTTGTGGCACACAGGCTCAGTAATTGTGGCATGTGGGCTCTAGAGCACAGGCTCAGTAGTTGTGGTGCACAGGCTTAGCTGCTCTACAGCATGTGGGATCTTCCCAGACCAGAGATCGAACCTGTGTCCCCTGCATTGGCAGGTGGGTTCTTAACCACTGTGCCACCAGGGAAGTCTCTTACTTTATATTCTTAAATGAAACTAAATCTGGCTCGACCTCTGTTGGCTTTAGAGTAAAGAAATCCAATCCCAGATTTTTGGTGAAAAGTTTCCTCCCAGTGCATTCGGATCATACCATCACCCAGGGTTTACTCAATCCAGGTATTTTGCCATTTGATTTGGAAGAAGTGGAGTTGCACTTTCCTCCTCCATCATATCCTCCCCTCATTTGGGTGAAGGCTCTTTGCCAAAGCCCCTGAGTAGCAGCCAGGATCCCAAACTCTTTGCATACTTACAGTCAGCCCATTCCAGAGTCCCTGTCTCTGCAGATCTGTAAAGAGTTCCTAACATCCTCCATTCCAAGTCTACCCCTCATCCTTGCACAATATACCTCTACTTTTTAACACAGAGTTCCCTTCCCTGACCCCAAGCCTCAATCAACTACTGATTGATTTTCTGTCTAGGATATACTATGCTATCCATTCACCAGTTGGTCAACAGTTAGATTGCTTCCAATTTTTAGCTGTTATGAATAATGTTTATAACATTTCCATATAGCTTTTGTATGAACATGTCTTTATTCTCTTGATGAGATGTTTAGGAGTGAAATTAGAGATTATGGATAATTGTATAGGTATATGTTTCACTATAGTAAATTTTTGTTTAACTATAAAAAAGCTGCCCAACTATTCTCTAAAGTGGCTGTACCATTTTGCAATCTTACCAGCAATGTATGAAAGTTTCCGTTGGTTCACACCCTTGCCAACAATTGATATTGTCAGCCTTTGTATTCTTAGCCATTCTAGGGAATGTGTATTATGTAAAATTTTAATACATTTCTGGGCTTCCCTGGTGGTGCAGTGGTTGGGAGTCCGCCTGCCGATGCGGGGGACGCGGGTTCGTGCCCTGGTCCGGGAGGATCCCACATGCTGCGGAGCAGCTGGGCCCGTGAGCCATGGCCGCTGGGCCTGCACGTCCGGAGCCTGTGCTCCGCGGCGAGAGAGGCCACAGCAGTGAGAGGCCCGCGTACAGCAAAAAAAAAAAAAAAAATTTAATACATTTCTGTTCTAAATATACATAGAAATAACTCCATATAATAATACTAATGCCTTTGAGAGGGATATCAGTTAGTTATCACAGGTTATCACTCAATGTTCTGTGATAACCTATCAATTAGTTTAAGATGATATAAGCTAACATCTTAGCTAGTACTCGTTCATACAATCATTTCAACTTGGGGTCTTTGAAACTCAGTGACTTCCTAGAGGCCAAAACAATGGTTCTTAAATTTTCATTCAAAAAATTTAATGTTATTTCATTAGAATGGGAAGGCGGGAAATGGGAAATAAATTATTGCTATTACTAGAGAAGATGGACTCTTTTCAAACATAGGAAACCAGTTAAAGGGATTCTTTGTTGGGAATGTTAGGAAAACCATTAGAGATAATTAAGGTGAGAACTAGTAGAGAGCAAAATCTGGAGGAAAATGTTGTTTATTCTTATCGCTACTTTGGAATTACTGTAGTTAGGTCTGCCTAGGTCTTGTCGAATGAGTTCATGTAGAAGCAACAAATATTTTATCACAAACTTGTTTTAATATTTTGATTTCTCTCTTCCACTATAAGTGAATTCCATTGTTAATGTAGGTTTTTTTCTTATTTCATGCCTTTTAAAAATGTTATTCTGAGGAGGAGTCTATAGGCTTCATCAGATGGCAACAATGTCCATGGCATATAAAAAATTCCAGTGCATGGGCCCATCCCTAGAGATTCTAATTGACCTTGAGTGATACCAGGAAATCTGTATATTTGTTTAAACCTACTGTCATGCCAGGGTGAAACCCTTTGGGGTTAACACATGTTATACATGGGGTAGGGACCAGTCCTACAATGTCATACAGAATGGGTTAATGTGATATTGTGATTTATAATAAATATATATTTGTGGTACAACTACTATGGAGAACAGTATGGAGGTTCCTTAAAAAACTAAAGATAGAACTACCATATGATCCAGCAATCCCACTCCTGGGCATATGTCTGGAGAAAACCATAGGTTATCCCGTGTACCGCAACTAAGACCTGGCACAGACAAAATAAATAAAAATAAATAAATAAATATTTTTTAAAAAGAGTGAATATATGTATAACCGAATCACTTTGCTGTACACCTGAAAATAACACAACATTGTAAATCAATTATACTCCAATAAAAATTTTAAATGTATATATTAATATATATGTGTAAATATATATATTTAGTCTTCATGTCCACTTCTAGCACAGAGCTCCTGAAACTCCTGGATTTTCTGAAATAATAAGAGTGACAAATGTATCTTTTGTTATTCTGATAAGGTAACTTTTAGACTACGCCTAAGGCTGGGGGCTGGTTGCCAGTTAAACCAACCATGTGACTGGAAGGTTGGAATTTTGAGTCCCTCCTCCCTCACCTCCAGAGAGGGGGGAGGGGCTAGAGGTTGAATCAATCACCAGTCATCTGTGTAATGAAGCCTCCATAAAAACCCAAAAGAACAGGGTTTGGAGAGCTTCCATGTTGGTGAACACGTGGTGATTGGGGAATGTGGCTCTCTCGGAGAGGGCATGGGACTTTAGGCCCTTTTCCCATACTTTGCCCTACACATCTCTTCTGCCTGGCTGTTCCTGAGTTCTATCCTTTTATAATAAACCAGTGATCTAGTAAGTAAAATGTTTCTCTGACTTATGTCAGCTACTCTAGCAAATCAAACCTGAAGAGGGGGTCCTGGGGACCTCTGATTTATATCCAGTCAGCCGGCAGTACAGGTGATAACCTGGGCTTGCGATTGGTGCCTGAAGTTGGGGAGGAAAGGTAGTCTTGTAGGACTTCACTCTTAACCTGTCAGAATTGAGTTGAATTGTAGGATACCCAGCTGGCGTCTGGAGCATTGCTTGTTCGTGGTATGCCCCCCACCATGACCACCTCCCTTACCATGAATCAGAATTGGTGGCAGAACCCAATTAGTTAAGGAAGCATCTTGATTAGGGAAAGGAAAAACTAGTAAACAGAGAAGTAGGCAGTCCCACCTTCTTTCATACCTCAAAGAAGGTATGCCAAGACCAGGGCTTTGGTGGACATGCTGTGAGTTTTATTCTAGTGGAAAAACTTCCCACCGACTCATGGCAAAGACTAGTGCCGAAAGGTCTGGATTTGAGAGGTCAGCTGTTGAATGAAGTTGTCTGGGAATGCCAAATGCTTTGCAGCTAGGGCAGGTGGGGACCTTGTAGTATGAGAGCTATTGTGCTCTCCTCATGGCCAAATATCCTGGTCCAAATAGCACTAGAGCTTGGGTGCCTTCCTTTTGCTGAAGTGGGTCCACGTTGTGTCCAGCTGCTGTCCTGGCTCTGGCAGATTGCTCCTTGATTTAATGAGAAACTGAAGACCATGCATCTGTCTTCCTCACCCTGGTCTTGTGGATTTTGCCTTTTCACAATAAAGACTTTTTCTCAACTGATGCTGTGTGATGTAGTAAAATGTGTCCAACACTTTGCAGGACAAGTGGCAACCCTAAAAGGACCCATCTGGCACCAGAGCTGATTTTCAACAAGCAGCCAGGAGTGAGATAACCAGGAAAGCAGGCATACATTTAATGATCACTTGGGTCCAACTTTACATTTTACTGATAATATACTTTGAGAATCCATTGGATTCCCAAGACTTATCACTCATTTCTCATTTGGGGTGGCAGTTTAGCAGCAAGAAGATTGTGTCAAGGCTCTGAGCCCAGAGAACTTTGTCTCTGAGAGTTTTCAAGGTTTGAGGGACCGTTTTGGAATTTTGAGAACATATTCCAAAGGCTTTTTCTTTTGGCTGTTTGTGATCTGATATTCTTGTGTACAGGATGTATCAGTTCATTATTGCCCCATTAGCAAACTACCCATTTTACTTGCTGATGATTCTGTGGGTCAGCCTTTGAGATGGGCTTAGGTGTGTGGTTCTTCTGATGCTCTCATCTGGGGACACTGTGGTAAGTAGAATAATGTCCCTCCTCCAAAGTTGTCTATGCCCTAATTCCTGGTGTTAGGCCTGTGTATTTTACATGGTCAAAGGGACTTTGTAAATGTAATTAAGTTTATGGACCTTTGGATAAGAAGATTATCTTGGATTGTCTGGGTGGGTCCGATGTAGTCACATGGGCCTTTAAAAGTGTAAGAAGAAGGCAGAAGAGTTAGTCAGAGAGATGCTATGGAAGAAGAGTCAGGAGAGATTTGAAGTATGAAAGGGACCTGGCCCATCATTGATGACTTTGAATATTGAGGAAGGGGTCCATGAGCCGAGGAATATAGGAACAGCTCTCACTAATGGGCAGCAAACAGGGGACCTCAGTCCCACAGCTTCAAGGGACTGAATTCTGCCAACAATCTGAATGAGCAAAAAAAAAAAAAAGTTTCTCCCCCTAAAACCTCCAAAAAGGAATGCAGCCCTACTGACAGCTTGATTTTAGCCTGGTGAGACCTGTTTTGGACTTCCAGAACTGTGAGGTGATAAATGTGTGTTGTTTTAAGCGACAAGGTTGTGTTAACTTGTTCTACAGCAATAGAAAACCAATACAGTCTCTCACATTGCTACAACAGGCGTGATGGGCTGGGTGACCCGACCATCCCATTTGCATGTCTGGTGGTTGGTGCCAACTGTTGACTGGACCACTCTCTCCATGGTCTCTCATGCTCAAGGAGATGAGGCTGGCCTACTTCACCTGGCAAGAAGGTGAGAGCAGTAGCTGCAAGTGTTCTTGAGGCTTTGCTCAGAACTCCCCACAATGTCACTCCTGCCACATTTTATTGATCACAGCAAGTCATTAAGGTCTGTCCAGATTCAACAGGGTAGAGAAATTGTTTCCACTCTTTGAAAGGAGGAAATGCAAAGGCACATGGGGAAGGGGCAGGTAATAGGAGGAATATGTGGCCATTTTTCACAATCTGCCAGACAGGAAACTCTTGTGTGACAACATTTTTTGTTTTTGTTTTATGTTTTTTGTTTTGTGGGATGCGGGCCTCTCACTGCTGCGGCCTCTCCCGTTGCGGAGCACAGGCTCCGGACGCGCAGGCCCAGCGGCCATGGCTCACAGGCCCAGCCACTCCGCAGCATGTGGGATCCTCCTGGACCAGGGCACGAACCCGCGTCCCCTGCACTGGCAGGCAGACTCTCAACCACTGCACCACCAGGGAAACCCGTGACAACATCTTATAAGAGAGATTTCTTATGTTGCCACCCTGTTGGCATTAAGGGGCACAGCTGAAAACAACAAACGCAATCACCTCCTGTTCTAAGGAGAGCTGTCAACCTCTGGGGCTGGATGCTTCCCTCTGGTGAGTGGTTTTGGTAGGAACTGGCTTAGTGGGGAGTGTAGAGGAGAAGGGATGCTTGCCCCCTGTCCCTAAATCAAATGGTTGGGGAGGCTCCTAAGAAATCACTTAAACAAAATGATGGATTTGCAGGAAGTAGAGACCAACATCTTAATCCTGGACACCTAGATTAGGAATCTGTAGAGGAGACTGATGATGGGAGCTCATCCATTTGTTAAGCAAATGTTTCTTGGGCACTGTAATGATTAATTTTATGTCAACTTGGGGGGTCATGGGTTGCCAAGATATATAGTTAAACATTATTCTGTGTGTGTCTGTCAGGCTGTTTCTGGATGAAATTAAACTTGAATTTGTAGACTGAGTGAAGACCGCACAAATTAATCTGGATGGGCCTCATCTAATCCATTGAAGGTCTGAATAGAACAAACAGCCTGAGTAGGAAGAATTTGCTCTCTCTCTGCCTGACTGTCTTTGAGCTGGGACATTGGTCTTCTCCTGCTCCTCAACTCAGATTTTGACTGGAACTTACACCATCAGCTCTCCTTTTTCTCCAGGTCTTGGATCTCAGACTGGAACCATTGGCTCTCCTTGGTCTCTAACTTGCTGACTGCAGATCTTGATACTTCTCAGCCTCCATAATCATGTTGAAACAGGAGGGAAGGGGGCAGGGCACTACCTTTAAAACAATGACATAGCCTGAGGACACGACATAAACTGATTAGAACTAAATAGGTCCAAGATGGCAAGTGAGTCAACTTCCACTAGACCTTAAATCTCAGGATACTCTCATTATAACACATGAGCAAGCTAAATGACGCACCCACAAGCATCATGACAGTTCCAAAGCCAACCATAAAGGTCAAAAAGTAGGTGGTGGGGCTTCCCTGGTGACGCAGTGGTTGAGAATCCCCCTGCCGATGCAGGGGACACGGGTTCGTGCCCCAGTCCGGGAGGATCCCATATGCCGCTGAGCGGCTGGGCCCGTGAGCCATGGCCGCTGGGCCTGCATGTCCGGAGCCTGTGCTCCGCAACGGGAGCAGTGAGAGGCCAGTGTACCATAAAAAAAAAAAAAAAAAAAAGTAGGCAGTGGATCAATTTCTGGAAATCCCCACCCCTTCCCAAAAATAGCTGGAATGCTCCTCCCACTCTTTAGCCTATGAAATTACCCACCCCTATAAAAACTGACAACCCCATACCCTGGTGCCACTCTCGCCTTCTGAGATGGCCCACACTCTGTCTGTGGAGTATGTTTCTCTCTAAATAAATCCACTTCTTACCTATCACTTTGTCTCTCAGTGAATTCTTTCTGAGATGAGACATCAAGACCCTGAGCTTCATTAAGTCCTGAGACCAGGTGTGTGAGCTCAGTTAAAAGGCCATGGGTTGAAGTCTCAGTCTGGGTTTTGGCTGGGTTCAAGTCCCAGCACATGGGTTCAAGTCCCAATCTGAGATGCACGGTTTCAATGTGAGTCAACTTCTTATGATACATCTCTTTATATATGTTATGGACTGAATGTTTGCATCACCCCCCACCCCGATTCATATGTTGAATTGCTAAACCTCAATGTGATGGTATGGGGGAGTGGAGCCTTTGGGAGGTGATTAGGTCATGAGGGTGGAGTCCTCATGAATGGAATTAGTGTCTTTACAAAAGAGACCCCAGAGAGCTCATTCACCTCTTCTGTCATGTGAGGAGACGGTGAGAGGACAGCTGTCTGTGTACTAGGAAGAGTCTCTTACCAGATCTCTTACCTACTCTGCCTGTACCTTGGGTTTCCCAGCCTCCAGAACTGTGAGAAATAAAATTTCTGTTGTTTATAATCCTCCCAGTCTAGGATAGTTTGTTATAGCAGTCTAAATGGACTAAACTATATATGTCCCAGTATATATATCATAATCTTGTTCTATGTATATATGCACACACATATTCGTTGACACTTTAACAATGCAGGGATTAGGGTCATAGACCATTTTCTCAGTAAAAAATTCAGATATAACTTTACAGTCAGCCCTCTGTATCTGAGGTTCTGCATCTGTGGATTCAACCAACCATGGACCATGGATTGTGTAGTACTGTGTTACATATTTAGTGAAAGAAATCTGAATATAAGTAGACCTGTGCAATTCAAACTCGTGTTGTTCAAGGGTAAACTGTATATATAATTGATGTTATTTCTCTGGAGAACCTGACTAATACAGGTTCTTACTGTGCATCACATACTGTTTTAAGTTCTGGGGATTCAGCAGTAAATAAAACAGACAATAATTCCTGTCCTCATGGAGGTTACATTCTACTGGGGAAAACAACAACAACAACAAAACCACAACAATACAAATAAGTAAAATGTATGGAATGTTAGATAGAGACAAAAGTTAAGGGGAAGGCTTCCAGGAAGATGGCGGAAGAGTAAGACGCGGAGATCACCTCCTCCCCACAGATACACCAGAAATACATCTACACGTGGAACAACTCCTACAGAACACCTACTGAACGCTGGCAGAAGACCTCAGACCTCCCAAAAGGCAAGAAACCCCCCACGTACCTGGGTAGGGCAAAAGAAAAAAGAATAAACAGACACAAAAGGATAGGGACGGGACCGGCACCAGTGGGAGGGAGCTGTGAAGGAGGAAAGGTTTCCACACACTAGGAAGCCCCTTAGCGGTAGGAGACTGCGAGTGGCGAAGGAGGAAAGCTTCGGGGCTGCGGAGGAGAGCACAGCAACAGGGGTGTGGGGGGCAAAGCGGAGATATTCCCGCACAGAGGATCAGTGCCGACCGGCACTCACCAGCCCGAGAGGCTTGTCTGCTCCCCCGCCAGGGCGGGTGGGGCTGGGAGCTGAGGCTCGGGCTTCGGTCGGAGTGCTGGGAGAGGACTGGGGTTGGCGGTGTGAACACAGCCTGCAGGGGGTTAGTGCGCCATGGCTGGCTGGGAGGGAGTCCGGGGAAAAGTCTGGACCTGCCGAAGAGACAGGAGACTTTTTCTTCCCTCTTTGTTTCCTGGTGCACGAGGAGAGGGGATTAAGAACGCTGCTTAAAGGAGCTCCAGAGATGGGCGCAACCCGAGGCTAAAAGCGCGGACCCCAGAGACAGGCATGAGATGCTAAGGCTGCTGCTGCGGCCACCAAAAAGCCTGTGTGCTAGCACAGGTCACTATCCACACCCCCCTTCCGGGGAGGCTGTGCAGCCAGCCACTGCCAGGGTCCTGGGATCCAGGGACAACTCCCCTGGGAGAACGCACGGCGCGCCTCAGGCTGGTGCAACGTCACGCCAGCCTCTGCCGCCTCAGGCTCTTCCCGAACTCCGTGACCCTCCCTCCCGCCGGCTTGAGTGAGCCAGAGCCACCAGATCAGCGGCTCCTTTAACCCCGTCCTGTCTGAGCGGAAGAACAGACGCCCTCCGGCGAGCTACAAGCAGAGGCGGGGCCCAAGCCAAAGCTGAGCCCCTGGGAGCTGTGAGAACAAAGAAGAGAAAGGGAAATCTCTCCCAGCAGCCTCAGAAGCAGCGGATTAAAGCTCCACAATTAACCTGATGTACGCTGCATCTGTGGAATACATGAATAGACAACGAATCATCCCAAATTGATGAGGTGCATTTTGAGAGCAAGATTTATGATTTTTTCCCCTTTTCCTCTTTTTGTGAGTGTGTATGTGTATGCTTCTGTGTGAGATTTTGTCTGTATAGCTTTGCTTCCACCATTTGTCTGAGGGTTTTATCCATCCGTTATTTTGTTTGTTTGTTTTTTCGTTTTTTTAAAAAATGTTTTTCTTAATAATTACTTATTTTAATAACTTTATTTTATTTTACTTTTTCTTCGTTCTTTCTTTCCTTCCTTCCCTCCTTTAGACAATGACTCATCCCAAATTGAGGAGGTGGACTTTGAGAGCAAGATTTATGATTTTTCCCCCTTTTCCTCTTTTTGTGAGTGTGTATGTGTATGCTTCTGTGTGAGATTTTGTCTGCATAGCTTTGCTTCCACCATTTGTCCTAGGGTTCTATCCATCCGTTATTTTTTTCTCTTAATAATTATTTTTTTATTTTAATAACTTTATTATATTTTATATTACTTTATTTTATTTTACTTTATCTTCTTTCTTTCTTTTTTCCTTCCTTCCCTCCTTCTTTCCTTCCTCCCTCCCTCCCTCCCTCCTTTCTTTCTTTCTACTTATACTAATTCTTTCTTTCTACTTTTTCTCCCTTTTATTCTGAGCCGTGTGGATGAAAGTCTCTTGGTGCTACAGCCAGGAGTCAGTGCTGTGCCTCTGAGGTGGGAGAGCCAACTACAGGACACTGGTCCACAAGAGACCTCCCAGCTCCACATAATATCAAACGGCAAAAATCTCCCAGAGATCTCCATCTCAACACCAGCACCCAGCTTCACTCAATGACCAGCAAGCTACAGTGCTGGGCATCCTTTGCCAAACAACTAGCAAGACAGGAACACAACCCCACCCATTAGCAGAGAGGCTGCCTAAAATCATAAGTCCACAGACACCCCAAAACACACCACCAGACGTGGACCTGCCCACCAGAAAGACAAGATCCAGCCTCATCCACCAGAACACAGGCACTAGTCCCCTCCACCAGGAAGCCTACACAACCCACTGAACCAACCTTACCCACTGGGGACAGACACCAAAAACAACGGGAACTACGAAACTGCAGCCTGCCAAAAGGAACCACAAAAACAGTAAGATAAGCAAAATGAGAAGACAGAAAAACACACAGCAGATGAAGGAACAAGATAAAAACCCACCAGACCTAACAAATGAAGAGGAAATAGGTAGTCTACCTGAAAAAAAATTCAGAATAATGAGAGTAAAGATGATACAAAATCTTGGAAATAGAATAGACAAAATGCAAGAAACATTTAACAAGGACCTAGAAGAGCTAAAGATGAAACAAACAACAATGAACAACACAATAAATGAAATGAAAAGTACTCTAAATGGGATCAATAGTAGAATAACTGAGGCAGAAGAACGGATAAGTGACGTGGAAGACAAAATAGTGGAAATAACTACTGCAGAGCAGAATAAAGAAAACAGAATGAAAAGAACTGAGGACAGTCTCAGAGACCTCTGGGACAACATTAAATGCACCAACATTCGAATTTTAGGGGTTCCAGAGGAAGAAGAGAAAAAGAAAGGGACTGAGAAAATATTTAAAGAGATTATGGTTGAAAACTTCCCTAATATGGGAAAGGAAATAGTTAATCAAGTCCCGGAAGCACAGAGAGTCCCATACAAAATAAATCCAAGGTGAAATATGCCAAGGCACATATTAATCAAACTGTCAAAAATTAAATACAAAGAAAACATATTAAAAGCAGCAAGGGAAAAACAACAAATAACACACAAGGGAATCCCCATAAGGTTAACAGCTGATCTTTCAGCAGAAACTCTGCAAGCCAGAAGGGACTGGCAGGACATACTTAAATTGATGAAGGAGAAAAACCTGCAACCAAGATTACTCTACCCAGCAAGGATCTCATTCAGATTTGATGGAGAAATTAAAACCTTTACAGACAAGCAAAAGCTGAGAGAGTTCAGCACCACAAAACCAGCTTTACAACAACTGCTAAAGGAACTTCTCTAGTCAAGAAACACAAGAGAAGGAAAAGACCTACAATAACGAACCCAAAACAATTAAGAAAATGGGAATAGGAACATACATATCAATAATTACCTTAAATGTAAATGGACTAAATGCTCCCACCAAAAGACACAGATTAGCTGAATGGATACAAAAACAAGACCCACATATATGCTGTCTACAAGAAACCCACTTCAGACCTAGAGACACATACAGACTGAAAGTAAGGGGATGGAAAAAGATATTCCATGCAAATGGAAACCAAAAGAAAGCTGGAGTAGCAATTCTCATATCAGACAAAATCGACTTAAAAATAAAGACTATTAGAAGAGACAAAGAAGGACACTATATAATGATCAAGGGATCGATCCAAGAAGAAGATATAACAATTGTAAATATTTATGCACCCAACATAGGAGCACCTCAATACATAAGGCAAATACTAACAGCCATAAAAGGGGAAATCGACAGTGACACATTCATAGTAGGGCACTTTAACACCCCACTTTCACTAATGGACAGATCATCCAAAATGAAAATAAATAAGGAAACACAAGCTTTAAATGATACATTAAACAAGATGGACTTAATTGATATTTATAGGACACTCCATCCAAAAACAACAGAATACACACTTTTGTCAAGTGCTCATGGAACATTCTCCAGGATAGATTATATCTTGGGTCACAAATCAAGCCTTGGTAAATTTAAGAAAATTGAAATTGTATCAATTATCTTTTCTGACCACAATGCTATGATACTAGATATCAATTACAGGAAAAGATCTATAAAAAATACAAACACATGGAGGCTAAACAATACACTACTTAATAACGAAGTGATCACTGAAGAAATCAAAGAGGAAATCAAAAAATACCTAGAAACAAATGACAATGGAGACACGATGACCTAAAATCTATGGGATGAAGAAAAAGCAGTTCTAAGAGGGAAGTTTATAGCAATACAATCCTACCTTAAGAAACAGGAAACATCTTGAATAAACAACCTAAACTTGCACCTAAAGCAATTAGAGAAAGAACAAAAAACCCCCAAAGTTAGCAGAAGTAAAGAAATCATAAAAATCAAATCAGAAATAAATGAAAAAGAAATGAAGGAGACGATAGCAAAGATCAATAAAACTAAAAGCTGGTTCTTTGAGAACATAAACAAAATTGATAAACCATTAGCCAGACTCATCAAGAAAAAAAGGAAGAAGATTCAAATCAGTAGAATTAGAAAAGAAAAAGGAGAAGTAACAACTGACACTGCAGAAATAAAAAAGATCATGAGAGATTACTACAAGTAACTCTATGCCAATAAAATGGACAACCTGGAAGAAATGGACAAATTCTTAGAAACGCACAACCTGCCAAGACTGAATCAGGAAGAAATAGAAAATATGAACAGACCAATCACAAGCACTGAAATTGAAACTGTGATTAAAAATCTTCCAACAAACAAAAGCCCAGGACCAGATGGCTTCACAGGCGAATGCTGTCAAACATTTAGAGAAGAGCTAACACCTATCCTTCTCAAACACTTCCAAAATATAGCAGAGGGAGGAACACTCCCAAACTCATTCTACGAGGCCACCATCACCTTGATACCAAAACCAGACAAGGATGTCACAAAGAAAGAAAACTACAGGCCAATATCACTGATGAACATAGATGCAAAAATCCTCAACAAAATACTAGCAAACAGAATCCAACAGCACATTAAAAGGATCATACACCATGATCAAGTGGGGTTTATTCCAGGAATGCAAGGATTCTTCAATATACACAAATCAATCAACGTGATACACCATATTAACAAATTGAAGGAGAAAAACCATATGATCATCTCAATAGATGCAGAGAAAGCTTTCGACAAAATTCAACACCCATTTATGATAAAAACCCTGCACAAAGTAGGCATAGAGGGAACTTTCCTCAACATAAAAAAGGTCATATATGACAAACCCACAGCCAACATCGTCGTCAATGGTGAAAAACTGAAAGCATTTCCACTAAGATCAGGAACAAGACAAGGTTGCCCACTCTCACCACTCTTATTCAACATAGTTTTGGAAGTTTTAGCCAGAGCAATCAGAGAAGAAGAGGAAATAAAAGGAATCCAAATCGGAAAAGAAAAAGTAAAGCTGTCACTGTTTGCAGATGACATGATAGTATACATAAAGAATCCTAAAGATGCTACCAGAAAACTACTAGAGCTAATCAATGAATTTGGTAAAGTAGCAGGATACAAAATTAATGCACATAAATTTCTGGCATTCCTATACACTAATGATGAAAAATCTGAAAGTGAAATCAAGAAAACACTCCCATTTACCATTGCAAAAAAAAAGAATAAAATATCTAGGAATAAACCTACCTAAGGAGACAAAAGTCCTGTATGCAGAAAATTATAAGACAATGATGAAAGAAATTAAAGATGATACAAATAGATGGAGAGATATACCATGTTCCTGGATTGGAAGAATCAACATTGTGAAAATGACTCTACTACCCAAAGCAATCTACAGATTCAATGCAATCCCTATCAAACTACCACTGGCATTTTTCACAGAACTAGAACAAAAAGTTTCACAGTTTGTATGGAAACACAAAAGACCCTGAATAGCCAAAACTATCTTGAGAACGAAAAACGGAGCTGGAGGAATCAGGCTCCCTGACTTCAGACTATTCTACAAAGCTACAGTAATCAAGACAGTATTGTACTGGAACAAATACAGAAAGATAGATCAATGGAACACGATAGAAAGCCCAGAGATAAACCCACACACATATGGTCACCTTATCTTTGATAAAGGAGGCAGGAATGTACAGTGGAGAAAGGACAGCCTCTTCAATAAGTGTTGCTGGGAAAACTGGACAGCTACATGTAAAAGTATGAGATTAGATAACTCCCTAACACCATACACAAAAATAAGCTCAAAATGGATTAAAGACCTAAATGTAAGGCCAGCAACTATCAAACTCTTAGAGGAAAATATAGGCAGGACACTCTATGACATAAATCACAGCAAGATCCTTTTTGACCCACTTCCTAGAGAAATGGAAATAAAAACAAAAATAAACAAATGAGACCTAATGAAACTTCAAAGCTTTTGCACAGCAAAGGAAACCATAAAGAAGACCAAAAGACAACCCTCAGAATGGGAGAAAATATTTGCAAGTGAAGCAACTGACAAAGGATTAATCTCCAAAATTTATAAGCGGCTCATGAAGCTTAATAACAAAAAAACAAACAACCCAATCCAAAAATGGGCAGAAGACCTAAATAGACATTTCTCCAAAGAAGATATACAGACTGCCAACAAACACATGAAAGAATGGTCAACATCACTAATCATTAGAGAAATGCAAATCAAAACTACAATGAGATATCATCTCACACCAGTCAGAATGGCCATCATCAAAAAAATGTAGAAACAATAAATGCTGGAGAGGGTGTGGAGAAAAGGGAACCCTCTTGCACTGTTGGTGGGAATGTAAATTGATACAGCCACTGTGGAGAACAGTATGGAGGTTCCTTAAAAACTACAAATAGCACTACCATATGACCCAGCAATCCCACTACTGGGCATATACCCTGAGAAAACCATAATTCAAAAAGAGTCATGTACCAAAATGTTCATTGCAGCTCTATTTACAATAGCCCAGAGATGGAAACAACCTAAGTGTCCATCATTGGATGAATGGATAAAGAAGATGTGGCACATATATACAATGGAATACTACTCAGCCATAAAATGAAATGAAATTGAGCTATTTGTAATGAGGTGGATAGACCTAGAGTCTGTCATACAGAGTGAAGTAAGTCAGAAAGAGAGAGACAAATACCGTATGCTAACACATATATATGGAATTTAAGAAAAAAAAATGTCATGAAGAACCTAGGGGCAAGACAGGAATGAAGACACAGACCTACTAGAGAATGGACTTGAGGATATGGGGAGGGGGAAGGGTAAGATGCGACAAAGCGAGAGAAAGGCATGGACATATATACACTAGCAAACGTAAGGTAGACAGCTAGTGGGAAGCAGCCGCATAGCACAGAGAGATGAGCTCGGTGCGTTGTGACCGCCTGGAGGGGTGGGATAGGGAGGGTGGGAGGGAGGGAGACGCAAGAGGGAAGAGATATGGGAACATATGTTTATATATAACGGATTCATTTTGTTTTAAAGCAGAAACTAACACACCATTGTAAAGCAATTATACTCCAATAAAGATGTTAAAAAAAAATGTTAAGGGGAAACAACAAAAGCAGGGCAAGGGAGGGGCTGACAATTTTAGATAAAGAAGTCCAGGTAGGACCTCAATGCCAAGGTGACATTTGAGAAGACATTTGGAGATTTGCAATTCTTGGGAGAGTTGACATATTTCCCCTGAAATTTGGGGATGCTCATGAGCTTAGAGATCGACAATGCTTCTTAAATTTTCTAATTTTGAAACAGGGAGGCCCTGATGAAGCAGCCTCTGCTAGGTGAGCAGTGACCACACTATAGCATGCCCCAAGAGGAGAGGATGGGGAGCCTTTTCCTCACCTTGTTTCTCTTAGCCTGAGGACATGAAAGAGAACATCAAGCTGTCCCCAGGCTCCTTATGAAGGAGCACAGGGTAGAATAGAAGCCAACGCCAAGGAGCTGCCCTAGTTGTCCAGCAAGGAGATGCTTCACCCTGCAGAGGGCCTGCAGCCTGGAGGCTGGCAGAGGCTGAGGGGACACATGACTGTCTCTGCCTGAAGGGGGTCTTCAGTGGAAAAAATGTTCTAGATGAGGTTATGTAGCACTTCAAAAGTACTACATACACCATCTCAGCAGAGCCCAGCAGAGTGGCCACCAGCTGAAGGAGTCCTCTCAGGAGGCCAGTCACAGGAGGAGGTCATAACTCAGAGCCTCATCTCCTCATGGGAAAGGTACAGGGGTGGGGAGGGGAAGAATCTTGGAACATAAATTTCCAGCTCTCTGAGAGGGTGAGTCTAACTTCTGTGTTATCTCATTGTTTGGTAGTATGTAACAAGTTAAGCTAGTTAAGAGAAAGAGGGGAATTTATGACACTTATATTGGCGTAACTCACAGACTAGGAACCAGATGTAGGAGGGCTTCAGGAAGGAAGGGAGCCTGGAATAGGAAGCTGTCTCTCATCTCTGATTCTCTTGTCCATTCTTTTCTCTCTCTTTCCCTTTCTCCATCCCTTTATCTCCCTTCCTTCCTCCATCCCTCTCTCTCCCTGCAAACTGACTTTTTCTGCTTCTCCTACCCATTAGTACAGTATAACCCCACAAGTCTCCTTAGTTCACATGAGAGAGCCTCCAGCTTCCTGCAGACAACAATCAGCATGTTCTCTCTCCCAATACAAGATTCCAGGGAGAAAAAATGTGATCGGAGCAGGCAGGTGCCCAGCTTAGCCAGATGTTGGGAATGGATTGTATAGCTATAGCCAGATGTTGGGAATGGATTGTATGAGCATTGCTGCAGGCTTCCCATAGAAGCAGACCAGAAGACAAGGATGTGCATGCAAGTAGTTTATTTGGGAAATGATCCCTAGGAAGCACATGTAGGGGTGCTTAACATATGGATATGTTAGTAAAGGGTGGACAACTGTGCCTTAATTCCACAAGGATCTCTGGGAGAGTATGAAGAGCACACCTCAGAGTGTGCGGTGAGGGAACTGGGGTATTTATCCACCACCTCTCATCAGTTACTGGTTGAGGGCTGCTCCCAGAGGTATTAATTCCCTGCCCTCTCTGGAATTAGCTCAGGTAGAAAATCCAAGCACTAGCATCCAGAAGCACTCGGTGTAAATGGTGAGAGCCATATGGTCAAGGCACCAATAGCATCTGCTACAGATAACATTCAGGAATGGGAAGGGAGTCTCAAAAGAGCGTTGTTGAAAATGTGATCAGAGAAAATAAAATTTTTAATACCTCTCTGCCTTAGATTTCCTCATGAATTGACAGTACACATGAATTAAACTGTGAGGGACTTACTAGCCAGAGAGAGGTCACATGTGTAGTAGAAATGGACAGAAGAGAGACAGAGAATCTGTCCTGTACTATGAGTGATTTGAAGTGAGAAGGAGGGAATTGAATTTTTCTTTTAAACATACTGCTTTTGCTGGAAGATATAAAAATGTGAAAACAGGGCTTCCCTGGTGGCGCAGTGGTTGAGAGTCCGCCTACTGATGCAGGGGACACGGGTTCGTGCCCCGGTCCGGGAAGATCCCACATGCCACGGAGCGGCTGGGCTCGTGAGCCATGGCCGCTGAGCCTGCGCGTCCGGAGCCTGTGCTCCGCAACGGGAGAGGCCGCAACAGTGAGAGGCCCGCATACCGAAAAAAAAAATGTGAAAACAGATGGTAGTGGAGCAATGAATGATTATTTTCTTTCCTTTACATTGTCTTAATGATGTTTGTGTAGTAATTGGACTTGAGAGTAAAACAGTGCTCCTAAAATGCTTTTTTTTTTCTTTTTAACTAAAACATGCTTCCCATGTATAGCTCAAAGTCACATATTTTTCTAATGGCCTCAGGAGCTCAGTTTGTGCAAAATCTCCTTTGAAAACAATGGAAACTTTGTGCTCAGCCTCTTTAGTGTCTGGAGCAAGACAGCAAATGGGACCCATGAGAATTTAGGGCTTAAAGTTTAGATAAAATGGCTTAAGTGCTCAGATGGGGCCTGTGATGGAGCGAGAAAGGGTTGCACCCGAGGGGTCTTGGTTACCCGTTTACAACACAAGTGTAACTAGAGATATCTGGGGATAGAGGGTCCTGGTGGGAGCAGAGGCATCTCCCTAACAAATGGCGCTGCTTGTGCTCCTCTGAATATCCTCTCCTCACCTTGAAATAAAACTGGTAAATTCTACCAACAGCTTGGAAATATTCCCTCTGCATTTCTCCAGCCCAGATTGTAAGAACACAGAACTTTCCTTTGTATATAATAGTTACCCTACCGTCTTGAAAGTGTCTTAAAACAGGTCACAGACATTAAAAAATAGTTACATCAGAACTTTCTTTTAAAAATGGCCCTTAAAAAAAATAGTGTAGGGATTTCCTTGGTGACACAGTGGTTAAGAATCTGCCTGCCAATGCGGGGGACACAGGTTCGATCCCTGGTCCGGGAAGATCCCACACGCCGTGGAGCAACCAAGCCTGTGCACCACAACTACTGAGCCTGCGCTCTAGAGCCCACAAGCCACAACTACTGAGCTCACATGCCACAACTACTGAAGACTGCATGCCTACAGGCTGTGCTCCAAAACATGAGAAGCCACTGCAATGAGAAGCCCACGTACTGCACCAAAGAGTAGCTCCTACTCACTGCAACTAAAGAAAGCCCGTGCACAGAAATGAAGACCGAACACAGCCAACAATATATAAATAAATAAATAAATAAATTTTAAAAATAGTGTAACTATATCTGTTCTCCTGTTTGAAATATTAATGGGAAATACCCAAAACATTAACAATTTTTATTTGTATCTGAGGGATAGAATTATACTTGATTTTTACTTTTAATTTTTATCTGTAGTGCCTATATTTTCTACAATAAACATGTATTATATGCTTATACATATTTTTCTAGAGGTGTGCAGTAAGAAAGATTCAACTTCAAAAACCAAAAAGAAGACTGATGAATTTGTCTTTATAAATATTAAATACTTCTTGAATCAGAAGACACCAAAAATAAATTTACAAGACAAGGGATAGACTGAAGGAAAATATTTGCAATATGTATAGCAGAAAAAAGAATTTTAATAATTATATACATATATATCATACAAATCAAAAAGAAAAAGAAAAGCAGTCTGATAAAAAATTAGACAAAACATAAAAGCAATTTATAGGAGTTGAAATTAAAATTTCCAATAAACAAATAAAAAGGTCTCAATTTCACTAAATACCAAGAAAATAGAAGTTACAACCACTAAGAAATATCATTTTTGCCTATCAGCTTAGGAAACACTTTAAAAATTGGTAATCTAGAACTTGTGAGAATGTGAATTCTCCTAGAAAATTTAAAAGGCTAATAGTACCCAGTAGGATACGTATTGAAAATTCTCCTCCCGAAGAGAACTTAGTGTTATATGTCAACACTTTAAGTGTGCATACCTTACATTCCAATTTTAGGTACCTAGCCCAGAGAAATAGTTATCCTTGTGCACAAAGAGTTATGTACAAGAAGAGGCATGAGTCACAAAACACTGGAAACAATACAAATGCCCAGCATGTGAGAATGGTTATGTAAATGATGATTCATCCATGCTATTGAAAGCCATGCAGCATCTAAAAAAATTTAGGAAGATTTATATGTAGTGACATGACAAGATCTTAAAGATGAGGGCAATATAGCACAGAGGTAACCAATGAAGGTTCTGACACTAGCCTGCCTGGATTCAGATCTTGGTGCTGGCATTTCCTGCCTGTCTACACTCAGAGAAGCATTCCAGTCTTCCACTTTCCCATTTGTGAATGGCAAAAATAATAGTATTTGCCTCCCAGCATTTTCCTTTTTCTATCTTTTTTTTTTTTTTTGAGAATTAAATGCAGGTCAATGCATGTAAAGAATTTTAAATTATACCTGTCTCATAGAAATTTATCAATACTTTTAGCTGTCATATATTATTAGTTGAGAAAAGCAAGTGGTAGAAAACCAAGAATGATATCAAAGCTTTAATAATAAAGATAATATTTCTATATGCACATGCCTATACTCGCATAAATAACTGTCTAGGAGAAAACACACATTAAATAGCAATGTTTATTTCCGGGAAAAGGAGGGGCTCGGGTGGGGCTGAGACAGCCAAGGACTTTATTCTGTCAACTCTACACTTTGTATTGCTTACTTTTATTTTTTTAATTTTTTTTTTTTTGCGGTACGCGGGCCTCTCACTGTTGTGGCCTCTCCCGTTGCGGAGCACAGGTTCCGGACGCGCAGGTTCAGCGGCCATGGCTCACGGGCCTAGCTGCTCCGCGGCATGTGGGATCTTCCCGGACCGGGGCACGAACCCGTGTCCCCTGAATCGGCCGGCGGACTCTCATCCACTGCGCCACCAGGGAAGCCCTGTATTGCTTACTTTTTTACAGCAATAAATGTAACTTGTGAAAATACCATAGATAGCAATTAAAATATTTTAAAATCTTAAAACCACAACCTTGCACATGAACACACACACACACACACACACACACACACACACACAGCTGTACCTAAGGCAAGGCAATACAGGCTTTGACTCTAAGCTCTAAGATATAGAGTTACAGATGATTTACTCAAGGAAGTACAGGGATTGTGCAACTTTCAGTACTGTTTTGTGTCTACTTTGGCTATACAAGTAACTTCCTTAGTGATATGAAAACAAATGCACTGAGGCCTTGGTTAACAATAAGTTACCATCCTCTAACTGGGTGGAGGCCTTAGTTTCTGCAGAAGAACTCAAATATATTGTTATATGTATTCCTTGAGGAAGAACCAGGACCCTGCTTTATCTCTGCAGTATTTTTTCTTGACTGCTCCTCCTTGTTTCCATATTCCCTCCCTTCTGTGATAAGCAGCTGTTTGAATCTGCCCTTTGGAACTCAGGAAAGGTCAAAGAGGCTGAATGAAGCCTATTTCCTACAAATAATAAACAGGGGACATGGAAAGGATCTGTACCCTGGAGGACCCCACAGGGCCATGCTCCGTTTCAGTATCTTAGTTTAAATTGCACCTCTGCACTTTCCCACAACTTCCAGGCAAAGAGGGTGGGACAGCCTCATCCAATTGTGCAGAATTTATCTTATGTCTTTGGAAGAAGTGCTGGTGAAGAGAGGATCTAGGGTGAGGGAGAAGAACTTTCCATCAGGTACAATGTGCCTTGGGCCTCATGTGACACTCTTGTATCATCCAGAATGAGGAAGCATTTCACTTTCTAAAGCTTGCTATTAAAAGAAAACGTTTTTAGAAATATTTCAATCAAAACACTCTACAACACCCTTATATATTAACCTCCCAGATTTAACTGAATTAAATATTTTTATATAATAGTTTCTGATGTGATTTCTTAAAATTTATTTTTTTTAAAGTGCAAATACAGCTGAGCTAGGAGGAAAGGGGGTAGGGCACAACCCTTAAAGAATGACAAAGCTGTTGAAAAAACAGAATACTACAAAAACTGGTTAGAACAGATTAGGCCCAAGATGGTGGAAGATTCAACTTCCAGTAGACCTTGAGCCTCATTATACACTCATTGTCATACATTAGCAACTAAATGACACACCCACCAGCGTCATGACAGTTCTGAGGCCAACCATAAAAGGCCAAAAAGTGGTCTGTGGCCCAATTCCTGGAAATGGCCAAACCCTCCCCAGAATAGTTGGAATAATCCTTCCACTCATTAGCATGTGCAATTACCCAGCCCATAAAAACCAACCACCTCATATTTTGGGCCCACTCTCACCTTTTGAGATGGATCACATTCTGTCTATGGAATGTGCATCTCTGCCTTAACTTTACTATGGCTCTCTCTTGAATTCTCTCCCACAAGAAGTCATGGACCCTCACTTGGCAACCTGTTCTAGGAACACACCTGAGATCTGGGATGTGATCATCCTCTCATGTCCCATTTTCCTGCAACCTCTTTACAAAGGATATTAATAAATCTACTTCTTACCTATCACTTTGCCTCTCACTGAATTCTTGTTGCGCCAAGACATAAAGAACCTGAGTTACATTAAGTCCTGAGATGAGTTGTGCAGTTTCACAGCTAAAGCTCTCCTCTCCCCTTCTCCCCATCTTTAATTCCACTTCCTTTCACAGCAGTCACCAGTCTCCTAAGCTGAGTGTATAAACTTGGCAGGCATAGTTTTAAATCTCCCCACATTGTTCAGGACCTTAGCAGACACTTGCAAATGGGCTGATTGTAGTAGATTCTATTTGTAAATGTGTAGGCTGTGAGAAGGGAACTCAGCAAACGATGGAGAAGCACCTTGGGGATAGCAACTGAAGGGAGTCATTGTCAGGCCTAGGCTTGAAGGAACAAGGGAGGTACCTGTAAGACCCAGAAAGGCCTATAGCTGCAGGATGGGACCACAGCAGCTGTAGTCTTCAGGGAATAAATGCAGGTTTGCAGACCCCCAGCCTGCCCAGCAAGGAGGGAGTGGGTAGGGAGGGGAGCAGAGTTAATACCCATCCTCCCTCCCTCCTCCCCTCAGACTACTACTGGTGCCTCGCATTGGATGAACTCAACTAAAGCCAGAACAAAGGGAGCTTGTGGGTGAAGTCACTCAAGCCTCCCAGGGCCTCATTGTGCTAGAGAAGGCTTGGTGGTGGATCTGACAACTGGGGAGTATATGTTCACAACAAAACCCAGACAAAACACAAACATTGTTTGTATGTTTCACAAATTTACTTAAATGGTATATTTTTACAGCTTTTATAGCTTGCTTTTTTGTTCACCATTATGTTTTTTATATTTATCTATGCTGAAAAAAATGGAGCTCTAATCCACACATTCATTGTAACTGCTCTACAGTACTCCATCACTTCACTATCACAAGTAATTTTATAATGAAGAGGCTTATGTCCACATGGCCTGACCCATACATGCAAAAACCCTGCTTGTGTTACTGAGTCCAAGCTCACTCTGCTTGCCACATGACAGGCCAATAAATCGGGAGTTGTGGTGCTGAGGCAAGGAATAGCGACTTTATTCGGAAAGTCAGGCATCCAAGAAGATGGCAGACTAGCGTCCCAGAGTACCATCTTATTGGGGTCTGGATGCTAGTTTCTTTTATAGAACAGAGAGCGGGAGGAGGTGAGGAAGTAAAATAAAAAGGCCATAAGTCTTGCCAAATACCTCCTGGTTTGGCCAGCCTCAGGGAGGGGATATATTAATTTCTTCTTTCTTGCAGCCATCCACAGGTGGGCAGTGTCAGAATGTTTCCCCTGTGAGCTGAACAAAGGCAATTTAGTTTAACATTTAGGCAGAGGGGCAGGGTTCCCTGAGGAAGGCCATTGTGTATGCCAATAGCTACAGACAACATCATTTTAGTGATTATAGTAACAAAAAGCTATGGAGAACAAAGGTTAAAATAAAAGAAACAGATCCAACATGGACTCAGATTTTGTTCTTCCCTGTTACAATTCCCCACTGTCAATGTCCATTCCACAATCTTGTGGGAAAAAGGGCGATGACCACTCTGTTTCCTGATGTGTAGGGGCAATAGGGGGTGATTGTGGACTGGGATTGATCAGCTTTGGACTGGTAATAATTCTTAGAATTTTTAGTAAATAGTACAACACTTGATTATTTGAACCTGACGCTGTGTCATTCAGTAGAACAGGATTAAACAGGTAGATTGACCCACTCTTGTCCAGCTTTAAGGAAGTGGCAGTCTCAACTTAAGGAATTTAGTGCTTTTCTATGTATGGAAATATGCAAGAGTCTGGGCTCACTAAAATGATCCTTTTGATATGCACCTCACTTATCTGGGCCCAGTATCCTGTGTTTTCACATCCTGAGTTTCCTCAAGGCTCACTGTAGGGAGTGGCTGCAGTCTGATGGCTGCTAGATGGCAGTCATTCTTTCCTTCCTGAGTTCAGTCAGGGCTCACCAGCTCACCATAGGTCTTGGCTGCAATCACTGATGACTGTGACAGGAAATTTTCCATTTCTCAGATCCTCCTCTTGGTCTGGAATTTGACCAATATTTGGGAGACATTTCATGACCAAATTTGTCCGACGGTGCTGGGAGGCTCATCCCAGATCAGGTGAAAATTCTTGTTGATATGCCACTCCAGGTGCTAATTTCTCGATTAGTTCCTGTTGATAATTAAATATTCTCTGGATCCTCTGTCTTTCTAGTATATTATGATCCATGAAATGTTTCCCCTTATTGCTTCTTCCCATACTTAGAATCACACTATTACAATTATTCATGAGTCATAAATGTGATCTATTTCCTCAAGATGTTTGACTATCATTAATTTTGTTGGAAGCCTGGTTACACACTGGGTACTGTAACAGACAACAATCTTATAAACTAGACAGGATATAAGTAATGCAGCTAGTAACATTGACAAGGTCATAGTGCAGCAGAGAGACACAAAGCATAAACAATTTGGAAACAAAGAACAAATTAAAACAATGTTTAGTATAACTAGTTGTAATCCAGTTACAACAAACCATCAAGTCCACAGGAGAGCCAACTGGAGAAGCCAAATTCTGGTAGGATCAGGTAGAGAGAAAAAGATAAATGTTTCATCTTTGTTTACAAGGGTATAATTTATCAACTTGTTTACAAGGGTCACAGCATAAGAGAAAATGTTTTTTTCTGGAAAACAAAGATTAAGACTAGTATATTTCCCAAAGTCATTAAGTTATAAATCATATTCATCAGTTTATTCAGTCCCATGTAATTAACTCCTGTTGATATGAAGTAATCAGGTTTACCATTAGTTTTATTTATTACCCAGTCCAGTGGTATTATCTAAAGGTTATCAGAAACTTATATTTGTTAGAAAAGTTCCTTTTTACGAGCCTTCTTGAAGATGTGGCAGTTTTGCAAAGCATCACCTTAGCTGCCTATGAATGATAAAGGTCTTAAAAAGGCAAAGTTAAAGACCTTATTACAATTCTTCTTGGCAAAGAAGCTTATCCAAGTTGTTGTGACATACAGCATTTTAAAATAACAACTAAAACTATAACATTATACCAGGACATATGCAAATTTCAGAAACTTTATATAATTTTTAGAATGTCTATATTAATAACATTTATTTATACCATATAATCTGAGGAGGTTTATCACTCATTTAACAATGCTTTCCATGTAATTTAGCAGACCAACCAATTCTAGTCATATATATATATATATATATACACACATATATATATATATATTTCCCCCCACCGAGGTGCCTCAGTGTCACAGTTCCCTAGCCACAAAAAAGGAAGATTCCCAACCAAAGTCCCATCAGTCTAAAAGGGGAGAACCCCAACCAATGTCCCATTGGAAATGCAGCTGAATGAATGAAAAAGGCTAGTTCAAAAGGGAAAATCCCAACCAATGCTCCACTTCAGGCAAAACCTATGCAATAGGGAAGGCTCTCAGGGGTCCTCTGAAGCATCCCAAAGCTAGCTGAAGTCAAAAGAACTTTAATTAGAATTTGATAGGAAATTCATAAAAAATATCAAAAAAAATTTTTTTAAACATTTGGTCAAATAGAATATTTAAGAAAAAATATAGGCTCTTGGAGGTTCCAAGATGGAGGAGGAGTAAGAGGATGTGGAGTTCATCTCTATCCACAGATACATCAAGAATACATCTACAGATGCAACAATTCTCACAGAACACTAACTAAACACTAGCAGAAAACCTTGGACACCAGAAAGGACTATAAAGATCCCCACATAACTGGGTAGGATGACAGAAAGAAGGGAGAAGGAGGAAGAGAGGAAGCAGGACAGGACCTGCACCCTGAGTGGGGAGCTGAAGCAGAGGAGAGACTCCCGCAACTGGGGAAGCCCCCTCACTGATAGGGAAATCAGTTGGGACAGAAAAGAAGCATTTGGGGCTGTTGGAGGAGGGTGAAGGGGCCAATATGTGGCAGAGAAGGCAGAGTGAAAACTACACAGATAGTCTGTACCATGGCCCTATGTGCCCTGGATGGGGAGGTGTGTCCACCGGTGCACACAGGGACTGGGACCTGGAGCACGGGGATTAGAGAGCAAACCTGGAGCAAGGACTGCTGTTGGCTGTGGGGAGATGGCTTGAGGGAATGGGAGGGAGGAAATCCACAACAGGGAATGCTTATGGAGGAAAACTGGACTGCCATGGAAGAAGGATTCTACTGCTGAGTCACATGCAGGGGGTGGAGCCACCATTGTAGCCTCTCTTTCCTCACATGACAGTGCCTGCCACTGGGCAGTAGAAAAAGCCCACCCGGAGCTGGCATTCGTGCATCTGCTGCCAGGTGCTAGAAAAGGCTCCCACTAGGAACATATCTCTTGTGCCTGTGGTTGCTGGCTTCCCTGCACACCTGCTGTCACCAGGGCTCCTGTGATCCAAGCAGCCATGCCACCTCTGTGCCCTGTTCTCACTGGGACAGACCCAAGTGCTCCAGGGCAGCATTGGGAACAGATTTCTCTGGGTGGCCCAAATGGAGAGGTGGGGATAAAACCACAGTTGAGTCCCAGGGGCAGGGCAAATAAGGAAGAAAATCAAAAATCTTTCCATCACTTGCACAAGCTGCAGATTAAATCACTGCAATTAGCTGGGTAGACCCTGCATCTAAGGAATATCTGCTCAGACAATGAGTGTTCCTACAAAAGAAAACAGTCTAGCTCTGGCAGCTGTGGACTTTGGGGACAAGCACATGCGGGAGTGGGGCCAGATCAGTCTGAGCTGTCACCACAGGACCCACAGCAGGTCCAGAACAACATAGAGGTGTTGGAGGGCCTCCTAGTGAGGCAGAGGTGAGCTGTGCCTCACAGCAGGGGCAAGGACACTCACAGCTGAGACCCCAGGAAACACTACTATTATTATTTTTATTATGTTTTGATTTGTTCTCTTCTTGGTTCTGATTTTTTTCTTTGTTGTTGTTGCTGTTTTATATTATTTTTTAAATTTTTATTTAGTCTTCTGGGAGTTTTTAACACATTTTTTATCTTTTCATATTTCTATTTTTATTTGCTTTTCTGTTGTTCTATGTTTTTAAAATATATATATATATATATTTTTTTTTTTTTTTTTTTTTTTTTTGCGGTACGCGGGCCTCTCACTGTTGTGGCCTCTCCCATTGCAGAGCATAGGCTCCGGACACGCAGGCTCAGCAGCCATGGCTCACGGGCCTAGCCGCTCTGCGGCATGTGGGATCTTCCCAGACTGGGACACGAACCCATGTCCCATGCATCAGCAGGTGGACTCTCAACCACTGCGCCACCAGGGAAGCCCCTTAAATATATTTTTTATATTTTATTTTTACTTTACTCTTCTGTTGTTCTATGTTTTTTTTCCTTTTTCTTTTTTTTTCTTTTAATCATTTTTGTCTGTTTGTTTTGTTTTCTTGGATTTATTCTTCAGTTGGCACTCTGCTTTGGTTTTGTTTTTTTGTTTTGTTAGTTTTTTTTTTTTTTTTATAATTGTTTGATTTTGTTTTGGTGTTCCTTTTTTTGGTCTGTTTGTTCTCTTGTTTTTTGTTTTCTTTGGTTTTGTTTTTGTTTCTTTTGTGTGTGTGTGTCTGTGTGTGTGTGTTTGTTCTTGTCTGTTTGATTTTGCTTTTAACATTTGTCTGGGGTTTTGCTTGTCTGTTTTTTTTTTTCTTTAATCCCCTTTATTTCTATGACAAGTGGCCTGTGGGGTCTTGGCTCCCCAGCTGGAAGTTGGGCCTGAGCCTCTGGGGTGGGAGCACTGAGTCCAGGACACTGGACCGCCAGAGAATTCCTAGCCCCAGGGAATGTTAACCGGTGAGAGCTCTCACAGAGGCCTCCATCAGAATCCAAGACCCAGCCCCACCCAAATGTCTTCAGTCCCCATCACTAGATGTCTCACACCCAACAATAAACATAGAGGAACGCAAACCCACCTATCAGTAGACAGGCTGCCTACAGTTGTACTAAGCTCATATACATCCCAAAACACACACCTGACATGACCCTGCCCATCAGAGGGAAAAGACTCAGGTCCACCCACCAGAACGCGGGCAGCAGTCCCTCCCACAAGGAAGCCTACACAAGCCACTGGACCAAACTCACACACTGTGGGCAGAGACCAGAAGCAAGAGGAACTAAAACCCTGCAGCCTGGGGAAAGGAGACCTCAAACACAGTAAGTTAGACAGAATGAGAAGACAGAGAAATATCTTGCAGATGAAGGAAAAAGGTAAAAATCCACAAGACCAAATAAAGAGGAAATAGGCAATCTACCTGAGAAAGAATTCAGAATAATGATAGTAAAGATGATCCAAAATCTCGGAAATAGAATAGAGGCATGGATCAAGAGGATGAAAGAAATGTTTAACAAGGACCTAGAAGAACTAAAGAACAAACAATCAGTGATGAACAAACAATCAGTGATGAACAACTCAATAACTGAAATGAAAAATAAACTAGAAGGAATCAATAGGAGAATAACTGAGGCAGGAAAATGGATAAGTGAGCTGGAAGATAGAATGGTGGAAATAACTGCCACAGAGCAGAATAAAGAAAAAAGAATGAAAAGAAGTGAGAGTTTCAGAGACCTCTGGGACAACATTAAGTGCACCAACATTCAAATTATAGGGGTCCCAGAAAAAGAAGAGAAAGACAAAGTGTCTGAGAAAATATTTGAGGAGATTATAGTCAAAAACTTTCCTAACGTGGGAGAGGAAGTAGTCAATCATGTCCAAGAAGCGTGGAGAGTCCCATACAGGATAAACCCAAGGAGAAACATGCCAAAACACATATTAATCAAACTATCAAAAGAATAAATACAAAGAAAAAATATTAAAAGCTGCAAGGGGAAAGCAGCAAACAACATACAAGGGAATCCCCAGAAGGTTAACAGGTGATCTTTCAGCAAAAGCTCTGCAGGCCAGAAGAGAGTGGCAGGATATATTTAAAGTGATAAAGGGGAAAAACCTACAGCCAAAATTACTCTACCCAGCAAGGATCTCATTCAGATTTGATGGAGAAATCAAAAGCTTTACAGACAAGCAAAAGCTAAGAGAATTCAGCACCACCAAACCAGCTTTACAACAGATGCTAAAAGGAAACACAAGAGAAGTAAAAGACTAACAAAAACAAACACAAAACAATTAAGAATATGATAATAGGAACATACATATCAATAATTACCTTAAGTGTAAATGGATTAAATGCTCCAGTCAAAAGACACAGACTGGCTGAATGGATACAAAAACAAGACCCATATATATATTGTCTACAAGAGACCCACTTCAGACCTAGGGACACATACAGACTGAAAGTGATTAGATGGAAAAAGGTATTCCATGCAAATGGAAATCAAAAGAAAGCCAGAGTAGCAATACTCATATCAGAAAAAAATAGACTTGAAAATAAAGACTATTTGGACCTCCTTGGTGATGCAGTGGTTAAGAATCTGCCTGCCAATGCAGGGAACACGGGTTTTATCCTTGGTCTGGGAAGATCCCACATACCCCAGAGCAACTAAGCCCACATGTTACAACTACGGAAGCCCGCACGCCTAGAGCCCACGCTCCACAACAAGACAAGCCACTGCAATGAGAAGCCTGTGTGCTGCAATGAAGAGTAACCCCCACTCAATGCAACTAGAGAAAGCCCACGAACAGCAATGAAGACCAAACGCAGCCAAAAATAAACAAATAAAATAATGACTATTACAAGAGACAAGGAAGGGCACTGCATAATGATTAAGGGATCAATCCAAGACGAAGTTATAACAATTGTAAATATTTATGCACCCAAAATAGGACCACCTCAATACATAAGGCAATGCTAAAGCCAAAAAAGGAAAAGCAACAGTAACACAATAATAGTGGGGGACTTTAACACAGCACTTACATCAAGGGAAAGATCATCCAGACAGAAAATTAATAAGAAAACACAAGCCTTAAATGACACATTAGACCAGATAGAGTTAATTGATATCTTCAGGACATTCCATCCAAAAGCAACAGAGGGACTTCCCTGCTGGTGCAGTGGTTAAAAATCTGCCTGCCAATGCAGAGGACATGAGTTTGAGCCCTGGTCTGGAAAGATCCCACATGCCGAGGAGCAACTAAGCCTGTGCACCATAACTCCTGAGCCGGCACTCTAGAGCCCATGAGCCACTACTACTGAAGCCTGCATGCCTAGAGCCTGTGCTCAACAAAAGAATCCACTGCAATGAGAAGCCCATGAACCACAATGAAGAGTAGACCTTGCTCACTGCAAACAGAGAAAGCCCACACACAGCAATGAAAACACAATGCAGTCAAAAATTTAAAAATGAAATAAATAAATGTTTTAAAAAATTAAAAAAGCATCAGAATACACTTTATTCTCAATTGCACACAGCACATTCTGCAGGATAGGTCACATCTTGGGTCACAATTCAAGCCTTGGTAAATTTAAGAAAATAGAAATCGTACCAAGCAACTTTTCTAATGGCAACTCTATGAGATTAGAAATCAATTACAGGACAAAAACGGTAAAAAACACAAACACATAGAGGATAAACAATACATTACTAAATAACTAAGAGATCACTGAAGAAATCAGAAAATACCTACAAACAAATCACAATGGAAAAATAATGACCCAAACCTATGGGATGCAGCAAAAGCAGTTCTAAGAGGGAAGTTTATAGCAATACAAGCCTACTTCAAGAAACAAGAAAAATCTCAGATAAAACAACTTAAACTTACACCTAAATAAACTAGAGAAAGAAGAACAAAACCCAAAGATAGTAGAAGGAAAGAAATCATAAAGACCAGAGCAAAAATGCATGAAAAAGAAATGAAGAAAACAATAACAAAGATCAATAAAACTAAAAGTTGGTTCTTCAAGAAGATAAACGAAATTGATAAACCATTAGACTCATCAAGAAAAAAAGGGAGAAGACTCAAATCAATAAAATTAAAATGAAAAGGAGAAGTTACAACTGACACCACAGAAATAAAAAGGATCATAGGAGATTACTACAGGCAACTATATGCCAATAAAATGGATAACCTGGAAGAAATGGACAAATTCTTAGAAATGTTCAGCATTCCAAGACCGAACCAGGAAGAAACAGAAAATATGAACAGACCAATCATAAGCATTGAAATTGAAGCTGTGATTAAAAATCTTCCAACAAACAAAAGCCCAGGGCCAGATGGCTTCACAGGAGAATTCTACCAAACATTTAGAGAAGAGCTAACAACTATCCTTCTCAAACTCTTCCAAAAACTTGCAGAGGGAAGAACACTCCCAAACTCATTCTACAAGGCCACCATCACCCTGATACCAAAACCAGACAAAGATATCCAAAAAAAAAAGAAAGAAAGAAAATTACAGGCCAATATCATTGATGAACACAGATACAAAAATCCTCAACAAAATACTAGCAAACTGAACCCAACAACACATTAAAATGTTCATACACCATGATCAAGTCAGATTTATCCCAGGGATACAAGGATTCTTCAATATACACAAATCAATCAATGTGATATACCATATTAACAAACTGAAGAATAAAAACCATATGATCATCTCAATAGATGCAAGAAAATTTTGACAAAATTCAACACCCATTTATGATAAAATCTCTCCAGAAAGTGGGCATAGAGGGAACCTACCTCAACATAGTAAAGGCTATATATGACAAACCCCCAACAAATGTCATTCTCAATGGTGAAAGAATTTCCTCTAACCAGGAACAAGACAAGGATGTCCACTCTGGCCACTTTTATTCAACATAGTTTTGGAAGTCCTAGCCATGGCAATCAGAGAAGAAAAAGAAATAAAGGGAGTCCAACTTGGAAAAGAAGAAGTAAAACTGTCACTGTTTGAAGATGACATGACACTATACATAGAAAATGCTAAAGATGCCACCAAAAAGCTGCTAGAGCTAATCAAGCAATTTGGTAAAGTAGCAGGATACAAAATTAATGCACAGAAATCTCTTGCATCCTATACATTAACAACAAAAGATCAGAAAGAGAAATTAAGGAAACAATCCCATTTATCATTGCAAAAAAAGAATAAAATACCTAGGAATAAACCTACCTAAGGAGACAAAAGACCTGTATTCAGAAAACTATAAGATACTGACAAAAGAAATTAAAGACGACAGAAACCAATGGAGAGGTATACCATGTTCTTGGATTGGAAGAATCAATATTGTGAAAATGACTATACTACCCAAAGCAATCTACAGATTCAGTTCAATCCCTATCAAGTTACCCAGGGCATTTTTCACATAATTACACCAAAAATTTCACAACTTGTATGGAAACATAAAAGACCCCAAAGAGCCAAAGCAATCTTGAGAAAGAAAAATGGAGCTGGAAGAATCAGGCTCCCTAACTTCAGACTATACCAAAAGCTGCAGTAATTAAGACAGTATGGTACTGGCACAAAAACAGAAATACAGATCAGAGATAAAGCTCAGAGATAAACCCATGCACCTATGGTCACCTAATCCAACGCAAAGGAGCCACAAGTAAACAATAGAGAAAAGATAGTGTCGTCAATAAATGGTGCTGGGAAAACTGGACAGCTACATGTAAAAGAATGAAATTAGAACACTCCTTAACACCATACACAAACATAAACTCAAAAGGGATTAAATACCTAACCATAAGGCCAGACACTATAAAACTCTTAGAGGAAAACGTAGGCAGGACACTCGTTGACATAAATCACAGCAAGATCTTTTTTGACCCAGCTCCTAGAGAAATGGAAAAAAAAAACAAAAATAAACAAATGGGACCTAATGAAACTTAAGAGCTTTTGCAAAGCAAAGGAAACTACATCAAGACAAAATGACAACGCTGAGAATGGGAAAAAATATTTGCAAATGAATCAACAGACAAAGGATTAATCTCCAAAATATACAAACAGCTCATGCAGCTCAATATCAAAAAAACAAACAACCCAATAAAAAAAATGGGCAGAAGACCTAAATAGGCATTTCTCCAAAGACATACAGATGGCCAACAAACACATGAAAAGATGCTCAACATCACTATTATTAGAGAAATGGAGATCAAGACTACAGTGAGGTATCACCTCACACCGATCAGAATGGTCATCATCAAAAAATCTACAAACAGTAAGTGCTGGAGAGGATGTGGAGGAAAGGCAACCCTTCTGCACTGCTGGGGTAAGGTAAATTGATACAGCCACTTTGGAAAACAGTATGGAGGTTCCTTAAAAAACTAAAAATAGAACTACCATGTGACCCAGCAATCCCACTACTGGGCATATACCCTGAGAAAACCATAATTCAAAAAGAGACATGTACCACAATGTTCATTGCAGCACTGTTTACAATTGCCAGGACATGGAAGCAACCTAAATGTTCATCAACAGATTAATAGATAAAGAAGATATTATACATATTTACAATGGAATATTACTCAGCCATAAAAAGTAACAAAATTGGGTCATTTGTAGTTATGTGTATGAACCTAGAGTCTGTCATACAGAGTGAAGTAAGTCAGAAAGAGAAAAACAAATATCGTATATTAGCGCATACATATGGAATATAGAAAAATGGTACTGATTAATCTATTTGCAGGGCAGGAAAGGAGACACAGGCACAGAGAACAGACTTGTGGACACGTTAGGGGGAAGGGAAGCGTGGAACAAGTTGAGAGAGTAACATTGACATATAGACACTACCATGTGTAAAATAGATAGCTAGTGGGAACCTGCATTACAGCACAGGGAGCTAAGCTTGGTGCTCTCTGATGACCTAGAGGTGTGAGATATGGTGGGGAGTAGGAGGGAGGCTAAAGAGGGAGGTGATATATGTATACGTGTAGTTGATTCACGTTGTTCTACAGCAGAAACTAACACAACATTTTAAAGTAACTATACTCCAATAAAAAATAAAATAAAATAGAACAAATACATCTCAGTTAAAGGCAAGATAGTTCACACAATCTGTTTTCAAAAGCATCATTCTAAGTAAACTTGTTCCCTTAACAAAGAGGAACCAAGTCAGGTTTACTGCACCAGTCTACTTTAAAAAACAAAATCCATTTACCCAATTAAGTTTAATCTAATCTCAGCCTGACTATGCATAAACTCCTTTTACTCAAAACATATATCCCACTTTCCTATTATATAGTGAAATGTTTTATTATTTTTAGTAGCTTTAATTACACATTTAAATTAGAGTCCCCAACTCTTAAAAACCCTAATTTCTAGTGAAAACCAAGACGTAAGTAATAGTTACTGAAATATGGAGAGACTATTTTAGATAGTTTTCAGAACATATTATTCCTATAGAGTTTACCTAAAAGCTCTTATCTCGTTTATATTTACTTTAAAGTTTCATCCTATTAAGTTATTTTCCTTGCAACAGATGTAATAAGGTCTTATTTGTTTCCTAGGTACAGTAAGTATTATGCTTAATATTAATGACTCTAAAGATATGTCTATATTAATTAGATCAACAAGCTTAAGCCACGTTCAATACCAGATATCAGTTTAATGTTGAATATTTTCTAGATCACGTGAGATGAACCCAAAATTCATTCTGGCCAGTTTTATGTTCCTGAGTATTTATATAAGCACTTAAATTTTTTTAAGTTAATTAAGTAGAGCTCTTTTATGAATTAATTTTGGTAATACCATACATCTGCAACACATATAGACACATACAGACATACAAACAGAGAGACCTCATAGTTCTCATTTCAAAATTTCAGCCCTAAGTCAGGTACAGCAATGTAAAACCCATCAGTTTACAAAAGAGGTAGGATTGGAAATGGGTTTCTCTCAGAGGGAACAAATCAAGCTCATTGTCTAGATAGCTAAATCTTTTTTACCAATATTTCAAGAAAAGGCACTTAGGATTTTTATTTATCCTTGACAAGTCTAGTTCTAAATTACTTTATCCTCTTTCAAAATTTGCATTTTAAAGAGATGGCAGAGATAAGGGTTCCTGAGAAGACCAGGTAGGACATTTGCATCTAAAAGATACAGGCAAGTTTCTCCTAGGATGACTTTGTTTCCCTTTTATTTAATACTTACAAGCCTCTTAAGATAAATAAGGTAGGTTTTGGGAGTGGTAAAAGGATTGGTGGGTTTTGGATTATTTTTGGAGCTACACTTCTGGTCCTGTAAAGAGTAGATTTGTAAAACAAGGACAGTTTTTTCTTTTTTTCAAAGAATTCAATGGCTACCTCAATGATAGTGAAGGACTGACATACCCAGTGTGTAAGTCTTGGACTACTTCATTAATAGCCCTCAAATCTTGGACAAAGTGACACTCTGCTGAGTTTGGCCTTTTGACCAGGAGGATAGGGGTGTTATATGGGGATCTGCAAGGTTTAATCAGTCCTGTTTTCAAAAACTTTTCCAGAATTGCCTGAATTCCCTTTGGGGCCTCTTGTCTCAGAGGATATCGTTTTAGATTAGGTGTTCCAATGTCCTTTTTTAATGGGATTTGTAGTGGTCTTGTGTTTTTGGTCTTCCCAGGAGTGCCATCAGCCCACACTTCTGGCTTTACCTGTTTGTAGACCTCAGGGTGAAAGAGCTCTGTCTCCTTTTCTGGGGTTCCCGTGAGTGCCATTTGTAGGCCTAAAGTGTCCTCTGGTGGGACCCTGATGTAAAACTGTTCTGGCAAAAATGTTACTTGAGCATTTAATTTACAAAGGAGATCTCATCCCAAAAGGGGGATTGGACACTCTGACATATATAAGAAGATATGTTTCAGGGTAAGGTCCCCTAGTTGGCATTCTAGAGGTTGCAAGAATGAACGGTTTTGTAGTTCTCCAGAAACTCCCATGACCAGGATAGACCGAGATGTTTCCTGTGCCACCTTGGTGTTTACCACAGAATATGTGGCACCCATATCTATTAGAAAGTCAGTCAATTTTTTCTCCACTGTCAAAGTTACCCGGAGCTCCTGTGGGGAAATTAGAATCAGATGCCTCAAGTCCAAGGGAATCCCCTGGCCTCTTCATTTATTATCAGAGTGTTCCTCTCTTTCTACCATATGAGAGTCTCCTGTCTTCCTTCTATTCTTCTTATTCTTTAGTCTAGGGCAATCTTTTCCCCTATGCCCTTCCTCCTTTCATCCCCAGTAAGCATTATATTCATGAGTGTGAATGTCCACCTAAGAGAGATGGTGAGTGGCAAAGATAGAAGTGAAAAGTTTGGTCACATGGAGTGGGTCCTCTCAGTGAGCAGGTTTATGGTTTTTCCATTTAAGCAAATCCAAAGTTGAGAATGAATCGTGCATCCATAGAAACCCAGTTGGTTGGCCATTTGCATTAAGGCCTCCTACAGGATATCAGCACAAGGGAAATTGCCCTGCTGCAGAAGTGGCTCCTGGTCCAAATTGGGTGCCCGTTGGGTCTTAGATGGTGATACTAAACCAGGTCCCTGTGTCCTGGGGATTAACATAGAAACTTCTATTTGATCCCCATGGGTAGGGGAAACAGGAGGCAGTGAAATGAGTGAATATGTTGGCAGCAAGTGGGGGTGGGGGGCAGTTAGAACAACTGTCGGTGCAGCCTGTTTGGCCATTGGGGACTGGATAGGCTGGAGGGGGGTTAAGTTTTGAAGTAACATGTCACCACTCTCATTTTCTCCCTCTTCCCCTTGTAGAACATTTTCCCCCTTGAGTTTCCTTTCAGACCACTGCACCATAAGGTGGCAGCCCTCTGACTTCTTTTCCTC
Source organism: Orcinus orca (assembly GCF_937001465.1). Taxonomy (NCBI): domain Eukaryota; kingdom Metazoa; phylum Chordata; class Mammalia; order Artiodactyla; family Delphinidae; genus Orcinus; species Orcinus orca. The sequence goes on from NC_064574.1 coordinate 33,000,056, forward strand.
CTGATGCAATAGCATAAATTCTTTTATATATGGAATCTCATCTCTTTCTTAGTCATAGGCTCATGACTATGTTTTGCCCATTTATCTAATATACCACCTAAAGGGCTCTCCTTCAGGATAGATGGAGTATTTCCCATTTTTATAAGTTTGATAACACCAAAACACAAAAGACACAAATTCCAACACAAAAAGCACAAATTCCAATATCAATGCACACAAAACAAAAGCAAATGAACCAGTTCCCAAATGGCATAGAGTCCAAAAACAATTCCCCTCCCCAACAGGGTACTCCAACCAAATGCAAAACAAATTGAGGGGGGAATTTGTTTCCCGTTGTACACACTGGAGTGACTTACCCTACAAAGATTGAGTTCATCACCTCTCAGAAGTTTGTCGCTTCATTGCTCCAACTGCCAAGTACTGAGGTAGCCAGTGCCACTTCAAGGAGTTTTTTGAAGGGAAGATCCTCAGGACAAATGGTCCTGGAAGCTTCTAGGGCCTTGCCCCCAAATTCCCTGACTGGGGACGGCTAGCTTCAAGCAGCAAGGCTCCTGGCTGGCTTGCCAAATTTGTTACCAAGTCCAGGCTTACTCAGCTTGCCTCACAACAGGTCAGTAAATCGAGAGATGAGGTGTTGAGGCAAGGAATACCGACTTTATTCGGAAAGCTGGGCATCTGAGAAGATGGCGGACTAGCGTCCCAGAGTACCATCTTATTGGGGTCTGGATGCTAGTTTCTTTTACAGAACAGAGAGCGGGAGGAGGTGAGGAAGTAAAATAAAAAGGCCGTAAGTCTTGCCAAATATCTCCTCATTTGGCCAGCCTCTGGAAGTGGATATGTTCATTTCTTCTTTCTTGCAGCCATTCACAGGTGGGCAGGGTCAGAATGTTTCCCTGTGAGCTGAACAAAGGCACTTTCACATTTAGGCAGAGGGGCAGGTTTCCCCGAGGGAGGCCATTATGTAGGCTAATAGCCATATACAACATCCTTTTAGAGATTATATTAACAAAAAACAATGGAGAGCGAAGGTTAAAGTAAAAGAAACAGATCCAACATGGAGTCAGATTTTGTTCTTCCCTGTTACACTTGGTTATACACATATATATTTGTTGAGTTGATATTATGCACACATTAACTTTATTACGTATTGTAAAATTGCTCCCTATTGCAATTATTCCAATTTTCACTCCCATTGGCAGAGTATGAAAGCCCTGTTTCTGATTTTCCACTCTCACCACAGATAATGTTTCCAGACTTGAAAACTTTGCCAGTGTAAAGGCTCAGAAATCAGAGATCATTGTTATTGTAATTTCCACCTCCCTGATAAAGAGCACTGTTTACATTCATATGCCTTATAATCTCCAACAGTTACATTGAAATCAGGACAAGAAAATTATCACGAAGGACACATTAGTGCTACTAATGTTCACTTTGTGTGGATGAATTGCAAAAGGTTTGCACCCTGTGCTTCCTGCTTACACAAGGAGTAACATCTCTCACCCCCACTTTAGTGTCTACACTGATCAGAATTGGGTTTTGTCATTTGCAACCAAAGAATTCTGACATAGATGTCATTTAATTAATTAATTAATTTATTTTTTTGCGGTACTCTGTCCTTTCACTGTTGTGGCCTCTCCCGTTGTGGAACACAGGCTCTGGACACGCAGGCTTAGTGGCCATGGCTCACGGGCCCAGCTGCTCCACGGCATGTGGGATCTTCCCAGACCGGGGCATGAACCTGTGTCCCCTGCATCGGCAGGTGGACTTTCAACCACTGCACCACCAGGGAAGCCCTGACATAAATGTTATTGAGTGCCATGAATTAAAGTCTAGGCTCTCACAAATAATTTCCTGGAGGTGACGTGTTAACCCAAATGAGGTTCCCAAGGTGCTGACTTTGGGGCCCTGTGACTGAGCCTATGCAGGCTTATGGTTTTGCTAGTTAGGGATTGAGATGCCCCTTCAAGTTCATGATTTCATTTCCTCCCTACGACACCTGTGGCAGAAGCTGTTGCCCACAAACATGACTCCTTTGGGGGGTGGGGCCCTGCTTCTAGCTGTCTGGATTTCCTCTGCTGCCAGAGCCCACATAATAGGCCAGAGTGCCCAGGAATTGCCAGCACCTTGGGAGTGGCCCTTGATGTCTGACTGATGGGAGGTCAGCTCCCTCTCCCTGCAGTGGGACACTCTGAGGTGTGCTCTGCACTGGCTCCCAGAGGCCCCCTGTGGGACCTCCCATCCTCTGAGTGGTAGCCCAGTTGATAAGACACCTGGGTGGGCTGCCTTCCCTCCTCCATCTGGCCTCTTCACCCTCAACCCCTCCTCCTACTGGGATTTCCTGGGATCACCTCCCACATAAACTACTACTCTGTCCTGACTCAGAGTCAGCTTCTAGGAGTTTCCACATTAAGACAAGACCTAGGTGTAGAGTCATTCCAGAAATCAGTGGCCCTAGCCAGCCACTAAGTGACCTCCTGGCCTCAGGTTAATCACTTAGGACCTCAGTTTCTGTATGGAAAAGGAGGAGGTCAACCAGTCTAAGGGAGGATTTTTTTTAAGATAAAGTGTTAGAAAGACTGACTGGATAATTAAAAATTGTTTTTAAGGAAACCCCTTTTATTCTATCTGGCTAAAAAGATAAAACATAATGATTATAAAATTTTGGAAAACATAGAAAATTCAACAGAAAAAAGTTAAATTACCCATAATTCCACCATTCAAGGATATTTTCTTTGAAAGTACAGGGTAAATTGTGTCCCCTCAAAACCTAACATGTTCATTTTTCCCCAGGTTTATTGAGATATAATTGACACACAGCTCTGTATACGTTTAAGATGCACAGCATAAAGATTGACTTAAATGTATTGTGAAATGATTACCACAAAAGTTTAGTTATCCTCCATCAACTCATATAGATACAAAAAAAAAGAAGAAGAAAATGGGTTTTTTCCTTGTGATGAGAACTTTTAGGATTTATCTTTTAACAACTTTCATATATACCATACAACAGTGTTAACTATGGTCATCATTTTATATATTACTTCTCTAGCACTTATTCATCTTATAACTAGAAATTTATACTTTTTGACCACCTTCTTCCAATTACCCCACTCTCCACCTCTACCTCTGGCAACCACAAATCTTATCTCTTTTTCTATAAGTTTGGGTTTTGTTTTTTAGATTTCACATATAACTGAGAATATTCTATGTTTAGACTGGCTCTGCAGAAGGACTATGATCCTAAGATTTCTGCAAGTGTTCTGTTGCTGTGTGTAGACGCAGCTTGATATAAACTAGTTTTACAGCATAAGGAGGAAATGACTCTTGGACCCTTAAGTAACAGAATAGGAAACTCTAAATGTAAACAAGGCTTTCTTCATCAAGGAACGGAAATTGGTAACCAACCAGTGCTTTCAAGTTCAGACCAGGAGTTTAGAAAAAAATAGGAAGTTACAAAATTAGTAGAGAAAATTAAGAAATGGAAATCTATAGCCTTAGCATGAAGTCTATTTAGATTATTGGACAATTTTTCTCAAACAGTGAGGAAACAAAGGGCTGGAATAGGACAAATCTAGTTAGAAAATTGATTTCTTATTATAAGAAGACCTGGAATGCTGACCATCAAGTGAGGCAGAAGTGGGGTCTGGTTATACTTTTAGTAACAGCAGAACACATTTTTCAGAGGTAACATACATACAGATGGATTGAGACCAGGTTGAAACCCCCTAAGAAGACAACCCCAGGAAGTTACAGGAATAAAAAGGAGAATATTAAATCTGCAATAGTAACAGTCCTACAGTAAAGACCTTGGGTCCAAGCCCTTTCTTTGGGAGATGATCACAGAAAGCCCAAACGAGGATGTGAGGAAGGTGAGAGAGAGAAGAGAGGAAAGCTATCAAGCGTGGCTTCCTGATGTAGGCAACTGAGACTGGGTTCCACTGGGGACTTCAACAGAAGAAATGCTGAGCTGAGCCCAGCTCCAAATGTGGAATCCTGAGAACACAAAATGGTTTTTGGTTTAAGCCACTGCATTTTGGGGTGGTTTCTTTATGAAGAAATGAGTAACTGATATAGCAGGGAAAACTCATGTGGTAAGCAGAATGGCCCCCAAAGATGTCCATGTCCTAATCCTGGAACCTATAAATATGTTATATTACATAACAAAAAGGACTTTGCAGATGGAACTAAGGTTAAAGACCTTAAAGTAGAGAGGTTATCCTGGATTATCTGGACCCAATCTAATCATATAAACCATTATAAACAGAGAACTTTCTCCAGCTGAAGTCAGAGAGTGTGGCAGAAGGAAAAGTCAGAGAGGTTTGAACTATAAGAAAAACTTGACCTGTTTTTGCTGGAGGGGACCACATGGAAAGCACGAGAATTAATGCAGGAAGTCTTGAAGGAGCAAAGACTGGCCCTTGACTGACATAAGAAAGGAAACTGGGACCCCAGTTTTACAACCACAGAACCTGAATTCAGCCAACAACCTGAATGGCCTTGGAAGGTGATCTGTCCCCAGACCCTCCAGAAGGAAATGAAGCCCTTCCATCATTTTGTAACTTTGTGAGACTTTGAGCAGAGGACTCAGCTGAGCCATGCTGTACTGAAACTTCTGACCTACAGAATTGGGAGACTATAAATGGTTGTTGTTTTGTTTATAAATGCTGTGGTGATTTGTCACAGCAGCAATAGAAAACCTGCACCTGTCGTGTAAACTGACCACTGCAATGTGAGTGATGTGACAATCAAGGAGTGTGCCCCAAGCAATGGGCAGAGCAGGAGTCAGACAACTGCAGGGGAAAGCAGAGAAGACTTCCTGGAGAAGGAGGAATTTGAGCTGGGCTTTGAAGGAGCACTGTCTTAGGTCAGATTCAACCCTGAGACAGAAATCTGAGAGAAAGTATTTAGTGGTTTTAAGTGATAATTAGGAAATACAAGCAGAGGAGTGAGAAAGTGAGACAGGGAAAGGAAAGAAGTCAATAAAAATGAATTATCAAGCAAGCTAACAATTGTAGGCAGATGCAGCTTAATCCTTCTGGGGGATGCTGAGAAACATCATATTCAAGGGACAAAAGGGCAGGGAGATGATAAACTCCCTTCATTGTTGGTCGAGAGCTTCTCCTGGGGGACATCAATTCCCTGGCACTTCCAACCTGTTACATGTATGTGGGGAGCAGGTGCCAGCAACTAAACAAAAACTCTCAGGCAAAAAGTTGCAGGTGTTGGTAGTTGGAAGTCTGGCTAGTGTGAACTGAACCAATGGGGCAAGGGGACACCTATAAAGTCTGCTGCAAGGGGAGAGGGTTTACCAGGCAAAGATCAGAGGAATTGTTCCAGTCAGAGGTATGCACACAAAGGCACAAGCAAAAGAATTTGTAAAGAGGGGCTTCCCTGGTGGTGCAGTGGTTAAGAATCCGCCTGCCAACGCAGGGGACACGGGTTCCAAGCCCTGGTCCGGGAAGATCCCACATGCTGGGGAGCAACTAAGCCCCTGCACCACAACTACTGAGCCTGCACTCTAGAACCCGGGAGCCACAACCACTGAGCCCACATGCCACAACTTCTGAAGCCTGTGTGCCTAGAGCCCATGCTCTGCAACAAGAGAAGCAACCACAATGAGAAGCCCGCGCACTGCAATGAAGAGTAGCTTCCACTCACTGCAACTAGAGAAAGCCTGCGTGTAGCAACAAAGACCCAACACAGCCAAAAATAAATAAATAAATTTATTAAAAAAAAAAAAAGAGTTGTAAAGAGCTTAGTGGAGTTGGGTCTAGAGTCAGACAAAGGTTTGAATCCTGATTCCACCTTCTCACTAGTTGTGTCTTCTTGGGCAAGTTACTTCACTGCTCTTCTTGTTATCGCTGTACGATGGGTATATATATTATCTACCTCATTGAGTTGTCACAAGGATTAATTAAATTAATTAATTAAATTAATGTTTTAAAAGGGTATGGACCCTTACCTAACACCCTATGTAAAAATTAACTCAAAATGGATCAAAGATCTAAATGTAAGAGCTAAAACTATAAAAACTCTTCAAAGAAAACATAGGGCAAAGTCTTCACAACATTGGATTTGGTAATAATTTCTCGGATATGACACCAAAGGCACAGGTAACATAAACAAAATTAGACAAATTGGACTTCATAAAACTTAAAAGCTATTGTGCATAAAATACCAACAGAGTGGAAAGGCAACATACAGAATGGAACAAAATATCTGCAAACCATATATCTGATAACGGATTAATATTCCAAATATATAGAGAAGCTTCTAAAATTCAGCACAACAACGAAAAAAATCCAATTCAAAATGGGTAAAGGACTTCAATAGACATTTCTCAAAGAAGAAATATGAATGGCCAATAAGCACATGAAAAGATGCTCAACATCACTTATCATTAGGGAAATGCAAACCAAAACTGCAATGAGATACCACCTCACACCCATTTAGGATGGCTATTATAAAACAAAAACAAAAACAGAAAATAAGATTTGGTGAGCATGTGGAGAAATTGGAATCCTTATGCACTGTTAGTGGGAATGTAAAATGGTACAGCCACTGTGGGAAATAGCATGGCAGTTCCTCAAAAAATTAAAAATAAATTTCCCGTATGATCCAGCAATTACACTTCTGGGTATATACCCCAAAGAATTGAAAGCAGAGTCTGAAAGAGGTGTCTGTACACCCATATCATAGCAGTATTTTTTGCAACAGCCAAAAGGTGAAAGAAATTGAGAGATGAATGGATAAGTAAATTGTGGTATATACACACAGTGGAATATTATTCAGCCTTAAAAAGGAAGGAAATTCTGACACAATATGAACAAACCTTGAGGTCATTATGCCAAGTGAAGTAAGCCAGTCACAAAAGGACAAATACTATATGATTTCACTTATATGGGGTGCCTGGAATAGTCAAAATCATAGAGACAGAAAGTAAAATGGTGCTTGCCAGGTGCTGGGGGCAGGAGGAATGGAGAGTTATAGTTTAATAGGTACAAAGTTTCAGTTTTATAAGATGAAAAATCTATGGAGATGCATGGTTAGTGATGGTTGCACAATGATATGAATGTACTTAATACCACTGAACTGTACACTTAAAAATGGTTAAGGTGGTAAATTTTATGTTATGTGTACTTTACTGCAATAAAAAAAAATTGAAAGAAAAAGAGGAATTAAAACAAAAGGATTTGGTTCCTGGTCAGCCCTCAATAATGACAAATACTAGCATTGTGCCATAGGTGGTCAATGTTGATTAGCTGGCTCTGTCTAAGAGGAGGGTGCATGGGGATTGGGGGGCCACTGAGGGCATCAGGCTAGAAAGGTGGGTAGCAGGTAACAGTTACTTTTGTATTCTGTGTTTAAAAATGTGGCTTCCCTGGTGGCGCAGTGGTTGAGAGTCCACCTGCCGATGGAGGGGACACGCGTTCGTGCCCCGGTCTGGGAAGATCCCACATGCCGCGGAGCGGCTGAGCCCGTGAGCTATGGCCACTGAGCCTGCACGTCCGGAGCCTGTGCTCCACAACGGGAGAGGCCACAACAGTGAGAGGCCTGCGTACCGCAAAAAAAAAAGAGTGGACTTATTTGGGGGGAATATGGAACCATAATCAAGGACTTCTGAATCTTGGGGTCCATGGTTCCTAAGGCATCCATGGATAAAATTCAGGAGGTTCATGAACTTTTGCTTTCAATGATGAATGTGGGTAACAAACCACAGTGCTATCAGCAAGAATTGTGACTTTGTCACAGTAAAATACACACATATTTCCGGACTGCAGAATCATTCTCCTTCAAAATCTTGGTTTTTAGATCTGCAGTTAGATTTTGATATTTAATGCATTAATAAAGAAACATTTATGTCAAACATTTGTTAAGTTTTAAATATTTTGATAAATGCTCTTCAATATAATTGGTTTCTTTTGAATCCCTATGTATTTTATTTTATGAATGCAAAAACATTATTCTAAGAAGGAGGTCCACCAGACTGTCAATGGGTCCATGCAAAAAAAAAAAAAAATGGACAAACAAATAAAATCTGACACCTTTAGTTGCAGTTACAGTTGGCTTTACTTCATGTGGCTTTAGTCTAGGGGTCATGATTTGATTTGTAGCATTAAATGCATTTATCTAATAATAAATTCCTTCAAGTAAGGGTTCTGACCAGATTTGCATGCTGGGGTGAAAAATGTACATCAGTGGTCTTCAGTCCACCCCCCTGCCCCAAAAACTGTGGCTCACCCTGGCACTGAGCCTCAGGGAGTGGGAGCCAGGCTTTCTTGGCAAGAGATACACTGTCTGTGGGGGAACACATATGTGGGTGGGAAATTTCTGCTAGCACTCTCTTCACCCTCAGTGGCTACCCTTCTCTCTTCCTCCTATATAAGCAGTGTGAAAAAAATATTGATATACAATACGTATTCTAGGTCTAGGAGCTCAAGAGAAGGTGGTCACCATGGGTTCTTTCCAGGAAAGCTGAACAGACTTTATTATTTGAATAATAGATTATGTTTCTTGTCAATCTATTGGCATGAATATGAATTCTAGTTAGATTAAAAAGGAAGGACTTCACAGCCAAGCCTATGAGGCAGAGATGCACTAGTGTTCTTGAAATCCCTTTCCTCTTCCTCCTGGAGCCTAGAGACCACATTTACCAGACTCCCTTGCAGTTGGGCAGAGCCTTGGGACTGTGTTCTGGTTAAAGGAAGGTTAGTGGATGTAAAGTGTGTCATTTCCAGGCTAGACTTTGGAAGACTTTCCACAAGCATCCACCCTCCATGCTTTTACCTCTTTTGCTGTGATCTTGGTGGGACTGATGTAATCACAAGGGTCCTTATAAATGGAAGGACAATAGAGGTCATAATATATCCCAGTTAAAGAGGATGTATATTTCCCATTAGGACTGGGAAAGTCCTGGGCCTGCCTGGGTTACGTGCTTGTTCTTGAATGAATCACTGTGGACCAGGTGATGGATGACTGGGTGGCGGTTCTACCCCTGGGGTGAGGAACTGGCCCAGTCAGCCTTATCAAAGCATATGGAGTAAAATAGTTTTTCATCGCTTCTGTAACAATTTTCCGCACTCTTAGTGGCTTGAAATAACACAGATTTATTTTCCTACAGTTCTGGAGGTCAGAAGCCTAAAAGGGGAACCACTAGGCTAAAATCAGGGTGTTGGCCAGGTTGCCTTCCTTTCTGAGGCTCTAGAGGAGACTCCATTTCCTTGCTTTTTCCACTTTATAGAGACCACGTGCACAGCTCGGCTCCTGCCCAATTCCTCCACTTTCAAAGCCAGTAACGTCTGTGTCGTGTCTTCTTTCTGGTTCACATTTTTCTGTCTCCCTCTTCCAATAATAAAGACCCCTGTGATTACATTGGGCCCGCTGAATAATCTAGGATAATCTCCCATGTCAAAGTCAGCTGATTGGAGATCTTTATTCCTTCTATAATCTTAATTTCCCTTTGCTATATAATCTAACATATTTACAGGTTCCAGGGATTATGACATGGATATTTTGGGGGTCTATTTTTCTACATACAACATAGAACAAACACAATTACAATGAAATGAAGAGAAAGGTAGTTCCCCAAAGGAAGGAATGCTGGGCAGACAAAAAGCATATGTCCTTTACCATAATTTAAGATTTAAGAGTTTGTGGGAATCCATACCAGTGCACTTCATTTACATTTTTATTAAGCATTTGTAGCAGATGTTTGTGATGTCCTACGTCACATCCTCTCAAATCATCTGATTCCAGTGCAACTTTGTTAGTCAGTTCGCACTTTGCCAGCATCCTTAATAAAGCATAAAGCTTTCTGCTTTCTCTAAGACGGTGGAAGGTCACTTAGACCAATTCAGGTAACTCGAAAGTGCAAGGGAATTAAGAGCCCTGGGAGAGATGATGTTCATCTAGTGGGGGATGGGGGTCAATGGTTAAAGACCACAGCCTCCATCTTCCAGTGGATCACTTCAGATGTGCTTTCACCATGGTTCTTCAGAAGGTCCCAGCAAGACTGAACCTCAGTTGCCCACAGTGACAACTGGCTTATTAACATTCCCGTGCTGTCTTTTCTCCCTCTCTGTCTCATTCTCCCCACTCCCTCACTTCTGCTTCCAGGGATCACCTCCCAGATAGACTACCTGCACATATGTCCTTCTCTCAGATTTTGCTTTTTGGGGGAAACCCAACTAAGGCAACACTTATCACTGATGTTTTATGGAGGGTTAGTGATACAGGTTTGTGCAGGGTAGAACCCTGCCAGTACAAACCAGTACAGCTTGTTTACAGGCATCTGTTTTGACTGGCTGGCATCCGTTTGGTTGGTTGGTGCCTATGCCACCCAGGTCATCTCCCACTAATGAGGTCCACGTCAACATCATGACATAAATGACCGTCCCTGACATGTCCTTCTTGGCTGGTTATGAGGTTCCAGTTCAAGACATGTGGGTAGAAAATATAAATAGTTTAAGATGAAATTCTATTGGGCCATGTGCTGAAAGGTCTGTGTACCGAAAATGGGGAGAAAAGGTTATCTGAGGTTATCTCTTTTTTTCTTTCAGTTTAGGCTGAGGTCAGTGTTGTTTATTTGAATTCTGGCAATAACCCTGGGAATTTATTTAGGTGCCAAGGGAAACATGAAGGCAGTGGACTCCAGAAAGACTGTGCTCCAAGGCACAGAAGACAGCAGGTGTGAGCCCAGAGGAAGAAGCAGGGCCTCGCAGAAGACACAAGAAATGCCTGGTGACTTGCAAGGGAGTTCACGCATTCTTTGTCAGCTGATGTGGATGTGATTTAACCTATGCATTAGAGAGAGATCCGGGAGAAAGTGAAGACACAGACGGCAAGAAGACTTTTACCACCTCACTGAAGTACAGTACCCGCAGTCCCCCAAGATGCAGCCTTTCTCATTTGTAATCCTGCCCCCTCCCCCAGGCACTGGCAGAGCTGAGAATGGGGTCTAGCTCTTAGTACCCCTGGCAGCCCCCTTCCCAGTGTCAGGAAGCAGACTCTGAGCTGAAGGGCTGCATGTAGGAAGTTTATTGTGGGGTGTTTCAGGGACAATACATTTAAGGGAGTACTGGTGAGAGGCTTGGGCAGATGGGGAAGTTGGTTACAATGTCAGGCACTCTGGAGCTGGGATGGCCCTTCAGAGCTGTCCTGAATTGAGGCAACTAGTTTTGGGACACAGGCTACTCCCAGGAGGGGCACGTAGCCTTGGTTAAGGCATCTGCCAGAGGCCAGCCCTCCTGGCAGCAGAGGTGATTGCCTTGATCCTGAAGAGGGGATCTTGGTAAAGCCCCAGACGTGCATTACAATCACCCCGTACTACTGCCCCCCTTGTCTCTCCAAGGTGCTCACATTCCCACCCCCATCTTAAGTGACCTTCAACCTTCCCTGGAAATAGAAATAGTTGCTTTTACTTTAGAGATGGTGAGGGCTGGCTAAAAATGGAAAGTAAAAAACAAATTTGCATTTCAATAAGTTACACTGGCCCGTGAGTGGAGTACTTTAGAGCCTTGAAAACACTTTTGCAGACGTGGTTTTATTTGATCTTTGCATTAATGTTAGCAGCGCCTTGTGGCATGTAGGACCTTAGTTCCCCCACCAGGGATTAAACCCATGGCCCCTCCATTGGGAACATGGAGTCTGAACCATTGGACCACCAGGGAAGTCCCACATCAATGTTAACATTAATAATTAACATTAAATAGGGTGGAATATTTCCCATTTTACAGATGAAAAAGCTGAGGTCAGGAGAAGGTAAATGCCTAAATGGCTAAGAGAGGAGCAAAGCCTAGAACCCAAATGCCTAAATTCCTAAATGGCTAAGAGAGAGCAAAGCCTAGAACCCAAATGCCTAAATGGCTAAGAGAGGAGCAAGCCTTCTGACTTCCATTAGCCTTGTTTCTACCCTGCAGAGAATAACATACCTTGGGTTGTCCCACAGACACTTGTGGTGGGAGGAGGCATGGCCAATAGTCCTGGCCTTACTTCGGGGATGCTAGAAAGAATGGCAGTTTAGGAAACAGTTTCTTTATAAAGAGGAGAGCTTTCTAAAGTCCCCATTTAGATCCAAATACCCCAGGAAGGAAGAAGGATGCCAATTGCAGCTATGGTACAAGATCCCTTTCCTCTGGGACAGCAGGGAGGTCTTTGGAGGGGACACCAGGGAAGGACAGGGCAGGAAGGTCAAGAAGAAGAACTGGGTAGAAACAGCCTGCTTCTCAACTTGCTTCTTAACAAAGCAGAGTACATAGTCATTGGGTGTTCTCCATCTTCTGCATCCTCTCTGCACCCTGCACCTGCAGGGCATTATCATCAGAAACCCGGTTGGGGGCAGTGCTGAGAGAGATGATTCCATTTGGGAGCAGGAATCCTGGCAGGACTTGTGTAGGGAGCTTGGGTCCAGGTGCCTGTCCTCCCTTTCTTCACCTGAGAGGCAGATGGTGCTGGTAGAATCAGGTGTTGGGAGAACCAGGTGAATGTAAAATCTTCGAAGGGGTTAAGAGAGCAGAATGGGGGAGCCACTGGATATTCTTTCTTGGATGTTGTGGGCTGGGCCTTTAAGGTGAAACCCTAACCTAAAAACCCTACGTAAGAAGTCCATATATGGATGTTCTGAATGATTTTGTCTGGGGATTATGTCAGCCTGTGTGTCCCTTAAAAAGAGTTGTATTAGACTGGCCACTCTGAAAAGCCATCTTTTAGACGTTTTTTGAGTGGCCTTTGAGAAGGCCACCTCTGCATGCCTCTTATCACTGGAGTCTCCAACATGCATGGGATCCCCTGCGTACCCCACTATCTCCAAGGTCACTGCCCAGGACTGAAAGGAGAAGGAGTTGTAGAGGAGGCAGAGAATGAGACACCCCTGCTAATGGAATGCTAAGGCGTGAAACGTAGCAGGAGATGAACGGGAAGAAGAGGAAGAGGAAGACAGCCATTATGAGGACCAGGATGGAGATGAAGGTGAGGAATCTGGGGCAGCTATGGCAACCGGGTGATGATATTGACACCAATGAAAATAATTAGATGGAAACAAAGGAAAGAGAGACAGAGACAGAGACAGAGAGAGAGAGACAAGAGAGTAAGGCCACTGTGACCTATCCACCTGGTCACTTTCCACCTGTGTCTCAGACACTGTCAGGGAGGAGGCGGTTTCCTCCTCTAGTCCTCTTGAGTTCTTGTGGCTGGACTAATAATAAAATCCACACAAGATAGATAAACAGGAGAAAAAGAAGTACATTTTAATTCATGTGCATGGAGGTCCCATAGGAATGGAACCTAAGAAGTGACCAAAGCAGGCAGCTTTTATACTTTTCAGACAAAAAAACCCAAAACAATGAATATGTGAGGAATTGATAGGACAGAGAAACTTAGGTTTTGGGTGCTTAATTAGTGAAGAATCTAATCAGAGTTTGGGCTTGGGGTAGTAAATGAAAGAAGTAACAAGGTTTGTTGATACAGGCTATCAGCCCTGAATCCCCATCTCTGATCATAAGGGTGTCCTTCTACCTCCAGATGCATGGAGTGCAACTTTCACGTGAGATTTATTTCCTGCTTTTCAGGGAAATAGAGGAGGTTCAGTGTTTCCTTCTTGCAACGACTGCTTCTCAAGCAATTTTGATGCAAAATAATTAGTTATGCTATTGTGGCATATTTAGGGGTGGCTGCCCTGAGCCCCAGCATCACCTTGGAGTAATTTCCCACCTGTCTGACCACTGTTGGCAGGGCCACCTGCAGGTGACACATGATGTCCACCACCCAACCAGAGCCACAATGTAAATATGCAGCAAGGGAGGAAGAAAGAACCAAAAGTTCCAAGGCTCTGCTTTTTCCCTTAAAAGTAGTTTGAAAAGGTTTTGTGGATTTTTTTGTATTTTAAAATTACACTTTATATTTGTGTTAGGGGTCAGCTTTGTTTAATGATCTTGGATTACCAAACAAGGCTTCAAAGCATTCTCTGTCTTACTTCTAACTTTACTTGTGGTGTGACCATGTTCGTTGTAATCTCAAAGAAGAAAAAACAATCTTATTCTGAGCATCCATTACCTTTTTTTGTGTGTATGTTGTGGGGACCCACTTGGAACCCCAGAGTTAGTATAAAGATTAGTTTGAGCTGAAGACATTTAAGATTCAACAAATGCAGAAACAAGCCTCTTCAAGCTTCCCTTTTCTGACTAAAAGCAGCAATGTCTGGGAAATGAAGCTACCATAAATCCCCTTGGGGAGGGGGAGGGGGCTATGGCTTTGAAGAAGACAGAGAAACCTTTCATACCTGTATAGACAAACATTATCACAAATTATCTCCCATCTCTTCTTCTAAAAATCCATGTGTCTTTTATAAAGAAACCCATTTGTTCTTCCCATAGAAGCCGTTTCTCCACTGTCCCTTTCCCCTACTAAGTTAGGTATATAAGCCTTTAATTTTAACCATTTGACAAGTCAGCTGCTTCTTTTGTTAGCTCCTGTATCCACATAAGATAAACTTTTTCATCCTGTAATCTAGTTTTCATCAGTTTCATTCAGTCTCCAGGTATTGAACCTAAGAGAATAGAAGTTTTTCCTCCCCTACAATGTATTTAGCTAAACTATTAGTATAAGATTTGTATAAGGTGGTTAAAAAGGCCAGTGATGAAAGTTTCTTATTTTCTGCCTTTTTAATTTATTTGTTTAGCTTGTTTGATGTGTGTGTGAAACGATGCTGTCCAACAATTTGCTGGAATTTTACTTTGCTGAGTTTTTCTAACAAACAGATACTGATTCATCACAACTCCATGGTATATATAGATGCAAAATTGGAGGCATATAGAGGTCAAATAACTCACCCAAGGTCACCCTGCCAAGAGGCACCTCCATGGTCACTTGAGAAATCATGACCTTATCTAGAAGCACCTCAGAACTAGACCCAAGGATATTAGAGACCCCTGGACTCTAAAACCCAAGAAGCCTCTTCTCTTTCCATTGTGACATTCCCAAATTGGAGATGTACAATCTTTTCTGTAGTTCTGTTTTTCAAAATATTTTCTTACTCTGGGTTTAAGGAGAAAGCACATTTTCTCTTCCCCTTTCAATTCCAAGTTAATCCCTTGCACTGTAGGATTTCCTCACAGGGGTCCTAATTCCATTGTTTTGCTCTCTTCCTTTTAAAAGCCTGTCTTTGTTTCTTTGTTATGCCTCTATCTATCTTTTCTTCTGAGAGTATTTTAGAGAGTGTTTTACTTGTCCTGAGGGTGGTCTACCTGTGAAGGCAGGCGTACATGAGGTGGACCAGAACACAACTGCAAAGGCATTTGGTTCTTGGAGTTGAACCATTTTGTGAAGGTTGTGAACCACATAGAAATGTGCAAATATCCCTACCCTTTCTTCACATCTCTGTCAGAGCACAATGAATAGTTGTTGAATTGCACTGCAATGACTAAGCCTGTGAAACCGAGTCCCCCTAAAGCCCAGTTCCCTTACTGACTTTATGGTTAATCTCTCTATCCAAAACTTTATTCTCTCTCGTCCCCTCTAAGCTCAATTCTGCATTAACTGAATGCCAATGAACCAGTCAGATGACTAAAATTGCTGTTGTTGATAACATCATTAATGTACTAAAGTTGCTATTATAGACACCATCACTAACGTACAAACTCAGGTTGTTTCTCCAGGGCACGATGAGTGAATGGACCCCTGAGCCATTGACCACATGGCCTGAGAATTGTAAACCAGAGACATTCTGACTCCCAAAACTTGATTAAGAAATATCAAGACAATGATTAATCCCAGCCTCTTTGTTCTTCTTCTTTAAAAAACCCCCTAACTCAGAGACTAAGTTGGAGTGGATCTGAGGCTTTTTTCCTACTCCCTTGCTTTGTGCCCTGGAAATAAACTCTGTACTTTCCTTCACCACAACCCCCATCAGCAGATTGGCTTTGCTGCTTGTCGGGCTAGCAGACCTGAGGAGTTCAATTCGGTAACACATGGGCTCACTTACCCATGTCACTTAGTCACCAAAGTAGGACAAGCTATTTTGAGAGTCCTAGAGGAGGGGTGGGGTGGGTAAGGCTCGGGTTTCAGGGCTTTACCTTCATTTATATATATATATATTTAATGATGTTTTCAAACCATCATACAAATTATTATTGTTTATTTATTTATTTTTGGCTGCATTGGGTCTTCGTTGCTGCACGTGGGCATTCTCTAGTTGTGGCGAACGGGGGCTACTCTTCGTTGCGGCACGTGGGCTTCTCATTGTGGTGGCTTCTCTTGTTGTGGAGCATGGGCTCTAGGCTCACAGGCTTCAGTGATTGTGGCATGAGGACTCAGTTAGTTGTGGCTCAAGGGCTCCAGAGCACAGGCTCAGTAGTTGTGGCACACGGGCTTAGATGCTCCACAGCATGTGGGTTCTTCCCGGACCAGGGGTCGAACCCGTGTCCCCTGCATTGGCAAGCAAATTCTTAACCATTGCACCACGAACGAAGTCCCTACCTTTATTGATATTTGACAAGTGATCACTGACTGGGCTCTCTGTCAGGCTCTGCACTGGGCATTCAGCTACAACGTGGAATGATTCAACAATGATAAATATGAACTTCTATGTATTCGTGCATGAATGTATACAGTCAGTCAACTTGTCATTCTGTTCAGTAAACATCTTTGTGTCCAGAACTACCTGGGATTTGGGGAAACAAAGATAAATAAGATCATCCTGAGGAATATACAGCCAAAAAAGGAAGACAGATAAAGTAACAGGTAGGAAGCTGCTGCAGTAAGAGACTGAATATTCCATAAAACCCAAGGAAGATTCAAAGTCAAATAAACCTTTGTCTCCCTTTTTATGGTGTTACTAATCTGTTTCTAAAAGTCTTGGTTAGATGACTTTCCTGTTAATAAGTCATCATTCTTCCTTTCTTAATGAAGTGATAGTACAGTTGCCTTTCCCCGTTATAGTTAGGATTATTTGGAAACAGGTGAAACACAAAGGAAGAGAGAGAGAGACAGAGAGAGACAGAGAGAGAGCGACTAATACAACAGCATACTGACAGGCAAGTTAATAGAGATTCTTTCTCCAAACTCCAAGAAATTTCCCAGAATACAAAAAGTTTCATTGTTATCTTCATGGTAATCTTATCACATCAATATGTTCATTGTCTAGAGTCTTTCGTGGATTTTTCTGCTGATGCAGCTTTAATGAGTGAGGATCTTCATTCTTCAACAATCTAAAACCCAACTCTAACTTTCCTTGCAGAACAAAGAGAATGGATTCCAGGAATATCACATCACTGACATTTCCATTACTTCAATCTGGAAACTTCACAACTGAAGATGATGAAGTAAGATTTTTGTCCAAGCTGCAACTTTTTTTTTTAATTTTATTTATTTTTTTATACAGCAGGTTCTTATTAGTTATCCATTATATATATATTAGTGTATATATGTCAATCCCAATCTGCCAATTCATCACACCACCACCACCCCTGACACTTACCCCCCATGGTGTCCATACTTTTTTTCTCTACATCTGTGTCTCTATTTCTGCCCTGCAAACCAGTTCATCTATACAATTTTTCTAGGTTCCACATATATGTGTTAATATACAATATTTGTTTTTCTCTTTCTGACTTACTTCACTCTGTATGACAGTCTCTAGATCCATCCACATCTCTACAAATGACCCAATTTCATTCCTTTTTATGGTTGAGTAATATTCCATTGTATATATGTACGACATCTTCTGTATCCATTCGTCTGTTGATGGACATTTAGGTTGCTTCCATGACCTGGCTATTGTAAATAGTGCTGCAATGAACATTGGGGGTGCATGTATCTTTTTGAATTATGGTTTTTTCTGGGCATATGCTCAGTAGTGGGATAGCTGGGTCATATGGTAATTCTATTTTTAGCTTTTTAAGGAACCTCCATAGTGACTGTATCAATTTACAATCCCACCAACAGTGTAAGAGGGTTCCCTTTTCTCCACACCCTCTCCAGCATTTGTTGTTTGTAGATTTTCCAATGATGCCCATTCTAACTGGTGTCAGGTGATACCTCATTGTAGTTTTGATTTGCATTTCTCTAATAATTAGTGATGTTGAGCAGCTTTGCATATGCTTCTTGGCCATCTGTATGTCTTCTTTGGAGAAATGTCTATTTAGGTCCTCTGCCCATTTTTTGATTGGGTTGTTTGTTTTTTTTAAATATTGAGCTGCATGAGCTGTTTATATATTTTGGAGATTAATCCTTTGTCCGTTGATTCATTTGCAAATATTTTCTCCCATTCTGAGGGTTGTCTTTTTGTCTTGTTGATAGTTTCCTTTGCTTTGCAAAAGCTTTTAAGTTTCATTAGGTCCCATTTGTTTATTTTTGTTTTTAGGTCCCATTTGTTTATTTTTGTTTTTATTTCCATTACTCTAGGAGGTGGATCAGAAAAGATCTTGCTGTGACTTATGTCAAAGAGTGTTCTTCCTATGTTTTCCTCAAGAGTTTTATAGTGTCCAGTCCTACATTTGGGTTTCTAATCCATTTTGAGTTTGTTTTTGTGTATGGAGTTAGGAAGTGTTCTAGTTTCGTTCTTTTACATGTAGCTGTCCAGATTTCCCAGCACCACTTATTGAAGAGACTGTCTTTTCTACACTGTACATCCTTGCCTCCTTTGTCATAGATTAGTTGAGCATAAGTGTGTGGGTTTATCTCTTGGCTTTCTATCCTGTTCCATTGATCTATATTTCTGTTTTTGTGCCAGTACCATATTGTCTTGATTACTGTGACCATAGGTGCGTGGGTTTATCTCTGGGCTTTCTATCTTGTTCCATTGATCTATGTTTCTGTTTTTGTGCCAGTACCATATTGTCTTGATTACTGTAACTTTATAGTATAGTCTGAACTCATTGAGTCTGATTCCTTCAGCTCTGTTTTTTTCCCTCAAGACTGCTTGGGCTATTCAGGGTCTTTTCTATCTCCATAAAAATTTTAAGATATTTTGTTCTAGTTCTGTAAAAAAATGCCATTGGTAATTTGATAGTGATTGCATTGAATCTGTAGATTGCTTTGGGTAGTATAGTCATTTTCACAATATTGATTCTTCCACTACAAGAACATGGTATATCTCTCCATCTGTTTGTATCATCTTTAATTTCTTTCATCAGTGTCTTATAGTTTTGTGAGTACAGGTCTTTTGTCTCCCTAGGTAGGTTTCTTCCCAGGTATTTTATTCTTTTTGTTGCAGTGCTAAATGGGAGTGTTTCCTTAATTTCTCTATCAGATTTTTCATCATTAGTGTGTAGGAATACAAGAGATTTCTGTGCATTAATTTTGTATCCTGCAACTTTACCAAATTCATTGATAAGCTCTAGTAGTTTTCTGGTGGCATCTTTAGGATTCTCTAAGTATAGTATCATGTCATCTGCAAACAGTGACAGTTTTACTTCTTCTTTTCCAATTTGTATTCCTTTTATTTATTTCATTTTCTTCTCTGATGACCGTGGCTAGGACTTCCAAAATTATGTTGAATAGTAGTGGTGAGAGTGGACATCCTTGTCTTGTTCCTGATCTTAGAGTAAATGCTTTCAGTTTTTCACTATTGAGAATGACGTCTGTTGTGGGTTTGTCATATATGGCCTTTTTAATGTTAAGGCAGGTTCTCTCTATGCCCACTTTCTGAAGAGTTTTTATCATAAATGGTTGTTGAATTTTTTCAAAAGCTTTTCCTGCATCTATTGAGATGATCATATGGTTTTTATTCTTCAATTTGTTAATATGGTGTATCACATTGATCGATATGCCTATATTGAAGAATCCTTGCATCTCTGGGATAAATCTCACTTGATCATGGTGTATGATTCTTCTAATGTGTTGTTGAATTCTGTTTGCTAGTATTTTGTTTAGGATATTTGCATCTATATTCATCAGTGATATTGGCCTGTAATTTTCTTTTTTTGTAGCATCTTTGTCTGGTTTTGGTATCAGGGTGATGGTGGTCTCATAGAATGAGTTTGGGAGTGTTCCTTCCTCTGCAATTTTTTGGAACAGTTTGAGAAGGATGGGTGTTAGCTCTTCTCTAAATGTTTGGTAGAATTCACCTGTGAAGCTATCTGGTCCTGACTTTTGTTTTTTGGAAGATTTTTAATCACAGTTTCAATTTCATTACTTATGATTGGTCTGTTCATATTTTCTATTTCTTCCTGGTTCAGTCTTAGAAGGTTGTACCTTTCTAAGACTTTGTCCATTTCTTCCAGGTTGTCCATTTTATTGACATAGAATTGCTTGAAGTCATCTCTTAGGATGCTTTGTATTTCTGTGGTGTCTGCTGTAACATCTCCTTTTCATTTCTAATTTTATTAGATCTGAGGATCTAATAAAAGAGAGGATCTGAGTCCTCTCCCTCTTTTTCTTGATGAGTCTGGCTAAAGGTTTATCAATTTTGTTTATCTTCTCAAAGAACGAACTTTCAGTTTTATTGATCTTTGCTATTGTTTTCTTTGTTTCTATTTCATTTATTTCTGCTCTGATCTTTATGATTTCTTTCCTTCTACTAACTTTAGGTTTTGTTTGCTCTTCTTTCCTTTAGGTGTAAGGCTAGATTGTTTATTTGAGATTTTTCTTGTTTATTGAGGTAGGATCATATTGCTCTAAACTTCCCTCTTAGGACTGCTTTTGCTGCATCCCAGATTTTGATTCATTGTGTTTTCATTATCATTTGTCTCTAGGTATTTTTTGATTTCCTCCTTGACTTCTTCAGTGATCTCTTGGTTATTTAGTAACGTATTGTTTAGCCTCCATGTGTTTGTGTTTTTTACATTTTTTTCCCTGTAATTGATTTCTTTCTTTTCTTTTTTTTTTTTTTTTTTTGCGGTACGCGGGCCTCTCACTGCTGTGGCCTCTCCTGTTGCGGAGCACAGGCTCCGGATGCACAGGCTCAGCGGCCATGGCCCACGGGCCCTGCTGCTCCATGGCACATGGGATCCTCCCGGACCGGGGCACGAACCTGCATCCCCTGCATCGGCAGATGGACCCTCAACCACTGCGCCACCAGGGAAGCCCTCCCTGTAATTGATTTCTAATCTCACAGCATTGTGGTCAGAAAAGATGTTTTATATGATTTCAATTTTTCTTAAATTTACTGAGGCTTGATTTGCGAGCCAAGATGTAATCTATTCGGGAGAATGTTCCAATTCCAGGATTGGAATGTTCCAATGTGTGTACTTGAGAAGAAAGTGTAATCTGCTGTTTTTTGATGGAATGTCCTATAAATATCAGTTATATCTATCTGGTCTATTGTGTCATTTAAAGCTTGTGTTTCCTTATTAAGTTTCTGTTTGGATGATCTGTCTATTGGTGTAAGTGAGGTGTTAAAGTCCCCACTATTATTGTGTTACTGTTGATTTCCTCTTTCATAGCTGTTAACAGTTGCCTTATGTATTGAGGTGCTCCTATGTTGGGTGCATATATATTTACGATTGTTATATCTTCTTCTTGGACTGATCCCTTGATCATTAGGTCGTGTCCTTCCTTGTCTCTTGTAACATTCTTTGTTTTAAAATCTATTTTATCTGATACGAGTATTGTTCCTCCAGCTCTCTTTTGATTTCCATTTGCATGGAATATCTTTTTCCATCCCCTCACTTTTGGTCTGTGTGTGTCCCTAGGTCTGAAGTGTGTCTCTTGTAGACAGCCTATATATGGGTCTTGGTATCCATTCAGCGAGCCTGTGTCTTTTGGTTGGAGCATTTAATCCATTCACATTTAAGATAATTATCGATATATATGTTCCTATTACCATTTTCTTAATTATTATGTGTTTGTTTTTGTAGGTCCTTTTCTTCCTTTGTGTTTCCTACTTAGAGAAGTTCCTTTAGCATTTGTTGTAGAGCTCGTTTGGTGTTGCTGAATTCTCTTAGTTTTTGCTTGTCTGTAAAGCTTTTGATTTCTCTGTCAAATCTGAATGAAGTCCTTGCTGTGTAGAGTAATCTTGCTTTTAGGTTCTTTCCTTTCATCACTTTAACTATATCATGCAATTCCCTTCTGGCTTGTAGAGTTTCTGCTGAAAAATCAGCTGTTAACTTTATGGGAGTTCCCTTGTATGCTATTTGTCATTTTTCCCTTGTTGTTTTTAATAATTTTTCCTTGTCTTTATTTTTTATCAATTTGATTACTATGTGTCTTGGAGTTTTTCTCCTTGGGTTTATCCTTCCTGGGACTCTGCACTTCCTGGACTTGGGTGGCTCTTTCCTTTCCCATGTTAGGGAAGTTTTTGACTATAATCTTTTCAAATATTTTCTGGGGTCCTTTCTCTCTCTTTTCTCCTTCTAGGACTGCTATGATGCAAATTTTGGTGTGTTTAATGTTGTCCCAGAAGTCTCTTAGGCTGTCTTCTTTGTTTTTCATTCTTTTTTCTTTATTCTGTTCAGTGGCAATGAACTCCACCATTCTGTCTTCCAGGTCACTTATCCATTCTTCTGCCTCAGTTATTCTGCTATTGATTCCTTCTCGTGTATTTTTCATTTCAATTATTGTATGTTCATCTCTGTTTGTTTGTTCTTTAATTCTTCTAGGTGTTTGTTCTTTAATTATTCTAGGACTTTGTTAAACATTTCTTGCATCTTCTTGATCTTTGCCTCCATTCTTTTTCCAAGGTCCTGGATCATCTTCACTATCATTATTCTGAATTATTTTTCTGGAAGGTTGCCAATCTCCACTTCATTCAGTTGTTTTTCTGGGGTTTTATCTTGTTCCTTCATCTAGTACATAGTCCTCTGCCTTTTCATTTTGTCTGTCTTTCCGTGAATGTGGTTTTCGCTCCACTGGGTGCAAAATTGTAGCTCTTCTTGCTTCTGCTGTCTGCCATCTGGTGGATGAGGCTATCTAAGAATCTTGTGCAAGTTTCCTGATGCCTGATGGGAGGTACTGGTGGTGGGTAGAGCTGGATGTTGCTCTGGTGGTCAGAGCTCAGTAAAACTTTAATCCGCTTCTCTAATGATGGGTGGGGCTGTGTTCCCTCCCTGTTGGTTGTTCGGCCTGAAGTGACCCAACACTGGAAACTACCCGGCTCTTTGGTGGGGTTAATGGCAGACTCTGGGAGGGCTCACACCAAAGAGTGCCTCCCAGAACTTTTGTTGACAGTGTCCTTATCCCCACGGTGAGCCACAGCCACCCCATCCCTCTGCAGGAGACCCTCCAACCCTAGCAGGTAGGTCTGGTTCAGTCTCCCCTGGGGTCACTGCTCCTTCCCTTGGGTCCAGATGTTCACACTACTTTGTGTGTGCCCTCCAGGAGTGGAGTCTCTGTTTCCCCCAGTCTTGTCAAAGTCCTGCAATCAAAGCCCCCTAGGCTTCAAAGTCTGATTCTCTAGGAATTCCTCCTCCCGTTGCCGGACTCCCAGGTTGGGAAGCCTGACGTGGGGCTCAGGACCTTCACTCCAGTGGGTGGATTTCTGCGGTATAAGTGTTCTCCAGTCTGTGAATCACCAACCCAGCAGTTATGTGAAGTGATTTTATTGTGATTGCACCCCATCTACTGTCTCATTGTGGTTTCTCCTTTGTCTTTGGATGTGGGGTATCTTTTTTGGTGAGTTCCAGTGTCTTCCTTTTGATGATTATTCAGCATTTAGTTGTGATTCTGGTGCTCTTGCAAGAGGGAGTGAGTGCACATCCTTCTACTCTGCCATCTTGAACCAATCTCCTCTAAGCTGCCACTTCTACGGTGAAAATACCTTGGAGCCTTCCTCTGAATAATTAAATGACTTTACTAAATCAGAGGCAACTGCAAAGGGTAAGAAGTATCCACTTGTAATCAGGTGGATTTAAAAGATCCTAGGCCAGTTTTTATTCCACCTTTGCCAAGTGGAACTGTGTCAACCTTCACTCTTTTATCGGCAGGGAGAAGAAGTTTTTCCCATCAGATATTTTTCCAGAAGAGAATTGGTTGTATGTCTCAGGCAACCATAAAGATAAAATTAATTTAAAGCTTTTTATCATTAAGCTATAGATAATAATGGGTACGAAAGGACGTTCAGTACGGTAAAATGAGTTAAAGTCCATGTAGCAAATATACCTACAGCTAGCTTAAGGATTAAAGGAGTTAAACTTCAAGGGCTTAGTGCCAACTCATAGGAAATATTATTATGTGTTAACTATTCTTATCCCTAGTGCGCCCTTCTGTATTAGTCTCCTATGACTGCTTTGACAGATAACTACCAGTTTAGTGGCTTACAACACAAATTTATTATCTTAGAGTGCTGCAGGTCA
Organism: Orcinus orca; assembly: GCF_937001465.1. Taxonomy (NCBI): domain Eukaryota; kingdom Metazoa; phylum Chordata; class Mammalia; order Artiodactyla; family Delphinidae; genus Orcinus; species Orcinus orca. The sequence goes on from NC_064574.1 coordinate 33,024,280, forward strand.
GAACTGTTAAAAGATAAACTGAGGCAAGTTAGAAATTTTAATAGTTTATTTGAGCAAAAATAGATTCGAACTGGGCAGCACCAAACTGGAAGTGGTTAGGAGTGCTCCACTGACAGGAGCTCAGAGAAAGACTTTTATAGTCTTTCAGTTTTATAGACTTTTATAGTCTTTCTCTATAGTCTTATAGAGAAAAGGTGGAAGTAAAGCAAGGAAATTATTTGATTGGCTGTAGCTTAAGTGGTTGACTTAGTTGGGAAAGTCTAGCTGGCTGTTTGTGATGGGTTGTCCTTAGATATTGATTTCTTACCAGGAATCATTTACAGCCTAAAGTTTTGGTTAACTTATGTAGCCTGCTAAAGTATTAGAGGCAGCCCGTATAATGGCCTCTTTGCTTAATTAAACAGAAGTTTAAAGTGGGTCAGCAGGGCTGCATTCCTTCCTTCTGGAGGTCCTGGGGGAGGTTACCTTTCCTTACCTTTTTTAGGTTCTAGAGGCTGCCTGCATTCCTTGGCTCATGGCCCCGCATCTCGATTCTCTATTTCCATCACGACATCTCCTTTTCTGATTCTGACTCTCCTGCTTCCCTTTCACAAAGACCCTTGTGATGACATTGGATCCACGTGGATAATGAAGGATAAGCTTTCCATTTCAAGATTTTTAGTTTAATCACATCTGCATGTGATTATTTTTCCCATGTAAGGTAACATACTCACGTTTCTGAGCATTAGGATGTGGATATATTGGGGGAGGGGGCTTTACTCAGTTTACCACACCTTCCCTCAGCTTTCCCACTTGATTCTGGCTGTAGTGATAGCAGCTTCCATGGCTTAAAGGGCACTACGTGTGGGCCCTGTAAGGTGGGTTTTAGAGATAACAGAAAATACAGCTGGGTGTAGTAGATGCTGTCTGTGCTCGGCCCACATCGCCTCACACTTATCATATCTGGGCCAGAGTTCCAACTGCCCACACAGTTATCTGCCCGAGGGTGTTCTCTGGCTGCCACAGTCTGTCCTACCCATGTGGAGGGAGGGTGAGAGGCTACAAGTGCCAAGGAATCAATGTTCCCCTTGTCCCCAAGCAGACCTCAGCCAAGGCCTGATAAAGACCCCACCCCCTCGCCCTCTGGTTGGGAAAACTCTTAGGGGCGTGTCCTGCACAGTCTCCCGGAGGCCCCAGTGGAGTCGAGCTCCAGTTGTCTCAAGTGGTAACATGTTGATAACACACTCTAGGTGAGCACAGCTTGCCACCCTCAGTGTCTCTTAGGTGTGGGATTCTTTCAAACTGAAAACAATCAACAAGGCCCAAAAGGCTGGAGAATAAACTTTCCCTCTAATTGCCTTGAAAAATTTTTGATAGAGGGCCTGTTCCCAGACTAGAGCTATCTCTGGAGATCTCTGAAAAGAATACAGCCTGGGTGTGGTGGGGGGAGCAGGGCCTAGAGATCAGAGTCCACTCTGTGTCCCATTGTCTCTTCCTGGCCCAGCAAACATTTGTTTACCAAATGTTTGCTTTTCCATCTCCATGAATTGCCTTCCTCCACTTTGAAGTCCCAAACCACAGCCTAAACATTCTCTTCGTCTTTAGCTGAAGATGGTATTTAAGGTGAGGGCTTCAGCCATTTTGATGAGTTACCCAGTTTTCCTGGGTCTCTCCTAGGTATACATGTTATTAAACTTTTGTTTGATTTTCTCCTGTTAATCTGTCTCATGTCAATTAAATCCTTAGATGAGCCAGGAGAACCTAGAAGGTAGAGGAAAATATCTTCCTTTCCAACAACAGCCTCTCCTATTTTGTCTGCCTTCCCTTTCTGCTCTCATTTCCCCTACTCACTTGTTAGTGTTACTTGGATCATCAGCCGGATAAATTACTTGCACTTGAATTTTGGCCTCAGTGTCTGCTTCCAGTGAACACAAACCAGGACACTGGAGCAATTAAGTAACTTGCCCAAAGTCCCATAGCTACTAAGTGACAGCGGCAGGATTTGAACTCAGATCTAACAGTAAAGCTTATGTGCCTGGTTGCTTCTCTTAGCTGCCTTGTTGCACATTGTATCTGGGGGAGATGATTGACCCAGGGTGTAATCAAGCTAGAAGTTGTCTTTTTTCAAGTTCTCAGTTTGGAAGAAGAGAAGATTCCCAAGAGGTGGGTGGAGACTGAAACTCATCCATCTGTGACCCTATGGGGTTGGAGTGTTGTGCATCTCAAGCTGCAGCAGGCTGTTGCACCCTGAGCACACTTGGGTGTCACATACAGGGTCATGGGTCAGGTGGGAGTAGCTGGACTTGTGTTATTATTTAATGGACTTTAAATTCAGCTGCAGGACATAGTGCAAGGGACTGGCTTACAAAAATATGTATACACATGTACTTTATCAATACATACATGTGCCTAAGGTAGGACAAATCAGGACGTGGACCTGTGACTCAAGTTGTGGAGACAACTTTCCTGGAACATGGCTCCACTAAAAGGTAACTCTCCTAGAGTGTGGCTTTCAGCCCATAAACTGCCTGCATATGGGAGGAAAAAAAAAAAAAGAAATAGATCGGCTGTTTCTCTCTCAAGCTCTCTCTCTCTCTCTCTTTAACCCTGTAGGGCTGAAACTGACATAATTTTAAATCTGATTTCATCAGGAAAAAAATTAATGTGGGAGGTCAAGACTGATTTTGCTGAAGTCTTTCCATTCCTAAGAACAGTTCCTTCAGAAAAAGCCTTTGCCTTGTGGGGTTTATTTGTTTTTTTGTGTGTGTTCAAACTCTTTATTCTCTGGAGAAGAAACTTCTGAAAACAAAGGGTTACATTAACATTCAGAATATGAGATAAAGAAAGGTCGCATTCAGAATACTGCAAGGCTGCTGATTCACAGATGTAACTGACACATCCCACTGAGTGTCAGATGCTGCTTGGTTTGAATGCTGGTTTTGTTACTGACTCACGGTGTAGAACCTTAGGTGATCTGCTTAACCTCTCTATCAGTTACCTGATCAGTGAAACAAAGATGATGTTACAGTCGTCGACTGCATCCTTGCTGGAAAACCTGCAGAATGGTCTGCACCAGGTTAATCCACCACTAATTTGGTGGGTTAACTACCTCCTGCACCATTTCAAGAAGGCTAAAAAATATGAAGGTTTAAAAAATTGACATATTAATGGCTTTCTCTCTCCTTCATCCCTTAATTCTGGCTTTCTCTTCAATTATTGGCTTATAACCTATGGGCATTGAATCTACCATAACAACTTTATATTATATTTGTATTGTATTATATATAATACTAAATATTATATTACTGATACCATGTGTGTTTGCACAGCATTTATCAAAAAATTATAATACAAACTTTATTCAGAGTATGGTTGAATTAAATTATCATTGTTAATGATAATGTGCTGTTGGTAATAGCAGCACAACAAAGTGTGACAACAAAGGGACATAAAGTCAATGCCACATTACCTGGCCAAACTCTTCTTGACTTCTTTTAATAACAAGATCTGTTAATCACAAAAGTAATTTGTACATTGTAATTAATTCAATAAATTATGCTAGAAAAGATGAACAAATCTAACTTTATCCTGAATTAAGTAAAAATATCTTTCACTAGGATGTCCACTCTCATCACTATTATTCAACATAGTTTTGGAAGTCCTAGTCAAGGCAATCAGAGAAGAAAAAGAAATAAAAGGAATACAAATTGGAAAAGAAGAAGTACAACTGTCACTGTTTGCAGATGACATGATACTATACATGGAGAATCCTAAAGACGCCACTAGGAATCTACTAGAGCTAATCAATGAATTTGGTAAAGTTGCAGGATAAAAAAATTAACGCACAGAAATTGCTTGCATTCCTATACACTAATGATGAAAAATCTGAAAAAGAAATTAAGGAAACACTCCCATTTACCATTGCAACAAAAAGAATAAAATACCTAGGAATAAACCTACCTAGGGAGAAAAAAGACCTGTACTCAGAAATCTATAAGACACTGATGAAAGAAATTAAAGATGATACAAACAGATGGAGAGTTATACCATGCTCCTGGATTTGAAGAATCAATATTGTGAAAATGACTACATTACCCAAAGCAATCTACAGATTCAATGCAATCACTATCAAATTACCAATGGCATTTTTTACAGAACTAGAACAAAATATCTTAAAATTGTATGGAGACACAAAAGACTCCAAATAGCAAAAGCAGTCTTGAGGGAAAAAAACAGAGCTGGAGGAATCAGACTCCCTGGCTTCAGACTATACTATAAAGCTACAGTAATCAAGACAATATGGTACTGGCACAAAAACAGAAACATAGATCAATGGAACAAGATAGAAAGCCCAGAGATAAACCCACGCACCTATGGTCAACTAATCTATGACAAAGGAGGCAAGGATATACAATGAGAAAAGACAGTCTCTTCAATAAGTGGTGCTAGGAAAACTGGACAGCTACATATAAAAGAATGAAATTAAAACACTCCCTAACACCATACACAAAAATAAACTCAAAATGGATTAAAGACCTAAATGTAAGACCAGAAACTATCAACCTCTTGAGGAAAACATAGGCAGAACACTCTATGACATAAATCACAGGAAGATATTTTTTGACCCAGCTCCTAGAGAAATGGAAATAAAAACAAAAATGAACAAATGGGACCTAATGAAACTTCAAAGCTTTTGCACAGCAAACGAAACCACAAACAAGATGAAAAGACAGCCCTCAGAATGGGAGAAAATATTTGCAAATGAATCAACGGACAAAGGACTAATCTCCAAAATGTATAAACAGCTCATGCAGCTCAATATTAAAAAAACAAACAACCCAATCAAAAAATGTTCAGAAGACCTAAATAGACATTTCTCCAAAGAAGACATACAGATGGCCAAGAAGCATATGCAAAGCTGCTCAACATCACTAATTATTAGAGAAATGCAATTCAAAACTACAATGAGGTATCACCTGACACCAGTTAGAATGGGCATCATCAGAAAATCTACAAACAACAAATGCTGGAGAGGGTGTGGAGAAAAGGGAACCTTCTTGCACTGTTGGTGGAAATGTAAATTGATACAGCCACTATGGAGAACAGTATGGAGGTTCCTTAAAAAACTAAAAATAGAATTACCATATGACCCAGCAATCCCACTACTGGGCATATACCCAGAGAAAACCATAATTCAAAAAGACACGTGCACCCCAATGTTCATTGCAGCACTGTTTACAATAGCCAGGTCATGGAAGCAACCTAAATGCCCATCAATAGACGAATGGATAAAGAAGATGTGGTACATATATACAATGGAATATTACTCAGCCATAAAAAGGAATGAAATTGGGTCATTTTAGAGATGTGGATGGACATTGAGACTGTCATACAGAGTGAAGTTAAGTCAGAAAGAGAAAAACAAATATCATATATTAATGCATATATGTGGAACCTAGAAAAATGGTACAGATGAACTGGTTTGCAGGGTAGAAATTGAGACACAGATGTAGAGAACAAACGTGTGGACACCAAGCGGGAAAAGAGGCAGGGGGTGGGGATGGTGGTGTGCTGAATTGGGCAATTGGGATTGACGTGTATACATTGATGTGTATAAAATTGATAAGTAATAGAAAGAAAATTTATTTTGCAAAAAAAACTTGCACTATTTTTCTAAAAATCGTTGACCTCATATATATATATATATATATATATATATATATTTAGGAGTATAGTTGCTTTATAATGTTGTGTTAGTTTCTGCTGTACAGCAAAGTGAATCAGCTGTATGTATACATATATCCCCATATCCCCTCCCTCTTGAGCCTCCCTCCTACCCTCCCTATCCTACCCCTCTAGATTGTCACAAAGTATCGAGCTGATCTCGCTGTGCTATGCAGCAGCTTCCCATTAGCCATCCATTTTACATTTGGTAGTGTATATATGTCAATGCTACTCCCTCGTTTCATCCCAGATTCCCCTTTCCACCCTGTGTGTTGACCTCATCTTGACCAAAGAGTTTGTGACTAAATATTTTCCCCACTAGAAAAATTTTAAAGGACTTATGTGGGAAAAGGGAACAACACAGGAAATGTTGCTGAATAAATCACCTTGTCACATCTTCTCTAGCTGCAGTTTCACAGGGATCCCTAAACTTAAGTGTTAGAACTTGTGTCTAGAAAAACAGGGGTGTCAGGGGATGGTGAAAGTGGTGAAAAGGCAAAGGAGAGAAAGGCTGTGAGGTCAACTGTCCTACAGTTCTCAAGGTAAGCTCCAGAAGGCTTGGGAATTGGAGACTACTATTCTCTTATGCGGCTGAGCTGCAAGAATAGCTCGTTCCTTTCTCTGTATCAGATGCTATTTGCCTGGAATCAGCTCAGTACAGAGAAAAAGGAAGTGTGCATTTTTAATTACAGAACATGCAGATTTTAGGGGCACAAGCATCTGTTGTGCACAGGCTGGGATGTAGCTCTCTTTTCTGAAAACAGAGGGGTCTTTTTGGCTTTCTCACCATATGCTGTAGGTGTCCTTTTGATAGTCTGCCCCATTGATGGAGCAGATAAATCAGAAGGCCTGTTGTAAGTAATCCAATTATTTGATTCTGTATTAGCAAAACAACCCAAGTCATTCAAGGTTAGCCTAAAATAGAACACCCAGTAATGCGATCAGCATGGAACAAATACCATGCATCAAAGACGGGATGACAGAGAGAAAAAGATACCTCTGGCTGGCAACCCTGCAGAGACTTCCAGGAATAAGCAGGCAGCAGGTTCGGAAATGCCACTGATATCTGGTGTCTGAGCTCTCCCCAAAGGCTCCGGTGTTCCTTGGTTCTCTACTGCTTTTCTTGTGTCATTAAAAACAGACTCTTATAAAGCGCAAGTTTCTGAACAGAAATTGAATAGAATCCCTTTAATTAATATGGGGAAATGAGTTCCAATCTTTGGAATACAATGAAGAGCTGGCATCTAGAGGAAAGAAGGGAATGCCGGCCAGTGTGGCTTTATGACTTCTCTCCAGTGTTCCCTACAGTCACTCCATCTCTGATTTGTGTACAGGAACAGTGGAGGTGACAACAAGTAATGTTTTCAACTGCCTGAATGTTATGATCCTTTTTCCTTCTAGAGGAATATAGTGTCTTTGATGAAGCCCAGCAAAATAACCGTGGACCCAATGCAGAGATAAAAATACAGGAACACTGTAAGACCACACATGACTTTTCTCTGTCTCTGATCTTACCTCTGCTGGGAGAGGGCAGGAATAACTCTGGTAAGCTCACAAACATAGCTACCAAGCAGTATGCACTACTACCTCCCAACCTTACCCTCACTGTGGTTTCCTGGGCTTTAATCTTCTCCAAGGTCTTTGATGGTTTGAAACTAATTCTGTGGCCTTTGTTACTGCTGCTACTGTTACCATGGCTACCACTAATGTCAAGTGATACCTAGACCAGATTACACTTAAGGGGATTTCCTTCCTGCCCCAGCCAGGACAAAGACACTACAACTTTTGAGTTTGCTGGTATATCCACACCCTCAGTGAAAAATAGATGTATGATCGGAGGTTAACAATGAAGCAGGAATACTTCCTTCCCCCACCTTTGTGTCATACTCCTTACACTGATTCAAAATAAATTTACAAAATAGTGAGACACTATGTTGTACCTATGAAGCTGGCTGTGTTAGAAAGGTCCTGAAGAAACAGACATTGCAGATGGAATATAAAATAATACAATCCTCTAGGAGAAAAATTTTTGTCATATCTATAGCAATTTATAATGCCCATACCATTTGAGTGAGCAAATTTAGTCGTAGTTTATTCTTCAACATGTGTAAAATGGCATATGTACAAGGAAAGTCAGTGTAGCAGTGCTTTGTGCAAGTCGAAGACTGGAAACAATGGTACAGCAGACACTGTCTTGACTTGCCATATTCCCATGGTTCACCTCTGAGTTCACTTGCAGCCAAGGTGGAAAGTTTTGTATGTTCTGACAAACTTTCCACCTCAAACCAATTGAAATGCCCTCAAGGACAACCCTCAGTCACTAAGAATGGAACAAAATAGTAACAAAAGAGTGCATGCCTTGGGCTTCCCTGGTGGCGCCGTGGTTGAGAGTCTGCCTGCCAATGCAGAGGACACAGGTTCATGCCCCAGTCCGGGAAGATCCCACATGCCGCGGAGCGGCTAGGCCTGTGAGCCATGGCTGCTGAGCCTGCACGTCCGGAGCCTGTGCTCCGCAATGGGAGAGGCCACAACAGTGAGAGGCCCGCGTACTGCAAAAAAAAAAAAAAAAAAAAAAAAGAGTGCATGCCTTAAAACACAGAAATTAATTTCCTTGCAGTTCTGGATGACAGAAGTCCAAGATCAAGGGTCTGGCCAACTCAGTTTCTGGTGCGGGCTTGCTTTCTAAGTTGCGGATGGCTGCCTTCTTACCATGTACTCCCATGGGCTTTCCTCAGCAAGTGTGGGCAGAGGGAGAGGGAGAGAAAGAGCTCGTGAGAGCAAGTTCTGGTGTCTCTTCTTATGAGGACACTAATCCTATTATGTCAGGGCCCCACATTTATGACCTCATTTAACCTTAATTATTTCCTTAAAGGCCCCATCTCCAAATACAGCCACACCCAGAGTTAAATCTTTTAAACTCAGCTTTCTGTATTTATATATTTATTTACGCTGCACCGGGTCTTAGTTGCGGCACTCAGGATCTTCACTGCAGCATGTGGGTTTCTTAGTTACAGCATGTGGGTTTCTTAGTTGAGGCATTGGAACTCTTAGTTGCAACATGCATGTGGGATCTAGTTCCCCAACCATGGGTTGAAGCCAGGCTCTCTGCATTGGGAGCATGGAGTCTTACCCACTGGACCACCAGTGAAGTCCCTTAACTCAGCTTTTTTAATTTCGAGGAGGACACAGAGATTCAGTCTATAACAGTACATACGCCCCCACACATCTTCTCAGAGTGATGTGTCTGAGGCATGTTCTACACAGTTTCTCAGAAGGTTCCCAGGGGAATTGAGCCCAAATTGCCCTGAATTGTGACTCGCTTATTAATCTACCCTTGCATGGTTTTTCTCCCTCCCCTCGCACTGAGCTTCCTGGAGTCACCTCCCAAATAAATGACCTGCACCCAACACCTTGTCTCAAGGTCTGCTTTTGGGAGCACTCAGAATGAGACAATGTTTCTAATAATCATTGATTTGAGTCTAAAGTTATGCCCACAGGTATTTAGGCCTGCAGGTTGTTCTGTATTCCTAGTCCTGTGGTAGTTGTTATATTCTGGTTCCTGGCCAGGGCATCTCCTACTGCAGCATGGGGCAGACTGGAGTTGGAGAGACTCTGGAATAGGTCTGCCCTGGAGAAGAGGTGAGGCAAGTGCTGGGAGCCAGTCCATGAGAGGAAATATCATATCCACCAAGCACATCAGAGACAACAGACAAAATTCCAGTCTCCCACGGAACCCCAGAGCATCCCCAGAGATGAGTTGAACACAATTACTAAGAAGCATCTGAAACAAGGCCAAGTTTGAAATTTCAAAATATGTTCTCTCTGGCAAATTGTTGTTGGAAAGTTAATTTTAGAGGTTAACAACAAAGGCTGTTCTGATTTTTATCACTATTGATTGTGCCTGTTTTTAAACTTTATATGAATGAAATAATTCAGTCTGGCATCATTTTGTGCCTGGCTTCTTTTGCTCAAAATGATGATTGTAAGATTCATCCATGTTGTTGCATGTATACCAACCATATATTAAGAAGCCTACTAAAAGCAATACAAAATTGATTACAAAGGTAAATCTTGAAAATTTTATTTTTTTCATCTTTCACATCAAGGAAAAGAAATATAAATAATCCAAATACACCATGCAAAGAAATATTGTGATTTTCCACATGTTTAAACATTACCAGAAATTCTGATTTCTATGGGAAATGAGTGCAGTCACAGTTCTTCAAATCCCTCCTATCTGATCTGATCTCTCACTCAAGGAGAGAGAATTCCTGTGCCAGTGACTCCACAAAGACTCTAAAAAATTTGGTTTTTTATACCTTTAGGTTTCAGTTTCTTAGATTCTTCTCACCTCTTATAATCATGGATAACTGTCTATATTTATACTATCACCTTTAAAAAATTCTCATGCTGTGTATGTGCCTGAACTTCTGGGGTAAGAAGCAGTTGAATATTACTTGCTGGTTAATTCTGCTATTTGTTTCCACCCTCTTAATCAACCTTGCCACTTAGATATTTCTGTCCTTCAATCATAAAGAAGCTTCAGGGAAACTAAAAAGCTTCTGCACAGCAAAAGAAACCATCAACCAAATGAAAATGCAATCTCTTCATTTTGCAAATTATATATCTGACAAAAGGTTAATATCCAAAATATATAAAGAACACAAACAACTCAATAACAGAAAAACAAACAACCCAATTAAAAATACTGGCAGAAGACCTGAATAGAGATTTTTGCAAAGAAGACTTACAAATGGCCGACAGGCACATGAAAAGATGCTCATCATCACTAATCATCAGGGAAATGCAAAAAACCACAATGAGATATCATTCACACCTGTTAGAATGGTTATTATCAAAAAGACAAGAGATAGATGTTCTTGAGCATGGGAAGGAAAGAGAAAACTTTTGTACTGTTAGTGAGAATGTTAATTAACACAGCTACTATGAAAACCAGTATAGAGGTTCTGCAAAAATTAAAAAATAGAACTACCATATGATCCAGTAATTACACTTCTGGATATTTAACCAAAAGAAATGAAAACACTACTCAAAAGTATATCTGCACCCCCATGTTCATTGCAACATTATTTACAATGGCCAAGACATGAAAACAATTTGTGTCCATTGATGGATGAATGGATAAAGAAATGTTTTTTTTACACACACACGCAATGGAATATTAATCAGCCATGAAAAGAAGAAAATCCTGACTTTTGTGGCAATGTGTCATTATGCTAAGTGAAATGAGTCAGACAGAGAAAAACAAATACTGTATGATCTCATTTATAGGTGGAATCGCAAAAAAATAAAATAAAAAGAATTCATAGATACAGAGCAATACAGAGAATAGATTGGTGGTTGCCAGAGACGGGGTTGGAGGGCTAGGTGAAATGGGTGAAGGTGGTCAAAATAATAAGTCTTGGAGATGGAACATACAGCCTGGTGATTACAGCTAATAATACTGTATTGTATTTGCAAGTTGCTCAGAGAGTGGATCTTTTTTTTTTTTTAAGATTTATTTATTTATTTATTTATTTGTCTTGTCGGGTCTCAGTTGCAGCATGCGGGATCTTTAGGCGCAGCATGTGGGATCTAGTTCCCCGACCAGGGATCAAACTCAGGGCCCCTGCATTGGGAGTGCAAGTCTTAAACACTGGACCACTAGGGAAGTCCCTGTATCTTAAAAGATCTCATTACAAGAAAAATAAATGTTGTAACTATGTGTGGTGATGGATGTTATCTAGACATTTCATGATGATCATTTCTCAATATATAAAAATATTGAATCATTATATTGTACACCTGAAACGAATATAATGTTAAGTGTCAATTATATCCCAATGTTTAAAAAAAGAAGCTTCAGGGATTTCCTGATATTAGCCATGAATCTCAACTCTCAATCTTCTATAACTTGTAATCCTATATTAACGTCAGAGTTAAGAATCATTTTATTAATAATTTGGGGAGAATTATTTGGTTATGAAGAGGCAAAACCAAAACCAATAAAGCACAACAAATCATAAGGAGATTAAATAGTGTTCCAGTTGGGACGTCCCTGGTGGCACAGTGGTTAAGAATCCGCCTGCCAATGCATGGGACACAGGTTCAAACCCTGGTCTGGGAAGATCTCACATGCCACGGAACAACTAAGCCCGAGCACTACAACTACTGAGCCTGTTCTCTAGAGCCCACAAGCCACAACTACTGAAGCCCACGTGCCTAGAGCCCATGCTCTGCAGCAAGGGAAGCCACCCCAATGAGAAGTCCGCGCACCACAACGAAGAGTAGCCCTGCTTGCTGCAACTAGAGAAAGCCCACGGGCAGCAACGAAGACCCAACACAGCCAATAAATAAATTCATTTATTTTTAAAAGATGTATGCTCTAAATAGTGTTCCAGTTATCATGGTTGCATAACAAATTACCCCAAAGCTCAGTAGTATTAAGCAACTATTTCTTATGCTCACAGATTATTACACTCTAGAATTCAGACAGGAATGTGATGGCTCCACAGTGTCTGGGGCCTCAGCTGAAAGAGTCAAAGTCTGGAGTGGGATCATCTGAAGGCTCCTTCGCTCACATCTCTGAAGGGTGATGCTGGCTATGGGCTGGAGGACTGGAGGATCTTGGTTCCTTCTACTCAGGCTTCTCCATGCGGTCTTCTGCATTGAGCAAGTTTAGGCTTCTCACAGCATGGTGGCTGGATTCCCCAGAGTAAGCATCCCACAGAGAGAGAGCTAGGCAGAGGTTTTCATGACCTAGCTTTGGCAGTCACACAGCAGCACGACTTCTGCTGTACTCAACTGGTTGGAAGAGTTGCAAGCCCTCCCAGCTTCAAGAGGAAAAGAAATGGAATCTACCTCTTGATAGCAGAGTTGAAAGTTCTGGAAGAACTTGTGGGACTGGCAATATGGTTCTGGCCATTTTGAGAAAATACAAATTGCTATAATGTTCTACAGGAAGCCAGGGGAAACCTAGAAATCCAGATCTTTAACACTATATTTGAAGGGGGAAAAGGCTTAAATATATGTGATTTCAACATTATTAGGTGCTTCTCCTTTAAAGGAAACATCCTAATTTAAACAAATATCATATATAATATATAGTTCTGATATATTAAAAGAGTGGGCTTTATAATTCAATGATCAGCATTACTTCCTGTCTGCCACGTTCCCTTTGGGCAAGTTCCTCAATGTCTCTGTCTCTGTTTCCTTATCTGTAAAATGTGAGAAACACCACTTACCTCTCAGAGTTGTTGAGATTAAAAGAACAATTACTTTGAAGGTTTTGGGAGCAGACTGCACTTTCCAAAGATGGCTGAACAATACCGTCTTTCTTTTTCTTTCTTTCTTTCTTTCCTTCTTTCTTTCTGGCCGCACTGGGTCTCCGTTGCTGCGTGCGGACTTTCTCTAGTTGTGGTGAGCAGGGCCTACTCTGTTGCTGTGTGAGGGCTTCTCATTGCAGTGGCTTCTCTTATCACGGAGCACAGGGCTCTAGGCATGCGGGCTTCAGTGTGGCTCACAGGCCCTAGAGTGCAGGCTCAGTAGTTGTGGCGCACGGGCTTAGCTGCTCCACGGAATGTGGGATCTTCCCAGACCAAGGCTTGAACCCATGTTCCCTGCATTGGCAGGTGGATTCTTAATCACTGCACCACCAGGGAAGTCCCTGAACAATATCTTCTGTCTCATTTATTTTTCTACAACGTGACCTCACCATTCCCTCACCAAGAGGTGCAATCTAATTCCTCCCCCTGTGAATCTGGGCGGGTTTGTGATAGCTTCAACCAACAACAAACAGAAGTGATGTGGTTTGGCTTCTGAGGCTGTTTCATAAGAGGCCATGCAGTTTCTGCCTTGTTCATTGGAACATTCACTCCTGGAGCCCTGGGCTGCCATGTAAGAAGTCTGCCATATGTGACACATAGTGAGGCCACAGGTAAACCCTCCAGTTGGCAATTCCAGTCTTTCATTATCCTGGCCCAAGAGTCAGACAGATGAGTGAATGGAACTCCAGATCGTTTCAGGACCAGCTGTCAAGTCATCACTGGCCTTCAAGTCTTCCCAGCTAAGACTCCAGTTATCATAGAGCAGAGACAAATCACTCCCATTCTATCTGAAATCCTGACCCATTGAATCTGTGAACAGAATAAAGTAGTTGTTTTAAACTGCTGAATATTGAGATATTTTTTACACAGCCATAATAATTGCTAAAGCAAATATGACACAAAGCTACAGAAATTAGTTCTTCTCTTTCTGAGATTACTCTGAAAGACTTATTAAGACACCAGAGAAAGCATCTGATAATGTTGGGAATCTATAAGGACAACAAATTTGGAAGTAATTGTAACAAGTATTACATCATATATATATACCACAGAGAGAGGCAAGGGAGCAGGGGCAGAGAGACAGTCATCTTTGACAAAGCCACAGCAGCTTTCATGTCAGCAGGCAGGTGCCAAGAGTTCAGAACTGGGCAAAGGGTGAGGAAAGGATGGGTCATTCAAGGCCAACACATCACAACTCAACAGGGAACAGGTCCCTGGTGCTTGCCAGCCTCAGCAGCATAATGCACCTGGGTAAAGGGAAGGACCTAGTTTTATTTAGTCCTGGGACCTGGCGTGTTAAGATGCAATGGTGGGTAGTAAGGGAAGGAAGGGGGATTGACTGCAGGATTCAACTCAAGGTGGAGAAACACCACAGACTATTCATTATCCAAAGGAGCATAACATGCTCGGCTCACTTAGGTTTCTTCTTAGTATCCAAGGTGATCAAAACCAACAGATAAGACAAGGCAGCGGGTCATTATAGATGGAAAGTCTTCCTTGAAGTAAAGCATCTGGCAGTCTTGCAATTCCCAGTGTATTTCCCAGAAGGAAATGGGTGGCACACACAAATTGGGTAACTGAGAATAATTTCACAGACTGTTTACGAAGATGTGGACAGGTCAAGGGAAATCAAAATGAATGGGACATTGTAATGAGGCTAGCAAGAGTGGGGAGGCACTCGCAGCCCTAAACCTGAAGGGCCAATAGGCAGTAGCAGTTACAGTTAGAGAGCAGCAGCCTCTTAGTAGAAGCTTTGGCTTTCAGCAGAAGGATACAGCCAATCTACAGCAACCCCTAGGGAGGAGTCCAGGAAAATAAGTTCTCCAGTCTTACTCTCCTTCTGCTATCACTCTTCTTGGCTGAACCCAAAGGGAAGCCAGAGAGAAGGGGTCCACTGAAGTAGTCCACAAAGCCCAACTTTCTAGGGCATAGAGCAGAATGGAGAAATGTTGAGATTGGACAATTGGGCAGATGTAAGATATATTTGAGGCTGGAGTGGAAGGAGGACAATGAGGACCCCTGAAGGAGGTGGCTAGTAAGGGCTGGCATGGAATTCCAGTCCTGGCTCCTCTCTCACTGTGGAACCAACGTTATCATCCGGAAAACCAGGGGTAATCAACTGGGATAATGCAGACAAGACTGAGAAATCCATGGCTTGGTAGACTCCAAATAGACTAGGCTATGACAACACAATCAGTTTCACATCCTATTCACTCATTAATTTATTCATTCATCCACGGTTTCTTAAACTCAGCACTACTGACATTTTGAGTCAGACAATTATTTGTTGTGGGGAGCTGTTCTGTGCATTGTAGGATGTTTAGCAGCACCCCTAGCCTCTACCTTCAAGATGCCAATAGCAACAACCCACCCAGTTGTGACAACCAAAAATGTTTCCAGACTTTTCCAATTGTCCCCTGGGGGCAAAATCACTTTTGGTTTAGAATCACTGCATTCATTCATTCAAGAAACATTTAAGGAACATTCATCATGCGACAGGGAGACACTGTGTACCAATGGAATGTGGTACTTTCTCAAACTTCCTAGGCTAGCGAGGGAGGCTAACATTAAACATATAAGCACACAAATAACTCACTTTGGGGGAAAAGTTATATTTAACAGATCTGTTAAAGTCCTTTTGAAGCTGGTGCCAGTCTAGAATAAAATACATAGACATGGAAATATGAGGCTGTAAGGGGAATTTTTATTGACCATTAACATTTTTTAAAGTTTAGGTTTTCTTTACTTTGAATCTCCAAATACCATACACCTTGAAGCTGAAATTTAACTAACATCTGTTAAAATCAGAAAGTTACTGTGGTAGGTTAAAATGGCTGCAATTTCTTTGCCACTCATCATCAAGAGGTAGAGTCTAATTCCCTCCTCTGAAATATAGAGAACTGGAAATTGTATGAGTAGTCTAGCTATCCTACTGGAAAGAGAGAAACTGTGAACAGGTCCTAGATGATTAGTTGCCATGAGGAGATAAAGGCCATGTGGAGCAGCCCTGAGATCCCAGATGTGTAAGTGAAGAAGCCATTTTGTATGTTTCAGCCAACTGAGCCTTCAGCCTCCAGATGACTCCACCCCAGCCACATCTGACTACACCACATTCAAATCCCCAAATGAAACCAGTGGAAGAACCACCCAGCTGATCCCAGTCAACCAACAGATCCATGAGAGCTAATAAAATGGTGGTTGTTTTCAGCTGCTAATTCTGGGGTGATTTGTTTAATAGTAATTGATAACAAAAACAGTCCCTGAAGTCCTACTAAACATAAGGATGGAAATAACTATTGATCTGTTTATTGCATAAATAATGGTTATATATGTAAATGAACAGGATATATCGATCAGGATTCTTTTGGGAGCTAGTGATAGAAACCCAAGTCAAACTGTTTAGGGAAAATGTGGAAATTTTTGGCTAATGAAACCCAAAGAAGAGTTAACTCATCCAACTGTGGGAATATCAGGAATGATGTTTAAGTATTTAAATAAATTTTCTCTCCATCTCTCATTTCTACTTTCTTCTCTGTGCTGGCTTTATTCCTATTCACCACAGACTAGCATTGTCTACATGGTAGGAAACAGGACTATGAACAAATCCCCGATTTCACACTTAAAAATTCTACTATTAGAGGAAGACTACTTCTTTTTCTTAGGTGCAGTTTGAAAAATCTCAGGGCTAGAATCTGATTGGCCAAGCTTAGGTCAATCACTATCCTTGAGCCAATCAGCTGTGGCTGAGTGAAGAAAGGGAGGGAGGATAGGCAAATCATGTAAGAAAATACAGGTTCTCAAATAGCCATGTGGAGAGGTAAAGATGGGTATCAGTTAACTTTTGTTATTTTAGAAACCATCCCCAAACAGCAACCGTTTTATTTGCTCACAATTCTGCTGGTCAAATGGACATTTTGTCTGCCTGGGCCTGCTAAGTTGGGCCTGGATAGTCTAGGATGACCTCACTCAGTTGTCTACTGGTTGGTAGGCTGATTGGTTTCGGGGTTGGGGGAGGAGTAGTGGGAGGCAGTTCACTCACACATCTGGTACTTGTTTTGATATCAGCTGGGGTGACAGGATGACTTGGTCATATGTCATTCATCATCCAACAGGTTAGTCTGGGCTTGTTTTACTTGATGGTAGAAGAGGCTCCCAGCACCAGAGGTAAGCCCCATTGCAATGTACTTTTCAAGCCTCTGTTTGCATCCTATTTGCAATATAACATTGAACAAAGAAAGTTACATAGCCAAGTCCAGATTCAAAACACACAAAAAAATTGACTCCATCTCTTGATGGGAAAAGTTACAGTACACTGAGACTGTTTTTTTCCCAATAAATCATTGTGTGTGTGTGTGTGTGTGTGTGTGTGTGTGTGTGTGTGTGTGTAGGTGGGGTGGGGGGGTGATGGGGTGAGGTGATGGTAGAGATTTTCAAGGGGAATGCTGCAGACAAGCCAGCTAGTGTTGATAATATAAATGAACTGAATTCCCTATAATTATTTTGAAACTTCCACTTGGCCTTAGCAATAAATGCACAACCACAATGATGGGGGTATGTAAAGCTATAGAGATACAATGGAATGAGATCATGTATGTAAATGACCAGTTGAGTCCTCCCAGTTTGCCTCAGATGGTCGTGAAAGGTTAGTTAGCCATTTCCTGGTCTCTGCATATTTCCAGTATGAACATTGCCCCAGGTTTTGTTTTAGAAGCCCTGGCAGCTTCTGAAAACCAACTGTTTCATTGGAATATGTTGTGCAAATGAGATCCTGCTGTCTGCTAGTCATAAATGTGTCGTTTCCAAGAATGGGCCCTCCAAAACAGTAGGTTTTAATGCTCTTTGGTTAAAATTAACTACAAAAGACTAGAATTGTTGTTTCCATCAATTACTGGATAGATGAATCTAGAACAAAGACCAAATGCATCAGCAATTTGGCCTCTTAGAATTTTTGCTTGGGGGTATGTTTTGTTTGTTTGTTTGTTTTTAAATAAAGAGAGACATGAACTCTCAATAGAATCATTGTGTAATGACTAAGATCATGGACTGTGGAGCCAGAGTTCAGGGTTCAAATTCTGACTTTTCCACTCACTGTGACCTCAGACAAGTTAGTTAGCCTATCTGTGCCTCGGCTTTCTTATCTTTAAGTGGGATGCAATAATGTAATCTACCCCTTATAATTGTTACTTGGACTAAATGAGTTAATATTTCTGAAGTTCTGAGCCCTGCTTGGGATAGAACCAATGAGGCACAATCTGAAGCCTTCTTAGAGATGCTGGTGTGTCATGAGGACGATTATTTGTGTCCCTAGGCATCATCAAAAAGACTATCACCAGGACTTCCCTGGTGGCGCAGTGGTTAAGAATCTGTCTGTCAATGCAGGGGACACAGGTTCAAGCCCTGGTCCAGGAAGATCCCTCATGCCGTGGAGCAACTAAGCCCGTGTGCCACAACTACTGATCCTGCACTCTAGGGCCTGAAAGCCACAGCTACGGAGCCTGTGCACCACCACTACTGAAGCCCACACACCTAGAGCCCATGCTCCGCAACAAAAGAAACCACCACAATGAGAAGCCTGCACAATACAACGAAGAGTAGTCCCTGCTCGCCGCAACTAGAAAACCCGCAGGCAGCAACGAAGACCCAACACAGCCATAAATAAATAAATAAATAAATTTAAAGAAATTACATAGATATTGAAAAAAAAAAGACTGTCACCTTTTTTCTTCCTGATTGACAGCAGCAGCAGCAGCTCAGGGAGAGGAGGGTAGTGGAACAGTTCTCAGCCTATTTGCAAATCGCTATCTGCTATATAAGGCTAGGGGGAAGAGGTGGACAGTGTCAATACTGTGGTTTAAGGAATGTCAGAGGATTTCAGTCATCAACTTTCTCAGTTTCCTCTTCCCATAAGCTGTGTTTTTGAGTGACATCAAGCATTAATAAACTGTTATGAAATCACAGTCTGTATCCATCAACCCACACACATGTAAGCCAGCTTTGGCTTTCTTGAGCTATCCATCAAAAAAGTAGTTACATTCAAAAGAATAAGTAGCTGACATTAAAAAGAATAAGTATCTGATATAATTATTCAAGAGACTTTATTAAATAAGCCAATTCTCTACTTCACATTCTTTAAAAGAATTTCAAAGGACACAAGGTAAGTTTAAATGATTCTACAGAGAAATGAGCAAATTCCTTAGTGTCAGCATAGGAGCACTTAATTAAATCACACATACTTTGTTTAAGATTGATAAAATCATCCATCTGCTCACCCAAAATGCACATCTCAACCATCATCTCTCCTCATCATCCCTCCTGTGGACAGAGTTAACACAAATATTTGTTGAATGAAAGAATGAATGGCTTCCTCCATATAACTAACCTCACAAAACACTTTATCAGGAACAATTACTCCCTGAACTCAGAGTCTACAGATTTTTTTTTTTTTTAATTTTTGGCTGTATCGGATGTTCATTGCTGTGCACAGGCTTTCTCTAGTTGGGGCGAGCGGGGGCTACTCTTCGTTGTGGTGCCAGCTTCTCATTGCAGTGGCTTCTCTTGTTACAGAGCACAGACTCTAGGCGTGCATGCTTCAGTAGTTGTGGCACCCTGCCTCAGTAGTTGTGGCTCGTGGGCTCCAGAGTGCAGGCTCAGTAGTTTTGGTGCATGGGCTTAGTTGCTCTGCGGCATGTGGGATCTTCCCAGACCAGGGTTTGAACCTGTGTCCCCTGCATTGGTAGGCGGATTCTTAACCACTGCACCACCAGGGAAGCCCCTACAGATATTCTTGAAGGGTGGACAGAGTGGAAGGGAGATTTACCCTAGCAAAATAGATCCAAAAACTATCTCAGGAAAGTGCTCTATTCCAACAGATCTGTAATCACTAATATTCTAAGGATGGGGAAACCTCAGAAAAGTGAAAATAAGTATTTTTTTTTCTACTGAATAGCTATCATCATTTGTAACCTCACTGTCTTTGTCTTTTGGTTCTATCCCTCTCCCCTTCGCCCCTCAGAAAAGGAGTTTCCCTCATGCTTTGTTGCCTCACTGACCACATCTTACAAAAATAATTTTTAAGAAAAACTAAGTGTATCCTTTTAAATAAGATTTCTTTCTGGGTTCTGTGAGGTTTCATGAAATCTCTATAGCATTGAGCTCTGGCCACATGAATTTCTTTTCTGGAAAAGATGAATTGCATTGGAGGAAGAAGGAAAGGCTAGCTCTAGACTCAATTAATGGGGTTGAGACTTTTGTTATTTTTAAGAAATAAGCTGTTGCAAAAACAGTAAGATTCGGGCATCTTGTTAAGGTTATTGCATTTGCTGGTGAGAATGCATCTTTCTACATTTGTGTCCAACCTGAGTGCTCCAGTAGCTATCACTGCTCACAGACTGCTCCAAGCTTGATAACACAAAACAACCACCATTTTTTATAATTATGAATCCAAGGGATCAGGAATTCAGAAAGGGCACAGAGGGATATCTTGTTTCTGCTCCATAGGGCTTGGGGCCCCATCGGGGAAGATTCAAACATAAGGGAGTGACTTGACATTTTGAAGTTGACATTATTTGGGGCTTTTCTTACTCACATACGTGGCAGTGCTTGTTGGCTGAGAACTCAGCTGGGCAGGGCTGGGCTGGGACACCAGCATATGGTCTGTCCTCGTCTCTGGGTTTCCTCACAACAAGAAGGCTGGGTTCTAAGAGCGAGTATCCCAAGAGAACCTGAGCAAAGCTGTTATATTCTTTATGATCTAGCCTTAGAGATCACACAGAGTTAGTTCCACCATAGTCACATGCTCACCCAGATTGAAGGGCAGGGAACACAGGCTACATCTCTTGAGGGAAGGAGTGTCAGTTACATCATAAGAACGAGGGAGAAGAGAGATGTTAATTGTGACCATGTTTGGAAAATAGGAAAATACAAGGTGCCATACTGGGCATAAAGTGTATCTTAATTTTTCTCATATGGTAGTGTAGAGACTAAGAATATCTCTGGCCTATGAATTTGTTTGCTTAGTTTAAACAAAAATAATTAATTTTTTTTTCCTATAGACTGGTGAAGGGAAAAATATAACCCTTTGTTTATTGATAAAGAGACAAGATAAAGTGAGAATGACTGGTAAGTACACATACTTTGATAATAAAAAGTATCCTTTAAACCTGGAAATATATTAAACCTAAACTGAGAGCGGTTAGAGTGAGTGGGATGGGAAACTTGGTCAGATCAACAGCAGACTTGGGGAGAAGCTTGGGTAAAACAAAATTTGGCAAAGCCAAGAATCACTGAAGCAGGAAGTCTCTCTGAAGAATCACTTCCAAACTAACAAATGAATCCTTAGGTTAAATGTAGCACTAATGCCTAATATCCTTTTTTCCCTCCCAGAACCAAATTTTCTACCTGTTTAGAGGCTCCATGCAACCACTCTTTGCAGCTGGCTGAAAGAGAGTTTTCTGCCCCTATTTCTCCTGCTCTTCTTTCTCCTCCTGCTTTCTCTGGCACCCAACTCTATTCTAAATTCATTCTCAACTCCAAAGGGGCAAGCACCTCTGGTGAGTTGCTGGGTGATGGTGCTTTCTCAGCCCACTGCATTTCCTATAAATTTCTGCTGGTAAACGCAAACACTATAGGGGTTCCTACAATCACCTGAAAATGTGTACAGTGACAGAGCTCCTCCTTCTAAATTAATTTGGGATGTTTATAAATTGTGATATCAAGGGAATAACCCCAATAACAATGTGGTGGGTGGAATTATGGCCCTCCAAGATATCTATGTCCTTATCCCTGAGACCTCTGAATATGTTCCCTTACCTGGCAAAGGGAATTTGCAGGGGTGACTCTTCCAACCTTCTTCCTTCTCATGTCTTTCTTAGCCTAGGGAATGGTGCCAGTATCTCCCCATTCACTCAAGCCAGAGTCATTCTAGTTTACTCTTTCCTCCCTTACAGGTACTATAGGTGAATGGCTTAATTCCCCAAAACTTTCTCTTCTATGGAGAGAAACACTTTCTAACACTCCAATAAATAGAAATCCACAAGTGGTTTTGCAAAAACTTTTGCTTTCTTGTTAAAAGGAACACACTCCAGGGACTTCCCTGGTGGTGCAGTGGTTAAGAATCTGCCTTCAAATGCAAGGGACAAAGGTTTGATCCCTGGTCCAGGAAGATCCCACATGCCATGGAGCAACTAAGCCCATGTGCCACAACTACTGAGCCTGAACTCTAGAGCCCATGAGCTGCAACTACTGAGCCCACACGCCTAGAGCCTGTGCTCTGCAACAAGATAAGCCACCACAATGAGAAGTCCATGCACTGCAGAAAAGAGTAGTCCCTGCTCTTTGCAACTAGAGAAAGCCTGCAGCCAAGAAAACAAGTAAAAAATAATAAAGTGATAAAACAATCTTTAAAAAAAAACCAAAGGAACACACCCTGTCTTTCTTATTTCCTCCTTCTGTCCCTGAACACAGACAAGATATCTGGAGAGGCAGCAACCATCTTGTGACTATGAGGTGACAAATATTAAGGAAAGGCCAAGAGAATCACAAGGACACCAACCTTGGTATTGCTGAATCACCGAATTGATATTGTTGAATTAAAGGTGGCAGTGGCCTCAGTGTAGACTTCCTGTTATAAAAGAAAAATAAACTCCTCTTTTGTAAAGCCATGTTACTTGCAATCAAAAGAATTCCTGACACACCTTCATACCCTAATCCAATCAGTCATCACATCCTCTGCACTCTACCTCCCGAGGTTTTCTCTCATATACTTCATTCTATCCCTGCTGTCTCTGCCTTAGTTCACACGCCTATGGAGCCACCTCATTAACCTCCCTACTGGCTTCCTTGCCTCTAATCTTTTCTCCAACCTATTCCTGTTTATTGCTAGAACTTGAATCATTCAGAGATCCCCAATTTCCCATCATGTAAAGTCTTAATTACTTAGAATGGCCTCCAGTGATTTTTTTGATCTGGCCCCTACATATCTCCCCATGACTCAGGCAGTCTAGGCTGAGGCCCAAGGCTTTGTATTTCTAACAAGCTCTCTGATGATGCTGATGTTACCATCATCAACAAAAAGTGGACAAACCACTTTTTGAGTAGCACTGGTGCAGGGTACTTTTCCTTCAGAGGATTTACTTCATTTTGTAATGATAGATTCTTTTTTAAAATTGTATTTTTAATTAATTAATTAATTTATTTAGTTGCACTAGATCTTAGTTGTGGCAGGTGGGCTCCTTAGTTGTGGCTCACCAGTTCCTTAGTTGCAGCTTGCTGACTCCTTAGTTGTGGTGTGCAAACTCTTAGTTGCGGCATGCATGTGGCATCTAGTTCCCTGACCAGAGACTGAACCCAGGCCCCCTGCATTGGGAGCTGAGAGTCTTAACTGTTGTGCCACCAGGGAGGCCCCAGGTTCTTTCATTCCTTAATTCAGTGGTTCTCAAACATTAGTGTCCCTCAAAATCCTCTGGAGGGCTTGTTAAAACACAGAATGCTGGCTTCCACCCCAGAATTTCTGATTCAGTAGATTTAGGGTAGAATTTGCATTTCTAACAAGTTCCCAGCTGATGCTGAGAACTTGAGAACCACTGCCTTAGTACAGGGTTTCTCATCCTTCTTTTGATTGATATTTTGAGCCAGATAATTCTTTACTATGGAGAGGTTGTTCTGTGTATTATAGGACATTTAACAGCATTCCTGGCCTCTACTTACTGGATGCCAGTAGCAACCCCTCCATTTGTGACAAAAATGTCTCCAGACATTCTCAAATGTCCCCTGGAAGGCAAAATTGCCCCTCGTTGGAAACACTATCTTGGAGGGACTATTTGATCTATATCCATCTCCTTTAATCCCTAAGTTTCACAAAAGCAGAGCCTGTTTCTTGTATTCCCATTGCCTACTGTAGGCACTCAACAAATGAATGAATCTAATTCCAACCGAGTTTAAGACACTTTAATGCTTCTTCTTTTGTGCAATCCCTTTCTTGATCACCAAAAAGTATGAAAAGAAATATTCCTGCTGCCACCCTACCCTGAACAGCAAGGACATGCTGGTCAAGTTTCCTTTGACCAGGAACATAGAAGTTGAAGACATTCCCCAGTCTCCAACTTTTGTTTAGAAGGGGTGGTCCATTGGGGCATTATATCGATTGTCCCAGAGAGGGAGGAGAAAGAGATTTTCTTTTTCCAGGATAAGATGGAGGATGATGTTGGATTTCCCACTCTGACCACATTAAACTCCACCTTCCCATTGGGAGAAGAAGAGGAGGTGGAGCCAGCCCCTGTCCATGCGAGATTTCCCAAGAGGTGGCAGGACCTCAATGGGACAGATTTGTGTGGATGGACATCTATGGAGGATGGAGTGGTAGTGAGGATCTCAGCCAATAAACCTGGGGTCACCAAGCTGCTCCCTGGCCTATCCAGAATGGCAGCGCTCAATCGGTAATGACTATGTTTCCAGTCTTTTTCTGTACTTTTATAGTATATCCATACTTTAGCAGTGACATTCTAGACATAATATCTTAACCAAAAGCACAAGTCAATAATGAGAATTTTATGAACCATGATAGGCTTCTAGAAAGAGGATACTTTTGGTCAGAACACTGCTCCTCTCCCAAAATAGCATCATACAGAGGGCTACATATGACATCAAAATGAAGGTGGTCCAGTAGTAGAGATAGAGAGGTTAGGATTCAGAACCCTGTCAGGCAGCAGGTAGGAGTTGGGGAGCTTGCAGAATTGATATCAGTCTGTTCCTGCTCATGCATGTTTGACTTCCTCTGACTTCCTCCTCCTGCCACGTATCACTAAATCTTGGGCAGCTTGGTGAGCTTGCACTGCTCCAGCCAGAGTAATTAGGGAATAAATTGTTCCATGCTGGGTTGCCTTAGACCACAAACATCTTGCTCTATGTGACGGCCAGGTCTTCAGGTCAGGTTTTGTGAATGCCAGAGGGTAGTTGAAGACTTGTTCATTTACCTGTGAAGAGATTAACAATCATTTTGTTTTCAGGACTGTGAGAAAGAAATTCTCACAGGCTGTGTAGTGGAGCAGAACTTTCTGGTTCACTGAGAGTGTGGGTGTGATTTTATGGTACTTTCTGGATTAATTGACTATTTGTAGTATGTTATAGAAGTTACTTGAGCTAACTTAAGAGACAAGGGGGAATTTATACCTATATTATACCCTATATCAGCATAATTCACAGACCCGGAGCCGGATGTAGGAAGGCTTTAGGAAGGGAGGGATTCTCAAGAGAATCTTGTTATTCACATAGCCCAGCACAAATATGAAGAAGTAAATTATTCTGTTTTTTAGTTGTAGGGAATTGTAGGATTTGGGCATGCCCAATTTCACAGTATTACTCCAGAGATTTGAATAGTCTATTGAGATTTGTTATTCATCACCGTTTCATACACCCAGAGTCAGAAGTGTGAATAAATTCCTGGACAAATTTAAAGCTTATTTTGATTTACATAAATATAATCCAGGCCTGTCACAACAAACTTAACCAGTTCATGTTTCAAATGTTGTATATTTACATTACATGCCATGTAAGTATTTGTGTCCTAAGCAGAAGGATAGTTGATTTTCCAACAGTGATCTCAGACTGTTGTTCTTCTCAATAACTTCATGTGTTGCTTCCAAAAGTCACTGTCCAGGGCTTCATTTAAACTCCTATCACATTGACCCAATCTTAATCTGTAAATATTTGTAAAAGAATTCTTCCCCAAATGCTTTTACCAAAAGTCTTGTTTAGTTTCTGAAACAAACAACAAAAATAAGTGGTTTTTATCAATTGCTGCTGTAACAAATTACCACAAATTTAGTGGTTTAAGATAACAGAAATTTAGTACCTTTCAGTGTTGGATGTCAAAAGTCTAAAATGGGTCAGCAAGACTGGATTCTTTCTAGAAGCTCTAGGAAAGAATCTCTTTCTTTCCTTTTTTCAGCTTCAAGGGGCTGCCTGCATTTTTTCGTTTGTAACCCCTTGCTCCATCTCCGAAGCCAGCAGGGTAGCATCTTCAACTAACTCTCTTTCTCTCTCACTCTCTCACCTCTGCTTCCATCCTCACATCTCCTTCTCTGACTCTGACCCTCCTACCTCCCTATTATAAGGACCTTGTGATTACATTGGTCCCACTAAGATAATCTCTCCATCTCAAGATCTTTTCAATATAGAGAGTGGTTCCTGAGGGGCAGGAATTATCTTGACCAGGAGAGAGGGCATCATAAAACAAAGAAAGAAAGAAAACAAGCAAAAAACCTAGAGGATAGGTGTTTTCGGGGTGAATGATAGAGATAAAGCTGTAAATATGGGGATGGAAAGCTGAGGTACCCATCCTTGAAAGCGTTCATTTTTTCTGGGTTGACAGAGGTCAGAGAGGTGGGAGAACAGTGGTTTCAGAAGAATGGTGAAGGTTTGGAACAGCCTCTATGGGAGTGAAGGAGGGAGCTGACCAGGCCCCAGTGAAGGATTAACTGGGGTGCTGAGATCCACCTAAGTCTCCTTGAACACTCATTTGGCTACTACCTGTGCAGCTGTGTAGCACCTGGCAGTCGGTGTGTAGGGACCAGAAATGTGAATATTGGCTCAATCCATGAAGTTTCTCCTAATATCATTCCCAGCAACACAAACTCCTCTTTTAGTTCTTCTGATTACATGCTGGGGAAGAGACTGTTGTTTGACCTCCATTATTCATTCTCCCTAACTTTTAACTGGGCATGTGGCTTTGTTGAGCAAAGATTACATTTCCATGCTTCCTTTGCAACTACATATGACCATGTGACTAATGGAATATGCATGCAAGTAAGTGTCCTTTAAGGATCGGGTATGGCTATCTTTCTCTCTTCTTGTTTCTCCCTGGATGGAATGCAGATACAATGGCTTGAACCCAAGCAACCATTCTGGATAAGGAGGGAGAAGCCTATATGTTTAGATGACAAAGCAACAAGATAAAAGGAGTTTTAGTCCCAGACAATCACTGGACCACCTGCCTCTGGACTTCATTTACATGAAGAAAACTCTTCTATTATTTTTAAATAAATTTTCTGTTATATATAGCTGAAGCTAATACTAGACTGTGCATACTTACTGCTCTCTTGAAGAGCTTCACATACATTTATATACTGTCAATTCCAGATGCATCTGTATTCCTCAACCACCTGTTTAAGCTTATTCTAATGTCTTTTTTAACAGATACCCATGGTTTGACCTGACATCAGCTCTGCTTGTTCAAATCTCTGACTAATGGTTTATTATATTTGGTGCAATTCTGCTTATATTTTACTTCTGATTAAATTGTAATGGAAAGTCCCTTGATCCTTCCTCAACTATTTTTAACACAGCATTATTTTCACAGTGCTATTCATAACCATGCCATCATATGTTACATTTTATTAATTAAATTATACAACATTGATTTATCACCTTCTATATACTCTTTAGTGGTGGACACCAGGGAGACACAAAAATCAGTAAAACATGGAGTATTCCATTAAGAATTTGACAATCCAGTGGGAGAGAGGAATACAAAGCAATTAACATAATAAAAAGAGAAGTAAGGATGCCATATTTTGTATGTTTTGTGTAAGTGTGCAATATTTAAAAATTTTTTTCTGAATTCACCACTGAAGTTTATAAGACTGGAATTAGAAGTTGAGTTTCCTGATTCCCAATATCCTAGCCATAATAACAAATTCCACACTTGGCTGCTATCCCATGTTTCATAACAACATCTCAAAAAACAAAATCTTATTTATTTAAAAGTTTCTTGTTTTTTTTGTTTGTTTGGTTGGTTGGTTGGGTTTTTTGTTTTTTTGTGTTTTTTTTTGTTGTTGTTGTTGTTTTGCTGCACCATACAGCTTGCAGGATCTTAGTGAAAGCAATGAGTCCTAATCATTGGACCACCAAGGAACTCCCACTTTAAAAGTTTAAAGTAAAGAAAATAAAGAGTTTGAAAGAATTAGAGTCTATTTATGTTCATTCATTTATTTACCATATGTCAGGCCCAGAGGTACATGTTGGGATAAATTGACAAAAACGACTGATGTGGTCCTGTCTTCACAGATATTAAAAATAAATCTCCCATGTAAACATAAAATTCTAACTGTGATTATAACATTTCCAAGGTGAGGTACATGGTACCCAGAGAGGATATGATGGGAGCATTGATTCTAGTTCAGGCAAGCACGGAAGGGGCTGGGGAAGGGAGTCAAAGGGTGGTGCAAAAGACACAGGCTCACTGAATGGATACAAAAACAAGACCCATATATATGCTGTCCACAAGAGACACAGTTCAGACCTAGGGACACACACAGACCAAAAGTGAGGGGATGGAAAAAGATATTCCATGCAAATGGAAATCAAAAGAAAGCTGGAGGAGCAATACTCATATCAGATAAAATAGACATTAAAGTAAAGAACATTACAAGACACAAGGAAGGACACTACATTATGATCAAGTGATCAATCCAAGAAGAAGATATAACAATTATAAACATATATACACCCAACATAGGAGCACCTCAATACATAAAGCAACTGCTAACAGCTATAAAAGAGGAAATCAAGAGTAACACAATAATAGTGGGGGACTTTAACACCTCACATACAACAATGGACAGATCATGCAGACAGAAAATTAATAAGGAAACACAAGCTTTAAATGACACAATAGACCAGGTGGATTTAATTGACTTTTATAGGACATTCCATCCAAAAACAGCAGATTACACTTTTTTCTCTAGTGTGGAACATTTCCAGGATAGATTATATTTTGGGTCACAAACCAAGCCTTTGTAAATTTAAGAAAATTGAAATCATACCACGCATCTTTTCTGGCCACAATGCTATGAGATCAGAAATCAGTTACAGGGAAACAAAGGTAAAAAACACAAACACATGTAGGCTAAACAATAAGTTACTAAATAACCAAGAAATCACTGAAGAAATCAAAGAGGAAATCAAAAAATACCTAGAGACAACTGATAATGAAAGCACAATGATCCAAAACCTCTGGGATGCAACAAAAGCAGTTCTAAGAGGGAAGTTTATAGCAGTATGATCCTACCTCCAGAAACAAGAAAAACCTCAAATAAACAATCTAACCTTACACCTAAAGGAACTAGAAAAAGAAGAGCAAATAAAACCTAAAGTTAGCAGAAGGAAAGAAATCATAAATGTCAGAGCAGAAATAAATGAAATAGAAACAAAGAAAACAATAGCAAAGATCAATAAAACTAAAAGCTGGTTCTTTGAGAAGATAAATAAAATTGATAAACGATTAGCCAGACTCATCAAGAAAAAGAGGGAGAGGACTCAAATCAATAAAATTAGAAATGAAAAAGGAGAACTTACAACAGACACTGCAGAAATACAAAACATCATAAGAGACTACTACAAGCAACACTATGCCAATGAAATGGACAACCTGGAAGAAATGGAAAAATTCTTAGAAAGGTATAACCTTCTAAGACTGAGCCAGGAAGAAATACAAAATGTGAATAGACCAATCACAAGTAATGAAATTGAAACTGTGATTAAAAATCTTCCAACAAACAAAAGTCCAGGACCACATGGCTTCACAGGTGAATTCTATCAAACATTTAGAGAAGAGCTAATGCCCATTCTTCTCAAACTCTTCCAAAAAATTGCAGAGGATGGAACACTCCCAAACTCATTCTATGAGGTCACCATCACCTTGATACCAAAACCTGACAGATACTACAAAAAAAGAAAATTACAGACCAATATCACTGATGAATATAGATGCAAAAATCCTCAACAAAATACTAGCAAACAGAATCCAACAACACATTAAAAGAATCATACACCATGATCAAGTGGAATTTATCCCAGGGATGCAAGGATTCTTCAATATACTCAAATCAATCAATGTGATACACCATATTAATAAATTTAAAAAGAAAAACTGTATGATCATCTCAATAGATGCAAAAAAAGTTTTTGACAAAATTCAACACCCATTTATGATAAAAACTCTTCAAAAAGTGTGCATACAGAGGACCTACCTTAACATAAAAAAGGCCATATATGACAAACCCACAGGAAACATCATTCTCAATGGTGAAAAACTGAAAGCAATTTCCTCTAAGATCAGGAACAAGACAAGGATGTCCACCTCGCCACTATTTTTCAACATAGTTTTGGAAGTCCTTGCCACAGAAATCAGAGAAGAAAATGAAGTAAAAGGAATACAAATTGGAAAAGAAGAAGTAAAACTGTCACTGTTTGCACATGACATGATACTATACATAGAGAATCCTAAAGATGCCACCAGAAAACTACTAGAGCTGATCAATGAATTTGGTAAAGTTGCAGGATACAAAATTAATGCACAAAAATCTCCTGCATTCCTATACACTAACAACGAAAGATCAGAAAGGGAAATTAAGGAAAAAATCCATTCACCATTGCAACAAAAAGAATAAAATACCTAGGAATAAACCTACCTAAGGATATAAAAGACCTATGCTCAGAAAACTATAAGACACTGATGAAAGAATTCAAAGATGACACAAACAGATGGAGAGATATTCTGTGATCTTGGATTAGAAGAATCTATATTGTGAAAATGACTCTACTACCCAAAGCAATCTACAGATTCAATGCAATCCCTATCAAATTACCAATGGCATTTTTTACAGAACTAGAACAAAAAATCTTAACATTTGTATGGAGACCAAAGAGACCCTGAATAGCCAAAGCAGTCTTGAGGGAAAAAAAATGGAGCCAGAGGGCTTCCCTGGTGGTACAGTGGTTGAGAGTCTGCCTGCTGATGCAGGGGATGAGGGTTCGTGCCCCAGTCCAGGAAGATCCCACGTGCTGTGGAGCAACCTGGCCCGTGAGCCATGGCCACTGAGCCTGTGTGTCCGGAGCCTGTGCTCCGCAACGGGAGGGGCCACAACAGTGAGAGGCCCACGTATTGCAAAAAAAAAAAAAAAATGGAGCTGGAGGAATCGGACTCCCTGACTTCAGACTATACTACAAAGCTCCAGTAATCAAGACAATATGGTACTAGCACAAAAACAGAAATATAGGTCAATGGAACAGGACAGAAAGCCCAGAGATAAGGGTCAACTAATCTATGGTCAACTAATCTATGACAAAGGAGGCAAGGATATACAATGGAGAAAAGACAGTCTCTTCAATAAGTGGTGCTGGGAAAACTGGACAGCTACATGTAAAAGAATGAAATTAGAACACTCCCTAACACCATACACAAAAATAAAACTCTTAGAGGAAAACATAGGAAGAACACTCTTTGACGTAAATCACAGCAAGTTCTTTTTCAATCCACCTCTTAGAGTAATGAAAATAAAAACAAAACTAAACAAATGGGACCTAATGAAACTTCAAAGCTTTTGCACAACAAAGGAAACCATAAACAAGATGAAAAGACCACCCTCAGAAGGGAGAAAATATTTGCAAATGGACAAAGGATTAATCTCCAAAATATATAAACAGCCCATGCAGCTCAATATTAAAATAACAAACAACCCAATCCAAAAATGGGCAGAGGACCTAAATAGACATTTCTCCAAAGAAGACATACAGATGGCCAGCAAACATATTAGAAGCTGCTCAACATCACTAATTATTAGAGAAATGCAAATCAAAACTACAATGAGGTATCACCTGACACCTGTTATAATGGGCATCATCAGAAAATCTACAAACAATAAATGCTGGAGAGGGTGTGGAGAAAAGGGAACCCTCTTGCACTGTTGGTAGGAATGTAAATTGATACAGTCACTATGGAGAACAGTATGGAGGTTCCTTTAAACACTAAAAATAGAATTACCATATGACCCAGCAATCCCACTACTAGGCATATACCCAGAGAAAACCATAATTAAAAAAGACACATGCATCCTAATGTTCATTGCAGCACTATTTACAATACCCAGGTCATGGAAGTAACCTAAAGGCCCATCAACAGATGAATGGATACAGAAGATGCGGTACATATATTCAATGGAATATTACTCAGCCATAAAAAGAAATGAAATTGGGTCATTTTTAGAGACATGGATGGATCTAGAGACTGTCATACAGAGTGAAGTAAGTCAGAAAGAGAAAAACAAATATTGTATATTAATGCATATATGTGGAATCTAGAAAAATGGTACAGATGAACCAGTTTGCAAGGCAGAAATAGAGACACAGATGTAGTGAGCAAATGTATGGGCACCAAGGTGGGAAACCTGGGTGGGGGGTGAATTGGTAGATTGGGATTGACATATATTCACTAATATATATAAAATAGATAATTAATAAGAACCTGCTATACAATAAATAAAAGAACTGGAGCTGTGGGCAGGAAGGAGATCACCTATAGAGAATGTGTAGAAAGGGGTAAGAAGTGAGTTTTCAATTCACCAATCCTGAATGGCCTGGTAGGATAGCATGAACTTGCAGAGGAAAGTGTGCCAGACTGGCCAGGGAAAAAGGAAGAAAACCAAGAGCTGGTAGAGACCTGAAAGCCAATCAGGAGAGCATTTCAAAGAAAGAGTATTCAACAATGTCAAATAAGGTGAGGCTGAAAACTGCCTATAGCGATGACTCAAGCTCAGATCTTTTGATGGAGTGATGAGGGTGAAAGCCAGATTGGAGGGAACTGAGGAGTGAATGGTAAGAAAATGGAAGCAGAGTATAGAAAATTCTTTTGAAAAGTTTATAAAGGGGACGAAGAGTTAAGGCAAAATCTAGAGAAGGATGTAAGGCTGAGGGATGGTTGGTTTTGTTTTGTTTTGTTTTGTTTTGTTATTATGGCAGACATGCATAGACAGAGCAAACAGAAAATCCATAAATAGACTCATACAAATGGAAATTTAGAATATGATAAGGGTGGCATCTCAAATCTCTCAAATCTTTTTAATATAAAGATATTAAAATATCTTTTAATAAATGGTGTTGGGATGCGTAAATAGCCATGTGGAAATTATAAAACTGGATCCACATCTCATATCATATACAAGAATAAATTCCAAATGGACTGGATGTAAAAAGGAAAGTATGTAAGTTCTAGAAGAAAACGTGTGTGAATTCCTTTATATTTTCAAGGCAGGAAACGGTATTTGTAACTCAAAATCTAGATGCAATAAAAGAAAAGATTGATAAACAGAATTATTTAAAAAGAAGAAACTTTTGCATGGCTAAAAACACAATAAGCAAGCAAACAAACAAAAAAAATTATAAACAAAGTCAAAAGACTAATGACAAACTTGGAGAAAACATTTGCAACATGTATTATATATATTATGTGTATTACAGGTAAAGGAATGGATATATAGGTGTAGATGTGAAGGATCAGTTGACAGGGAGCAATTGGCCAGAGAAAGGGAGCAGGGAGAGAAGATCGCTAGGGTGACCAACGTCCTGTGAGACTGTGGGAGAGAGGACAGGGCAAAGAAAGACAAAAAGGGACTGTTAGCAACTTCTGTGTTAAATGGAGGGAAAGAGGAGCAGGTGGTCCGGATCTTGATGGTATTGGATGTTTAATAGCATTAGGAAGCAAGTTAGCAGCTGAGAGGGAGAGGAGAGAAATTTGAAATGAAGGGGAGGAGCCTGCACTGACCAGAGAAATGCAAGGAAAGACCACACCCTGTTGGGTGAGTGCAGTTTTTGAAGGTGAATTTACAAAGGAGCCATTGTACTCCATGAGTGACTTTCCCTGGCAGTCTTTGAAAACTGAGTTATTTGACTTTCTGTTGTCTCCTCAGGGAAAAGAAGTTCTTTCTAATTCAACTCCATCTTTGTGAGAAACTTTTTTCTGGAATTTCCTGGTGGTCCAGTGGTTAGGACTCAGCCCTTTCACTGCCAGGGTGGATTCGATCCCTGGTCAGGGAACTAAGATTCCACGGCCAAAAAAAATAAATAAATAAGAACTTTTTTCCTGGAGAACCAGAAGGAGGGAGGAAAAGAAGTACCAGTCAGCAGGAAGCAGTTAATTTACATGAAAAATATTATGTCCAATTCATTAAATTTCCCCAGTAAAACAGGTGAGCAATATCAGCCACAGAGAGAGGCAGAGAAAGAAGATCCTGGGAGGAACGTTAGGGACAACTCTTAAAAGACTAGCAATAAGTTTATCTTATCACTTTTAAATCAGAGCAGGCTCTCACTGCCTTTTTTATTTTTGTGTATGGTCAACTTTATTCTTTTTTTTTTAACATCTTTATTGGAGTATAATTGCTTTACAATGGTGTGTTAGTTTCTCCTTTATAACAAAGTGAATCAGTTATACATATACATATGTTCCCATGTCTCTTCCCTCTTGTGTCTCCCTCCCTCCCACCCTGCCTATCCCACCCCTCTAGGTGGTCACAAAGCACCGAGCTGATCTCCCTGTGCTATGCGGCTGCTTCCCACTAGCTATCTATTTTATGTTTGGTAGTGTATATATGTCCATGCCACTCTTTCACTTTGTCACAGCTTACCCTTCCCCCTCCCCATATCCTCAAGTCCATTCTCTAGTAGGTCTGTGTCTTTATTCCCGACTTAGCCCTATGTTCTTCGTGACCTTTTTTTTCTTTCTTAGATTCCACATATATGTGTTAGCATATGGTATTTGTTTTTCACATTCTGACTTACTTCACTCTGTTTGACAGACTCTAGGTCCATCCACCTCACTACAAAATATCTCAATTTCGTTTCTTTTTTTTTTTTTTTTTTTTGCAGTACACGGGCCTCCCACTGTTGTGGCCTCTCCTGTTGCGGAGCACAGGCTCCAGACGCGCAGGCCCAGCTGCCATGGCTCACAGGCCCAGCTGCTTCGCGGCATGTGGGATCTTCCTGGACTGGGCAAGAACCTGCGTCCCCTGCATCAGCAGGCGGACTCTCAACCACTGTGCCATCAGAGAAGCCCTCGTTTCTTTTTATGGCTGAGTAACATTCCATTATATATACGTGCCACATCTTCTTTATCCATTCATCCAATGATGGACACTTAGGTTGCTTCCATGTCCTGGCTGTTGTAAACAGAGCTGCAATGAACATTTTGGTACATGACTCTTTTTGAATTATGGCTTCACAGGCAAATTATATCAAACATTTAGAGAAGAGCTAACACTTATCATTCTCAAACTCTTCCAAAATATAGCAGAGGGAGGAACATGCCCAAACTCATTCTACGAGGCCACCATCACCCTGATACCAAAACCAGTCACAAAGAAACAAAACTACAGGCCAATATCACTGATGAACATAGATGCAAAAATCCTCAACAAAATACTAGCAAACAGAGTCCAACAGCACATTAAAAGGATCATATACCATGATCAAGTGGGGTTTATTCCGGGAATGCAAGGATTCAATATATATAAATCAATCAATGTGATACACCATATTAACAAATTGAAGGATGATCATCTCAATAGATGCAGAGAAAGCTTTCGACAAAATTCAACAGCCATTTATGATAAAAACCCTGCAGAAAGTAGGCATAGAGGGAACTTCCTCAACATAATAAAGGCCATATATGACAAACCCACAGCCAACATCGTCGTCAATGGTGAAAAACTGAAAGCATTTCCACTAAGATCAGGAACAAGACAAGGTTGCCCACTCTCATCACTCTTATTCAACATAGTTTTGGAAGTTTTAGCCACAGCAATCACAGAAGAAAAGGAAATAAAAGGAATCCAAATAGGTGAAGAAGAAGTAAAGCTGTCACTGTTTGCAGATGACTTGATACTATACATAGAGAATCCTAAAGATGCTACCAGAAAACTACTAGAGCTCACTGCCTTTTGTGACATGGCTGGCTGAGTAAATCCTTGTCCAGAGCTCAAAGTCCTAATTCTTCCTAATGCTATTAATCTCCGAGATGATTCTCTGAAGGGGCTGGTACATGGGGTGTGTCTGCCTCTCAACTGGCTGGATGACTGACTGTGGGGCAGTAAACATCTAAATAAACATCTACAGTTTGCTAGTTCCCGCCTTGCCCGTCCCCCAGCCCCATGCATTCTATAGATTAAATGTGCATTCATGTTTTTCTGTTATGAAAACCTTTTCTCACCCAGGCTGGGGGGAATGGCCCTTAGTTTGGCAGTGTTGGAGCTTAGGGGATGGTAGGCTATATGTCCAGAGAAAGAATGTGGATGTAGTGAGTTCTTTTTGTACAGGGGAAAAGGCATGCTTATTGAGGACCTAATGATCCTTAATCAAAGCAGAATATTGACCCATTCTCTGTGGAAAGGATTAGGAAATCTGTAGTAACAGTATAATTTCAAAGAAGAAAAACAAAACAAAATAAAAACAGTCTTCTGGGGTTCAAAGGAAGGAAAAGCCTCTAAGTGTCCTGCCTGGGAAGCTCAGGTCTACATCTGAGCACTGCCCGAGTCCAGTTCTGTGCTGGGAAACTGCTGTTCCCAGGTGGGGAGGGAGGAGACTTCAGGGGAACCCAGCCAAAGCTGGAGGTTTCCGTGCAGTTGGAAAGCAGCTTGTCAGCCTGTCCTTGTTTATGTAGGGACACGCTGACCTGGAAGGTCTAGAGCCCTTGGGATCCTAGGGTGGCCCAAGGCAAGATGGTCTATGTCTCTCTCCTGGGCAGGCCCCTCACACCTCTGGACTCGAGGACCAGGGGCCTTCTAGGCATTATTCCTAATGATTCAACTTCGAACTGACTGCCAGTGTGGAGAGTTGATGGGAAAGTACTTTCATTCTAAGGAGGGCTCCACATGTTTCAAAGGAATGAATTTCTAAAGGTGGAACTTCACATACAAAGTGATGAAAGATACTCTGAGGCAGAATGTTCTACCTTGAGCTGTTCAAATGACCTAATAGGTAGCCTCCCATTTCACCCTCCTGAGAGGTTGGCTTTGCCCTTTGGAACTTTAGGAACAACTGACTCATTGTCTTATTTGGAGGTTAATGGATTTCAGTCTGCTCAAAGGACATCCTGATAATGGGTATTTATAACTGGACATTATCAGGGAACAGTAGGTAAGAGCTTCTCTTTTTTTCAGAGAGCAGGGAGGGAGCCATGACAATCACTTTGATAGCAAAAGGAGGATATGTTTACCACATTGCCCTAAGGCCTTGGAGAAGATGGGTTTTATTATCTCCTTTTTATACAACAGGAGCATCGGGAACCACAGGAACTGTGAGGCTGCTGATCCTGGAGGGTCACTGCAGATTATAAGCAAACACTGCCTCTCTCACGAAGGAGGGAGCCAATTTAAGAGAGTAAACCCAGTGAAACGGATGTCTTTAAATTTTTATCCTCAACATCAACTGATTTGGAGCATTTACGCTTTGTAATTACATACTTCTCATTTATGCTTTGTTAGTGATTTTCCCTCTCTTGTCCTTTAAACGGGCCACATTAGCAACGAGGCACTCTGACGTGGGGGATCTATGGCACACACAGGGATGTTTCTAAAACACACAAAGGATTTGGGTCACAGGTATCCAGTACAGGACTGCATCTGCTCTATTTTAATAATGTTTCTAAACAATGCTTATGAGTTCAGTGTGCTCCAGTTCAATTTTGTTTAATTAAAACTTACTTTTAAATTATTCTCTAAAGCTGGGAATAGTAACTCTGGTTCCTTGTAGGATAGTCAATCGCATTCTTCACAGTTTATGTATTTTAAACTGCATCTTTTTAGCCAGCTGTAGGTCGGATCTTAACAAACGGCACCGCGAAACAGAGGAAAGCTTCAAGTGAGCTTTATTAGGGAGCGCTCCCGGGCGAGGTTCACTGGTCCGAGAGAAAGGGGCCAGAGAAGTCGCACCCGGGCGAGGGTTGGGCAAGATTTTATAGGGGAAGAAGGGAAAGGGGTGTGGTGAATCTGGGAGGGTGCAGGGTATTCCTTATTTGGTGGTCTTTTCGGGTATCCTGGGGGACCGTTAGTCCCGCCCCTCGAAAGGCGGGAAGGCTGGGCTGGGTTCAAAGTCCCCAGGTCAGTTCCTGGAACTGGGTGGTCCGGAGAATTTCGTTCTGATGCAAGCTGTGAATCTGATTGTGTTCCCCTGCCTCGGGCCAGTTGGCCTT
The DNA here is from genome assembly GCF_937001465.1 of Orcinus orca. Classification (NCBI taxonomy): domain Eukaryota; kingdom Metazoa; phylum Chordata; class Mammalia; order Artiodactyla; family Delphinidae; genus Orcinus; species Orcinus orca. The sequence goes on from NC_064574.1 coordinate 33,062,323, forward strand.
ACACCAGCTACTTGCGAGCTCTGTCACAAGTTACCTACATTCTCTGTGCCTCAGTTTCCTCATATGTAAAATGGGCGTAATAATAGTACCTTACTCACAGCATTGTTATAAATGATTAAGTGAGGAAATCCATTTCATTAATGCTCAAGCACAGTCTAGAATTCTCTACCAAACCTAGTTATTATTAACACATTATAGTTGTATTGAGTTACCAATTGACGTTTGTAAAAAGAAATCTAAAAAGTATGGATGTTTATAAAGTAAAAACTGATATTATTCACTCTTCACTCAGCCCCACCCTATTCTGCTTCCTAGAGATACTTCCCAGAGATAACCGGTGTATATTGACTGCAATTTTTCTATGCACGTTCATGCAACTGCCTTAGAACTTTGCTTGTCCCATCTAACAACTAACCACGGATATCCTTCCAGAACAGATCCTGTGGAGCCACCTCTTTACATAACATGGCTATTAGCTCCTTGTCTGATTTGTTTGTGGCTCCATTATGTGTTTAGGTGCCTTTCACATTTCTCTGTAGTCAAATTCTTACTCTTTTTCTCACACCTGATGGGGTTTGTAATGGTTAGGAAGACCTTCTCAGTGTTTAGTGTTTAGAAATACACTTCCCAGGACTGGAAAACAAAGAGTTGCACAACTCAAGGGAACTTTTGGAACGTACAAAGTGGACCATACTGAACTCAGGTCCACTTGCCCGACTCGCAGCAGAGCCAATCTACTGACAGGAGGTTGGGTGAAGGAAAGTACATCATTGATTGCAGGGCACCAAGCAAGGGAGTAGGAAACAAGCCTCAGATCCAGTCCATCTTGGTCTTTGATTTAGGGGGTTTTTTAAAGGGAAAAACAAAAAGGCTGGGACTAATCACTGTTTCGTGATGTTTCTGTGACAGTTCCCAGTTTTGGGAGTCAGCATGTTTCCAGTCTATGATTCTCAGGCCAGGTCATCCATGGCTCGGGGGTCTGTGGGTTCATCTTGCCCTGGAGAAACAACCTGAGTTTGTACATTAATGGTGCTGTCTATAATAGCAATTTTAGTACATTAACGATGTTATTGACAACAGCAATTTTAGTCATCTGACTCTGCTTGATTAGTGTTCAGTTAGCACAGGGCTGAGGTCAGAGGGGACAAGAAAGGGAATAAACTTTTAGATAGAGAGCTTAATCATAAACTTGGTAATGGAATTCGGTTTTAGGGGGACTCAGTTTTGAAACAAAGCAGGGCTCTGCAAGGCTCCCCCAGGTGATGCCAAAAGCTCAGCTTCCCTGTATACCGGTGCCGAATCGAATCTCGGAGACCAAGTTTTGAGTGAGGTAGAAAAGGATAGCTTTATTACTTTGCCAGGCAAAGGGGGACACAGCGGGCTCCTGCCTTGAAAACAATGTGTCCCCACTTGGAGAGGATAGTTAGAAGTTTTACAGTAATGGTTCAAAGAGGGATGATCAGCTCGTGGACATTCTTCTGATGGGTTGGTGGTGAGGTAAGTAGGAGTCAGCATCATCAACCTTCAGGTTCCAACTGGTCTGGGGTCTACATGATTGTGGGCAGCATACCATTGTTAATCATTAACTTCTCCCACCTGGAGGGAGTTTCAGTATCTGCAAAACAGCTCAAAGATATTGTTGTGTGTATCCTTTGATGGGGACTGAGGACCTTGCCCTAAGGCTGCACTATTGCTTCTCTTGACTGTTTGTTTCTCGCTTGTCTCACATCCTCCCTTCCCTAATTAACAACTGCTTGAATCTGCCCCTTGGAACTTAGGGAAGGTCATGGAGGCTGAATGAAGGCTATTTTCTGTAATCAAAGAAATGGAGGACACAGAAAGTCTTTGTGTCCAGCAGCCCCATAGGGCCCTGCTCTGTATCACAGGTACAAAAGCCTTTCTGCGTTCCCCATTCTTTATTGGTAAAAAAAGACCTCAGCTTCCTAGATCTTCCCTGAGTTCCAAAGTGCAGATTCAAATAGTTACTAGTTAGGGCACACAATAGTGCATCAATAAAGCAGAGTCCTAGTTCCTCCTCCGTGGATATACAGAACAATCTGATACAATCTCTATGTTCGACAGGAACTAAGGCCCCCGTCCAGCTGGAGGATGGTAACTTCAAGCCCAGCACAAGAGTTCTGGAACACCACCCTGTTACCTCACCACCAACCAATCAGAAGAAAGTCACACACCTATAGCCCTCACCCCAGATTTGGTCTTTAAAAACTTTCCTCCAAACCACTGGAGAGTTTGGGTCTTTTGAGCACAAGCAGCCCATACCCCTTGCTTAGCCCTTGCAGTAAACCTCTCTCTGATCTGAACTCTGACGTTTCAGTTTGTTTGGCCCCACTGTGCTTCGGGCACATGTACCTGGGTTGACAACAGTTTCAACATTAAATTTTGTGATCTATTAATGTGAGTGTATTTTACTTTTTACTGGAAGAGGGCAAATGACTGAAATGCTTTTTGGTGTCATGGGGAATGCTATCTTCAGCTAAGGATGAGAAATGCAGGCCTGAGGACACCACAGTCTGCACAGGTCTCTGAATTGCACCCCACGGGCTTCCTCTAGGTCATGGTGTTGGGAGGAAGGAGAAGGTCGGTAATATGGTGCCTGATGTTTGAACCTGTGATTTAACCATCATGGTGTGTAAGAAAGTGGTTTTACTTTATCTCCTTATTTCAGAAGGTCATTGTCAAAGATAATGACAAGCAAAATAATTGGAGACTCAAAAGTGACTGATAAAGCCAGCCAAAGCCAGTAGTTCTTTGCAAGGTCCACCAAGTCCACTGCATACTTGCTCACATCTGGGCATTGAGACTTATTGTTGAGAATATCACTCAAAGGTATATGTCAAAAAGACAAGTGGATATTTAATTTTTTTTTTTTTTTGGCCACCCTGTGCGGCTTGGGGGATATTAGTTCCCTGAAACTGGCCCCCTTGCAGTGGAAGCATGGAGTCTTTATTTTTGTATTTTTTAAATATTTATTTATTTATGCCTGCGTTGGGTCTTTGTTGCTGTGCACATGTTTTTTCTAGATGCAGCGAGCGGGGGCTACTCTTTGTTGTGGTGTGCAGGCTTCTTATTGCAGTGGCTTCTCTTGTTGCAGAGCATGGGCTCGAGGTGCGTGGGCTTCAGTAGTTGTGGCACACAGGCTCTAGAGCACAGGCTCAGTAGTTGTGACACATGGGCTTAGTTGCTCTGAAGCATGTGGGATCTTCCCGGACCAAGGATCAAATCTGTGTCCCCTGCATTGGCAGGCGGATTCTTAACCACTATGCCACCAGGGAAGTCTCCAGAGTCTTAACCACTGGACCACCAGGGAAGTCCCAACAAGTGGGTATTTAAAAAGAAAAAAAAAAGAGTGATTGCTGTATCTTTGACAGTGAGGCATTTCTACTTTTTTTAAAACATGCTTTTTCCTACATTTTTCTTTTTTACTCAGAAAAAAATCATATTGTATCTGTATAAAGTCAGTACAACTAGCTGAAAAATAGATAGTTAAATAATCTTTATATCTGGCTTACAGAGTACCAAATAATTGGGTGGAATTAAAAAAAGAAGGGCTATTTTGTGGAAAGAAATATATTTTTTTAACTCAACAACCATTTATTAATGTCTACTATTTCAAAATAATTTTGTTAGGAGTTGTGGGGTGTTTGAAAATAGAAAATCATAGTCTTGGGACCTCCTTGGCAGGCCAGTGGTTAAGACTCTGCACTTTCACAGCAGGGGGCACGGATTTGATCCCTGGTCAGGGAACTAAGATCTCACATGCCATTCGGCGTGGCCAAAAAGTTTTTTAAAAGGAAAAAGGAAATCATAGTCTCCACTCACTATCTAGTTATTTATATTCTTTGCTATTTTCTAAACCTTTTCAGGGAATAATTTAGAAGAATACCAAGCAATTAGGAACAAATTATTTTATATTTTATGGTAAGCACAATTCTCTGCATGGTCTCTCCTTATTTCAGAAGGTCATTGTCAAAGATAATAAAAATATCATTTGGAGACAATCAAATGTATGCTTCTCAGACATGTTTAAACATACCGTGTGGTTCAGCCTCCAGGGTGGCCTCAGATGATCCTTGCCTTCAGCAGTCTTCAAACCCTCGTGTAGTTCCCCTTCCACAATGAATCAGGCCATAAGTGACAACAGAATACAGTGGAAGGGACAGTGTGTAACTTCACAGGCTAGGCTTTTAAAGACGCGGCAGCTTTATCTTGGTCTTTTGGATTGCGTACTCTAGGGCAGGGACCAGCAAATTAGGGCTTATGGACAAAATCCAGCCTGAAGAATGTCTTTTTTTGTTTGTTTTGTTTTGTTTTGCGGTACGCGGGCCTCTCACTGTTGCGGCCTCTCCCGTTGCGGAGCACAGGCTCCGGACACGCAGGCTCAGCGGCCATGGCTCACGGACCCAGCCGCTCCGCGGCATGTGGGATCTTCCCGGACCGGAGCACGAATCCGTACCGTGTCCCCTGCATCGGCAGGCGGACTCTCAACCACTGCGCCACCAGGGAAACCCTGCAGAATGTTTTTGTATAAACTGTGAGCTAAGATTGGTTTTTATATTCTTAAAATATAGTTAAAAAAAGAAGAATTTATGACAGAACCTGGAGGTGGCCCACAAGGTTTAAAATATTTACTATATAGTCCTTTACAGAAAAAGTTTGCTACCCTTGCTTCGAGGAATCCAGGCACTTTGCTGTGAGCACACTCTTATAGCTCTGTGAAGAAGCCAGTATGGACACGACTGCATCTAACCATGCCACTGCCAGAAAACTGGCCCACAGAAACCCTAAGGGATAATAAGCCTCTGTAGGGGAGGAAGACATTTTCTTCTATCCTTCTAGGTTTTTCTGGCTGGTCTAGAATTAAACTGACATGAGACAGAATAGCAGGAGAAAATTAAATACGTTTAATAACATGTGTACATGGGAGAGACCCAGGAAAACTGAGTAACTCACCAAAATGGCCCAAACTCTCACCTTAAAGACTACCCTCAGCTAAAGACAAGAGAGGATGTTGAGGGTGGGGCCAGTCAGTTATGGGCACAGGAAAAGCACAGTAAACAAGGGAAAGCTTGTTATGCAGATTTAAGTCAGTGCCTTCTCCATTGATAAGAGTTTCTAGAGATTTGGTCGTTCTCTTCCTGTTACATCAAGGGAGACACTGGCCTTGCTCAAATCATTAATTTGGGAGAAAAGTGAATTTAGTATTGTTGGCCATCAGCCAGTCAATTACTCCATCAAGCAGTTTTTTTTTTTTTTTTTTTAATAGTCCTGGAAAGGATTTAGAGGTGGGAAAATTAAGGCTCACAGCGGTTAAATGGCTACACTCATAGAATTGGTTAGGTTTGAAGCTCAGTCTCCTGACAGCACATTCAGGCACCTGTTGCTCCACGGTTGAGTGTAGACAGTCCATGGTGGCTCTGGGCTGTTGGTCAGACATATCTGTCCCCTTCATCGTGAAATCATATGTTATTTGTTAAGTCCTCATAGGGTCGAGTTGCTAGGAATAGATGTTTTTCTCCAGTATCATGGAATGTCCAATAAGCAGTATTTTTAAAGTCTTTACTATTTGCCTAGTATTGTGCTAGCACTGATTTTTAGATCTTAAGGTCCAAGCTTATGTTCATTATAATGAGTGAGACACTGTCCAGTGCTGGGTATTCATTGGTAAATAAAACCCACACCTCCACCCTTATGGATCTTCCAGTCTGGTCAGGGAATATCTATCTGATATTCTTTCCTTTGTTATCAACTTATTGCTTAGTTATAGTTTTATAATATTGCATGACTGAAAAACAATAAGATGCCTTGAAATTCATCAGTTACCTAACCCTTGAAGTAAGTTTTCCTTTCTTCTTTCTTAAAGGTAACTCCCCAGATGGAAGAGCAATTAGATCACGGTTCAGAATGACAAAGAGAGATAAGGTCATTGCAAACAATATTATTCTACTTTGAAAGAGCTATTTTGGTCTTTCACCTAAAATGACTTCTTTCTGCTGAAATAGATTTGGCTAAAGTAGCTTGCTTAGCTGATGGTAGAAAATTCAACTCTGAAATATAAAAGTTTCATAAAACTGTGACATAACTCAATTTATACAGTCATTATACAATCAATGGCAAAACAGCATTCCCTTTTGGCCCTTTTGGAATGCAATAAACTGTTTTGCCATCTCTGCAGATTAAAGGTCCCAATTATTAACTATTTTGTTTTGATGATGACTTCAATTAGTTTTCATTTCTTGTGCACTGACCAAGTGAAAGTGATATTACCAAAAAGGATGGTCTGAGGCATGCTATATGGCAAAGAAAGTCACTCCAGTCTTCAGAAATTGCTCCAGGAAATTGCTCCCATCAGAAAGATAAAACTTATCACAGAAAGGCCACAGGAGAATAAATGAGAATTAGTTTATAAGTAAACAAACTTGTTTTTCAGGGAAAGAATGACTGTGGCAAAAGGCTCCAAGGGTTGTTTCACTGATAACAGGTCAGGAAAAAGTCATGTTTTTTACATTTCTTGCAGGTTGTAAGTGTTGAGTGGGGTGGGGAATGGAGGAGACCTGGGAAGAGATTTATTTATTCCTGCATATAACAGAAATTTCTTGAGTACTTCCATGTGAGTCTTTAGGCAGGGCTCTAGACTACAAGTATGAAATAGACATGGTACTTGCCCTCAAGGCACTTACAGTCTAGTGGGGGAAACCAAAAAGGCAAAGGAGTTTAGGATAATCAGGAAGAGTGTGAGCTTTCCTGGGAGGGACAACTAACTCTTATTTGACAAGTCAGAGAAGGTTTCCTGGAAGAATTCCCTAAAGCTGAGATCAGAAGCATGGGAGAGACAGAAGAAGAGGAGAGGAGAGTGTTCCTAAGGAGGAAATTGTATGGGTAAGAAGCTCAGAGGTGAGAGAGAGCAAGTGTGGAGTATTTAAGGAAAAGAAAATGGTGCATAGGTGGAGGGTTGGGGGATAGTAATGGGAGATAAGGAGTAGGGGTCCTCTAAGCCTAGTTAAGAGTTTCAGGGAATTTCCTGGTGGTCCAGTGGTTAGGACTCCACCCTTCCATTGCAGGAGGCCTGCGTTCAACCCCTAGTTAGAAAACTATGATCCCACATGCAACACTGCGTGGCCCCCCAAAAAAATATTTTAAAAAATAATTGAAAAAAAAAAGAGGTTTGAGTTTCAGCCTGAGGGAGGGCAAGAGAGTGGTATGATTACTCCTCATTTAAAAAAGAAAACTCTGGGGAGTTCCCTTGTTGTCCAGTGGTTAGGGCTCAGCACTGAGCGGAGGGATCAAAAAAAAAGAAAAAAAGAAGAGAAAGAGAACTTTGGCTTCAGGGGGAGATGGAAAGCTTTTGTCATCTAGGTGGTGAATAATGGTGAGCTGTACTCAGCAAGTTGCAGTGAGGATGGAGAGAATTAAGATCTATTCAGTAGATCTTTAAGAGAAAGAATCTGTAAGATTACTGATGGATATGGGACATGCTGACAAAGGAGGAGAAAAAGTTTCTGTCTTTGGCAACCAAACGCTCTGGCCACTGAGACAGGAGATTTGGGGTGGGGGGGAGTGTAAGCAGATAGTGTAGGGGTTACTCAGAGAACCAGGCATGGCTTTCTTGACATAAGAGAAGCCATTTTTGGCCTAAGCCAATTTTGTGATCTAAGCCTGGGCACAGTGCTTGCCCTTGAACGATTCTCAGTAATTAATGATCTTAAGGGAAAAAAAGAATGCAGGAACAAATGACTATTATCAGGCAAGAGAAGTAACAATAACAAAGATAATAAATCTGTTGTAAATACTCCCAGTTCTGTTTCAATGGTAAAAATTAACCTGAAGCAATTTCTTGAGCTGTTTTGCAGAATTTAACCACTGCTCCCACCAGCACTCAACCACCAGATCAATTGGAACTTAAGGGATGAAGATATTGACATTTACTGACCTTCATGACTACAGTCAATGAAAGCTTGGACTCTGTCAACCTTTGCCCCAATTCTATGCTAATTATCCTCTGCTCAGACCCCTACATGAATATGCATGTATGCTTAGCTTAAAAATTCCTCAATTATGCTGTTCAGGGAGACACTGCTTTGGGAAGACACTGCTTTGGGAGAGGTCCTGATGTTTTTCTTACTTGCGGCAAATAATAAACACTTCTTTCTTACAATTTTTGTGGCGGAGGTTGAGATAAAGGTACTGGAGGATATGTTAACTTGAATCGCAGGAGGAGACTGGCTTAGAGATTTGGGAATCATCTGCATGGGAGGGAAAAGAGAAGTCGATTTAAGAACACTGAGAGAGGTCCACGTTGAAGAGAAAGAGTTTGTAAAGGTGATTTAGATGATTGAGAGGCGAAAGAGAAACATTGGAAGAAGGTGGTATCAGGGGAACTCAGGGACAAGGGCTTTCTAGAGAGAGGGAGTGATCAGCAATGTTCAATGCCATTGAGAACCAGGTGGTAGCATCAGACAAACACACTGAGAGACATTCTACAACATAACTGACCTGTACTCTTCAAAAATGTCAACGTCAAGAATACAAAGACAGAAACGGAGGTTAAAGGAGAGTAAAGAGACATGAAAACTGAGAATGCAATGCATGATCCAGGATTTTCTTTTGATATATATATATATATATATATATTTATTTATTTATTTAATATTTATTTATTTGGGTGAGCCACGGGATCTTCACTGAAGCACGGGGGATCCTTTAGTTGCAGCATGCGGGTTCTAGTTCCCTGACCAGGGATCGAACATGGGCCCCCTACATTGGGAGCATGGAGTCTTAACCACTGGACCACCAGGGAAGTCCTGTAGCAAGTCGTAATTTTTTTTTTTTTTTTGGCCTTACCCCACAGAATGTGGGATCTTAGTTCCCCAACAAGTTGTTATTTTTAAAGTCAGTTTTAATGGTTGCATAATGAGATAATTAATTTCATTCAGTTATGTTTGAGTTTATCATTCCTAAAACGGACGGGAAAATAACTTAATGTCATTCCAGGCTTTCTCTAATCACAATCTATCATGCTACTTTGGAAGAGTAGCATGTGTATTTTTGTGAGATACACATGGAAAAAAGAGAAAATCAAAATTATACACTGATTGGGACTTCCCTGGTGGTCCAGTGGCTAAGACAGCACTCCCAATGCAGGGGACCTGGGTTTGATCCCTGGTCGGGGAACTAGATCCCACATACTGCAACTAAGACCCTGTGCAGCAAATAAATAAATAAGTAAATATTAACAAAAAATTTATACACTGATTATCAAAGCATAAAGCTGGAAGCAAAAGTGAAATTTACAGTCGCCTTGTTAGGTTTGTCTAAATATGGGCTTCCCTGGTGGCACAGTGGTTGAGAGTCCTCCTGCTGATGCAGGGGACACAGGTTCGTGCCCCGGTCCGGGAAGATCCCACATGCTGTGGAGCAGCTGGGCTCATGAGCCATGGCCGCTGAGCCTGCGTGTCCGGAGCCTGTGCTCCGCAACGGGAGAGGCCACAACAGTGAGAGGCCCGCGTACCGCAAAAAAAACCAAAAAAAAATAATCCATCTGCCAATGCAGGGGACACAGGTTCAAGCCCTGGTCCAGGAAGATCCCACATGCCGTGGAGCAACAAAGCTCGTGCACCACAACTACTGAAGCCTGCACTCCTAAAGCCCATGCTCCGCAACAAGAGAAGCCACTGCAGTGAGAAGCCCGCACAACGCAACAAAGAGTAGCCCCTGCTCACTGCAACTTATTAGAGAAAGACCACGTACAGCAATGAAGACCCAAAGCAGCCAAAAATAAATAAATTTATCTAAAAAAAAATTTGTCTTCAAAAGGTCACTACATCAGTCAGCTTGCTTGCCATAAGCTCAAAGTATCTGGCAGGTAGTTGGCCAAACCTCAGCTAGTGTAGGACTCCTGATTTATGGGGTTCTATCCCAGTGTAGACATCTATAGGAGGCTGTGAGTGTACAGGACGTTTTCAAGAAGATGATGAAATGGAACAATAACCCTTAACTCTTTCGCGTGGTCCTGCAGTTCTGGCAGTTGTGTACAGCTACCTGAATGCAACATGTTGAAATATTAACATTCTCTTTGTTAATTTCACTCTACTTTTTATGTTTATTTAAATGTAGACGTTCGAATTTTTAAACATTTAAAATATTTCTCTGTTCCCTTTAGTATCCACCAAGCACATTTATCAATAAACCTCTAGAAATTTCCCGAACTAGCCATTTGTGGAAAGCGGTGTTGGCGGGGCCAATGCCCTCAGTCAAGATGGCCGTAACTGCCTTCCCTTGTTCTTTTCTGACCTCAGCAAAGATGGTTCCTGCGACTTCCTTTCAAACTCTGCTTTTCCGGTAACAAACGTGGAGTCACCGCTTCCGGTTTGAGGCGGCTGCCGTTGCGGGGCGGTGAGTGTAATCGGGGCCTGGCGACTTTTCTGGGCCAGTTTTCTCTGCGGACTCACGAGTGGATCGGATTGGGGGAAGGGAGGGGGTCTCCGCAAGGCATCAGGCCGTTCTCTCCTAATTGGGAAGTTACGGCTGCTTTCCCTGGCCTGCTCCCAAACCCCTCCTCCCCCACCACGGGCGGCCTCTGCAGCGAACGCCTTGGGGAAGCCCCAGAATTTGCGTGCAGTGTGTCTAAATGAGCTTCGGTTCTTCTTTTTTTTAAAAACAACTTTCTTGAGACATAATTGACATATTATAAAAAATTCCCATTTAAAGTGTAAAATTCAGTGGTTTTTCATATATCCCCAGAATTGTGCATCCATCACCACAATCTAATTTTAGAATATTTTCATCATCTCGAAGAAAAACCTTGTACCCATTAAAAGTCACTCTCTATTCACTATGGCCTCCCAGTCCTAGGCAATTGATAGTCTACTTTTTTGTCTCTATAGATTTGTCAATTTGCATATTTGATATAAATAGCAGCATACAGCATGTGGTCTTTTTTGACTAGCTTCTTTCACTAAGTATAATGTTTTAAAAGTTTGTTCTTGTTGTAGCATGTATCGAAACTTAATTCCTTTATTGCAGAAAAATATTCCTTGTATTCATATACCACATTTTGTTCATTCATCAGTTGATGGACATTTGGATTGTTTCCACTTTTTGGTTCTTATGAATAAAGCTGCTGTGACCATCTGTGTACAGTTTGAGTGGACACATGTTTTTATTTCTCTTGAGCACATATACCTACGAGTGGGATCGCCTGATCCAACCATTTGTGGAACTGCTAAACTGTTTTCCAAAGTACTTGAGCCATTTTACCTTTCTGTATGTGGATATCCAGCTGTCTTAGCGTTGAAAAGACTGTCCTTGCCCTGCGGAATTGTCTTGGCATCTAGGGAACTTCAGTCTATAACTGTAAGATTTTACTTCTGGACTCTCAGTTTTATTCCACTGACTGTTTTTATTCCAATACTACACAGTCTTGATTATTGCAGCTTATAATTGGTTTTGAAATCAGAAAGTATGAGTACTCCAAATTTGTGTTCTTCGTTTTCAAGATTGGTTTGGCTTGGGCTTCCCTGGTGGCGCCGTGGTTGAGAGTCCGCCTGCTGATGCAGGGGACATGGGTTAGTGCCCCAGTCCGGGAAGATCCCACATGCTGCGGAGTGGCTGGGCCCGTGAGCCATGGCCGCTGAGCCTGCGTGTCCGGAGCCTGTGCTCCGCAACGGGAGAGGCCACAACAGTGAGAGGCCCGCGGACCGCAAAAAAAAAAAGATTGGTTTGGCTTTATGGGCCCCTTGCATTTCCATATGTACTTTTAAACAGTTTTGTCAAATGCTGCAAATTTAAAAAAAAAAACACTGAGATTTTGTAAGAACCATATTGATCCATATACCAATTTGGGCAATATTGCCATTTTAAAATAGTAAGTGTTCAATTCCATGAACATAGGATGTCTTTCCATTCATTTGGAGCTTTAGTTTCTTTCAACATTTTAAAATAGTTCTCAGTGTACATGACTTACATATTTTTCATTATGTGTACTTAAGTATTTTATTCTTTTTGATGCTATTGTAAATGAAATTACATTCTTTTTTAAAAAATTTATTTTATTTATTTTTGGCTGTGTTGGGTCTTCATTGCTGCACATGGGCTTTCTCTAGTTGCAGCCCGCGAGGGCTACTCTTCGTTGCAGTGCACGGGCTTCTCACTGCTGTACCTTCTCTTGTTGCGGAGCATGGGCTCTAGCCATGTGGGCTTCAGTAGTTGCGGCACGTGAGCTCTGTAATTGTGGCTTGTGGGCTCTAGAGCGCATGCTCGGTAGTTGTGGTGCATGGGCTTAGTTACTCCGCGGCATGTGAGATCTTCCAGACCAGGGCTTGAATCCCATGTTCCCTGCATTGACAGGCAGATTCTTAACCACTGTGCCACCAAGGAAGTCCAAAATTATATTTTCAATTTCATTTTTAGGTTGTTTATTGCTAGTGTATATAAATACAAATGATTTTTCTGTATTGATCTTGTATCCTGCAACCTTGTTTAACTTTAATTATTCTAGTAGTTTTTTTTTAAGTGGATTCATTGGGACTTTCTATACACAAGATCATGTCTTCTGCTAATAGAAATAGTTTTACTTCTCTCTTTCCAATCTGGAAGCCTTTTATTTCATTTTCTTGCCTAATTGTGCAGCTAAAGGTTTTAGCTCCAGTACAATGTTGTATAGAAGTGATGAGAGCAGTTAATATTAAATTGTTCCTGAGCTTAAGGGGAAAACATTCAGTCTTTCACCATGAAGTAGGATGCTAGCTATGGTTTTTTTCAAAAATGCCCTTTATCAGATTGAGGAAGTTCCCTTCTTTTCCGAGTGTGCTGAGTGTTTTGATCATGAATGGGTATTTGACTTTGTCAGTTGATTGTGTGTGTGTGTGTCTGTTGTTGTTTCTGTCCCTTATCCTAATATAGTGTATTACATTGATTGATTTTCAGATGTTAAAGCAACTTTGCATTTCTGGGATAAGTTCTGCTTGGTCAGGGAGTGTAATCCTTTTTATATGTTGCTCGGTTCATTTTGCTAGTATTCTGTCAAGGATTTTTGTGTCTGTATTCATGATACTGGTCTATAGTTTTCTTGTTATGTCTCTGTCTAGTTTTGGTGTGAGGATAACAGTGGGCTCATTGCGTAAACTGGGAAGTGTTCCGTCTTCCATTTTTTAGAATAGTTATCCACAAGAGGGAAGGACAGGTGCAGTGGGAAGAAGCAAGGCTTATTGGAAAACCTGATGGAAAGATAGAAGTGGGGTCAGAGGTTGGGGGAACCAGGCTAGAAGTTTCTGGGTGGTAATTAATGTTTCAGAGGAGGAAAGAAGAGGAGAAAGCCTTGGGATATCCTTGAGGAAGTCCAGTTGGAGATGGAAGATGAGCCACAGAGGAGGCAGGAAGGAACAGGCCTAGCTGGGATGTCAGCTGGGTGAGTGGCTTCCTGAAAAGTAAAGAAAGAGTGTCAGAAGAAGGAATTTCTAGAAGTTATGGTGGAGTGATTGAGTTGGTGGAGATGAGAAAATGAGCCAATTGTAGACCCTTGAGAAGTCTGTGGAAGTGAGAGGAGATTGGCTGTGAGGAAGGCAGGTGTCAAAGGTTTTCGTTTTGCTTTTCTTTCTTGACAATTTTCATATTGATATAATTTTATACCTTCAAAAAATTGCAAGACTAGTACAAGGAACTCCCAAATAACATTTTCCAGATTCATCAATTGTCTACACTTGCCCCATTTACTTTATCATTCTCTCTCTCTCATATATATATATATATATATATATATATATATATATATACTGCAGACATCATGTCTCCCTAACACTAAATATTTGAGTGGTATTTCCAAAGAATAAGGATATTCTTTTACACACCAGGTTTTATTGAAAATGGGAGTGATTTGGGCCTGTTGAAAAGTGTAAGTGAAGATCCAGTGGAACAGAAGCCAGAGAAGGGATTATCGTCTCCGAAGGCTTCTGGAAAAGTCCAGAGAGTGGAATCTAAAGCCCAGGTGGAGTGGTTGGCCTTTGCCACACAAGGGACAGCTCCCTGTTTTACAGAGAGGTAAAGCAGTGTGCGGACGTGGGAGCCTTTGTTATGTTGAGAGAGCTGAAGAAGTTCCTCTCTGCTGGCTTCTGTTTCCCTTGTCAATTAGGAAGTGAGATGATATACTGAAAAGAGGAGGAAGGTATGTGAGTGATGGAGAGGGTCTGAGTTGAAGAAGAGTGGAGAAAATATGAAAGAGTCGAAGAGGGGGTTGAGAGGAAGTTATGAGATAAACATCTCAGGATCCATTTAGCCAGATAGCCCATTCCCGGTGGGTGCTCAGACACTTAGAGAGAGCCAGTCTGCCCTGACCTGTTTGATGACTCTCATGTCCAGCACACAGAAAATAGGGAGATAGTTGAGGTCGTCTAGGCTCAATTTTGCCAAAGGAGTGTGATGAAAAGACAGAATGGGCAGGGCAGGGAAGTTCAGGGTATTAACAAGACTGTGAACCATAGAATCTACTGGAAAAGAATGAAAGAAGCAACATGGCTATAGGATGGGAAGTAGAGGGGCAAATGGGCTGGTGGTTGGCTGGGAAGAGAGGAGCCTGTGATTTGTTTTTTAATTATTACTGTTTTACTTATTGGAGCTAACCATCATGAGCACAGAGACTGTACTAAGTATTTTACATGCATTAATTTTATATAATCCTTATGCCAACCCTATTAGGTAAGCATAGTAATCAAGCCATTTTTATAGATGAGGAAATTGAGGTTAAGTGACTTGCCCAGGGTGACAGCTAAAAAGTGAGAGCAGTCTCTCCAACTCCAGAGCCCCTGCACATCTCTGGACATTTTTGCAGAGCTTCTTAGCTGTGTTCCTTACTTCACGTTTACCCTCCTCTCATTTGTGTTTCACTCAGCTGACAGAGTGAGCCTTTGAAGATGCAAATTGATTATATCATACACATCCCCTCAGAAGCTTTCATTATATCAATTTTTAAATGGAAATATGTATAAAAATAAGTGAATTGATGGATGAATAGAGAGTTGGATAGCTGGTTATCTGATAAAGAAAATCATAGTAAAATGTTAATTATGAAATCTAGGAAAAGGCCATAAGTGACAAGCCCACAGCTAAGATTAGGAACAAGAGAGTGATGCCTACTTTTGCCACTTCTGTTTAACATAGTACTGGAAGTTCTAGCCAGAGCAGTTAGGCAAGAAAAAGAAGTAAAAGGCATCTCTATTGGAAAGGAAGAAGTAAAACTGTCACTGTTTGAAGATGACATGATATTATATATGGAAAACCGTAAAGACGCCATCAACAAACTGTTAGAATAAACAAATTCAGCAAAGTTGCAAGATACAAAATCAACACACAAAAGTCGGTTGCATAATGAACTATCAGAGAGAGAAATTAAGAATACAGTCCCATTTACAATTGCATCAAAAATAATAAAATAGGGCTTCCCTGGTGGCGCAGTGGTTGAGAGTCCGCCTGCTGATGCAGGGGACGCGGGTTCATGCCCCGGTCCAGGAGGATCCCACATGCCGCGGAGCGGCTGGGCCCGTGAGCCATGGCTGCTGAGCCTGCGCGTCCGGAGCCTGTGCTCCGCAATGGGAGAGGCCACAACAGTGAGAGGCCTGTGTACCGCAAGAAAAATAAAATAAAATAAAATAAAATAAAATACCTAGGAATAAGTTTTTTTCTTTTTCTTTTTAAAAGATTTTTGTTTTTACCTAGGAATAAATTTAACCAAGAAGGTGAAAGACCTGTGCAGTGAAAACTACAAGAAATTAATGAAAGAAATTGAAGAAGACACAAATAAATGGAAAGATATTCTGTGCTCATGGATTGGAAGAATTAATATTACAGTGTCCATGCTACCCCAAACAATATACAGACTCAATGCAATACCGATCAAAATCCCAATGACATTTTTCACAGTAATAAAACAAACAAAAAAAAATTTTGAACTATGAAAGATTCTGAATAGCCACAGCAATCTTGAGAAAGAACAAAGCTGCAGGCATCATGTGCCCTTATTTCAAACTTTATTACAAAGCTATAATAATTAAAACAGTATGGTGGCATTAAAAACAGACACATAAATCAATGGAACAGAATAGAGAGCTCAGAAATAAACCTATGCATATATTAATTAATTTATGAGAAAGGAGACAAGAATGTCCAATGGTGAAAGGACAGTCTCTTCAATAAATAGTGCTAGGAAAATTGACAGCACATGCAAAAGAATGAAATTGGACCACCATACACAAAAATTAACTCAAAATGAATTAAAGACTTGAGCTTGAGACCTAAAACTGTAAAAATCCTAGAAGAAAATAGAGGTGATAAAGTCCTTGACATACATCTTTAAAAAAAATTATTTATTTATTTATTTTTGGCTGCATTGGGTCTTCGTTGCTTCTTGCGGGCTTTCTCTAGTTGTGGTGAGTGGGGGCTACTCTTCGTTGCAGTGCGCCAGCTTCTCATTATGGTGGCTTCTCTTGTTGTGGAGCACGGGTTCTAGGTGCAGGGACTTCAGGAGTTGGGGCTTGCAGGCTCTAGAGTGCAGGCTCAGTAGTTGTGGCGCACGGGGCTTAGTTGCTCTGCGGCACATGGAATCGTCCCAGACCAGGGCTCGAACCCATGTCCCCTGTATTGGCAGGCAGATTCTTAACCACTGTGCCACCAGGGAAGTCCCTTTGACATAGGTCTTGATGATGATTTTTTGAATCTGACACCAAAACCAAAAGCAACAAAAGCAAAAATAAACAGGTGGGACTATATTAAACTAAAAATCTTTTGCACAGCAAAGGAAACCATCAACAAATGAAAAGGCAACCTACTGAATGGGAGAAAGTATTTGCAAATCATATATCTGATAAGGGGCTAATATCTAAAATATATAAAGAACCCATACAACTCAATAGCAAAAAAACAACCAATCCAATTAAAAAATGGGTAGAAGATATGAGTAGACATTTTTTCCCAAGAAGAAATATGGATGGCCAACAGGTACATGAAAAGATGCTCTACATCATTAATCATCAGGGAAATGCAAATCAGAACCACAATGAGATATCACCTCACACCTGTCAGAATGGCTAATATCAAAAAGACTGGTGGTCCTGGGCTTCCCTGGTGGTGCAGTGGTTGAGAGTCCGCCTGCCGATGCAGGGGACACGGGTTCATGCCCCAGTCCGGGAAGATCCCACATGCAGCGGAGCGGCTAGGCCCGTGAGCCATGGCCGCTGAGCCTGCGCGTCCGGAGCCTGTGCTTCGCAACAGGAGAGGCCACAGCAGTGAGAGGCCCGCGTACCGCAAAAAAAAAAAAAAAAAAGACTGGTGGTCCAGTGGTTAAGACTCTGCGCTTCCAATGCAGTGGTGCAGGTTTGATCCCTGGTCAGGGAACTAGGACCCCACAGGCCGCAGGGCGTGGCCAATAAATAAATAGAGACTAGAAATAACAAGTGTTGGCATAGATATAGAGAAAATGGAAACCTCATGGCAATGTAAATTGGTGCCACTATAGAAAAGTGTGGAGGTTCCTCAAAAAGTTAAAAATAGAACTACCATATGATCCAGGAATTCCAATTTTGAGTATTTATCCAAAGAAAATAAGAACACTAATTAGAAAAGATATATGCACCCCCATGTTCATTGCAGCATTATTTATAATAGCCAAGATAGAAAAACAACCTAAGGGTCCATTGATGGATGAGTAAATAAGGAAGATGTGATATATATGTACAATGTAATATTATTCAGCCATAAAAAAGAATGAAATCTTGCTATTTGCAACAACATGAATGTCCCTGAGACCACTATAAGTGAAATGAGTCAGAGAAATACAAATACTTTATATTAAGCTTATAGATACAGAGAGCAGATTGGCGGTTGTCAGAAGTGGCGGGGGGAGAGTGGTGGAAGAAATGGGTGAACTGTTTTTGGTTTTGTTTTGGTGTTTAAGTAAATTGAGTAAGAATAAAGAAATCTAGGCAGTAGCTATATGGATGGTCATTGTATTAAATTCTTTCCACTATCCTTTGTTTGAAATTTTTCATCTAAAATATTGGGAGGAAAGAGCCTTAATTGGAAGAAAAAAAAAAAAAGTACATAGTTCCTTGGAAGTCCAGTGGTTAGGACTTGGCACTTCACTGCCATGGCCTGGGTTCAGTCCCTGGTTGGGGAACTAAGATCCCGCAAGCCACATGGTGTGGCCAAAAATAAAGAAAAAGAAAAAAGTAAATGAAATTAAACTGCTTCTTATACATGGACCCTGACTGAGTTGTTTTTGTAGATTTGTAAGAATCTGTAGAGCAATGGCTGCTTTCTCTTGGTAAGCAGGTATTTATGTACTGAGAAACTTCTTGTGCCTGCAGTCACAAGGCATCCTATACTCCCAAGTATTGGAAAATAATATTTAGATTGTGTAATTAAAGCACCTTTAAGAGAAGAAAATAAGCACTTCTAGAGAAGGAAATTGAACCACATATCAAAAGTTTTGGGGCAAAGGATAATCATTGCATTCTACTTGGCCAGCCTAGGTAGTTTCAGATCATTAGAAGGGTCTCACCTGTCCCTATTATTTGATTTCTCCTGTACAAATTCATTGAATCCAAAATAATGTTTTACATGCACAGGTACTTATTTTGTAATAAACAGGATTCTGCCTTTCAGTAGATTGTTTTTTTCTTTTTTTTGTTCAAATAACCAGTTTGTGATGTATTTGACATTTAATATAAGTGATTATAAAAGAAAAGATAGATATCACATCAAGGTGCTATTTGTTTTCAAAAAGGATTCCTTTTGTTCCATGTCATTAATAACGACTTCTGTTGCTGGCTGATTTCAATGCAACTTTGTAGGCAAGCAGGATACGTGGCTGTCATTTATTAACCTGTTTGTTCCCTTCCAGAAACCTCCAGAGCAGTGTTTGGTAAGATGAGGGCAGAAGGAGGAGCCACAGATGCCTGCAGCAGAGGTGTTTGCTGAAACTTCGGGCTTGGTTGGCTAATATAGCAGTGTGCAAAGACAGGATGTTCTTGTTTCTTTGGGAATCTTGATCACCTCACTCCTTCCAGAAGCAATCAGCTGATGTCTTGGCTCACTGTCTGCCTGAGCGAATGTCCACAACAGCATGTGACTGGGTGTCCTGAAATGAGAGGTGTCTTGCCAGGTCTCTCTGTTGATTTGTTTTTATACCTCCTATCTTTGCTTGATCAGGTGGTAGTTTGGGCTGCAGTCGGGAGGCTCTGGAGCTGGGTTCATCCTAGGTTGGTACTTTCTGGACGGGTTTCCTTGGGCTAGTTACTCTACTTCTCCTGTGTTTGGGGCCGACTATCTGACTGTAAATGAGGGTAATAATAAGATTACCTGCTTCATAGGGCTGTTGGAGATGAAGCTCTTAGCACAATGCCTGGCAACCAAAAAGCACTTAATAAATGTTAACTACTCGTATTATTATACTGCTCATGTTATTCTGAAATTGCTTCTGTCATTCAGACATAGATCTTTCAAGTTCTGACTGTCATTTTAACAGCTGGATAATATCCCAAAATTTGGAATACTGCCTCCTCCCAAACCTATCCTTCTCCGGTCTGCTCTCACTCAGTTGATAATACAAACCTGTCACTGAAGCTACCACTCTTTGTTGACTTCTGGTTCCTCTTTAGCCCTTTTATCCATTCAGTTATTAAGTTTGACTCTTATTTCTGTTCCTAAACATCTTCTTAGTCTGTCCCCTGCTCTTGGCTGCTAGTGCCCTGCCCTGCTCTTCCTCTCTCACTGGGACCACAACAGTTGTCTGAATTCCTGTCGCTCCTGAGATTGCCTGCTGTCCAGCTGCCAAATCTGCAGATCTGACCATGTGTCTCCTCTGCATGGTACCTGGTGGCCTGTGGTAGTCACAGGGTGTGGTGTTGACCATAGTAAGAGTTACTGATGACAACTTAAGAGGCAGAGAGTAGCAGAGGGTCCAGGATCTCTCCAGGCCCATAATTATTTTACAGAGAGGTGGGCAGGGCTGGATGTACTGCAAAGAGCCCTCCAGCCCACAGGTAGACATCAACCAGGAGGGATAAGGGACACCTAATTTTTAACAAGAAATGTCCAAAACTCTCAACACCTCTTGCCAGTTGTGGTTGCCCAAGCTGGTTCCTCTGGGGTTCATACTGTCCCCTGGCCATGGCCTGCCCCACACTTGGGGACAGCCTCCTCCAGAAAGCCTACTGCCCCTCTCTGGGCGCCTCCTCATCTTATCATGGTGTTAGCACTGTCTGTCTCTGTGTTTGGATCATCCCAACCTGAGCAACTCAAAGGAAGTGTGTATCACATTCATCTTTGCATCCCTGGGGCCTGGCATGTTAACAGTTGTCTGAAGGCCACAGAAGAAGATGCAAATCACCTGTAATTTCACTACCCAGAAATTAAACCACTGAGTTAATTATCACTGGAATTAATTTGGGATATACCCTTCTAGACTTTTTTTTTCTAGCTATAGGTCTGTATATTTCATACACACACATCCCACACACGATATTTTATAAAATATGGATCAAACCCTACCTATAGTTTTTAAATCTTTTTCCATTTAATATATCATGGACAGTTTCCCATCTCATTAAATATTTGTGTAGTCCTTGGATTATAGTGCTAAACAGTATTTCATCCTTATCAGACATGCAGTTCACTTTCCAGCTGAAATGATTCATGGTTTCTTTCTGTGCTGAGAGTTATTTGTTTCTCATGATGAAGAAACATGGTAAACAAATGCTGGGTCTAAAGCAAAGACAAGGAAGACCATTAATAACAGGAAAGTAAAGCAAAGACAAGGAAGACTGTTAGTAACAGGAAAGTAAATTATTTTGGTTCTACTGTTTTTTGGCCTTTAAGGTGCTTTAAGCCATGGCTGTAATGGAGGCTCCTCTTATGCAATACCTTCTGTATTGAATTGTTTTATTTTTTCCATGGCAGGACTATGGCAAATCAGGAAGCCACTCCAGGAAGCCAATCAGAGGAGAGCAATGCTTTGGACCTGCCATCAGCTTATGACATAAGGGATTACGTGTTGCAGAGACCCAGCCAGGAGGCCAACAGTGAGGCTTTTAGTTCTGAGGAAGCCTTTTCTATTCCTTGCTCTTCTGATACGGATCCAGGTAAGAAGCACAGTTTAAAACAAACTAACATTGAACAAACAAAAAAATCCTGACATATACCTATATGTGATAGTTTGTTTCTCTGTCTTCCAAAGGCAGATCTCATTGTCTCGGGGAGAAAAACATCTTATCTAAGCAAAACTGTTGGGAGAGACTTCAAAGGACAGCCTCCCTGGTGGAACCAGGACAAGGAGCTGTTTCCTGGAGGCCTTGTTGTCTGAGTCCCTTTCTGATCTCCATCCAAATCCATTTAGAGGCAGGGAGCACTTGGTTCACTGGGAGAGGGTAGAATTGGTTTTTTGTTTTGTTCTTTTAAAACTTCAGAAAATAGCCATGTGGGCCTGTTGTGTGTCATAGGGACTTTAGTGTTCCTCTTATGAAGTATACTCTGGATTTAGGTAACAACTTTTCTGTAAGTTTCCCTGACCGAATTGCCGAAAAGTCTGTTTTTTAAGTTTAATGATAATTCTTTGACATAGTTAGTGACCATCTCTGGTTGTAAAGCCCATCTCCTCCCTGTTTATTGCCTAATCCAGGCCTGTAGGTCCACATATTCAAAGCTTTGCCACTTACTGGTTGTGTGACTCAGGTCATATTTCTTAACCCCTCTGAGTTCCAGAATCAGCTACAAAATGGGGATCAAAATGCTTGCTTCATGGAGTAGGTTTAACTCAGGGAACAGTGCAGGGACACATTATAGTGTTTGCCATACATTGGTGCTCAGGCAATTGCTATTACAGTATTCTGGTGCTATTATTATTGTTGTTGTTGTTAATATTAAGAAACCCAAATATATATTTTTAAAGAGCACGCAGGTACTAAGAAAATGTGGGCCTTAATGAAGATGAATTTAACATTGGCAGTAAGTAGGATGTGTACCTGTCATTATCTTCAAGAATTCTATGAAAAAAAAAATACTTTTAAACTTCCTGATGATTCTTTTCCGATTTTCAGGACATAGTAATCAGGATCAGTCAGATTCCTGTTTAATTTAGTTCCAGAGCAAGAATTAGATCATTTCTTACCCTTTTTCTTTCTAGGCTCAGAATCTTAGTTCATTTAACCTTTCCTCTTCCCCTTCCCATCCTGCTGCCTCTACATTACTTTCCATCCCAAAGAAAGCAACTGTTATTAATTTGAATTGAGTTGACCATTGAAATATTTATATTGGAGTATTTGTTTAAAATCTAGACATTTCATGAAAAAAGATTCTTTTGGAAGCCCTTATAAAGGTCTAAACATGGGAAGGAGCACTCATATCCTGAGACAACCATTTTGCACGGCATGGGGAGTGGTGGTGCTGCATTTGACTGTCTAGTTTGAATTCTGGTTCTACTTTTTTCTGTGGTTTTGCCTTGGACAAGTCATTTGGCCTCCATGTCTTGGTTCCTTCATTTGTAAAATGGAGATAGTATTGCCTACCTTGTCACGGGGCAGCCATAATGAGGGTCAAAGTGTATGAGGTGTAATGCCTGGCATGTGGTGGGCTTTGGAAATCCAGCTCTTCATGAGTTCAGTGCCTGGGCACCTCAGCACACCACCACGCTGACCAGGCTCCATTTTTTTTTTAATTGAGCTATAATTTATGTGCAATATTATATGTTACACGTGTACAACATAGTGATTCACAATTTTTAAAGGTTATACTCCATTTATAGTTATTATAGAATATTGGCTATATTCCCTGTGTTGTATAATATATCCTTGTAGCTTATTTATTTTGTACATAATAGTTTGTACCTCTTAATCCCCTACGCCATCTTGCCCCCCCTCCCTTCTTTCTCCCCACTGGTAACCACTAGTTTGTTCTCTATATCTCTGAGTCTGTTTCTTTTTTGTTATACTCACTAGTTTGTTTTATTTATTTATTTTAATTTATTTTATTTTATTTATTTATTTAAAAAAATTTTTGGCTGCGTTGGGTCTTAGTTGCAGCACACGGGATGTTCGTTGAGACGTGAGATCTTTCGTTGAAGTGCTTGGGCTCTTCATTGCGGTGCTTGGGCTTCTCTCTAGTTGCGGCCTGTGGGTTTCTCTCTAGTTGTGGTGTATGAGCTTCTCTCTAGTTGTGGCGCACAGGCTCCAGAGCGCATGGGCTCTGTAGTTTGTGGTACGTGGGCTCTCTAGTTAAGGCGTGCAAACTCAGTAGTTGTGGCGCGCAGGCTTAGTTGCCCTGTGGCATCTTAGTTCTCCGTCCAGGGATCGAACCTGCGTCCCCTGCATTGGAAGGCGGATTCTTAACCACTGGACCACTAGGGAAGTCCCTAGTTTATTTTTTAGATTCTACATGTAAGTGGTCTGACTTCTTTAACTTAGCATAATACCTTCCAAGTCCATCCCTGTTGTTGCAAATGGCAAAATTTCATTCTTGTTTATGGCTGAACAGTATTCCATTGTGCGTGTGTGTGTGTGTGTGTGTGTGTGTGTGTGTGTGTGTGTGTATACCACATCTTCTTTATCCATTCATCTGTTGATGGACACTTAGGTTGTTTCCATATCTTAGTAATTGTAAGTAATGCTGCTATGAATATTGGGGTGCATGTATCTTTTTTAATTAGTGATTTTGTTTTTTTCAGATAGGTACCCAGGAGTGGAATTTCTGAGTCATGTGGTAGTTCTCCTTTTAGTTTTCTGAGAAAACTCCATACTGTTTTCCACAGTGGCTGCACCAATTTACATTCCCATCAACAGTGTATGAGGGTTCCCTTTTCTCCGCATCCTCATGACAAGATCCATTAAATTCATAACCTCCTACCTCAAGTTGAGCCTCTTTGCTGCCCATCCATCACACACTATTTTCCTAGCATGTTCATTCTCCTGCCCTCTTGGATGACTTTGTAGTATCTTCTTCTCTCTTTGCAAACCCCCATTACCTCCTTCAACCTCTTTCTCAGCTGATAATCTTAGTTTCCTATTTAATCAAGAAAACAGAAGCACTCAAAAGAGAATGAGCACACACTCACACTTCACATCCATCAGCTTCCTTCCCTCCTGTTTCTGTGGGAAACCCATCCCTGCCTGTCCTTCTCTTCCAGTCTGCTTTCACCTACTCAAGGTTGTCACTTCTAGTAATCTCCTGCATCGTTGATCCCACCTCTACTGGTCATTCTCATGATCATACAAACATGCTTTAATAGCTCCCATCTTAACAAAATGCCCACCCTAGACCCCAAATCCCCATCTAGTTACAGACTCATTCCTCTGTTCTCTTCTACAGAAAACCCTCAGAAGAGTCATCTACACCTGTTGTCCCCAGTTCGTCTCCTCCCAGTTCCTCCTAAAACCCTCCAACCTGGCTTCTATCTCCATCACTCCATGGAAATAGCTCTTGTCAAGGTCATGACCTCCACATTGTTAAATCCAGTAGTCACTTCTCAAGCGTTCTCCTTCTTGATCTGTCAGCAGCATTGACTTTTTTCCTTCTTGAATTCTTTCTTCAGTGGGCTTTCTGGGAAGCAGCATCTTAATTTTTTTTTCTTACTTTTCTGTCTTATTCGTTCTCAGTCTTCTTTGCCTGATTCCTTCCTCTCCAACCCCTTAGTGTTGGAGAGCCCAGGGCTGAGTCCTCAGCTCTCCTGTCTGTCATCACACCCTTCCCTGAGTGATCTTATCCAGTCTCGGGGCCTTAAATGCTCTCAGTACCCCGCTCAGTCCCAGATTTCTCTCTCTAGTTTGGATCTCTGGCTTGACATTTATACTATCTATGTATTTCACATCATCACTTAGATTTCTATTAGACTTCCTAAATTTGACATAACCAAATTCCTGATTCCTCTACCGTCTCATATATACATAGACACACCTGTTCTTTGAGGCTTTCTCATCTCAAAAAAGTACTTCCATCCTTCTGTTCACTTAGGCAGAAACCTGGGAGTCATCCTCAACTTCTTTCTTTCTCTTTAATCTCATATCCAGTCTATCAGCAAATCCTGTCAGCTCTCCTTTGTCTCCACTGCCACCACCCTGGTCCCTGCCAGTAGCATCTGTCTTCTGGATTATTGTTAATCTCATAACTAGCTTTTCTCACATCTGCTCTTTATCCTCCTATAGTTTCTTCTTTTTTTTTTAAATTTTTATTTATTTCTATTATTGTCTTTAATGGAATATATAAAAGCAGAGAAACTTCACTCATAAGTTGTGCTTTCACATATTCATATAGAAACTATATGGAAATACATATACATGGGCTTAGAAATATTTTACTTTTCATGCAGGAATTCCAGTTCTGTTAACCAAAACTAAAGAAATAATTCATAATAAAAATAAGCTTTGTGTATAGTGACATCTATAATTACAGTAAATTGTCACTAAATTAAACATTGAACAGAGACTTCCATGGTGGCACAGTGGTTAAGAATCTGCCTGCCAATGCAGGGGACACAGGTTCGATCCCTGGTCCAGGAAGATCCGACATGCCACGGAGCAGCTAAGCCCGTGAGCCACAACTACTGAGCCTGCACTCTAGAGCCTGCAAGCCACAACTACTGAGCCCATGCGCTGCAATTACTGAAGCCCACACTCTCTAGGGCCTGCGTGCTGCAACGACTGAAGCCCATGCACCTAGAGCCCATGCTCTGCAATAAGAGAAGCCACTGCAATGAGAAGACCGTGTACCACAATGAAGAGCAGCCCTCACTCACCGCAACTAGAGAAAGCCTGTGTGCAGCAACAAAGACCCAACACAGCCAAAATAAATAAATAAATAAACAAACAAATAATTAAATAATTGAATAATAATGGTTAACTAGGTACACCCAGTCAACTAAATATGAATATTCAAAAAAATTGCATTTCTTCCTTTTTTTAAATTAATTTTTATTGGAGTATAGTTGCTTTACAATGTTGTGTTAGTTTCTGCTGTACAGCAAAGTGAATCAGCTATACGTATACATATATCCCCTCTTTAGGTCACCACAGAGCATTGAGTAGAGTTACCTGTGCTATACACTCGGTTCTTATTAGGTATCTATTTTATACATAATAGTGTATATATGTCAATCCTAATCTCCCAATTCATTCCACTCCCCTCTTTCGTCCTTGATAACCATACATCCATTCTCTCTGTCTCTGTCTCTATTTCTGCTTTGCAAATAAGTTCATCTGTATAATTTTTTCTAGATTCCACATATAAGCAATATTATACAATACTTGTTTTTCTCTTTCTGACTAACTTCACTCTGTATAACAGTCTCTAGGTCCATCCACGTTTCTGCAGATTGCACAATTTCGTTCCTTTTTATGACTGAGTAATATTGCATTATATATATGTACCACATCTTCTTTATCCATTCTTCTATTGATGGACATTTAGGTTGCTTCCAAGTTCTGGCTATTGTAAATAGTGCTGCAGTGAACATTGGGGTGCATGTGTATCTTTTTGAATTATAGTTTTCTCCAGATATATGCCCAGGAGTGGGATTGCTGGGTCATATGGTAGTTCTATTTTTAGTTTTTTGAGGAACCTCCATACTGTTCTCCATAGTGGCTGTACCAATTTACATTCCCACCAACAGTGTAGGAGGATTCCCTTTTCTCCACATCCTCTCCAGCATTTATTGTTTGTAGATTTTTTGATGGTGGCCATTCTGACTGGTGTGAGGTGATACTTTACTGTAGTATTGATTTCCATTTCTCTAATAATTAGTGAGTGATGTTAAGCATCTTTTCATGTGTTTGTTGGCCATCTGTATGTCTTCTTTGGAGAAATGTCTATTTAGGTCTTCTGCCCATTTTTTGATTGGGTTGTTTGTTTTGTTGATATTGAGCTGCATGAGCTGTTTGTATATTTTGCAGATTAATCCCTTGTCAGTTGCTTAGTTTGCAAATAATTTCTCCCATTCTGAGGGTTTTCTTTTCGTCTTATTTGTGGTTTACTTTGCTGTGCAAAAGCTTTTAAGTTTCATTAGGTCCCATTTGTTTATTTTTGTTTTTATTTCCATTACTCTAGGAGGTGGATTGAAAAAGATCTTGCTGTGATTTATGTCAAAGAGTGTTCTCCCTATGTTTTCCTCTAAGAGTTTTATAGTGTCTGGTCTTACATTTAGGTCTCTAATCCATTTTGAGTTTATTTTTGTGTGTGGTATTAGGGAGTGTTCTAATTTTATTCTTTTATATGTAGCTGTCCAGTTTTCCCAGCACCACTTATTGAAGAGACTGTCTTTTCTCCATTGTATATCCTCACCTCCTTTGTCATAGATTAGTTGACCATAGGTGTGTGGGTTTATCTCTGGGCTTTCTATCCTGTTCCATTGACCTATATTTCTGTTTTTGTGCCAGTACCATATTGTCTTGATTACTGTTACTTTGTAGTATAGTCTGAAGTCAGGGAGTCCGATTCCTCCAGCTCCATTTTTTTTCCCTCAAGATTGCTTTGGCTGTTCAGGGTCTTTTGTGTCACCATACAGATTTTAAGATTTTTTGTTTTAGTTCTGTAAAAAATGCCATTGGTAATTTGATAGGGATTGAATTGAATCTAGATTGCTTTGGGTAGTATAGTCATTTTCACAATGTTGATTCTTCCAATCCAAGAACATGGTATATCTCCATCTGTTTGTGTCATCTTTGATTGCTTTCATCAGTGTCTTACAGTTTTCTGAGTACAGGTCTTTTACCTCCTTAGGTAGGTTTATTCCTAGGTATTTTATTCTTTTTGTTGCAATGGTGAATGGGATTGTTTCCTTCTCTTTCTGATCATTCATTGTTAGTGTATAGGAATTCAAGAGATTTCTGTGCATTAATTTTGTATCCTGCAACTTTACCAAATTCACTGATTAGCTCTAGTAGTTTTATGGTAGAATCTTTATGATTCTCTATGTATAGTATCATGTCATGTGCAAACAGTGACAGTTTTACTTCTTCTTTTCCAATTTGGATTCCTTTTATTTAGTTTTCTTCTCTGATTGTCATGGCTAGGAATTCCAAAACTATGTTGAATAAAAGTAGCAAGAGTGGACATCCTTGTCTTGTTCCTGATCTTAGAGGAGATGCTTTCAGTTTTTCACCATTGAGAATGATGTTTGCTGTGGGTTTGTCATATATGGTCTTTATTATGTTGAGGTAGTTTCCCTCTATGCCCACTTTCTGGAGAGTTTTTAATCATAAATGGGTATTGAATTTTATCAAAAGCTTTTTTTGCATCTATTGAGATGATCATATGGCTTTTATCCTTCAGTTTGTTAATATGGCATATCACATTGATTGATTTGCATATATTGAAGAATCCTTGCATTCCTGGGGTAAACCCCACTTGATCATGGTGTATGATCCTTTTAATGTGTTGTTGGATTCTGTTTGCTAGTATTTTGTTGAGTATTTTTGCATCTATGTTCATCAGTGATATTGGCCTCTAATTTTCTTTTTTTGTGAGTTCTTTGTCTGGTTTTGATATCAGGGTGATAGTGGCGTCATAGAATGAGCTTAGGAGAATTCCTCCCTCTGCAGGTTTTTGGAAGAGTTTGAGAAGGATAGGTGTTAGCTCTCCTTTAAATGTTTGATGGAATTCACCTGTGAAGCCATCTGGTCCTGGACTTCTGGTTGCTGGAAGATTTGTTTTTAATATTTATTTTATTTTATTTATTTATTGGTTGCTTGGGTCTTAGTTGTGGCTTGCTGGCTCCTTAGTTGTGGCATGTGGGCTCCTTAGTTATGGCACGTTGGTTCCTTAGTTGCAGCATGCTGGATCTTTTTTAGTTGAGGGATGCAAACTCTTAGTTGCGGCATGCATCTGGGACCTAGTTCCCTGACCAGGGATTGAACCCAGGCCCCCTTCATTGGGAGCACCGATTCTTAACCACTGCACCATCAGGGAAGTCCCGTTTGCAGGAAGATTTTTAATCACAGTTTCAATTTCATTACTTGTCATTGGTCTGTTCATATTTTGTATTTCTTCCTGGTTCAGTCTTGGAAGGTTGTACCTTTCCAACAATTTGTCCATTTCTTCCAGGTTGTCCATTTTTTTGGCATATACCTGCTTGTAGTAGTCTCTTATGATGCTTTGTATTTTTGCGGTGTCAGTTGTAACTTCTCCTTTTTCATTTCTAATTTTATTGATTTGAGTCCTCTCCCTTTTTTCTTGATGAGTCTGGCTAAAGGTTTATCAATTTTGTTTATCTTCTCAAAGAACCAGCTTTTTGTTTTATTGATCTTTGCTATTGTTTTCTTTGTTTCTGTTTCTGCTCTGATCCTTATGATTTCTTTCCTTCTACTGACTTTGGGTTTTCTTTGTTCTTCTTTCTCTAGTTGCCTTAGGTGTAGGGTTAGATTGTTTATTTGAGATTTTTCTTATTTCTTGGGGTGAGATTGAATTGCTATAAACTTCCCTCTTAGAACTTCTTTTGCTGCATCCCATAGGTTTTGGAACATCGTGTTTTTGTTATCATTTGTCTCTACGTATTTTTTGATTTTCTCTTTGATTTCTTCAGTGATCTCTTGGTTATTTAGTAATGTATTGTTTAGCTTCCATGTGTTTATGTTTTTTACAGTTTTTTTTCCTGTAATAGATTTCTAATCTCATAGTGTTGTGGTCGGAAAAGACGCTTGATACGATTTCAGTTTTCTTAAATTTACGAAGGCTTGATTTGTGACCCAAGATGTGATCTACCCTGGAGAATGTTCCATGTGCACTTGAGAACAGAATGTATTCTGCTGCTTTTAGTTGGAATGTCCTATAAATATCAGTGAAGTCTATCTGGTCTAATGTGTTATTTAAGGCTTGTGTTTCCTTACTAATTTTCTGTCTGGATGATCTGTCCATTGGTATAAGTGGAATGTTAAAGTCCCCCACTATTATTGTGTTACTGTCAATTTCCCCTTTTATGGCTGTTAGTATTTACCTTATGTATTGAGGTGCTCCTCTGTTGGGTGCATAAATATTTACAATTGTTATATCTTCTTGGATTGATCCCTTGATCATTATGTAGTGTCCTTCCTTGTCTCTTCTAACATTCTTTATTTTAAAGTCTATTTTGTCTGATATGAATATTGCTACTCCAGGTTTCTTTTGATTTCCATTTGCATGGAATATCTTTTTCCATCCCCTCACTTTCAGTCTGTGTGTGTCCCTAGGTTTGAAGTGGGTCTCTTGTAGACAGCATATATATGGGCCTTGTTTTTTATCCATTCAGCCAGTCTGTGTCTTTTGCTTGGAGCATTTAATCCATTTACATTTAAGGTAATTATTGATATGTATTTTCCTATTATCATATTCTTAATTGTTTTGGGTTTGTTTTTGTAGGTGTTTTCCTTCTCTTGTGTTTCCTGCCTAGAGAAGTTCCTTTAGCTTTTGTTGTAAAGCTGGTTTGATGGTGCTTTATTCTTTTATCTTTTGCTTGTCTGTAAAGCTTTTGATTTCTCTGTCAAATCTGAATGAGATACTTGCTGGGTAGAGTAATATTGGTTGTAGGTTTCTCCCTTTCATCAGTTTAAATATATCTTGCCACTCCCTTCTGGCCTGCAGTGTTTCTGCTGAAAGGTCATCTGTTAACCTTCTGAGGATTCCCTTGTATGTTATTTGTTGCTTTTCCCTTGCTGCTTTTAATACTTTTTCTTTGTATGTAATATTTTTTGTGTATTTAGTATGTGTCTCAGCATGCTTCTTCTTGGCTTTATCCTGTATGGGACTCTCTGTGCTACCTGGAATTGGGTGGCTATTTCCTTTCTCATGTTAGGGAAGTTTTTGACTATAATCTCTTTAAATATTTTCTCAGACCCTTTCTCTTTCTCTTTGTCTTCTGGGACCTCTATAATTCGAATGTTGGTGCATTTAATGTTGTCCCAGAGGTCTCTGAGACTGTCCTAATTTCTTTTCATTCTTTTTTTTTTATTTTGCTCCTCAGCAGTTATTTCCACCATTTTATCTTCCAGCTCACTTATTCTATCTTATGTGTATTTTTCATTTCAGTTATTGTATTGTTTATCACTGTTTGTTCTTTGAAAGTTCTTCTAGGTCCTGGTTAAACATTTCTTTTATCTTCTCAATCTGTGCCTCCATTCTATTTCCAAGATTTTGTATCATCTTTATTATCATTACTCCGAATTCTTTTTCAGGTAGACTGTGTATTTCCTCTTCATTCATTTGGTCTTGTGGATTTTTACCTTGCTTCTTCATCTACAACATATTTCTCTGTTGTCTCATTTTGTGTAACTTACTGTGTTTATGGTCTCCTTTCCACAGGCTTCAGGGTCGTAGTTCCTCTTGCTTCTAGTGTCTGCCCCCTGGTGGGTGAGGTTGGTCCAGGCACTTGTGTCAGCTTCCTGGTAGGAGGGACTGGTGCCGGCACTCTGTTGATTGGAACTGAGTCTTTTGCCTCTGATGGGCTGGGCTGTGTCAGGTAGTGTGTTTTGGGGTGTCTGTGAGCTTAGTACGACTTTTAGGCAGCCTGTCTGCTAATGGGTGGGGCTGTGTTCCTGTCTTGCTGGTTGTTTGGTGTGAGGCATCCAGCACTGGAATCTGCAGGCAGTTTGGTGAAGCCAGGTCTTAGTGTCAAGATGGAGACCTCTGGGAGAGCTTATGCTGACTAATATTCTCTGGGTCCAGGAGTTTTCTGGTGGTCTGGTATCCTGGGCTTGGCACTCTTATCCCAACCCCTGGCTGGGGAAGTGAGACCCCACAAGCTGCACAGCCAAGAAAAAGAAGAAAAGAAAACAAGCAGACAAGCAAAATCCAAGACAAGTGATAAAAGCAAAACCAAACAGACAAACAGAGAAAAGAAAATACAAACAAACAAAAAAACCCAAGAGAACAACTGAACAAACAAAAGAACCCCAAAACAAACAATAAAAAACTAACAAAAACAACAAAACAAAACAAAAACAGAAAGCAAACTAAAAACAAAGGTGGGGCTTCCCTGGTGGTGCAGTGGTTGAGAGTCCGCCTGCCGATGCAGGGGACACAGGTTCGTGCCCCGGTCTGGGAAGATCCCACATGCCGCAGAGCGGCTGGGCCCGTGAGCCATGACCACTGAGTCTGCGCGTCTGGAGCCTGTGCTCCACAACAGGAGAGGCCACAATGGTGAGAGGCCCACGTACCACAAAAAAAAAAAAAAGCAAAGATAACATAAAACAAACACACAAAGACGATTAAAAAAAAGAACAAAAGGAAAAACAAGAAAAAAACCCCACAAAACCACAATAAAGTAAAAATAGAAAAGTAAAAAATATATTTAAAAATTAAATAAAATTAAAACAGAAAACAACAACAGAACAAAGTGAAACTAACAAACCAAAAAAGAGTGCTTGCTTCAGTAGCACATATACTAAAATTGGAATGATACAGAGAATATTAGCGTGGCCCCTGTGCAAGGATGACATGCAAATTCATGAAGCGTTCCATACTTTTTTTCTGTACAGTAGAAATTAAGACAACATTGTGGAGCAACTATACCCCATAAAAATTAATTTAAAAATAGGAAAACAATAGTAATAA
The DNA here is from genome assembly GCF_937001465.1 of Orcinus orca. Taxonomy (NCBI): domain Eukaryota; kingdom Metazoa; phylum Chordata; class Mammalia; order Artiodactyla; family Delphinidae; genus Orcinus; species Orcinus orca. The sequence goes on from NC_064574.1 coordinate 33,094,888, forward strand.
TAATATTTTCCTGAGGCCTCCATTCTCAGTGTCCTTGACCCCACAGTGAGCCACAGCCAACCCCTCCCTCCCCAGGAGGCCCTCCAATACCTCTAGGTAGGTCTCTGGACCTGCTGTGGGCCCTGTGGGAGCAGCTCAGACTCTGACCTCGCCCATCTCCCACATGTACTTGCCCTCAGCTGCTAAAGCTAGACTGGTCTCAGTTGTGGGAGCACATGTCCATTCAGATATTCCTCAGATGCAGGGTTTACCAAGCAGATCACAGGGATTTAATCCACAGCTCGTGCAACTGCACAGAGAGAATTCCGTTCCTCTTCCTTAGTAGCACAGCTCCTGGGGCTCAGCTTTGGTTTTGGTCCCACCTCTGCATGTGGGCTACCGTTAGGTGTCTTTTCCCCACCCAGGCGAGAGGTGGTGAAAGCAGCAGTGATTGAGGCACCCACGCTGACTGGGGAACTTACTCACTCAGGCTGTGGAGGGATAAGGCAGCCACAACTGGGTCGTGTAAAGTGTCTGCGGTGACAGAGACTGGCAGGAAGTTGCAACAGACTGGGACATGCTCGCTCTGGTGGGAGTCCCTCCCAGTGTCTGTGGAGGCAGGGGCCAGCGGTGGGGAAGGGGGTTGCAATGGCGGCTCCTCTCCTTGTGTGCCACTCAACAATGATACCTTGCTTCTATAGCAGCCTGGGTTTCTTCCAAAAACCTTCCCTGTTGTGGAGCTCCTTACTCCTGTCCCTTCAGGCTGTCTCTTCACAGCCAATCGCTGTCCTCCCCGGGTCTACTCTCCAAACCCCAGTTTCCAGCACCCAGCCCCCTCCACACCAGGAGACACGTGACTCAGGCTGGGGTGCGCAGGGCTGTGGCACGGACCATGTACGCAGTTCTTACTTTGTCCTGCCTTCCACAGACCGGTTGCTGTGTTCACCTCCAGTCCCCCAAAGGTCCCTTTCTGCCCCAGCTGATTTTCCTGCCATGAATGGGCTTTTCTGAGTGCAGGAACCTCTCCCCACCTTGATTTCCCCACCAGGGATGCTGGCCCTTCTCATTTCTTTTCTTTTGTTTTTTCTTTCTTTCTCAAGTTCCAAAAAATCAATCCACTCTCTACAATCAGATGTAAAACTATGACCAACAGAAAATACAACATAAACTTTTGTCATGTTAACAGAGTAAATGGTTTTACTAAAAGCTGCTGACATTTCTATCAGTAGTAGCCATAGGGAGGCCGTTGGTTGTGACCATAGTGTCCATATTGATGTGGATAGTAAGGTTCTTGTCTGTGCTGTGAGTAACTGTTACCCCAGGTTTGTCCATGCCATTGATGGATCGATTGTCACTTGGCTACCCCCGTCTGCTATCCCTGCCTCTAAACTCTCTGTTATCTTGCAACTGATTGCCTCTATTTCTTTGGTTGCCACCAGCTCTGCTATTCCATTCCTCAACAATTGGAGGGAACTCAGGAGGGCGTTTCAGGTATTCCTGGTACTCTTTGTCATCTTCTATGAATCTACTGGCAAACATCTCTTCAAAATTTGTAACAGCTTCAGAAGTGTCAGTCATTCTGAAATTCCCTGGGATTTGAGGCAGCTGTACCGTTTAATGTTTATATTGTTTAGATCTCCATCCCAGAACACCGTCACAGGACCTCCAGACCCCTTCAGCTCTCCAAGGTAACAGGGCCATACCTGTAGATGTATTCTTGATGTACTTGTGAGGAAGGGTGAATTCCGCATCCTCCTATTCTGCCATCTTGATTCCTCACTCCTACAGTTTCTTCTTAACACAGAGACCAGAGGATCCTTTTAAAGTGTAAATCATATTATATTAGTCTTTGGTGGCTTCTTATCTGACTCAGAGCCTAAGCCAAACTTAAGAGGACTTAACCTGGCCCCATGCCCCTGGGGCCCTGGGCCTGGCCTCTCTGACCTCACCTTGTACCATCACCCATCCTTCCCACACCAGGCTGGGCTGCTGCCTAGCACGCTCACCCTTCAGAGAGGCCCAGCCTTGCCTCTCTCCTGCTGATGCTCCCTCATCATGTCCTTCCCTGGCTTTATTCTTTTCCACAGCACTAGTATCATTGGGCACCCTATGTATTTTATTGTTAATTTATTTGTTTGTCTCCCCCAACTAGAACATAAATTCCAGGATAGCAGGTACTGTATGAAGAATGGATGAGTAAAAATAAAAACAACAACAACAAAACAAAAATTAAAAAGAAAGAATGGATGAGTAAATGCTGTTATTATTTCATTACGAGAGAGGCCCACATTTATTTAGGGCTGAAGTTGATCACAACATAAAGTGTCTCCATTCCCCTCCCCACTCCCCATGCACATACATAGCTTAAGGATGCTTATGGATAACTTTGGAAGGTTCCAGTATAAGGGTTGGGAGTCATAGGCAGCACTGAATTAGGTGAAGCTGATGCTGAAAGTTCAGCCTCTCTGTACACCAGTGCCAAATCGAATCTTGGAGACAGAGTTTTGGGTGAAGTAGAAAAGGATAGCTTTATTGCTTTGCTGAGCAAAGGGGGACACAGGGGGCTCCTGTCTTGAAAAACCATGTGTCCCCACCTGGGAGGATTTGATGAGGAGTTTATAGCAATAGTTCAAGGGTGGAGTTGCTGACAAGATGAGGGTGTGTGCAGGGTCTCAGGTGATCTCCTAATCTTGATGAGCTTCTCTGGTCTTTAATCTGGCCTCAGGTGGTTTCTTGGCTGCTCCTCCCTTGATTAGCAACAGTTCAAATCTGCCCTTTGGAACTCAGGGAAGGTTATGGAGGCCAGAGTCTTGCTCACAAGAAACGGGGGACAGAAAAGTCTCCATGCCCGGGAGCCCCACAGGGTCCTCCTCAGTTTCAAAGCCTGAATTTAGCCCCATAGCATGTTCAGTGTTGGAGGAGGAGATTGTCAGATTTCCTCTGCCTCCCAAAAGAAAAGTCAAAATGTGTAACTGATGGAGACACGGCAGAACTGTCAGCCATTTAACATGTGCAAAGTGGGACTTCCCTCGTGGTCCAGTGTCTGACTCCACACTCCCAATGTAGGGGGCCCGGGTTTGATCCCTGGTCAGGGAACTAGATCCCACATGCCACAGATAAGAGTTCTCATGCCGCAACTAAAGATCCTGCGTGCTGTAACTAAAGAAAAGATCCCCCATGCTGCAACAAAGATCCCGGACGCGGTGACAAAAATCCCGCATGCCGCAGCTAAGACCCAGCACAGCCAAATAAATAAATAAATATTTAAAAAAAATATATCGTGGGGCTTCCCTGGTGGCGCAGTGGTTGAGAGTCCGCCTGCTGATGCAGGGGACACGGGTTCGTGCCCCGGTCCGGGAAGGTCCCACATGCCACGGAGCGGCTGGGCCCGTGAACCATGGCCGCTGAGCCTGTGCGCCTGGAGCCTGTGCTCTGCAACGGGAAAGGCCACAACAGTGAGAGGCCCGCGTACGGCAAAAAAAAAAAAAAAAATATATATATATATATATATCGTGTGTAAAGTAAGTTATAGACCCTTGTGCAGCGGCTTAAACTCTGTCGCTTCTGTCAAGGCAAACACACACACACAGATGAGTCACCCGCCTCTGTGCTTTTGGAGTCCCAGTTTTTAAGAGTACTGAGCCTTAACCTAAAAGAGAGGTTCAATTTCTGGAATCAGGGCAGGTAGGAGAGAGATTTGGGGATTTGCCTGTCTGCTGTCCTTGAAAAGCATCCTGTTTAGGTTTCCCACCCCCACACCTTCTCACACTCCCCTCCCCTCCCCACCCCGGAGCTTGACCTTTCCCAGTGGAACTGTCCTTAGCGTCCATCTCCCGCCTTTTGCCCGTGGCTGTGCCTGACCCTCTGCAGCACTCCCAGCACTCCCGCTGGGGTGCACACAGTCCCCCAAGGAAGGTTCTGTGCCTGGGCATTTCTCTCTGCGCAACAGCGTTCTGGAATGTCTTAGAATGGGTGAGCAATGATTGCTTCTGTTTGTGGAGGACTTGCTGCGCATCAGGTTCTGTGCTGCTGGGCTCCATGCTTAGTGTTTCACAAACCTTTGCCACTTTCCATTTTTACCACAAACCTAAAAAATGGAAATTAGCCCTACTTTATACTTGAGGACATGAGGCTTAGAGAAGTTAGGAAACTTGCCCAGTGTCACTAATTAAATGACAAAGCTGGGGCGAATCCAAAGGCAGCATTTTAAGTCATACTTTGAGACAAGTTTGCTTTTTTCTAACCTGGAAAGTAACCAAGGGGCTGATACCCTTGGGACGAGGAGCTGCTGGAAATAAATGTAGGCAAGTTTGTTAGCTTGATAGAGCAAACAACTCATTTTGGGAGGGGGTAATTTTAGGTAGGAATATTAGGTTTTGATACTATTTTATTCAGACTTAAATATTTTCAAAAATTTTCTTCGGCTGTACACCTGGCCACTCTAGTACTTTTGTAGGTTATGCCATTTATTACTGACAATACTCGTGACTGTTTTAAAAATGGACCAGATCACCCAGAGGTTCCTGTGAACTAAGTGGAAATGGTATGTTTGAGCCATGATGGGAGCAAGGATTATGCTGGGGTCAAATGGGAGGCAGCCGTCCGTTTATTTAACAGCCCGCATCTGAGAGTTTATGCTAAATGGAAATAACTGGGCTCAGGTTTATCCACCACAAAAGGACTTCATTCTGACATCAGTAGGAGATGCTTACATGGAAAGCTGTTTATTTTGTTGTAAACATTCTAGATCTGCCTTTGGTGAGAAGATTTTCTACAAAGTAAACTTAGGTTGTCACTTGTAATCTGGCCGTTACCAAGCCATGAACTTGAGATGGACAGCCTTAACCTCTGGGGGAGTCACTGCCCTGAGTGTCCAGCCAATGGGCTCTGCGCTGACCATCTTCCACCACGTGTTTCTCAGACTGTCCAGGAGCCTGAGGGTTCACTTTCTACTTGTAAATTGAGTCGCTTTCCTCCCCTCACTGCATGTTCTAAGGTGCCTTTGGTTACAGGCTCTCTCCCTCACCAGCCGTCTGGAGACTTTGGCCCATGTTTTAATCTAGTCCAATAACTCTGGATCCCTAGTTTGTCAGAAACCTGGCCTATCTGCACATTGGTTTCTGCAGGTGTCCTGATGGTGGCCATCCCGTCTCAGCTTCTCAACACATCCACTTCCCAAGCCAACTTCATTCTTGGTTTGCTTTTTGCTGCTGTGTGTTGTTAGGAAATTGCTCTTCTAGGGGTTGGTGAATGGTCAAAAGTTTCCATTGCAGTCACCAGAGTCGCCCAGCATTGGGCGCATCCAACCTGGGACTCACTGCACTTGGTTCCTTTTGTATGGATTCCCCGTGTCACCATGCATCTGCCTCTGTTGTGGGCCTGTCACTGACCCAGCTTCTGGAAGAAGGCCCTGCTCTGCCTCCTCCCTCGTCACCTCACGCAAAACTCTTCCTCATTCTCCGGCCGTGACCTCCACCCCAACTGCTCCTGCTCAGGTGCCGGGAGTGAAACAGATACTCCTCTGCCCTTATCTGCTGTGCCCAGCTGCCACCTCACTGCCCGTGCCCCGGGGGAGGGGATTCGTGGCAAAGGACGTGAGGCTTGAGAGTGCTTTCCAAGAAGTGCGCGGGTTGATAAGAATCTGAGAGTATTAGTCAGAAAAACCTCAAAGCCTTGGTCGTTTCTGTCTGGGTACCAAAGGCAGGTGAGGCCAGGCTCTGTCTAAATAAACAGAGCTCATCTGTCCTGAGGTGACCGATTAGCCACTTCCTATGAATTGCTGGGGAGCAAACAACAACCTATCACCTTGGCCAAGCACAGGATCGTGAAACCCCCGCCTTTGCGCTTCCTGGGGAGATCAGGCAGAAGAGCCACACGCCAAGAAGGTCCTCCCGAAACACAGTTGGCTTCACGTCCTCTATTTAAATCCCCTTGAGATGTCCTGGTCCACTTCACTTTCCTGCCAACCCTTCGCAAGGCTCCTGTGCCTCATTTTCAGGACTGTGTAATATGATGTCTGGGGTATTTGTTCAAAATATTTAACAACCAATTCAACAGTATTGCAATATTTTAACAACTGGCAAGGCTGTGCAGGTGCACACCAGCTGAATACAAGCCCCTGCTGGTGTCTAAGTACTCATTAACACAGGCCTGCTGTTCCAGTCGGGCCTGTTTCTATGCTGAGTCAGGCCCTGGTGCCTCAGCTGCATTGTTTCCCTCATTGAAGTGTGTTCTCCCCTCCCTGATTAGCTCCAGTCCACTCCAGAGACTGATGAATTCAACCTGTCAATTAGTCCCAAGTACATTTTTGTTGATGGACTTGAACTCCCTGCCTCTTAGATATACATTTCCTTTCTCTTTCATTACTGGGCTTGAAGAAAGCATATAGTAAACAGAATGAAAGTGCAGAGTGAAATGGCAAATAGTCTTGGAGAAACCTCTCAAACTCAAGGTCACAAAGGCTTCCTGGAGGTGCAGTCCTGTGTGTACCATTCTAGCTTGATAAACTCTGGGTAGCTCACGTGGCCTGTCTCATCAGAGCCCTTGCAAACCTTTATCCTGGAGAGCACCCAAGATGTATTCTAATGCAGGACACAGTGTTCCTCTGCAGTTGCTTTGACATTGCAGCGTGGAGGTGGGAAACCTCAGCCCTTTCCTCCAACTTGAACTTCTAAGAGCAGTTGTTGGGGAAATTAGTTGAGTGTATACAGCAAGTTGAATATTAAACACAGTGTCTTAGATGATTAAAGGCCCTGCTGACGAGTGGCTATAAGTTTAAAGTAAATGGTGGTTTGATGCTCCTTATTCTTCTTTTGGAATCTGTCAACATCCCAATCTTCAAAGGCCATTTTATAACCTGTGTGTTTAGGCATTTCATCTAAGGAATTTATTTTTTAAGAGTAGATAAGTATGTCTTTTTCCTTTCTGCTATTTATGTGGTATCCATTTGTAGTTCTTGAATATTTTATTTCCATAAGAAATTATAAGCTCTTAAATTCAAAATCTCAAAAAGAATTTACATAATAACTGTAGAATTTTGGATGTGGTGTTGTCATTTTAAACAGGAGTCAGGGTATATTTCAGACATGGAAATAATGTTAAAGACATTTTCTTTATAGCTGCATTAAATAGTACCCAACCTAGTAGCTAATGACAGAGCCTCCTCTAAACTGGACCTAAGATACACTCAGGAAGGGAAAGAAGGAGACTGATGAGCCAATTCTCTGAGAAATCATAGAACAAAATCTGAAACTTCCTATCACATATCAAGTTGATGGGTTTTATTTGGGAAGTTTGAGTATTCTTCATGGCAATGCATCTCTGCATTTTGTTACCACTTCCTGGATTGAGTTATGCAGATTCAGCCAACTAGGCTTAATTTTCAGGTTCTAAACGGGTTTTGAACTCTTTTCTTGCCACTGTTGGAAGGCAGCAATGTGTCCTAATTGTGTGGCCCAAGGAGTGAAGGGTAAACCGTAAGTGTACATGATTAAGGCCCACAGAGTTAGAGAATGGTACAGCTTCTGGGCCAGTGTGCCCAAACTGTGCTCCAGGCAGCTTTTTGAGAGCTACAGGTCAGGACTGGGAGACAGTAGTGAGCCCTGGACTCTCCACTCTTGCTCATCCTCCAGATAATTATTCATTGGAAGAAAGGATGTCAGGGCCAAAAAAAAAGGTTTGAAAACTACCAAGGTCTCCTAGTTGTCTCATTTTCTCCAAGGGGAAGTTGAACCCCAGGATATTGAAGAAAGTCACCGAAAGTCACATAGTGACCTGGCAACTCCTATTTCCTTGGAGACCCTCTTTACAGACTACTTCTGTGACTTTTCTATCCCTTAAAAATATATATATATACATACATACATATAGTTCTGTATTTTAGCCTGCTAAATTGTAGACAATGTTAAATAGTCAGTAGAGGTGATAACAGTTTGAGTAGAATTCTTTTTCTAATAAATTTATTTATTCATTTCTTTATTTTTGGCTGCATTGGGGCTTTGTTGCTGTACGCAGACTTCTCATTGTGGTGGCTTCTCTTGTTGTGGAGCACGGGCTCTAGGCACGCCGGCTTCAGTAGTTGTGGCTCATGGGTTCTAGAGTACAGGCTCAGTAGTTGTGGCACACAGGCTTAGTTGCTCTGCGGCATGTGGGATCTTCCCGGACCAGGGATCAAACCCTTGTCCCCTGCATTAGCAGGCGGACTCTCAACCACTGCGCCACCAGGGAAGCCTGAGATTACAGTTTTAAGGATACCCCTAAAGACTGTCTTTTAAAGCTATTAAGAAAACTGTATTCTTATATTTTATAGTATTGTGAGTTTTTTCCTGCTTACAAAATAATACAAACGAGTGGAAGATTAAAATAAATTCTAAAAACAAACAAGGAAAGCGGTTTAACTTCATTTCTTTACAATGTATTCAGTAATTGTTATGTCCAGAATTTTCTTCTACAAAGAACTTTTTGGAAAATATTGGGGCATGTTAAGCACAGTATAGATAAAAAGATGACGACGTTATCCATGGACCAATGCCATTTTAGAAGTAAAGTGTAAGGGGAGAATGGGTTAAAATAATATCCTGTGTTTTTAGCCAGTAATACTTAAGCAGCTACTCTGGGTCTGGAGCCTGGGCACGTGCTTGGCAGGCTCTTGCTATGGGGCAGAGTTTGAGTCTGCTGCCCTCTTGTGGCCACTTTTTTCATGTTGCTTAGCCTTACAGAGAAAAAGAATTTAAATGTACCATATGTGTTAAGCCTTTGTAATTCATTCTTTGCAGAGTTTTTTCATCTTAAAACAAAGATGAACAAAGTTGTTAGAGATTATTTTACTCATTTGAAGTCTGAGAAAATGACTTATTAATTAGGCCTAGTTACTGCACATGTTATATAATTTGAGGACACCTTTTCACATATCTTGCTTGATTGATTACAGGGTAGAATAAAGATATAAAAAATGCTATCTGACTTTTTTTTTGCATATTTGCCAAATAAATGTTATATTTTCTTCTGAAAAGATAAGATCAAAGGATTTAAATATGCCTTATTTGATGAAATTATAGGCGCATTAAAAGGTAAGAGATTTTAAAAATCTTTTGTAATCTGACAAAATAGTGTAGACCTATTTCTCCCTGCTTTTCTCTGCTAAGTACAACTATATACCCTGGAAACGCAAGTGGCATCCAAAGTAGAACATTTGCAGTGGTAAGAAGAAGATGAATTGTTTTGGGGGCCCCAGGACTGAAGGAACAGCATAGAGAAGGTGACCAGGAGCAGTGCACCCTGACCTACATCTAGAAACAAGAAGGGGTCACATAGACTCCTCTCACCCCATGATTGACTGGTTGTCTATCCAACATCATCAGGAGAACCCAGCACCCAGCAAGGGGGAGCCTATAGGAGACCCGTAGCAATAAGTGACCAGGGGAAGTGCTCTCCTCCACTGGGCCCAAGATGCCCCTCCCCTACTAAGCCAGACCTAGGCATCCAGGAGGCACAAACAGGGGGATTCTGCCAGCACTGCAAGTGACCCAGCCTGGGAAGTCCCTTTATCTTAATGGGCCTGAGACTCCCCTCCTTTACCCACATGCACTCTGGCAGCTGGGGAGCAGCAAAGAGGGGGGCACTGTAAAGGGGAACCCCACCTCAACAAGCAGCCCTGCCTGGGAAGTCTGCCCAGGGGCCTGAGATCTCCCCCTGCCAAGGAACACCTATAGGCCAGGCCAGGCCCTCAGACAATACCAGCAGGGACCTGTGGGGGCCTCAGCAGCACCAGACAAACCACAATGAACAGGAGAGTCTCTGAAAATTAGACCGCAGCCCATGAAAGCAGGCCAGAACCTGAGTGCTGAACCTAAAGAGAATGGCTGCCTGCTAAAAAGAAGGATTTAAATAGGAGCAAGATTCTCTAAATGAATAGTCTCTAAACATAGTGGACAAATGTTCAGTATATAACCCCAAATCACCTGTCAAACCAAGAGCTGAAAAGTCACAACTTGAATGAAGAAGCAGTCACAGACACCAACAGTGAGATGAATCACACTGATTTGGAATTAAATGACAAGGGTTTTAAAGCAACCAACATAAAAATGCTTGACAGTCAATTACAAATTCTCTGGAAATAAATGAAAAATAGAAAATCTCAGCAAAGAATTAGAAAAAGAAGCGAATGTAAATGGTAGAATGAAAAATACAACAGCCAAAAAACTGATGAATTGAACCTCATCAAAATTAAAAACTTTTGCTCTCTGAAAACCCACATGATGAGGATGAAAAGACAAGATGCACACTGGGAGAAGTATTTGCAAATCTGATATCAGACAAAGGACCAGTATCTCTAGAGTATGTAGAAACCTCAAAACTCAACAGAAAAAAATAAACAATCCAATTAGAAAATGGGCAAAAGACACAAAGAGACATTTCTCTGAAGGGGATATCCAGATGGCAAATAAGCACGTAAAAATATGTTCAACATCATTAGCCACAAGGAAAACTAAAACCATAATGATACCTATCAGAATGCTAAGATAAAAAATATGACAGCACCAAATGCTGGTGAGGAGGTAGAGAAACTGGATCATTCATACATTGCTGGTGAGAATGTAAAATGGTTCAGCCACTCTGGAAAATGGTTTGGCAGTTTCTTATATAAAACTAAACATGCAGTTACCACATGATCCAGTAATTGCACTCTTGGACATTTAATCTGAGAGAATTGAAAACTTAGATTTGTGCAAAAACCTGTACATGAATGTTCATAGCATGTTTATTCATAATAGCTAAAAACTTGAACTGCCCAGTTATCCTTCAATAGGAGAATTGTTAAATTGTGGTGCATTCAGACCATGAAGCACTGCTCTGCAGTAGAGGAATGAACTAGCCATGCACACAATAGCTTGGGTGAATCTCCAGGGAATTAGGCTGCATGGGAAAAAACAGCGAATTCCCAGAGGCTACATACTGTATTCCATTTATATAATTTTTTTTTTTTTATGTGGTACGCGGGCCTCTCACTGTTGTGGCCTCTCCCATTGCGGAGCACAGGCTCCGGACGCGCAGGCCCAGCGGCCATGGCTCACGGGCCCAGCCACTCTGCGGCATGTGGGATCTTCCCGACCGGGGCACGAACCCCTGTCCCCTGCATCGGCAGGCGGACTCTCAACCATGACGCCACCAGGGAAGCCCTATATAATATTTTTGAAATGACAGTATTTTTAGAAATTTCAGAACAGATTAGTGGACACCAGGGATTGGGGTGGGCAGAAGGATGTGGGCCTGGTTATAAAGGGCAACATGAGGGATCCTTGTGGTGAGGGAAATATTCTGTATCTTGATGGTGATTATGGATGTGTGAATCTACACATGTGATAAAATCGTATAGATACACATAAATGATTTTAAGTAAAACTGAGAAATATGAGTAAGATGGTTGGATTTATCAATGTCAATATACTACAGCTTGAAGTACAATACATTAGGAGAAGGTGGGTAGAAGTTCACAGGATCTATCTGCATTATTTCTCAGGCTTATTTCAATAAAACTTCCTGTGAAAAAATCTGTTGGACATCTCAAGAAATACTGGTCCTTTTTTTTTTAAAATGCCGGTCAGATCACCTTTTCCTTGTTATGCCTTATATTTCTCTGAAACAACTTTTAAAATCATTATACAAATAAACAGTTGCCTATCTTTGATCATTTTCACTGTTTCTAATGTTTTGCTATTATAAAGGGCTGTGTTCAACATTCTTATGGTTAAACCCTTGTATATACCTTAAATTGTTCTTCAAGCTATGTTTCTATAAGAAAAATTGCTGTATCACAATAATTTTTTTTTTCTTTTTTTGCGGTACGCGGGCCTCTCACTGTTGTGGCCTCTCCCATTGTGGAGCACAGGCTCTGGACGCGCAGGCTCAGTGGCCATGGCTCACGGGCCCAGCCGCTTCGCGGCATGTGGGATCTTCCCGGACCAGGGCATGAACCCGTGTCCCCTGCATCGGCAGGCGGACCCTCAACCACTGCGCCACCAGGGAAGCCCATGATATTTCTAGCTTTTAACCCACACAGCTTCAAAAGTCATTTAGTGGTTCTGTGCCCTGCTTTCCTTCTCTGTGAAATAGGAACAAGGCCTTTTTCTCCCCAATTCCCAGGGATTTTGGTGTTCTTTTTTCTTTGTTTTTCTTCCTTGGCTCTGTCTTTATTTTATGCTATCTTGTGATTTTGTGTGTCCTTAAAGCCACCTTCAGTCCTTGATGGGAAAAGGTAGGGGTATAAGTAAGTAAAGAACCATATAAATAAAATAAAGAGAGTTATGAAAGCACTGAAAGAAGTTCAAAGCATCACACATATGAGAAATTTTTAGCCAGTGAGTGTTATCAATGGCAGAGGTTGGAAAATCCACTTTGTCATTTTGTCTGTTAGGTTAGAAATGTTCAAATCATTGTAGACTTCATGCGATATCTACAGAAGATAAAATATTAGAAAAACGTGGATGAAATAAACTTTCTTTGGTCCTTTGAAGATAGAAGTTCTGAAATAGTTAAGTAGCAGAGGTAAGAATATACTTTTTTTTTTTAGAATGTACCTTTAAGACGTGGCTGGAAGTTCTTATAAAGGAGAATTAACATAGAGATTATGATGCATCTCTCACCCTCAGGAAGTGCTCACTGCAAAGGTCACACAAGAGAATGATTACAAGGGGAGTATAAAGTCACTTATAAATAGTCATCACAATAGCTGACATTTATTGTTTCCTTGGCCCTATCCCAGGTAATCCTTCAATAAGCAAGGGGAGAGATACTGTTTTCATCCCCATTTTAGAGATTTCTTTTTTTTTGGCTGTGTGGCATGTGAGATCTTAGTTCCCCAACCAGGGATCAAACCCGTGCCCCTTGCAGTAGAAGCACAGAGTCCTAACCACTGGACCACCAGGGAACTCCCTCATCCCCATTTTAGAGTTGAGAAAATTGAGGCCCAGCTAAGTTATTTAACCAAGACTATGGTAGAACTAGGCAGTCTCACTCCAGAGCTTTGTCAGTGACCACCATACACAATATTGCCCAAGTGGTTCCCTCAAGCAGCAGTGCTTCTCGAGGTTTCCTCCAAGGCTGACACCATCAAGTTCTCTGTCACACACACTCCTGGGCCAGGGCCAGGATAAAGGGAAATGGGTGACTTTTTGCTCTGGCTCCCATCTGGCTTGATCACCAGCCCTGGCCTTCCCTTTTCACTGTCCTGGGCTTATTCTCACCCTAAGCGTATGCTCAATAAGCCCACAAACACTTGTAATTCAAGAGGGGCTGAATTTCAACGCAACATTCTTGAAGACCAGAGAGGCATGAGGACATTTGTTCTTCACCTTGTTTGACTGAAGATTCCTTCAAAAATCTGATAGATGGATAAAGAAGATGTGGTACATGTACACAAAGGAATATTACTCAGCCATAAAAAAGAATGAAATAATGCCATTTACAGAAACATGGATGGACCTAGAGATTATCATATTAAATGAAGTAAGACAAAGAAAGACAAATATTATATGATAGCACTTCTATGTGGAATCTAAAAAATGATACAAATGAACTTATTTACAAAACAAATAGACTGACAGTCATTGAAAACAAACTTATGGTTACCAAAGGGGATAGCAGAGACAAAGGGGGAGATAAATTAGGAGTTTGGGATTAACATATACACATTGCTATATATAAAATAGATAAACAACAAGGACCTACTGTAGCACAGGGAACTATATTCAGTGTCTGATAATAACCTATCATGGAAAAGAATCTGAAAAAGAATATATAGATATAGATATAGATGTATATATATAGATAGATAGATGTGTGTATATATATATGAATCATCTTGCTATACACCTGAAGCTAACACATTATATATCAACTATACTTCAATTTTTTAAAAATGGTTTTTAAAAAGAAAGAATCTGGGGAATTCCCTGGCAGTTCAGTGGTTAGGACTCGGTGCTTTCACTGCTGGGGCCAGGTTCAATCTCATGTCAGGGAACTAAGATCCTGCAAACCTGCAAGCCGTGCAGACAGACGAAAAAAAAAAAAAAAGAATCTGATAGAAAAAATGAAAACTTTCCCCACGGGGGGAAAAAGGGGGCCTCAAATGTAGCATGCGGTTTTGGGGGAACCCCCGCCAGAAGCCTAGGCCTTGATTTAACATTTAAAGGAATAAAACAACAATGACAAGAGGAGGTGTTGATGGGCTTGCTAACTAGGGGTTGGGAGGCTGTCTCCTTCCTCCTCAATCAAAAGAGGAAGTTGCCTATTCCTATGACTTGATCATTAAAATTAATGCAAAACATTAGTATAGTTCCCGAAAAGAATAATCTATCTTCCACTCAGTCTCTTGTGTGTTTTCTACGTGACTTTAAGGTCCCTGCAGGCTAGTTTTGTTTGTTCAAGGTCTGCCACATCCTGTAAAATCTTTCACTGTCTTGGAACCAATCTGGGACTGTACAAGAACATTTCCGTGATGGCCTAACAGGAATTCCATCGCAGACATTGCCCTAGATGAAGGTGTCTGTCACCTACCTAACCCTGTAGACCAGTGCACTTGACATTTTTCCACTGGCATAGATATGTGGATACATGTGCTGGTGCATCTAACAGGGATTTATGTTTAGAAGCCGGATCTTGTTCAGCTTTTTTTTTTTTTTTAATAATAATTCTTTTTTATAAATTTATTTTTGGCTGTGTTGGGTCTTCATTTCTGTGTGAGGGCTTTCTCTAGTGCCACGAGCAGGGGCCACTCTTCATCACGGCGCGTGGGCCTCTCACTATCGCGGCGTCTCTTGTTGCGGAGCACAGGCTCCAGACGCGCAGGCTCAGTAGCTGTGGCTCACAGGCCTAGTTGCTCCACGGCATGTGGGATCTTCCCAGACCAGGGCTCTAACCCTTGTCCCCTGCATTGGCAGGCAGATTCTCAACCACTGCACCACCAGGGAAGCCCTCTTGTTCAGCTTTGCATGAGATGTTTCCTATTGACTTGGTAAGCTTGAAGTGTTTGAAGGCAAGGAGAAAAACAACAAACAACCCAAGAGATGCCACATATTCAGATTCTTTGGCAGTTTATTTACTGAAAAGAGAGTTATGTGCTGGTGGTGAATAAGGCCTTTGCCCAGCCCGGGAAATCTTGTGGAGTCCGGGCAGCAGGAACCCTGGCAGCATCCCACGGTGATCAGCTGAGGGAAAAACAAAAATCTTACAACACTGTCCCCAAATGCCCCCTTTCCCTCCCAGAAGATAATCTTGTTTTGCCAGACATAGGAAAGCTGTACCTGATGCTCAACTCTTGGTCTAACAGTCATGAAGCTACTGTAACAGGACTGTGTTTCCCCTGCTCACTGTCCTTTATCAATCAGTTCCCCATCACCCTTTTAGTTTCTTGAAATAAAGAAATTAGACCTTTCTACAGTGGTACATTTTTCGGTTTCTTTAGACAGGAAAAAGGTACTTTGGGGCAGGCAACAAAGTAAGAATGTAAATATTTGAACTGTCTGCTAAATTTGTGATCAGACAGAGGTGAGCCTAATGTTGTAGGACACATGGCTGGGCCTGGCGACCTCCTTTTCTTTGTTGAATGGAGAGAAAGTACAGCTTTTGGGGCTTAAAGGGTTTTATCATTTTTTACTGGGTGTCCTTAGGCATGTTAAGAACTTCTCTGAGCCTCAGTTTTTTCATCTGTTTCATGGGGCTAATAACACCTAACCAATGGGGTTGGACACACAACAGGTGTCACAAATGACAGTCCTCACCTCTATACTTTTAACTCTTGTTTAAGCATCAGGCTCAATGGTCCATAATGTATAGATTTCTGGATTATACCTTCTTCCTCCCTGTTGAAAATTAAGACACTTGTCTCTTTTTCTTCTATCATATATCCATCTCTTGTGATGGTTAAGAGCACTGATCATTTTCCTATATTACTGTGAGAACGCGTATCATCTGCAATAAATGCCTTGTGCCCATTTCTACTCTTACCAGTCAGGCCTGAGTTTTGATAAACTACTTCCCAAGTTCTGAAGGAATTGGGTTTAGGGCTAAAAGAAATCAAACAATAATCTTGATAGAAGTGGAACAGAGGTCCACAGTGTTGTCCCTGGATCTGTTGAGGTCGCTGGCATCTGCTCCTGGCTATGGACAGAGAGATCCAGCATCACTATGTCTCTTCAGAGTGATGGGAGAATTGACTTTCCTAGCCATCTTGCCTGCCTATGCTGTGCTGATTAGTTAAGGTACCAACATTCCTTATTCGTATCCCCTGTTTTTGTTTCTGTACACCCAGGGGATGTAAACTGAGTGACTTGGGGTGAGAAAGGGTGTAGAGTGGCATTGATGGTTGCCAGCCCTGTCACCATCTTCTCCACTAATACGCCACATATTGTGTCTTTCACTGCAAGACTTGCTTTTAGTACCTGAGAGCAAGTGAGTTGTCCTGTAACCATCACCTGTAATTTTCTGCCTTGAATCCTCATTGTGTTCATGAGCACACTAGCTTAGAAGTCAGCTGGCTAGCAGCCACATGCTGGGACAGTGCCCACTGCTTTCAGCTGCAGCCCCGCAAGGCTGTGCTCTATGTCTTGGGTCCCTTTCCTATGCTGGGCCAAGGGCAGCTCTTGGCCACATTTGATTCTGCTTGAATTGTGATTCAAAATTGGGACAATGATAACATTTTGGTATTAAATAATTAAAATCCAGAAATACAGTGTAAACTCCTGACTTCTGAAAATATTTCTGAAAATAATATATAGGATACTACATTATTCAAAGCAGTTTCATAAGTTAGAGTCCTATTTCTGTGGCATGTTCCCAATTTGGCAAGCCAGATAACCCTAGAATTATTTGAACACTACTGGAAAAGCAGTGCCCTGGAGACTTCCTTTTTAAAGATATAGCCTTTCTTTGTCAGGCTTCAGGATTCGTGCCCTGGAAGCCATTAGTGATTTCAGGCAATGAGCTGTAGAGAAAATCCAACGCATATCTTTCTTGTTGCAGACTTGCTGCTACATTTTTGGAGGGAGGTCCCCACTTTGGTATATGTATGATAGTTATGATATTAGTGATGAAGACATTAGTCATCCTTTTAAAAAATTTATTTAAATAAATAACACAGAAGGGTATGAAATGAAATATAAAAGTCTCATGTCTCTTCAGTACTTCTCCCTAGAGATCATCATAAATAACTTCTGTGCATCTTTCCAGATATTTTCTATGCAGTTATAAGCATATACATACATATAGTTATACTTACCCATACATACATATACACACATACACATACACCACATATATTACACATAACACAAACAGCTCATGTATCTGTTTTTTAGAAATGCAAATGGGATTTTACTATACATAGCATTTTGTATCTTACTCTTTTCACTTAATGCTATATTAAGGCATCTTGCCATTTTAGTACATGTAAATCTCATATTTTGGGTGGCTGCAGAGTATTCCACTGTATGGTTGGACCATACTTTATCTGATGTGATGTCTGTTGGTGGATGTTTAGGTCATCCCCACTTTTTAACTCTCACAGACAATCTGGTAGTGGGTTTCCTCATAACATATCTTACCCAATGCATTTGGTGAATGAATACTCTCATTAATAGAATCATATCTTGAGAACTATATTGCTTTATTTTAAATATTAGTGATTTAGTAGATTTTAGTGGAGAATATTTATAATAAAGCCTATTGACTAACAAAAGATCCCTTTAAGAATGTATAAGAAACATTTACAGATGGCGGAAGGGCTATAGAAGTCAGGTTAGTTGGGTTGATCTTACTATTTGCTAGGAATTAATTCATGGTAAAATATTTGTTTTAGAACGTCAAATTAATATGCCATGAAGGAATTTAAGGGGGGTGGCCTTTTTAAATGAGTTTCCATAGTGGCAGATACAGAGCTGTGGCACATGCATCATTAGAATGTTCTTCCAGAGGTGGAACTATAAAAGAATTTTTCATAAGAGGAGGTGAGAAGTGTTGGGGTGGATTCTTCTTTCTAAAACTGTGTTCATAAGTGATAAAAGTGACAGCTTTATAAAAAGTCACTAAAGAACTAGATGTACAACAAAATAGTAGAAAGGAGCTGAATGTACATGTTTGCACAAAAATGGGCAACCCATTTTAATTCCATGAAATGAATACTAACTACTGTTTAGAGTAAATCTTGATAGCATTAACAGATATGCTGTCCTTGAAGTAACAACTGACACTGCAGAAATACAAAGGATCATGAGAGACTCCTATAAGCAACGATATGCCAATAAAATGGACAAACTAGAAGAAATGGACAAATTCTTAGAAAAGTACAACCTTCCAACATTGAACCAGGAATAAATAGAAAACATGAACAGACCAATTACAAGCACTGAAATTGAAACTGTGATTAAAAATCTTCCAACAAACAAAAGCCCAGGGCCAGATGGCTTCACAGGTGAATTCTATCAAACATTTAGAGAAGAGCTAACACCTATCTTTCTCAAACTCTTCCAAAATGTAGCAGAGGGAGGCACACTCCCAAACTCATTCTATGAGGCCACCATCACCCTGATACTAAAACCAAGCAAAGATGTCACAAAAAAAGAAAAGTTGCAGGCCAATATCACTGATGAACATAGATGCAAAAATCCTCAACAAAACATTAGCAAACAAAATACTAGCAAACAGAATCACGTGAAAAGGATCATACACCATGATCAAGTGAGGTTTATCCCAGGAATGCAAGGATTCTTCAATATATGCAAGTCAATCAATGTGATACACCATATTAAGAAATTGTAGGATAAAAACCATATGATCATCTCAATAGATGCAGAAAAATCTTTTGACAAAATTCAACACCCATTTATGATAAAAAGTCTCCAGAAAGTGGGCATAGAGGGAACCTACCTCAACATAATAAAGGCCATATATGACAAACCCACAGCCAATATCATTCTCAGTGGTGATAAACTGAAAGCATCTCCTCTAAGATCAGGAACAAGACAAGATTGTCCACTCTCACCACTATTATTCAACATAGTTTTGGAATTTTTAGCCACAGCAGTCAGAGAAGAAAAAGAAATAAAAGGAATCCAAATTGGAAAAGAAGAAGTAAAACTGTCACTCTTTGCAGATGACATAATACTATACAAAGAAAATCCTAAAGATGCCACCAGAGAACTACCAGAGCTAATCAATGAATTTGGTAAAGTAGCAGGATACAAAATTAATGTACAGAAATCTCTGGCATTCCTATACACTAACAGTGAAAAATCAGAAAGAGAAATTAAGGAAACACTCCCGTTTACTATTGCAACAACGACAACAAAATACCTAGGAATAAACCCCACCTAAGGAGTCAAAAGATTTGTATGCAGAAAACTATAAGACACTGATGAAAGAAGTCAAAGACAATACAAACAGGTGGAAAGATATACCCTGTTCTTGGACTTGAAAAATCAACATTGTGAAAATGACTATACTCCAAAGCAATCTACAGATTCAGTGCAATTCCTATCAAATTACTAATGGCATTTTTCACAGAGCTAAAACAAAAAAGTTCACAGTTTGTATGGAAACACAAAAGACCCCGAATAGCCAAAACATTCTTGAGAAAGAAAAACAGAGCTGGAGGAATCAGGCTCCCTGACTTCAGACTATACTACAAAGCTACATTAATCAAGACAGTATGGTACTGGCACAAAAACAGAAATATAGATCAGTGGAACAGGATAGAAAGCCCAGAGATAAACCCACGCACATATGGTCACCTTATCTTTGACAAAGGAGGCAAGAATACACAATGGAGAAAATACAGCCTCTTCAATAAATGGAGCTGGGAAAACTGGACAGCTACATGTAAAAGAATGAAATTAGAAGACTTCCTAACACCATACACAAAAATAAACTCAAAATGGATTAAAGACCTAAATGTAAGACCAAACACTATAAAACTGTTGGAGGAAAACATAGCAGAACACTCTATGACATAAATCACAGCAAGATCCTTTTTTTTTTTAAAGTTAATTAATTAATTTATTTTTGGCTGTGTTGGGTCTTCGTTGCTGCATGCGGGCTTTCTCTAGTTGCAATGAGCGGAGGCTACTCTTTGTTGCAGTGTGCGGGCCTCTTATTGTGGTGGCTTCTCTTGTTGCAGAGCACAGGCTCTAGGCACATGGGCTTCAGTAGTTGTGGCACGTGGGCTCAGTAGTTGTGGCTCATGAGCTCTAGAGCACAGGCTCAGTAGTTGTGGCACACAGACTTAGTTGCTCTGCAGCATGTGGGATCTTCCCGGACCAGGGCTGGATCACATGTCCCCTGCGTTAGCAGGTGGATTCTTAACTACTGTGCAACCAGGGAAGTCCCAGCAAGATCCTTTTTGACCCACTTCCTATAGTAATGGAAATAAAATAAACAAATGGGACCTAATGAAACTTAAAATCTTTTGCACAGCAAAGTAAACCATAAACAAGACAAAAAGACAACCCTCAGATTGGGAGAAAATATTTGAAAATGAAGCAACTGATAAAGGATTAATCATCAAAATGTACAAGCAGCTTATGTAGCTCTATATCAAAAAAACAACCCAATCCAAAAATGGGCAGATGACCTAAATAGACACCTCTCCAAAGTAGACATACAGATTGCCAATGAACACATGAAAAGATGCTCAACATCACTAATCATTAGAGAAATAGAAATCAAAACCACAATGAGGTATCACCTCACACCAGTCAGAATGGCCATCATCAAAAATCTAGAAACAATAAATGCTGGAGAGGGTGTGGAGAAAAGGAAACCATCCTGGACTGTTGGTGGAAATGTAAATTGATACAGCCATTATGGAGAACAGTATGGAGCTTCCTTAAAAAACTAAAAATAAGGACTTCCCTGGTGGCACAGTGGTTAACAATCCTCCTGCCAAAGCAGGGGACACAGGTTCCATCCCTGGTCTGGGAAGATCCCACGTGCTGTGGAGCAACTAAGCCCATGCACCACAACTACTGAGCCCGCACACCGCAACAAAGAGAAGCCACCACAATGAGAAGCACACATACCACAGTGAAGAGTAGCCCCAGCTTGCCACAACTAGAGAAAGACCGTGTGCAGCAACAAAGACCCAACGCAGCCAAAAATAAATTTACCATATGACCAAGCAATCCCACTGCTGGGCATATACCCTGAGAAAACCATAATTCAAAAAGATACATGTACCACAAAGTTCATTGCAGCAGTATTTACAATAGCCAGGACATGGAAGCAACCTAAATGTCCATCAACAGAAGAATGGATAAAGAAAATGTGATACATATATAAATAATGCAATTATTACTCAGCCATAAAAAGGAACGAAATTATGCAATTTGCAGAGACGTGGATGGACCTAGAGACTGTCATACAGAATGAAGTTAGTTAGAAAGCGAAAAACAAATACTGTATGCTAATGCACATACATGGAATATAAAAAAAAAAAATAGTACTGATGAACCTAGGGGCAGGGCAGGAATAAAGATGCAGACGTGGAGAATGGACTTGAGGACACAGGGGGGAAGGGTAACATGGGACGAAGTGAGAGAGTAGCATTGACATATATACACTACCAAATGTAAAATGGATGGCTAGTGGGAAGCTGCTGCATAGCACAGGGAGATCAGCTCGATGCTTTGTGATGACCTAGAGGGGTGGGATAGGGAGGGTGGGAGGGAGGCTCAAGACGGAGGGGATATGGGGATATATGTATACATATAGCTGATTCACTTTGTTGTACAGCAGAAACTAACGCAACATTGTAAAGCAATTATACTCCAATAAGATATTAAAAAAAATAAAAATAGATAAATAATTTATGGGGGTGGGGAACAGATATGCTCTCCTTAAACAGATCCTTAGAATTAGATTTATTTGTTCTGTGTTCACACTTAAATCCCCTTTTCCCTTTGTGGGCACATCCCTTCGGTCAGGTGTCTGATTAGTGGCGTCCATGTTGGGAAAGCTGTGTGTCTCATGTGAGGTGGGTCCCCAGTGCCACACTCCAGCTTGCTCCTGAAGGGACTGCCACTCTGCCACCAAGAATGGCCCTCGGCAGCTCCAGCTACAGGCCAGGACAAATTTTCTTCTAATTACTGTTATTCTATGTCTTACAACAATGCATCCATCCTCCCTCACTTCTGTAGATAACTCAAGTTTTCACTCCATACCAGTGATTCTCAACCAGGGGTGATTTTGCCCCCTGGAGACATTTCGCAGTGTTTGGATACAGTTTGGGTTCTCCTCCTCTCTCACCTCCTCCTCCTCCTTTTTTTGAGGCCCAATAGAGATTGGCCCAACTTTTTATTTTGCCAACGAAAGATCTTAAAAACAGCCTAGGGCTTCCCTGGTGGTGCAGTGGTTGAGAGTCCGCCTGCTGATGCATGGGACACGGGTTTGTGCCCCGGTCCGGGAGGATCCCACATGCCGCGGAGCGGCTGGGCCCGTGAGCCATGGCCGCTGAGCCTGCGGGTCCAGAGCCTGTGCTCCGCAACGGGAGAAGCCACAACAGTGAGAGGCCCGCGTATGGCAAAAAAAACCCAAAAACAAACAAACAAAAAAACAGCCTATACCAGTCATTCCACAAATCCCCCATCATTTTGTGAAAGACACGATATTTTAATATCCAAAATGGAAGAAGAACCTAATCCCAAAATCACGATCAGCCTTCTCTAGTCACAAGTTTTCTCACTTGGCCGTGGACTGGTGAGAATTTCATCATGGCCCAGCATGAGTTTATAGGCCGGCACTCAGGACGCTTTGATGTACAGAGCATATAAAGCACTGCTTACTGTGCCCTGGTACTTAATAGGCAACTGGGAAATGGTAATAAATACTATTAATAACTATTTCTTAGAGATTATGATGCATGAAATTTGATTCCTTCAATTTTTAAAAATTCTGATATCTTTGAACAAGTGAATGGGTGGCTGGCTATTCGTTTCTGTTGATTAAATTTTCTGTGGTGGAGAGATTTCTGTAAAGTTTGTGGATCATATTTTTAGTAGATTATACCAAGATTCAAGCTCAGTTAAAATGTCTCTCTGCTTTCTAGAGCAAATCATTAGGTTAATGAGAAGTAATTTTTCCATGTGTATCTCTCTCACCAGGTGTTAATGCCTCACCAACACACTGAGTTCTTTTCTGTTTTCTCCATATTGTAATCAGTTGTTTACCTGAACCCCTGATGACTGGATTTTTTAAAATGCAGTGGATGTTGTTCATTTATCCATTCAATAAATGTTTATTGTGCATCTACTATGTGCCAGGCCCTGTGCTTGGCACTGGGCATACATAGTGAACAAAATAGATGAAGACCCTGCCTTCAAGGAGCTTTTATTCTAGTTACCAGGGTCCTGTTTGGAGGTGGTACAGAAGGGGTAAATATACAACAAAACAAATAAATAAATACTGTATCAGCTGGTGCTATGAAGAAAAGGCATGCAGCATAAGAGATGGGGTGCAATTTAAGCACCATGGCCAGGAAAGTCCTCTGACAGGTGACATGCGCATAGAGGCTGGAAGAATTTTAGTTTTAGTGGAATAAATTAGTACATTTTTCCTTTGCTTGTAAAGTTAGTTCTGTGATAAAGAGCCTCTTCTATACTTTTATATGGAAGAGGAGAAAATGCAAATATCAGAAAATAACAATTAGAGAAATAGTAATATATTTACAGCACTATTTCCTCAAAGTACAAAGCAAAAAGAAACAAACAAAAAGGACTGGTGGTTGTTTTGGACTTATCTAGAAATGAGCCAGGTTTTTTCAGAATACCTATTACTGCTTCTTCTCCATCAAGTTTTACTTGATGGTTGGACTTCATGATATTACATTGTTAAGTGTCTGGATTTTGCTGTCTTTAAAAAGTACTGAAGTTTGTTTTGGCAGGCAGTTAAGTTACTTATCAACTTGATGGTTTCAGGCTTGTTTTTAAGTTCATTAGAGAGATTTTGGAGTATCCTTTACTCTGTACTTAGTTTAGCTTACTACCAAGGTGTGCCCGTTCTGGGTCTCTACTGAATACGCTGGATGTTCAACAAGGTCTCTCCACTGTGGCTGTCAGAACATGGAGGTCTCCTAGCCCTGTGCAAGTTCTTGGAGTTGTTCAGCTCAGCTTCCCTCTCTGGCTTTACCTGGCTTTATGGAGTTTAACCATAAATGTGCACAGCTTAGTGTTCAGTGGAAGACTCAAAAAGAATCCTTGTTCCAGTCTCTGCATCTCTTTCTCTGTGTAGCTCCCTTCTCTCTAGAACTTAGCCTCACAAATTCTAGGTACCTTAAGCTCGAATCTCTGTCTCCTCACTGTGGAGACTGCTGTGCTCTGCTTGGATCCCACTCCCTGCACTGTGGTCCAAAAAGTGCCTCCAGGCAGGAAGCTGGGGCAGTTGTAGGCACATCTTGTTTTGTTTCCCATTTCTCAGGGGTCAAAGTCTTATACTACCCGTGTCCAATATTTGAAAACAGTCGTTCCATACATTTTGTCCTGTTTTCTAGTTGTTTACAGCAGAAGTGCAAGTCTGGTACCACTTAGTCTGTCATTGCTGGAGGTTATTTACTTAGATTTTTTTTTCTACTATTCTTCTGTAGTAAGTAAAGGCAGAGATCTTGTCTCCATTTTATAAGTTAGATGACAGAGTTGCCAAGAGTGACTAAAAGGTTTGAGATCACACACTGAGTTGGCAGGATGGCAGGAACTGTGGACCACATTATCTGGCCCTGCCTCACTAAACTACAGCCCACCTGCAGACCTAAGCACCCCAGTGAGTGTTACTGGTTCCAACTGGCAGAGACAAAAGCAGCGGAGAAAAGAGAAGAGAAAACAGTAAAAAAGAAAAGTGGTAGAAGAATGGGGTAGGAGAGAGCTCTACAGCTGTGTATCAGGAGAGAAATCTGGGGTTGTTATAGTAACACCAAGAGCTGTATCAGATATCACTCACTGTCACCCATAATAATATAGAAATAATAGCCACCATTTACTGAGTTGAGATCCTTCAGTGTATTATCTCATTTAATCTTCATTCTCTACCTAAAGAAGACACTATTATCCCTATTTTATAGATCAGGAAACTGAGGCTTAGAAAGGCAAAATTACCTCCCCACAGACACAGCTAATATTGCAGCAATGCTGAGATTTGAACCCAGACCTGCAGACTCCAAAGCTCGTGCTCTTCATCGTAATGGTTCACCAGCAGAGGTCGCCTTTCCCTGACTCATTTTTGCTGACTTGCCTAATATTTTTCCCCCTTTCACCTGATTCCACCCCTTCAGGAATACCATTCATTTTCTT
The DNA here is from genome assembly GCF_937001465.1 of Orcinus orca. Lineage (NCBI taxonomy): Eukaryota > Metazoa > Chordata > Mammalia > Artiodactyla > Delphinidae > Orcinus > Orcinus orca. The sequence goes on from NC_064574.1 coordinate 33,120,192, forward strand.
CTGATTTTTAAAATCAATACATGCTAATTTTAGGACACTTTGAAAATACAGAACATTAGAAGGAAAAAAATCATCTATACTCTTACCTTTATCCATTATTTTCAATCTCAAACTTTGCTTGTTAACTGTAATGCTCACCTTTGTAACTGCTTTGTCTTCATTACATATAATAAGTACTCAATGAATGTTTATTGATTTCAGGCACCATAGCAACTCTATAAACTATTTAAATAGCAGGTAATTTGCTAAGAAAGTCACACGTTTGTGTTTATGCCTAAAGAACTACTGGATTCCAGTGGACACACATGGGGACCTGATAGTATTTTTCAGTGCCTCAGGTCTATGCCATGTTAAGTTTCATGGCCCTTACAGCTCCTTCCACCATGCTGTACCCATAGGTACTCAGCAGATACCCTTTGACTGATAGACCTTCAAAGATGGAAAGTAAATTCATAGTTGGTGAATAAATGCACTGTGCTAGCTCCTGGGGAGAAAGTGTGAACTAGATACAGTCTCTGCTGTCTTAGAATTTAAATTTACCCTTTAGTGATAGAAAACCCAAGCAACCCATTTCTGAAATGTCCAGATTAGAAGACATTTTCCCACAGTGATATATTTATCAGCAAACTCAGAGTTGTTTGTCACGGGTAGGTTTAAAAAAGAATGGCTGTGGAAGTCCAAGTAAAGTTCATAAAATAAAGAGAGGAAAATGTTACTGCAGGCTGATATTAAATGATCGCTTAGGCTGCTGTCATGCTGTCTCACAGGGGAAAGGTTTTATTTATGTCTCCTTTTGTCTTGTCTTCTTTTCATCTCTGGGTTTGATGGGTAAGCTTTAGCCTGGGCCTTTGATTTACCGTGTCCTGGAGAAAGGGACCAGGGATGACAAAGCCAGCCAGGCCATACCTAAGAGCCTGATGTATTGTCCCAGATCCAGAGCCATCTGAGAGGCACATGGAGGATTTTAGCATCCTGCTGAGGGGGAGCCTGCTGGGAGGCAGCATCCTGAAAACCTTTATGAGAGAGTTTCCCAGTCCTACTTTGAAAGGCACAGTTTGCTCAGGTATTGGGTTATGGCAACAATCTGTAGTCCTTTGAAACATCTTTTACTATCAGAGTTTAATCAACTGAGAAAATAAGAAATTATGGGGACTTCTGGGTGGCTCATGGTTAAGAATCTGCCTGCCAATTCAGGGCACACGGTTCGAGCCCTGGTCTGGGAAGATCCTACATTCCACTGAGCAACTAAGCCCGTGCGCCACAGCTACTGAAGCCCGCGTGCCTAGAGCCCGTGCTCCGCAGCAAGAGAAGCCACCGCAATGAGAAGCCCGCACACTGCAACGAAGAGTAGCCCCTGCTCGCCACAATTAGAGAAAGCCCGTGCACAGCAACGGAGACCCAGTGCAGACAAAAATAAACAAATAAAAATAAATAAATAAATTTATATAAAATAGACATCTAATAAGAACCTGCTGTATAAAAAATAAATAAAATTCAAAAAAAAATCTTGTGGAAGTCTGTGACCAACATTTCTTAACCTCTAAAATATAATTTGGTAAAAACTTTGTTGTAGCATACTGGGTATTGAGGGACAGTGATCTCAGTTATCTATTGGGAGTGATAAAAAATTACCCCAAAATTCAGCAGCTTAAAACAACAAACATTCATTACCTCACAGCTTCTGGGGGTCAAAAATCTGGGAGTGGCTTAGCTGGGGGCTTCTGACTCTAAGTCTCTCATGAGGTTTCAGTCAAGCCAAAGCCTTGACTGGAGCTGGAGGATCTGGTTCCAACAAGATTCACTCATGTCACTCCTGGCTGGAGTTTTCAGTTCTCCAGGCCCCTCCACAGGGCTGCTGAGTGTCCTCAAGACAAAGCAGGTGACTTCTCCCCAAGTGAGTTAAGAGAAAGAGAGAGAGAGGTGGAGGGTGCTCAAAACAGAAGCCACAGTGCCTTTTATAATCTAATATTGGAAGCAACAGACCATCACTTCTACCATGTTCTATGCGTCACACAGGCCTACCCCACTACAGCATGGTAGGAGGCTATTCAAGAGTGTGAATACCAGGAGATGGGGATCATTAGGGGTCATCTTGGAGTCTTGGCAACCATGTGGGCTATTGGTCAGGTGGTCATTTCATTTAAAAGTCCATCATGTTGGGTCAGGTGAATTGATGTTTACTGCTTCTGTTGTTCATCTTCTTGAGACATATAAAGTGAAAATCCAGAGCTGTGGGGCTGTGAATGTGTGTGTTCATGTGTGTGTCCTTAAATCCCAACAATGAGGCCAATTATATAGTTTCTTATCATACAGTAGGGCCAAAGAGCTGATACCTGAGAGGCACAGATTGATCACCAAGCAGACTTTTGGATTTGGATGAACAATCTCAACCTGAACAAGACCAGGGACCCAGTACAAGGGAAAAGCCCCTTCTCTTGTGTCCACTGAAGGGGGCACTGACTAGGCTCAAGGTGTGGGAAATCTGGAGGGAACCTATTTTCAGTGGAACATCCTGGGAACACCTTCTCAAAGCTATGGTGCCTTTTAGCCCTCATTTTCCAAAAAGGGAAAGAGAGATCCAGTACCAGGCTGCTGGTAGAGCCCTTCCTTTATTCTCCCCTATATGAGTTCCTGGTCTGGTCTTGAGCAAGTCACATGCTTGCTCTAGAACTTAAATTCTTCAACAGTAACAAAGTGGTTGTACTAGAAAGAAAGGTAATCAGCACAGGCCTTCCTTCCGGCTCAGTCATGTTGCAACTGCTGTTTCACCAGGTACTGATCCACTGAAGAGTTACCTGGGCATTCAGATGTGAAATCTACTGGTTTCTAAATGGCATTTTGTTTCCACTCAGAGACCTGTAACTAGCCAATCTTATGGCATGCAAGTGGAGGTACCTGACAGTACCCCAGTTTCTCCAATAACAAATAGAGGGAATTACCGAGGTCTCCCAGGCATTCTGAGCAGTGTGCAAATGATTTGCTTGTTTCCACTCAACGCTGCTTTTCTAAAGGTTCGTATTTGTTATAACGGTAATAGGTTAACATTGTAAAATACAAACAAACTTAAAGAAGAAAGCTTAGAAAGAAGAAACTCTAGGATGAAAAGGATGGAAAGAAGTTGGGATGGTCTTCAAATATATCTGATGACTTATTTTCTCATAACTGTTAACATCACTTAACTATGGTTGCTGGGTACATGGAGGTTTGCTGTTTTCAGTTTTGTATGTTTCCTGCTTGTTTGAGTATTTCATACATTTTTAAAAGCAATGCTGAGAAGAAAACCATCTCCTTTTAAAACCTGGTGATAATCCTTAATCATTGTCACCATTTTTGTGATTTACTTGTAGCTCTTTTTTTTTCTTTAACCAAATAAGGGTCATTCTCTATGTATAATTTTGCATGCTGCTTTTTTTCATTCTGTAGAATAGGTGCATAGAAGGTGGAATTACTGCATCAAAGGGCATGCACATTTCCAAATTTGTTACATAAGTACTGCTAACACTCCAAAAGCCTGTACCAAAAATGTCTGAGAGTGACTGTTTTCCCACATCCTTACTGATATGGGTGAAAAACAAGAACTCATTGTTCTAATTGGCATTTCTCTGATTACTAGTAAGGTTTGAGCATCATCCTATATAATTTTCTTAGATATTTTAATTTATTCTGTGAATTATCTGTCCATATCACTGGCTCTTTATTTTAAATTGGGTTATTTGCTTTTCTAAAAAATTATACCCTGCACTCATATTCTCCCATTGAGAATATTCTACCACATTTGCTTCATCATTCTCTTATTCATTTGAGAATTATATTATTTTTTCACTTAATCATTTGAGAGTAAGTGTAGACATAATGCTCCTTCACTCATAAATACTTTAGTACAGTGTGTACTTCCTAAAATGGGACATTCTCTTATACAACTACAGTACAATTATCAAAATCAGAAAAATCAACATTTATACAGAGCTCCACTGTGGATTATTCCACAGACCTGATTCAGTTTTTGCCAATTGTCTGTTTTCTTTAGACATTATACTATGAGCCTTTTCTGATATCATCTAAATTCAAAAATATCATTTTTAATTGCTGAAAAATATTGCATTATATAGATATGCCATAATTTATTAACCATTTTTGCCAGCTATTATTAATATTTTTACTCTTACAAATAATGTCACTGTGCACATCAGTGTCCCATGCTTTTCGTGTTGCATCCTGCTGACACACACCGGAGCTGGCAGCTCTGAGAAGGAACATGTTTATGGTGTGTGACAGGGGAGACCTGGCTCAACTCTACTGATCCCTTTAAATAATATCCAGACAGACCTCCTCCTCTTCCTTTCCCCACACTTTCTCCTTCCAGCTCCTCCTGCTCTTACTGCAGGATCATTTCAGATTCTGCTAGAAAACTCACTTTTTGCATTCCATTTTCTTTCAGCTGGTTGGGGTGTGGGTGTCCCGCACCTTTGAGTTTTATGGTCTATCTTGCCCATTGTGCTTTGTGTCTTCCAGACACTCCTCCAAGTTGTCATCCATTGGTGGTGCCCTCCTGGCCTTCCAGCATACAGTGGATGCATACATATGCACTTAGATATTCTGAGCCTGGCTACTGATGCTTTCTTTAGAATAGACTCTTGACAGCCAAATTACAGTGTCAAAGCATTTGAGTCCCATAGCCTGCTGGGAAAGTGACACTGCTTATCCTCCACCCAGCAAGCTGGGAGGGGGCTGGTCTACCTGCATTCTGGGTAACATCCACCTCTTCCACAGGGGTCTTACCCACCCGGTGACCTCACTGAGGATAGAGTATGGGTGCAAACTATCATCTCGGTTTTTTTTTGGTTTTTTTTTTTTTGGCTGCATTGGGTCTTCGTTGCTGCACAGGCTTTCTCTAGTTGCGACGAGCGGGGGCTACTCTTCATTACGGTGCGCGGGCTTCTCATTGTGGTAGCTTCTCTTGTTGCGGAGCATGGAGCTCTAGGCACGCGGGCTTCAGTAGTTGAGGCACACGGGCTCCGTAGTTGTGGCTCGTGGGCTCTAGAGTGCAGGCTCAGTAGTTGTGGCACATGGGCTTAGTTGCTCCGTGGCATGTGGGATCTTCCTGAACCAGGGCTCAAACCCGTGTCCCCTGCATTAGCAGGTGGATTCTTAACCACTGCGCCACCAAGGAAGTCCCCATCTTGTTGTTTTAATTTGCATTTCTTTACCAATTAAATGCAAATTCTTTTTAACTTGTGGTATATAACATATAACATAAAATTTACCATATTAACCATTTTTTAAAATGTATAGTTTACTGGCAATAAGTACATTGTACCATCCAGGACTTTTTCTTTTTTTTTTTTTTTTTTTTTCCAGTACGCGAGCCTCTCACTGTTGTGGCCTCTCCCGTTGCGGAGCACAGGCTCCGGACGCGTAGGCTCAGCGGCCATGATTCACGGGCCTAGCCGCTCCACGGCATGAGGGATCTTCCCGGACTGGGGCACGAACCTGTGCCCCCTGCATCGGCAGGCGGACTCTCAACCACTGCGCCACTAGGGAAGCCCATCCAGGACTTTTTATACCACCCAAATCCAGAATTTTTTTTATGTACTGTCCAAATCCAGAGCTTTTCTTCTTCCCAATCTGAAACTCTGTACCTTTTAAACACTAACTCTCTATTTCCCTCACTCCCACCCCTGGCAACCACCATTCTACTTTCTGCCTCTATGGATGAAATGCAGTAATTGTTTCGTATGGATTGGCCATTCACGTTTTTTACCTATGAATTCTTTGTAAATGTCCTTAGCCTATTTTCCCTATTGGAACATAAGTATTTTTCTCACTAAGTAGGCAAGGTTCACTAGGGAAATTGAAAGCAAATGGATCAAATATTTTTAATTTTTTAAGTGTTGCTGAAGGATTAGTAGTTTTTCCCTGCCTGGTTTTGATTCCTCAGAGATTTGCCTTCTTTTGCCTTCTCCTGGCTGCTAAGTCAGGTTCTCACAACTGTTTCCTCTTCTTAGAAATGGGCTCATCATTTTTTTTTTTTACAGCTTTATTGAGGAATAAGTGACAATAATATAATTGTATATATTTAAAGTTTACAGTGTGATGGTTTGATATACTTATACACTGAAATGATTACCAAGATCAAAATAATTAACACATTCACTACATCACAGCATTAATTTAAATGTTATACACTGTATTATTTTGCTAAAACTAAATTGTAGCTCAGTTTACAACATGAGTAAACTCCGCAATGGGAATCAATCACAAAAAAAAAAAAAAAAAGAGAGAGAGAGAGCGAGACAGAGAGAAAGAAAAAGAAACAAAGAAAAAGAATTGGGTTTGGCAGTTGGCAGTTCTCACGTGGGGAGCTGGGCTGCCCAGTGGGCTTTGGTGTCCCCATCGGACCATCGGCTGCTTGTTGCCTGGGTCTAGAGGAAGCAGGGTCATTTCGGCCTCTATTAAGGATCACCCTATGAGCAATAAACCTTGCTTCTTGCTTCTCATTTTACTGAGAAAATTCAAACAGCAGAAAAAGAACTCTCTCATCTCCTACCATCTGCCTCTGTCCCCAGAGGCCCATGTCTGTTACAGTGACTAAGTTTGTGCTCCTGTTTAAGGCCATTCTCTCCACTTGTACGCAATTCCCACTCCTCTCTCCTGGTCACGGACATCACACCTCCAATTATCTCCTCTCTCCTGCATTATTGATTTTCCCCTCTTGACTGGGTCATTCTTTCCAGCATAAAACCTCTCATCTTGAGAAAAAGAAATCCTCCCTTCACCCCATATTGCTCTTCGGCTACTGCCCCATTTCTCTGTTCCTTTTTATAGCAAAGGGCTGTGTAAGAGGAGTCTAGCTTGTCTGACACACTCTCTTCATTCTTCCTAATTTCTCTCCAACCCACTCAGTCGGGCTTTTGCCTCCCCTCCCCTACCTCCACACACTGCACCCCTGCTATTATTGTGTACTTGTGGTGCCTTTTGTCTCCCAGCTCCCATGGTCAGTTCTCAGTCCTCATCGTGTTTAACCAAACAGCACAGTTGATGCAGCTGGTCACCCCCTTCCTGGACACCTGTTCTTCACTTGGCTTCTGGGACACCCCTTCCTCTTGCTTCTCCCTCCTCTTCATTGGCTGCTCTTTCTCAGCTTCTTTTGTTGGGTTCTGTCTCTTCTAACTGATTTCCAACCCCTGGAGCATCTCAGGCTCAGACCTCAGGCCTCTTCCCTTCACCCTCTGCATCAGTCCCTCGGTGATCTCTTTTAACTTCTTTGATGTCAGCTCTCCCTGAGCACCAGACATGTACATTCAGCTACCTACTCAGTTGCTCTAGATGGCCATCTGATAAGCACCTCAAACTTAAGTTCAAATAGAACTCTTGATCCCCCTCAAACAAACAAACAACTCAGCCTCTCTTCTAATTTTCTTCTCTTCACCCAGTTCTTCAGGCCCCAAACCTATCCTCTGTGTCCAGCGCAAATAAGTCCCATAGGCTCTATCTCCAAGTTGTGTTCCAGGTATGGCAGTGTCTCACCACCTTCATCACTCCACCCAAGCCCAAGCTGCCATTTTGCACTAACTCTGTAGTAGCCTCCTAACTGGTCTCCAGTCACATTCTTGCCGTCTTTGATCTACTCTCCAGCAGCAGCCAGAGCAACCTCTTTGTAAACTTTCAGTTCTGCCACTTCACTCTCCTGCTTAAACCCCTCCAGTGTACTTAGGACACAATCCAAATCTCTTCCATTGGTCTCTGGGCTCCACGTGATCTGGCCCCTCCCTGCCTGGCTATGCCCCCTCCTCCTCACCTACTTCTCACCAGCCACACACAAGCTTATTCCCACCTCTGGGGTTTTGCACTTGCAGGTCCTTTAGCCTGGAATGTTCTTCCACTGGAACATTGTTTGTTCCCTCTCTTCCTTCAGATCTCTACTCAAATGTGACTCCCCAGAAGCCTTGTTGGCCTACCCCATCCAACCTGTCTTCCCCATCCGCATCATTCTCTATCGCCTTCCTCTACTTTATATTCATCATGGGATTTATCACTGTCTCTAGTTAAAGTCTCTATTTGTTTGTTTATTGTCTGTTTTACCAGTGGGAACATAAGCTCCATGAGAGCAAGCTGTTTGTTTCCCTTATTCACTGCTCTATCCTCAACATTTAGAATAATGCCTGACACATAACAGCTGCTCAAGAAATTTGTGTTAAACAATGAATGAATGAATGAATATTCCTCTTCCACCATAATTGAAGAACTATCGTTTAAACACTGCAGTAGAGATCTGGGATGAAATATTAACCTGTGTATCTACTTTTTGCCTTGATCTAAAGTTTTATTTCCCAAATGAAGCAGTAACAATGTAGAATCTACAAGATTCAGCTCAAGTTACCATCTTGCACAAGGATCTAAAGCCTACAGCTATCTACTGTCTACTTTTACCCTTTAGTCAAGAGGACTAGAAGTGCTACTCTTTATGGTAGCTATCAAACGTAGTTTAAAGTGGACTAGAATTTTGACTATGAATTTTACCCATGATCATGGTTTGAGTGAAGTGAACCTCTCCTTCTTGGAAAAAGGAGGGGGCTTAGGGAATTGAGTGAGCTGAAAGCAAATGGTAACAGGGAGAGAAATATTACCAGTCATTGGATAAATCATATTAAAAGAAATCTGGATTCAATGTTTTAAAATAGATCAGAAACATAAGAAATAGAACTAGTTAAAATTACATACATTTGTATATAAATTGACCATATCCAGGCTAAAAAAATTTATCTTTCCCAAACTGGCATTTTTAAGGGAAATATGTTCCCATGGAAGAATTTAATGATGAAATCGCCAGTTTTCTGCAATGTGGATTGAAGTCTGTGTCTTCCTAACTGCCACAGTCATCAGAGGCGTTAGCTTCCTTTTCAGAACCACCAGATTGCTTAGTGTGTTGAAAATGGGGAACTAGTGCCCCTTGCGGGGTCCTTAAGGATGCTGTCAGCACAGCCGCACTTGGAGAAGCATACGAAGTGAGAGGGTTTATTATATTCACAGGTCCTAGAGGAGGGAGGCATGCAGGCTAGGCAGGGGGCCTCGTGGGAGGAGCACAGGAGGAACAGACTCAGCAAGAGGGTCAGGAGCTGAGAGAGAGTGAGCACCCAGGTTCAGGCACGATCCCCACACAAGCAAAAGGTGTGAAGGGATTTTTACTGGTGTGTTTGAATGTCACTCAGTCACAGTCAGGGAAGGGCAAGAAGGGACCAGCCTCATCACACTGCGCATCTGGTCGCCTGGCGGGTGCTCACAGCCTCTGCTCAGGGGTGTTGAGATATCAAGAAAATAGGAGGTTTTAAAAATTGGCAATACACTCAGCTAAACCATATCCTTTTCAAAGTCCTTTATTGACTGTCTCCTGTTATACGGCAAATAGAGGGTGTCCTCCTATAAAACAAATTAGCAGTTTGAACCTGAAAGGATAAATATTCACAGTAGCGTAGGTTTTCTTGGCTCCTTTTAATATGAGTGTATGGAACAGTACTGATTAACAAATGTCATCTGCCAGCTGCCCCCTCTTGCAAAAAGAATTTAAGTGTACACACAGTCATGGCAACCTGCCCTGATGTCGAGGGAACAACCGCAGAAACGGACTATTCTCTGCAGCCCCCGTCTTTCCTGTACCTGGGACCCCACCTGAGGATGTTCAGGAAGAACAGAATAAGGCAGAGACCCTTCAGCACAGTCAGCAGCTAAGGTCAGCTATCGTCAGACACCCCCCGTGCGGCTGCAACCCACCCCACCCCCCCGCGACATTTCTAAGAGCTCGTTGTTGCATTCCTCATTACAACCTTGCAGTGCACCGGGCAAATGAAAAATATACGAGTCTGGCTAGGGAGCATTTTCCCTTCCTCTCTTTCTCCTTAAGGAAAGGAAAGTTGTTGCTATGGAAGTTATTTGAGTTAAGGTAGTGAGTTGAGATGGTGAGATGCCGTTTAAAAGAAGTCACGGGACATGCCCTGCTGTAATTACACGTCACAGAGCCCTGTTGATTTCATGACTTTACCTGCTGCAGGAGACCCCACACAAACATTATTGACCAATATTTTCCTTACGGTGTAAGTTCATTCTGTGAACTGGTTATTATGCATCTGAGTGTGTTGGAAGCATGTTTTGCATTTTCTGGACCAGTAGGGGTTGTGATGTGAGTGCCCTCACAGGCTCCCCTGGGCTGGAGAAAGGAAGCGGCTGCCCGTGGAGCACAGGGCACTCGGCCGCACTATGTGAGTGGCCCGAGGCCCCTTTTCTTTGTCTTTGTTGGTTGTGAACTTGGATGCAGGTTATTTTTCTGTGCTGTTCAGGTTTTGCTTGTGGTTCTCTGTTGGTCTGTGATCAAGTCATTTATTCTTTTTAGATGGTAACAAAATATAATTAAACTTTATTGTCGAAGCTACTACAGGAAAAATTATCTAGTCTTGCCAGCTCTCACCACCATCCTCCTTTTTTTCCCATATTGAAATAACTATTTATGTGATATGTGTTTTGATAGTGTGAGGTTTCTTAGGAACATAATTATGGTTTTATGGTAAATCTGTGGGTTTTTTTGTTTCTGTTATTGGCCACACCTCGCAGCTTACAGGATCTCAGTTCCCCAACCAGGGGTTGAACCTGGGACCTCAGCAGTGAAAGCCCAGGATCCTAACCAGGGAATTCCCAACTGACTGTAATTTATTTGGACATAGTTTTTTTTTTTTTTTAGATTTCTGCACAAGATTCTACATTGTCACTAAGGCAGAGTTTGTATAGGGTAGCAAGGTTTTCTTCAAGTAGCCTTACTTCAGCAATCTACACAGATGGCTTTCCCCAGAGTTGTTGTCACCATTGCCTTGCCTCCTCCAAGATCTTGAATTCTGAAGGGCCCTTCTCTGCCCAGCCAGAGCGGTCAGGCTAGCACAGAGGTTTCAGGACATGACTCTGGTACTAGACTTCCCTGGGTTTAAATCTGAGCTTCACCACTTACTAGCTTGGGACCTTAATCAAGTCACTCATCCTCTCTGTGCCTCAGTTTCCTCATCTGTTCAACGGGATGCCGCATTAGGAAGCTGTAAGGGTTAAGTGAGTTTTGTTAGAGCCTGTGGCATAGTGCCTGGCACACGGCAGTTTTCACATAAGTGCTGTAGTCTGTGGCTAGTCTGGCATTCCACCTCCCCGATGACCCACTCTTCTCTGTCATCATGACCTTCCATCCCCCAGTTCCCTCCTTCTCCCACAGGCATCTCCCTCTCTGCATTTGCCTCTGATGCCTTCCTCAGCCACCTCCTGATTTCCTTGCTGCATGACTACATCAGTTCAGGTCTTGGTGGGGAACAGAGAACACAGTCCAACCAGGTAATTTGAGGGAAGCTTAATAAAGAGATTATGTACAAAGCTGTGAGCAAGAGTGAGAAAACCACAAGGGGAAGCATGGCCAGGGCCTGAGAGAGTGTGCTTCCAGGAGCTGTGGTGAGTGGGCTGCCTGACGGGAGTCGTGAGCTTGGAGGAGGGATGCAGTCATCCCATGGCAACCACCCAGGAAGGGAGCCAGGGGAGTAGTCCCACCTTACCTTTCTCCCTCCTTGCATCTCCTGCAAGGCCTCTCTTTGGTTCTCAACCCCAAGAGAGAGGGCAGGGGTGCCCATCTGTGCAGTCCATGTGGTCAGCCTCCCAGGGCAGAGCAAGGTGGAGCCAGGTAAAGAGTGGATCTAGGTAAGAGGGTGGGTGGAAAATGTCTGCATAGTGCCCTGTGGTACCCCTGCTTTGCAGCCCCCACTCGGCCTTGAGTCATGGCCCCTTGTAGTCTGGCCCACACCCATCTCTCCACCCATAAGCCCTCCTGTCTCTGCCCTGGAATCCACCACTCTGGTCCCCTCCCCTGCCGCTCAGACAGTCTGCAGGCTGCCCATCAAACATGCCATGACCTGTGTACCACTTTAAGGTTTTTCATGCCCATTCCCTTTCCCAAGAGTGCCCTTCCCTCCTTCTAGGCCTGGAGAAGTGCTACATTTTCACAGGGTCCAGCCTGGATACCCTTGTTCTCTGCAGTCTTCCCCTGCCTTCAGTTAGATTCCCTCACAACTTCATTACAGTGCCTTTCATGTTGTGGTCTGGAGGGTTATTTGTGGGGCTGCTTCCTCTGTGGACTTGATCATCCACTCTTTGAAGAGAGACCTCACCATACTCAACTCTGTATTTATTTGTGGTTGAAATAAAAATAAGTGCCCCCCAAAAATAGTTATATTGAAATGACTAATGGAAAGATGCGGTAAATATTGATATCACTTACCTGGCTACAGATGGTGTTAGTTATGAATAATGGATTCAGCATATTTAACACTTGGTTGACACTTGGTATCACATGTCGTATGTAACTAAGTCACCCCCAACTGCCTCTCCCTAAAATATCCAGTATTTAGTTGCTGTCTGGGGCACCCTATATGTCACTTACTAGAATTTATCTGTGGAGTTATCTATTTCTTGTCTTACCTCCTCTTCTAGATCTTTAGCTCCATGAGGGCAGGGACCATAGCTGTGTTTTTCATCACAGAATCTCCAGACTGTAGAACAGTGTATGGTACATAATTGATCCTTCATAAATATTTGTTGAATGAATAAACATATTGGTCTGTGTCATGTCATAACCTCAGGAAGCCAGCAGAGTAGGGATTCTAGGTGCCATGGAAGGGCCCATGAAGTTCCTTTTCATGCCTTTCAAGTTATTCCTTACTGCTTTAAGGGGTCATTTCTTTATGACCCCACTCTCCCATCAGTAGAATAACCACCCTTTCTACTTGAATGGGAGTAGATCTTGTACCAAGGGCAAATTCTTTTTTCCTTCCATCTCCATAGGGGATATACTATTGGGGGAATTTTTTTCCCTGAAATTATTCTATTTCTCATTTCTCTTTCCTTATTGTGTTTATTTGTAGTTTCTTCATCTGATGGTGCCAAGCAAAATATATTTGATTGTTATTTGGATCATTTCAAACCTATTCAATAATATTGAAGATGTGTAATAAGCATTATTAGGTCTTATAATTGAAAATTGGCATCATTTTACATTATTCATTATTGTAATAGTCTAACCAGATTTTATTATGAATGAATGACTTCAGGGAGTTCTTTTTAAAGGTCACAAGTGATGTTTGATAACCTGAAAAAGATTACTTTTTGCAAACAGCAGCAACAACACAGCCTGAAAGCCTTAATTTGTTTCAGCCCTACCATTGCTCAATAATCTTGTCATCTGCTGTTTTTCTGAGGTTTAATATTATGAAAAAAATGTCCTGGAAAAGAAATTAAACTTGGAGTTTGAGATAACAGGGCTCATGTGAAGCTTATATACTGGAAATATTAAAAAAAAAAGACCCCGATCAAAAGCAAAACAAACAAAAAGCAATTAGTTTGGAGGGACTATCTAAGTAGGATTGTCTAAAGTGAAAACCTGAAAAAATTGGACAGATGGACTTCATAAATTTGGAAACTATTAACTCTGGAGCCATATTGTAACAGGTTTTTACTGACACATCTGTTACAAACTAATTGCCTCTTTTCTGCCTGATAACCGAAGTTTGGGTTTGGGGGTTTTGCAATAGAAGCAATTAAAAGCTCAACACTGTCATATTTTTCATTAATTTACCAGTGAGTCATTGGGTTTATACAGATAATTTGATTTATTTTGAAGATAATTGTAATTATAAGTTGTGTTTTACTAGACAACTTTTCCTTTATAATTTGCCTTTAATAACAATGTAATTTCTTCTGCCCTTCTTAGTTAACAGCCTTTTCTTTGGGAAAAAAATAAGCATAGGCAATGTCTTTGAAGACAATATTTTTAAGGTAGATGAAAATAGAATGGTTTGGGGGCTCCCCATCTTTGGTGATAGATCAGATTTGGACCAGGCCTGAAATAGGACTCCATCATTAGAGCCAGGAACAGGAAAAAGCAGAGATGGGCCCTTAATTCTCAGATAAGCTATGACACCTACTTGCAGGATTTCTAAAAACTGAACATTTGTGTACCCTGTATCCCATCAGTTAATGCACCCATATGTTCATGGAAAGGCATGCACTGAAATAGTCATAGCAGCACCAACTATAACATCCCTAAGTGGAAACCACCCACGTGCCCATGTTCAGTAGAATGGATAATTAAATGGTCATGTATTCATACAATGGTACACATACATCATTGAAGATGAACTAACTGCTACTCTCTACAACAACATGGATGAGTCTCACAAACAGAAGGTTGAGTGAAAGAAGGCAGATATCAAATGTATCTACTGTGTAATTCCATTTATATACACTATAAAAAAGACAAAGCAACCTAGGTGTTAGAAGTCAGAATGAGAGTAACACTTGGAAGGGTAGTAACTGGGAGGGGGCACAAGAAGGGCTTCTGGGGTTCTGGTGCTGTTCTGTTTCTTGATCTGGGTGCTGGTTATACCGGGTATGTTCAGTTTGTGAAGATTAATAGAGCTATGATTTAGGCACTTTCATATATATATAATTTATAAAAAGTTGAAAATATATCAATTTGAAAATATAACATTGCTATAATTTTCATGCCAGCTCATTAGAAATGGTAGAAGTTTACAGTGACACTTTGACAAAAGGTCCAGGCACACAAGCCCTGCATTGTCTTTAAACAGGACCATATTAATTAACTACCAAGAGAAAGCAGAGACACTTCAACCTAGCCTTGATCATTTTGTGGAGAACCACGGGAGTTTATCCAAATCCGCATTTCCTTTAGGAGCCAGGTCTGGGGTCCCAGTTCAGTGAACTCTTTATGGCATCTCTGACTCTGTTCTCTATAAGCTCTGAGTATAACTGTCATCAAAAGAACATGGTTTAGCATTTTATAGTGCTCTTGGTGTTTTATTTCTTTTGAGTCTTTCTTGACTGCAAGTTTGTTGAGGACAACACCCCCACCTTTCATTTCTCCATCCAGGGTCAGGCGTTTGGTGCACATTTAATAAATATTTGACAAATGACTGTTGTCCTTGAAGAAACAGGAAGATGAACAGAGACACTGCCTGAGACAGAGCAAGCATTTGCTTTTTTTTTTTTTTTTTTTTTTGCGGTACGCGGGCCTCTCACTGTTGTGGCCTCTCCCGTTGCGGAGCACAGGCTCCGGACGCGCAGGCTCAGCGGCCATGGCTCACGGGCCCAGCCGCTCCGCGGCATGTGGGATCTTCCCGGACCGGGGCACGAACCCGTGTCCCCTGCATCGGCAGGCGGACTCTCAACCACTGCACCACCAGGGAAGCCCAGCATTTGCTTTTAAGTGGCAATAGTTGTGTCGCTTCCTTTGAGTTGTCTCAATTTGATTTCTCTAGTCCCTTTGATCTCTCTCTCTCTTTAAACATTTTCTTGTTTACATGTTTACTGTAGAAGATTGGAAAATATAAAAAAGCACAAGAAGAAAAAGATAAACACCCATAATCCTTCCACTCAGAGAGAAACTCTTACAATTTTGTTATATTTTCTTTTTCTTTTCTTACAATGCATTACTTTCATGCTCCTTGTCCTCCTCTCCCCCTATTGTTTTCTTTTTTTCATTTCGTAAGAGTAATGGAAGTGAGCCTAGGAGAGACTTCTCCACATTTTTGAAGGATTCTTGGGTAGAGTGGAAACTGCATGTGTTCCTGCCTTGGTTTCCTTTACTCTCCCTGTGTGAAGGGGGAGCTTAGATGGAGCTCTAGGCCGTAGAATAGTATTTCATGATATTTAACTGAAGCTTCTCTTATCCACTGCTTACATTTTTGAGATTAGCATGGCTGGTGGGTATATTATACTCCAAATCACTGAAAAGACTTAGAATTCTTCCAGCATAGAGCCATTCTGTTTACTAATAGTATTGTTCTCAGTCTCATCCTGAAAGCAGGATGAGATCTTTTAGATCTCTTAGACTTTAACATCTTTTAGACCGTAACATCCCATTAATCCTAGGTCTCTGCTCAAGAATCTTACAGAAGATCTGCTTCTCCAGGAGGAGGTTTCTGGGCAGCTGTCCAAGGCTGTGCTGTTCTTTACATTTCTGGAACAAGGTGGTCATTGCCTTCCTGCAGCAGTGCTATGTGGCTGATGGGTCTGTCCTCCTGTCACACCCGGAGCTCCCCATTTGTCGTGCCCTTGGGTGCACACACCTTACAGTGTTGTACTTTTGCTTTTTCCTCTTAAAGTAGTCCTAAAATAGGCTCCTCTGCTTCTCCTCTTCCTTTCTTCAGTTTTTTGCTCCAGATTCCTCTGAGTTTTGTCCCTAGTTTCTCTTTAGAGTCTTAAAGGATTTAAATGATACTCATTTAAATGAGATTTTTCATTGGTAAGAAGAAAAATCACCCCTGTAACCCTGAAAAACTGTTTCTCTTGATCTTTAAAATACCTTAATGGGAACATTGTTTGTTCAGCTCAGCTCTGGTTGGGGACCTCGTGACATCTGCATTATCTCTAGGCCTCTGCTTCACCATGTTATTATAAATGATTGTCCTGAACAGAGTCCATCTAATGCAGATCCTGTGCTGTGTGTGTGTGTGTGTGTGTGTGTGTGTGTGTGTGTGTGTGTGTGAGATATGAGAGAGAGATAGCGACAGAGAGAGAGAGAAATACACACACACATACGCACACAGAATAGTTATATAAAAGCTAGCTGTACAAATAGTTATAGAAAAGAGAAAGAGGCTAAAGTTTGGATTTGCATCTTTATCATTTCCATTTTGTCTAAACCTTGGGCTATGTTCAGTTACCTGAGTGGTCCTATAATTCTCTTGCCTGGAACCCATTCATCTAAGAAGTGCCTGCTGTCCTTGGCATTGAGGAGACAAAACTTCACGTGTGTTTACATTTGATTCCCTTCATCTTTGTGACCCTTGGAATGCAGATATCTGCTTAAGCGTGTGTTCATAGATGTGGTATTTATGCCCTCATTGTCAGGAACGCAGTGCCAGTTTTGGGGAAAGCAGATCGGGAGCTACCCTCTAAGCCCAAGCCTTCAGAAGGCCGGAACAGAGCTGCCTGCCAGGAGGAAGGTTTATGGTGGAGGCTTCCCGTACCCAGGGTGAGAGTTTCTCCTATCCTGTGAGTGCTTTTCTTCAAATATAACTTTCCAAAGTTAAAAAAAATTATTTTGATAGCGAAACTAATAGAGTGTAACTTTAGAAAAAGGGTCATTTCTATAATAATACAGGAAAAATAAATACAGGCTCATCCAACTAGGTTACATTCTAATTTGACTCATTATTTTAGTAAAATAGCTTTTTTTTAATGAAAAATAATCTATCGTCATTATGGGAAAAAAAAAATCTACAGAGTGTAGATGGATGAGAAGAGCAACAGTAATGAAAATGAGAATCAGTGTTTTCAGGGGCTTGGCCTGCTCCGCTTCCTTCCATCCTCCTCCAGGTGAGACACTATTGCACAAAGGCCTACGGTAAAAAGACCTGACTTATGCTTTTGACCCCACCATCTGGAACTTATTGGAAAACTGAGTCCCTTTTTCATGGAACACCTGCTACCATCTCTCAGGACACAGGAGGCGTTCTGCAGACTCAGTTTGGAAAATGAGAGAGATTCAGCAGTCACACGGCTGGCCAGGGCCAGGGCCTGAGCTGGGGCCAGACACAGTTGCCTCCCTCTACCCTCCACCAGCTTTCCAGATTCTTCCCGCTACTTGTTGATGGTGTTTTGAGATTGTTCTTTAGCATTAAAATCTAGAGCAGTATATTAATTAATTCTGTCTCATTCGCTAAAACTACTTTCCCCAAGCTCGTGTTGGGCCCAGTGTCTCACTGTAGCTAGGACAGGGTCCCTGTCTCGAGGAAGCCACAATCAGATCTAAGAAAATAGCTGTGCACCGGCCTTCAGCAGGATGTGGAAGAGACACTGGGTGCCGTACACTGGACCCTGCGGGGCATGGGGTGAGCCAGTCAGCTCTGCCTGGGGACCTGCGGGGGCTTCATAGAGGAGGGGCCACAGGGACCCCAAGAAGCACTGGAGCCTCCAGGTGGAGAAAGCTGTCAAGGGGAGAGTCTGGACCGTGTTTGGCAGCCTGCGGGCGGCAGGGCTTTTAGCGGGGTGGCTGGTTGAGGAGCATAGATGGTGTTTAATGTCAGCTCTGAGTCACCCTTTGAAATTATACAGGTTCAAGGGGAAGGATCTGGAAATCCTCCAGCACATTATTTGACCTTCCACTCTCTCAATAACCATTTGGTGTCTAGCTCATAAGTGGAAGTTCTCTGCAAAATTGTGTCATACAGGAAAAGTCGCAGAATAATTTCAAGTAAAGAAGGTAGTTCTTATGCCTTAGCCTGTGAACCAGAGGGTTTATTCCCCTCCCCTTACAGTGCTTTTTACTAGTGTGTTGCCCACCCCCCAGCTTTGGCAGAGGCCTGGGTTCTGTGGATTCTCAATTCTTCCACCATCTCCGGAAATGACTGAATAAAGGTTAAATAAAACTTCGAAAGCAGGGCCAGAAGATACTCAGCTTTCGAATGTGATAGTGTTTGAGATGGAAAATTTATTTTCTGTCTAATTTTTTTTCTTGTTGCCTTGGCAACTGGTTGGTTTTTTTTTTTAAGCTTTCGATTTTTCTCAACATGAACTGCTTCCTTTGATTTAGCTAAGATGTGTGGACAGATTTATATCTTATTCAGAGTCTCTAGTGTAAGTGTTTATGAGGTATAGATTTTTCATTTTTCACAATCTTCACAAGGTTGAACAAGGATAAACAATTTCACATAACTGTAAGCTTGCCTGATTAACCAAACAAAGGCAAGTTACCGTGATCTTTTTTGTCTGATGTCAAGTACCATAAACATGATTCAGATTTGTTTTTATAAACTGTCACTAAATATTTTGATATTAGGCTTTTTAATGTCTCTGACAAGGTCTCTGTGAAAATTGTTTCCATAAATTATAAATGCACGTCGTTCCTTCTGTCTCCCCGTTGCTTCCTCTGCTCTAGCCACAGGGCCTCCTGGCTGGTCCTCATCCTTGCTAAACCTGTTTCTATCTCAGGGACTCTGCATTTGCCATTTCCTCTGCTGAAACCCGTCTGACCCAGATATTCACACTGCTTCTTCCCTCGTTGCATTTAGGGCTTCCCAGTTAAATGCCATCTCCTCAAAGAGGACTGTCTGGACCTTTCTGTCTAAAACAGGATCCTCATGCATCACTCCCTGGCCATTGTGGAGATGAAAGGATCCATCTCTGGAAAGCCTGAATGAAAATCAGTCACCCTATATGAAGTACACCAGCCACCAGTCTATAAGCCCTACCCATGGCAAGAGCTTCCAATTAGTGTTTTAATACCCCACCCTTAAATTATGAACTCATAGCCAAAGATCACCAGGTATTTGTGGAAATCCTCCATTGTAAAATGTAGAAACCAAGACTAATATGAAATAAAGAACTCAAAAGAGGGGCTTCCCTGGTGGCGCAGTGGTTGAGAGTCTGCCTGCCGATGCAGGGGACGTGGGTTCGTGCCCCAGTCCGGGAGGATCCCACATGCCGCGGAGAGGCTGGGCCCCTGAGCCATGGCCGCTGAGCCTGCGCGTCCGGAGCCTGTGCTCCGCAATGGGAGAGGCCACAGCGGTGAGAGGCCCGCGTACCGTAAAAAAATAAATTAAAAAAAAAAAAAAAAAAAAAAGAACTCAAAAGAAACAGAGACAATGATGGAGCAGAAGAAATCTACAAAAAACAAAACAAAAAGTGGGGCAGAGGAAATCATCATAGAAATAATATAAAAAATTTAGGAGAGCAACAAAGGGGAGACCCGGGTCAACAGCCGTGGAGCAGGCCTGGAGCTGGAGGGTGGAGAGCTGCAGAGGCAAGTGCTCAGCAGGCTGGGGAACTGAAAGCCTGTTCTGCCAGGTGGACATGTGGACGTTACACTGAGAGGCTCTTGGGGGGTGTGGGTAGAGTTAGGGATAGTTACAAAGCAAAGCAAGCAAATGCAAAGGAGAATTAACTATTAAGCACAGAAACAATAATATCGTACAATAAAGCAGTGATCAACTTTATATAGTTATAATAAGTTAAAAACTGAATGTTGATTTAATTTAAAAATGTGACATAATTGTATTTAGAGAACAGGGGAAGGTAAGTCTCTATGCACAGGGGCATGTGTAAGTGTATGTGATGAGGCCTAATGATATCAACATATAGTGTCTAAGACTGATAAGTTATCATACAGGATCATGGTCATTAGACATAAAAAGATTTTAAAAACCAGGAGGAACAGCAAGTTGGAATGTAGACTCTGAGAAATGGGGAGGAGGATGGAGGAGGCAAGGAAGTATTGTGGTTTTTTTTTTTTAGTTTATTTATTTATTTATTTTTAGCTGCGTTGGGTCTTTGTTGCTGCGTGCGGGCTTTCTCTAGTTGCAGTGAGCGGGGCTACTCTTTGTTGCAGTGTGCGGGCTTCTCATCACAGTGGCTTCTCTTGTTGCGGAGCAACGGCTCTAGGCACACGGGCTTCAGTAGTTGCAGCACATGGGCTCAGTAGTTTTGGCTTGTGGGCTTAGAGCGCAGGCTCAGTAGTTGTGGCACACAGGCTTAGCTGCTCTGTGGCATGTGGGATCTTCCCGAAGCAGGGATCAAACCTGTGTCCCCTGCATTGGCAGGCGGATTCTTAACCACTGCGCCACCAGGGATGGTCCAAAGTATTATTGCTCATTGTCAGACTTTTATCCTCATCTGACTTTTAAAAGCTCTGAGCACATATTACTTTTATAAACATAAAATTTAGTTAGGAATTATCAATAAAATATAAGTGTTGAGCAGTCCTACTTCTGTGCACGTCACTGATTCCGTCTGATGTACGTTTGATTAATATATGAATTCAGTCTAGTATCTGGCTGATGTCTTTGGTGGGTAGGCTCATTTGTTTAACCAGATCCATTTGCACTTGCACATGGAGTAATTAATTCACACTCACTTTGTTGGAAGTCATGCTGAAAACATTTATCATTTCCTTCCGCACCGTGGAGATAGATTAGACTACAGCTCATGGTTATTGAGGCTGTGTGCTCATTAAAGATGGAGTATGTGTAACAAACTGAGCTTTTTAATCACTTTAGATTTAATGACGTACCTTTGCCATGTACTTAATCTTCAGCAAATATTTACCCTTCCCAAACTGACAGTTTTGTGATTTATAACTTGTCATGCCAGATGAAGCATTTCCTCTTTCCCCCACCCCAGAAGGGTCTCTGTTCCAAATTATAGTCTTTAAAAAGTAGCTGACACATTCTCCTCTGTGGGGAACTTTCAACATTTCCATCCTATGACTTGGAAGTGACCCTTCTCACTCCTCTCAGCCTTAGTCCGTACTTATTGATATATTTATTTTGGATACAGTTTAATGTTTTTATTCTGCTATCTGGGTCATTCTCATAGAGAGATGGATGGGTGGGTGAATAGATGGAGAGAGAGAGAGAGATAGGCAGACTGACAGATGGAACTGTGTTAAGGATGTGTGGAAATACAGTTCCAGATAACAGAGAATACACCGCAGGTTTTAGTCTCAAGGTTTCCAGTCCATAAGAGCTGTATAATGGTTAGCTTTCCAAGCAGAAGCTAAACAACCATCATTCTACTGCATGCAATATAGTTTCTCAAAATTTTTGATGAAACTAGAATCAGTAAGATGTTCCATTAGAAAGTCCTAAATAACTTCAAGATACTTTTAAATGTTCTTTTAATTTGTACCATGGAAGTAATATGAGGAGCTGGAGTTGGAGGTGGTCATTGAAGCCTGAGTATGGATGTTTTCCATCACTAGTGGGTGCCATAACCTTTTTCAGCTTTCTCCCCTGCCCCCTTCCCACCCTGAAACACTTAAGAACACTTTCTAGACCAAAATTAAAATGCAAATAAATTAATGATATATTTTTGAATTTTGAAGATGAGAAACTACCAGACTTAAAATTCTAGAGGTGATGTCAGGATTAATAGGTATAGTAAATTAGAAGTTGCTCTTCTTTATAAGCAAAAAAGTTTCTATGTCAGGACTGGAAACCTCACACCCATGAGCCTGCCTGTGCACTGAATAATTATCATTTTCTCCAGTGCCTTATTAGTCTTTGGGGCCACTTCCTGAGTTTGAATCCTGGCCCTGCCACTTACTAGCTATGTGTCTTTGACCAAGTTTCTTAATCTCTGTGCCTCAGTTTCATTATCTGTGAGTCTATTAATTAGCCCACTTAATGCCCATTCCTACCTCCTCCTAGCATCATTTCTTGTCTTACAGAGAGTGGCAGTTTTCATTTCTAGAACTTGTTGCAGCTAGTGTTCTGGATGTGAGTTAGATCTGCTAATCAAATGCATTCCCATAAACCTCTGAATTCAGGCTTAGATTATGTGGGAAGAGAGATGGGGCTGGGACCTTCATTTCTAGCTGGTGTGGATAATGGCAGAGGCAGCATGGTTCTGAAATTGGCAACTGTAGTAATAGCTTCCTGACTTGACAGGCAGCTTCCTGATTGAGAAGCTTGGAGCAGCATCTGTAGCAGCAGCTTCCTGGTTCTTTAGGTTCCAGCAGCCCCTTTGGCTGTTCAGTTCTACTTATTGATTTGAGGAGTAATTCCTAAAAGTTTAGCTTAGAGTCTGTCTCTGCAGTTCTCTTAACAGTGATGTGAATTATGTTATACTTCTTAATACCTCTCTTTCTGCTTAAGGTAGCCAAAGTGATTTATGTTGGCTGCAACTAAAGATCAGGAGCAGTAAACTTTGCTCACGGAGTTGTTGTGAGGAAAGATAAGGCATTTAAAGTGCTTAAAATATGTGGCATGCCTTTTTTTTTTTTTTGGACATTCTTAGGGTTTTTTCTGGCCTCAATCAATGGTATACCTACAACCGTGAATAACATAGATATTTATTAGTTTGTTGGTTCATCATTCACTCATTCATACATTTGTTGAAACAAATATTTGCGAATGGCTATTCTAATCAAGACATATTCCAGCTATCTTAGAGCAGCTGATCCTAACTGAACATTAGATGAACATTAGAATCATCTGGGAATCTTTAAAAAAAAAAAACTTAACGTCTATGCCACATTCAAGACTTATTGAAGACAGGGAGTGTGTGTGTGTGTGTGTGTGTGTGTGTGTGTGTGTGTGTGTGTGTGTGTGTGTGTGTTTGGTTTTTTGTTTTTTTTTTTTTTGCGATACGCGGGCCTCTCACTGCTGTGGCCTCCCCGTTGCGGAGCACAGGCTCCGGACGCGCAGGCTCAGCGGCCATGGCTCACGGGCCCAGCCGCAACGCGGCATGTGAGATCTTCCCGGACTGGGGCAGGAACCCGTGTCTCCTGCATCAGCAGGCGGACTCTCAACCACTGCGCCACCAGGGAAGCCCGTGTGTAGATATTTTTAACATTGAGATACAATTCTTATAAAGTGCACAAGTCTTATGTGTTACAGCTTGGTGGATTTTTACATATGTATACCCAATTATCTATGACCTAGGTCAGGGTATAGGAAAACAGAAATACGCATGGGGCTTCCCTGGTGGCGCAGTGGTTGAGAGTCCGCCTGTGGATACACGAGTTCGTGCCCCGGTCCGGGAAGATCCCACATGCCGCGGAGCGGCTAGGCCCGTGAGCCACGGCCGCTGAGCCTGCGCGTCCAGAGCCTGTTTTCCGCAACGGGAGAGGCCACAACAGTGAGAGGCCCGCGTACCGAAAAAAAAAAAAAAAGAAATATGCATGAAAGATTTATTGTGTGCATGGGGTTTGGGGGGCTCCTTTTAAAAGAGCTGAAGTTTCAAATGCATTTGAGGTTTTGCCACTCAGAGGTCAAAAAATTTTAGTTATCTGGAATGACCAGTATAACTAGGTCATTTTCCTCTTTTTCCTTCTTCATAGTCCCCTACAAATTTGTACCCCTTTCTAGGTTTATGCAAGAAAACGGTTTCATTTATATGTGAAATGAAATGAATTTAAGAAGGATCTTAGGTAACAAAAAATCAATAAGGCAGTAAATGTTACCGCTAATAAGTTTGTGAGTCATAACCTCTGTTCTGTTTATCTTCTTATGATTGGCATAGTTCATTGGCTAAAAGAAAGTTTGCTTTCTTAAAATTAAGCTATATTTCTTCTTTCATGTGATCTCTTCAAAGAGAGTGAATATCATGAGAGAGTAAAAATAATTATTTTCCTTTTTTTCCCAAAGAGTGCTTGGTCTGTAGGCCAATGGCTGCACAATTAATATTGCAATACTGAGGGCACTAGAGTAGCAGCATGAGCTGACTTAGGAAGATCAAGTTAGTAATTTTTGAAAAACATATGGAAACAGTTGATTACAGAGAGAAAATGACATCTGCAAAACATTAAAAGCATCTACATTTTTAATAAAACCAACTAGAACAACTTTGAAGTTGAATGATTTTGCATAATTAATTCATTACAGAATGAAACTTTTGGGAAACAAAATGTAGAATAAGCTACACTTTTAAGGTGATCACCTGTGATTTGGGATCAAAGTCTAGCATTGGAATACCATTTCAAGTATAGCTGAACTATATTAGTGAATCACCAAAAGGAATAGAAAACATGAAAATTCTATGTAGCTCATTCCTCTGCCTTAAGATAAAACCTCCATAAATTGACTGAGGTGGTATGAATATTGTACATTTTAAGCACTCTTAGAGGATGAGCTTTGGATGTGAGGGAAGTCTGGCTATGACATTTATGATTTTGTTAAATGGCCAGTTAAATGTCTTAATTTCCTCATTTTTTCCTGAGTGGCCCTGGGTTGGCAGTTATTTTCTCTTAGAACTTTGAAGATATTATTTCACTGCCTTCTTGCTTGCATTGCTGCTATTGAGACATCAACAGTCAACTTAATTATCATTCATTTATAGGTAATCTGTCTTTTCTTTATGGCTGGTTTTAGGATTTTTATTTTTGCCTTTGATAATCTACAGTTTTATCTGGTACCTAGCCACAGAATTCTTTTTATTTATCCTGCTTGCAAAACACTGTGATTACTAAATTTGAGAATTCATGCTTTTATCAGTTCTAAGAAATTCTCACTCATTAACTTATTGTCATTGCCTTTCCTACAGTCTCTCTATTATCTTTTTCTGAAATTCCCATTAGATGCACGTTAGAACATCTCACTTTGACTTATACATCTCAGTTTTGTTTTGTTTTGTTTTCTCCATCTCTGTTTCTGTGGTAAATTATGAGTAAATCTTCAAATCTGATTTCCATTTTCTAATTTTCTGTCCAGCAGTGTCTAATCTTCTGTTTTACCTATCTACTGAGGTATAAATACCTATTATTATAATTTGACATTTTTCTAAGCTTTTTTTCTCTTTTTCTAATTTACCTGTTTATTTTTTGTAGTCTCTTGTTCTTTAGTCAAACTTCTGAATCCCTATTTTATTTCGTTAACAAAAACACATTTATTTTATATTCTATTAACTCCAATAATCTGTTTCTGTGAGTCTCATTCTAGTGCTGGTGCTTTTTCTTTACTCCCTCTCAACAAAGGTGCCTTGTTTAAATGGGTATTTTGTGAGTATTGTTTTTATTGTAAACTCATATTCCATGGAACTTTGTGTGTAGGGTTTCTTTTGAGATTTGGAGTGAGAGTACAATCTTCTAAAAATGGTTTGCATTTGCTTTCTCTAAACATATGAGAGCACATTAATCTGGAACCATATTAAAATAAATACCTGGCATAGAGGATTTTAGATCACAGAATAGTCTCAACTCAGGCCACAAATATATGTGAGGTTTGGCTCATGGTTATATTTCTGGAGAGATGGTTCTTTTTTTTCTCTCCACTCAGAGCAAAGCCAAGACAGACAAGTTTTTTTAGTGCAACCCTTTTCTTTATTTTTATTTTTTTTATTTTTTAAAAATATTTTTAGCCTCGCCACATGTCATGTGGGATCCTAGTTCCCCGACCAAGGATTGAACACATGCCCCCTGCAGTGGAAGCTTAGAGTCTTAACCACTGGACCACCAGGGAAGTTCCTACAACCCTTTCCAAGGCACATTTCTTTCTAGTCCATCTTTTCTCTAAGGGTGGAGCTACAGGGCTCTCGGCCTTGTGCAGTGAGTTTCCTTTCAAGCACCCCATCTGGCCATGACCTAGACTTTGTGTCCTGAATGCTGTGTGGCCATTAAAGCTGATATGCTAGGTTTAGGCACCAGCTCAGGATTCACTTACCTCTTGGAACACCCACTCTTGTTTTCCTTTTGGTCTCTGAGGACTTTCTTTACTTTATTCCAGCTTAGTCATGCACAGTAAGAGATTTTTAAAAAATATCTTAGCCAGCATTTTTAGATATTTGGTCACAGGGAGGATTTGTCATATCCTTATAAAGGTGGAAATTTAAAATTCCATATTTGCACCCACTTCTAGCCCTTCTAGCTCATGTTTCCATGTTAGAAACATTTTCAACACAAATACATCCTAAACCCCTCACAGCCCATATTTTCTGTCATTCAGTCAGCCTTAGCTTTCACTTCTCTGCTGTTTATAGGCCTTTTCTGCATAGGTTGTATATTATGCTATTTAAAAATTTTGTTTATGGCTTTTTTCCCACTTCCACTGAGTTTTCTGTGTTCTCTGAAGTTATTTGTTACAGAAGAGAAGGTGCAAAGCTTTGCCTTTCTTCAGATTCAGCTGTTAGTGAGAGAAGGGAGAAGAGAGAAGGAAATTAAGAATTATCTACTATAATTGTTCTCATTGTATTTCCCAGTCTCATCTTGCCTTTTAAAATTTAACTCAGCACTACAATTCTGACTCAGCCAGCAGTCATTCTGTGAACCCAGATCTTTTCTTCCTAGTTTCTCAGTCTTTTTTTTAATTTTTAATGTAACCTGTTTCTCTTTCATATGTATTTATTAACCTAAACTTTCCCTGAAGCTCTTCACTTGATCTCCATCTACTTCCAAAACAACCACCCCCACAGACTCCCTGGAGGTTGAGTCATTTCAGTCCCACCCACACTCTGGTGCTGGTGCTCCTTAGGGGGACAGATGAGGGCTCCACCAGCCTGGGCTTCTGTGTTTGACATGCCCACACGCTGAGGAATCTGCTGTTTCCACCCACAGTGGGATTGTGTTTGCTTTGCAGAGCATGCACTTGGGACCTCTCTGTAATCATAGTCCTACTGCTGTGAGATGGGCAATGTTCACTAATGATTCATCCCACTAACTCTGACACCAGGATGGAGCAGTAAGTAAAAGTGATGTTCCTTTCAGTCAGGAATGAATGCTTGTTCATCTAGACTTTGCTTATAATGTTAATTTATCACTGCAGAAAAGACCTACAGGAGCATTTACAATTCACTTTTTTAAATCCTGGATGCTGGGACTTCCCTGGCAGTCCAGTGGTTAAGACTTCGTGCTTCCAATGTAGGGGACTCAGGTTCAATCCCTGGTCAGGGAACTAAGATCCCACATGCCGCATGGCGTGGCCAAAAAACAAAAAAATAGTCCTAGATGCTAAATGGCAAATAGTTTAATACCTACATGTAACAACTCTGCTTCTGGTACTACTCTTGTCACTGTGATAATTATAAAGTAGCTTATATTTGTTGAGCCCTTACTACATGCTAGGTTTTATACTAATAAATCATTTAATTCTTACAACAGTCCTATGAGGCAGAGCTATTATTCCCATTTTACAGATGAAGACATGGAGATTCAGAGATGTAAAGTAACTTGCCCATGGTCACATAGGCAGTAAGTGGCCATGGTAGGACTAAACTCAAGTCTTCTAAATACAAAGTCCACGCTCACCAACATCTTATCTGTCAGGACAAAAATATTCAGACTTCTAATCTATGACTATGAGCTTTTTTACAATAGTCAGAACTTAAATCCACATTAGCCTGTCCTTTAAGGTAGCAAATTTGAACATATATGTACATTGAAACCATGCTGCTTGCTATTGCATAGAACTGACTTTGGAATTCCTTTGTGAGAACTACTTTCAGAACCAGCATGCAAAACAAAAGAAAAGCAATTTCCTTTTGGAGATAAACCTTGCTTTTTAACCCATGCCCAGTTACCCTGCAGGATCACCTACATTATTTATCAGATTTCACTCCTAATGCCTCTTTTTCCAAAAGGGTAATTCTGTCTTCTGTGGATGGAGATTTGCCACCAATGAGGACATCCAAGAAGTTTCCTTCAATTTGTTAATATGGTTGATTGTATAACATTGTATACATTGTATAACAATGTATTACATTGATTGATTTGCGTATACTGAAGAATCCTTGCATTCCTGGGATAAACCCCACTTGATCATGGTGTATGATCCTTTTAGTGTGCTGTTGGATTAGCTAATTTCATCTCAATAGATGCAGAAAAAGCTTTCAACAAAATTCAACACCGATTTATAATAAAAACCCTCCAGAAAGTAGGCATAGAGGGAACTTACTTACCTCAACATAATAAGGAACATATATGACAAACCCACAGCCAACATCATTCTCAATGGTACAAAAATGAAACCATTTCCACTAAGATCAGGAACAAGACAAGGCTGAGCACTCTCACCATTATTATTCAACATAGTTTTGGAAGTTTTAGCCACAGCAATCAGAGAAGAAAAAGAAATTAAAAGAATCCAAATCAGAAAAGAAGAAGTAAAGCTGTCACTGTTTGCAGATGACGTGATACTATACATAGAGAATCCTAAAGATGCTACCAGAAAACTACTAGAGCTAATCAACGAATTGGTAAAGTAGCAGGATACCAAAGTAATGCACAGAAATCTCTTGTATTCCTATACACTAATGATGAAAAATCTGAAAGAGAAATTAAGGAAACACTCCCATTTACCATTACAACAAAAAGAATAAAATACCTAGGAATAAACCTATCTAAGGAGACAAGAGACCTGTATGCAGAAAACTGTAAAACACTGATGAAAGAAATTAAAGATGATACCAACAGATGGAGAGATATACCATGTTCACAGATTGGAAGAATCAACATTGTGAAAATGACTATACTACCCAAAGCAATCTACAGATTTAATGCAATCCCTATCAAACTACCAATGACATTTTTCACAGAACTAGAAAAAAAAATTCACAATTTGTATGGAAACACAAAAGACCCCAAAACACCAAAGCAGTCTTGAGAAAGAAAAACGGAGCGGAGGAATCAGGCTCCCTGACTTCAGACTATACTACAAAACTACAGTAATCAAGACAGTATGGTACTGGCACAAAAACAGAAATATAGATCAATGGAACAGGATAGAAAGCCCAGAGATAAACCCACACACATATGGTCACCTTATTTTTCATAAAGGAGGCAAGAATATACAATGGATAAAAGACAGCTTCTTCAATAAGTGGTGCTGGGAAAACTAGACAGCTACATGTAAAAGAATGAAATTAGAACACTCCCTAACACCATACACAAAAATAATCTCAAAATGGTTTAAAGACCTAAATATAAGGCCAGACACTATAAAACTCTTAGAGGAAAACATAGGCAGAACACTCTATGGCATACATCACAGCAAGATCCTTTTTGACCCACCTCCTAGAGAAATGGAAATAAAAACAAAAATAAACAAGTGGGTCCTAATGAAACTTAAAAACTTTTGCACAGCAAAGGAAACCATAAACAAGATGAAAAGACAACCCTCAGAATAGGAGAAGATATTTGCTGATGAAGCAACTGACAAAGGATTAATCGCCAAAATTTACAAACAGCTCTTGCAGCTCAATATCAAAAAAACAAACCACCCAATCCAAAAATAGACAGAACACCTAAATAGACATTTCTCCAAAGAAGATATACAGATTGCCAACCAACACATGGAAGGATGCTCAACATCACTAATCATTAGAGAAATGCAAATCAAAACTACAATGAGGTATCACCTCACACCAGTCAGAATGGCCATCATCAAAAAATCTACAAACAATAAATGCTGGAGAGGGTGTGGAGAAAAGGGAACTCTCCTGCACTACTGGTGGGAATGTAAATTGATACAGCCACTATGGAGAACAGTATGGAGGTTCCTTAAAAAACTAAAAATAAAACTACTGGATGACCCAGCAATCCCACTACTGGGCATATACCCTGAGAAAACCATAATTCAAAAAGAGTCATGTACCACAATGTTCACTGCAGCTCTATTTACAATAGCCAGGACGTGGAAGCAACCTAAGTGTCCATCAACAGATGAATGGATAAAGAAGATGTGGCACATATATACAGTTGAATATTACTCAGCCATAAAAAGAAACGAAATTGAATTATTTGTAGTGAGGTGGCTGGACCTAGAGTCTGTCATACAGAGTGAAGTAAGTCAGAAAGAGAAAAACACATATATATATGCTAACACATATATATGGAATCTAAAAAAAACAAACGTTCTGAAGAACCTAGGGGCAGGACAGGAATAAAGACGGAGACGTAGAGAATGGACTTGAGGACACGGGGAGGGGGAAGGGTAAGCTGGGATGAAGTGAGAGAGTGGCATTGACTTATATACACTACCAAATATAAAATAGATAGCTGGTGGGAAGCAGCCACATAGCACAGGGAGATCAACTTGGTGCTTTGTGACCACGTAGAGGTGTGGGATAGGGAGGGTTGGAGGGAGACACAAGAAGGAGATATGTGGATATATGTATATGTATAGCTGATTCACTTTGTTATAAAGCAGAAACTAACACACCGTTGTAAAGCAATTATACTCCAATAAAGATGTTAAAAAAAAAAAAGTTTCCAGAGCAAGCGAAGACACTTTCTAAGAGGCTCCAAAATGTTCTCAGCAACATCAACATTTTTAAAATAAGAGCTTGCCCCCCACTCCCCAGGGTGATTACTTTGAAGGGAGAACACTCAGCTATATATTTACATTCTGGTGTATTTGTTTCCAGTTCAGTCTGTCACTTCATAGATGTACTTAACTTTGATTTGATGTGGAGTGAAATCTGTTTACACAAATATGTGTCTAACAAAAATACTGCTATGTGTAGAGAAATATCAGACTTTCCTTGTCTGTCACTCTCAGAAAGTCTTACTGCTGGTGTCAACACTGGAACTGGCTCAGTTTTGACAGGAATTCTGTTCTGTTCCTCTTTAAATCTTAAAAGTAGGAAATACTGGGGCTTCCCTGGTGGCGCAGTGTTTGAGAGTCCGCCTGCCGATGCAGGGTACACGGGTTCGTGCCTTGGTCCGGGAAGATCCCACATGCTGCGGAGCCGCTAGGCCCGTGAGCCATGGCCGCTGAGCCTGCGCGTCCGGAGCCTGTGCTCCGGAACGGGAGAGGCCACAACAGTGAGAGGCCCGCGTACCGCAAAAAGAAAAAAAAACTAGGAAATACTGACTTGTGGATTTGGACAGATTGTGAGTAGGCCCTCATTCTTCTTCAAGGAAAATGGATTGGGTTTCTGCTTCTCCAGCAAAGGGGAATGATCTTCTTGCTAAATATGTCTCCAGCAACACTTCAAGCATCATTTTTAAAGTGCTTACTTTTTTCTTACAGTGAAGGTTAAAGTTTCAAGCATCATCTTAATTAGCGGCTCACATTTAAATCAAGGCTGCTGAAGTAAACAGCCATATTCAAAAATGGTAATGTTACCATAGCAACCCAAATCCAAATCATTTGCTTTTTCTGCTCACAATTGTTCCTTACTATCTAGGCCAGGATTTGAAACAAATCTGCTGAAACATCCCATGTAAATGCGATTTTAAAAACCACCTGGGGGAAAAACACTTTAAAACACAGGCTTTAAATGTTACTGTGAAGCTCCTAATTTGCAATGGCTCCTGAAGGAGCTTAGGTCCCTTGTCTGATGGCCTCTCCTGGTCATCCCTTCTCAGGGCTCCTCGTACCCAGACATGGACGGGGTCAATGGATCACAGTTCTTTTTATTAATAATCAGTGGATCACGGTTCTTTTTTTCTAACAATTTTTTAATTGAAAAAATTGATTTACAATGTTAATTTCTGTTGTACAGCAAAGTGATTCAGTTATACATACATATATATATATATATATATATATATATATACATTTTAAAAATATTTTTTCCGTTATGGCTTATCTCAGGATATTAAATATAGTTCTCTGTGCTATACAGTAAGACCTTGTCGTTATCCATTCTATATGTAATAGTTTGCATCTGCTAACCCCAAACTCCCAGTTTATCCCTCCCGCACCCACCAGTCCCTTTGGCAACAAGTCTATTCTCTATGTCTGTGGGGACCACAGTTCTTGTTCCAACTGGAGCTAAACAGTTCTGGTCCAGAAAGTGAGAGAGTTGAACAAGGTAACTCCCCATGGCTTTTCCAGCTGTGAAAGGGTCAGGTTCTCTGTCCCATTAACTTGGGCTAATCCTCAGTCTCATAGTAAAAAAGAGAATTGTTATGCATTTCTAGGATCCAAGCCTGTGGTCTCTAAATGTCAATTATGAATCAGCTCGGGAGGCTCTTGAACCCCTTGCCTCACCAACCCCTCACCAACGTGTAAAACCAACAGCCATCCTCATTATGGCAAATGATAGTTACATGAAAATGATTTTAATTGAGAAAATTAATGAGCAGATTAACCTTTTTTTGTGTTCTAGTTGCCAATCCCTGCATTAAATGACTCTGGAGACTTGGTCCTATCTTAATTTTCTTGCCTGGAAAATGAGACTCAGTAAGCTGGATGTGATCCCTGCCCCTGGATCAGGCTTGGTGTATGACTTTATTATTAAATCAAGTAGAAACATAATATCACTTTTTGGTAGTGATAAGCTGACACCAAGAGAGTTGTTTTGCTTTAGAAGGTTTGCCATTAAAACAAAAACAGAACTTGAGGCTTCTCATGAAGTCTTTATTTCATCCTCACATTTTTTTTGTTTAATCTCCTTCAGACTGGAAAAAAACTAGTCATGAGATTAATGGGAGAAAAGTCAGAGAAAGATATTGTTTTCTTTATAATTCATTTTCTATGCCGTTAAAAAGAATATAGAAAAGAGACAAAAAACTAGAAAGAAAAATGGTAAAGAATATGAACAGGCAGTTCACAGTAAGGAAACTCAAGTGACCAATAAGTATATGAAGAGCAGCTCAGCCATGCAAGTAATCAGGGAAATGTGAACCCAATAATGAGATACTGCTTGAAATGTCTGACAGTATCAGGGTTTGGCAAAGCTGTGGAGAAACAGGAAAATCTAGACAGTGCTGGTGGGACTGTAAATGCTGCAACCACTCTGGAGCGTGATCTGGCAGGATCTAGTGAAATTGAAAACACGTTTCCTTCAACTCAGCAATTCCACTCCTGTATGTATTTCCAGAGAAAGTCTCACAAGTGCTCAAGGGCTCACTAAGGCCTTGTTTGTGATAGTGAAAAATTAGGCACAACCTACATGTCCTTCAGCAAGAGAATGGATGAAAACTAATGCAGCCTGTCCCTACATTCATATATATATATATATATATATATATATATATATATATATATATATCAATAATGGCTAGAAGTAAAACATCATAAGGTTGGG
Organism: Orcinus orca; assembly: GCF_937001465.1. NCBI lineage: Eukaryota > Metazoa > Chordata > Mammalia > Artiodactyla > Delphinidae > Orcinus > Orcinus orca. Next base: position 33,153,693 of record NC_064574.1, read on the forward strand.
TGAAAAAAAGCAAAACTTTGTATATTGAAAATAAGATTAAAAAAATCATCACACATAAAGCAACACTCTGTCTTGCTTATGGATACATATATATGTAAGGTATAAAAATGGGCTGGAAGGAATCAATTTCTATGTAGGAATTTCTATTTCTATGTCAACTTTAATTGAATTGTTTAATTCTTCTTTAATAGGAAAAAGACTTGAAGCAAATATGACATATGTTAATTGTCAATCTCGAGTGGTGTGAACTTGGATATTATAGATCCCTGTAATTTTCAGAACATTTTAATTTCTTTAGATAAAAACATAAAATGCCAAGGTAAAAGTAAGATAGCTTATGAATCAGACAGTAGAGATTGACCTTATTAATTGCCCTGGGCACCTACTTTTAGGGCTGTTCACCTGTCACACATATTTTTGTATTTTTCCAGCATTCATTTTATTTCTCAGCAGTTGCCTTTTAGAGGTCTCTGTCCTCTGCCCATTGCATCTGTTCGTCATTAGGATGAAAGGTGACAGCATGGGTGATTCATCCAGTTTTTACTTTCAGATGTAAGTAAGTACAGACCTAGACTGTGGTTTCAAAAGCACCTGACCAGACCATCCATCCTTTGAGGTGTTAACTGGGATTAAATATCTTGATGTCCACACCTCCTTGGGCTCCCTTGTATGTGGTTTTTGTCCTTTAAAGGAACAGCTGCAAATTCTAAAATGTATAAACCATCAGGCAAAAGGAGGCTTAAGCTGATTGATTTTTCTTGTCATTAATTTTACATTATTAATAAGATAGGAAGTAAGTAACAGGGCTGGTGTTATACCTTAAGGGAAGGGGGACAGTCAGATGAAACCAGAAAGAGGAATCTAAGCAAGCTGCTGATGGGGTAGAGTGAACTGAGGCCCTTCACTTGCAGGGCAGTAATAAAAAGGTTCTTGGACAGCAAGGGGGTAGGAGAAATACCAGGTATGAAAAAGAGGAGAAAGGAAAAGAGGATGGTCTTGGAGTACAGTAGAATAAATCCACAGAACGTTTAGCAAAAAAAAAAAAGTCTGTAGGTACATTATTTATACCACAGACTGGGATTATTTCTGGCATCAAACTCAACCCCCCTGCCCCACCCCAGGTGTGTGTGGTGGAACGTCTCACTGTTGACCAAGATATATCTGCCCCCTCCTCCAGCATCAGCTTATATATGTAATTTATCATGATTCATGTATTCACACAGTGGATTGTGTAACCCAAGGCCCTTTTGAGAGTGAAAAAGGGTGCTATTAATAATTAATTGAGACAATAGGCACAAACTGGGGATTTCCTGGGCAAACATCCCAGTCATGCTAGTGAATAGTGGTCACCCTAGTAATACACACATTTACATGTGCATTTGAAAGTAAAACTCATCAAATAAAACAAAACATCAAAAATTTTAAAATGTATCTACCATGTGCTGGCCCTGGGGATACACCAGGTAACAAGAGAGACAAAAAACCTTGAGTAGGAGAAGATTGACAATAAACAAACAAATCATATATTATTAGGTACTAGTAGGTTTATATGGAAAGTATAAGGCAGACAAGGGAGATAAGGACAGCCAGGGTCTAGGGAGTGAAGGAAATGTAATTTTAAATAGTGTGCTCAAGGAAAGTATGGCAGACTGAATTATGTTCACCAGTAATCTCTGCCTCTCCCTACAGGAGAATTTTTCTTCCTCATTCTTTTGAAATCAGGTTTGGCCATACAACTTAACATTGGCAATGATATGTGAACAGAAGTGACAGAGCTCTCCTGGTGACTGTCTGCTCCACCGTGCTCTTTTCCCTCTGCTATAGTCACTAAGCAGTATTGAGGTAGTGGCTGCCCCAGTGGCCTGGCTTCCAGGGAAAGGGCAAGGATGATACAGATCCACTTGTAGTATGACAGAGTGCAAGTAGTAAGAAACAATCCTTTGCTGTTTTATGAGATTTGGGGCTTGCTTGTCAAGTAGTATACCCTAGCCCATCCTGACTAATATAGAAGGCCTCACTGAGAAGGTAACATCTGAGCAGAGAACTGAAGGTTGTACGGAAACCAACTGTGCAGATATGTGGAAAAGGCATGTTCCACAGGGAGGAACAGCAAGTGCAAAGGTTTTGAAGAGGGAACATTCTTGATACGTTCCAGGATCAGGAAAAAAGCCAGGATGCAGAGGTATCAGCATCCTGCAGCCTGTGGGGCTGGAGGTAGGACTTATTCTTGTCCATCCAGTGATCCTGTTCAATCCTCTATTCCTCCACAAAGTATGGAGTGGGGAGGCAGGAATGAGAGGCATAGGAGAGGATATGAAGGAAAGGTAGGTGAGATCTGGAGCAGGAAGATGCAGCCTAGCAGAGTGGTGCCCCACATCCTTGGACCACAAACCCTAATATACTAAAATTGGTAGCTCACCCATGTAGAGACCTTGGGAGGCCTCTGACTGCTGTCATGAAGAAGATGAGTCAGTGCATCCAAAGTGTGCCCTCCTCCCATTCACCTTGTTCTCATGCCCGTGACTTTTTCTTAGAGCCTCCAACAGACAAACCAAGGCAGCCGGGTCACCCTTAGGAGTGTGCCATGCAGTGCCCTGAGAAAGGGGCAGCTTCCCCTCCAAGCAACATAGAAGACCATACAAACCACATGTTCCTTCTTTCCTTGAATCCTGATAATTCGCCATATTTTTATTGTCTTAGAGTAGATTTCTTTCAGCTCTGTACAGCCTTGAAGCCACAGATCCCCCCAATTAGCAGTTGCTGGTAAAAGAAAGTCTGGACAAATAGGCAGAGTGGGCGGCTATTGATGCTGCTGCCTGAAGGAGGCAGAGTTAAACGTCAAGCCCATTAAAGGGAACCTGTTAAGGATGGAAGCTAAAATGTGCCTCAGAGGTCAAACCCCGCTGTGCACTTATCAGCCGCAGGAGTAGGCACAGAAGAGTCGCTGGAAGAAACCCCCATTAAATATCCGGGTTTCTGACGGCCAATGGCATTAATCTCAGAACACAGCCATTAATCTCAAATGCTCCATGCTAATTGACTGTCTCGGATTACTAAACTCAAATAACCTCTATAACTCCTCAAGATATAAAAATAGTTTTAGGTTTATAAGAATCTCAAATATCTATACGTTATCTCTTCTCTCCTTGGTCAAAAAAAAATTTAACAAATGGATGTTCTGGTGAATAGATGACCTGGAAGCAATGCATGCAAGAGCATTGTGGCATCAAGCCCCATCCTTCTCTCTTCTTGCAAATCCTAAAGAAATCTATTCATGATGGAAAGCATATTGAAATAAAAAGGGAAATTCCACCCAATTTATATAATGCCAAAATCATTAGGACTGGGGCCCTTACTGAGGAAAAAAAAAAAAAAAAAAGCCATCTCAAGGTCTGAGAAGGAAGGAAAGCATGGTGCAAATAGGTGCCAGCAAGAAGGGCATTCACTATGCAGGGATCAGTAGCAAAGGTGCCTCGGGGAGCTCAAGGCAAATCAATCTATTACAATTCAGTGGGATTCAGCATTCACTTCCCACTCCTTCCAGAATCCTTTGAACCAGTGTTGCTCTCTGTGGGTGGAGGGCACTACTGGCATTTGGGGGAAGGATGATTCTTTGATATATGGGACTGTTCTGTGCACTGTAGGATGTTTACATCCTTGATCCCACTCACTAAATGCAAGTAGCACTTTCCAATCACTGACAAAATAACGTCCCCAGTCTGTCCCTAGAGTAGAGTGCCCAGTTGAGAGCCCTACAGGTCTGAGCTCTAACAACAGGTAGAATAAAGTGGGGTTTGAATATAGCCGTGAGGATGCTCCACTGAGCAGGAACTGACCAAGTTATCAGAGATCCATCTTCTGTCCATGCGTAGGTGCATCAGGAAAAGAAGTGATTGGCTTTGTATACTGGTGAAGAAACATTTAATATGTTTGGGTAAATTTAAATAATTTTTTTCATGATATAATGTTTTTTATTTGTACTATAAATGTTAATTAGAAATTCTTTAATGAAACGTTTACCTTTTTTGGAGATGGGTCAAGGGAATGGTGGGTACAAATAGCTAAGAAATAGTATGAGCCAATGTAAAAATAAGGAGTTGTTTGAAAGCCAAAACTGATCCTTGAACTATCTGAGAAATGAAATATCAGGATCCCAATGTCAAGTGTGAGCCTCACTACTAACTAGCTGTGCAACTTTTTAAACCCCTGTATCTCTCTGCCTGTTTCTCATCTGTGAAATCATTGCAGCAGGTTTCTTTACACATAAATAAAAATCAAAGCAAAACAAAACCCTTCAACTGCAACAGCAACAGGATAGAGCTGACGGAAAAGTTCATGTCTTAGAGAACAAATGGATTACTTTATATTAGAATAAAAATATTTTAAAATGATTTGGATGCCTTCCTCCCAGGATGGAGTGAGGAAGACAGCCTAGATGCCTCAGAGCCTCATTCTTGGTTGGATTTACTCCACCAGGACCATGCTTCACACCCAGTGGGAGCACAGTAAATGCTGAGTGAGTGCTGACACCTGCTTTGTGCAGCATGCATGAATGGCAGTGCATTCCCTAGTAACTGAACAGCATACAATAATTCTTAAGAATTTTTAGATTAAATTTACCCAAACATATTAAATGTTTAAATTTAACTTAAATGTTTTAAATTTAAATAATTTACCCAAACATTTAATATGCCCAAAAGGCCACAACAGCCACATAATTAGAGAGATGGCTTTGTAGTTGGAAGTAAAGCAAATTTTAAAAGGAAATCAAAGTCTGAAATGAACTGGAGGCAGTGTTCAAAAGAACTGATGTAGTAAATAACGCAATGCATATTGTCATTACTCTTCTGGAAAGGGGAAGGAGGGTTTCTTTGAAGATGAGCTGCTGTCTGCTTGACATTTGCACGTAAAATAGAGGAGACAGGCTAGTTTTTTAGGTTCTTTCGTGGATACTGAATTTCAAAAATTAAATGAAATATAACAGTGAGACACAGATGAAAAATTTTAAATCTGCATATCAAAGTTATTGACCAGTTACTTAATAAGTACACGCCCTGCTACTTGGAGTGTCACTGCTGAGCTCTCCTTCTCTCTCCCACTCTTCCCATTGACATTTCTCAGCCTCTGGCTTCCTGCCTTACCCCCCAGGACCAGATCATCTGTGGGGAAGAAGGTGGGAAGGAACACCTCATCCTGCCATGGTGGGACCCTTCCCCTTCCCCTTTCCTCTCGCCTCTCTAATGGCAGTACATTCGTTAGGTGAGTACATTTGCCAAGCCCTGGACTAAGACTGTTTGGTTTGTTTTAATGTTCAAGTAGGCCACCCAAAGAAATTTTAACAATTATTCCTCCAGAGGTTTGTTTTAATTTTTTTTTCTTGAAACAATCTCAAACTCAGAAAACTTGCAAGTACAAGTAACATTTTTTTCATGAATTATTTGAGAGTAAGCCACCAACCTGTTGCCCACCATCCTTGATTTTCCTACAAACAAGGACATTCTCCTACAAAGCTCAACGAAACCATCAAAATCAGGAAATTAACAGTGACACATTACTACCATCTCATCCCCAGACCCCATTCATGGGGCCCAAGAATGTTCTGTAGAGCAAAAGGAGCCAGAGGAAATCATGTGCTGCATTTAGTTGTCCTGTCTCTGTAGTCTCCTTCAGTCTGGAACAACTGCTTAGCCTTTCCTTGGTTTTCATGAACTTGGCACTTCTGAAGAGTACAGGCCAGTTATTTCATAGAATGTCTCTTGATTTGGTTTTGTCTGCCGCTTCCCCATATTGGTTCAGGTGATGCACCTTTGGCAGGACTCTCCGAGAAGTGATGCTGGGTCTTCCCATTACACCTGGTCAGGTGGCACATGATTTTGATTTGTCCCGTTACTGATGGTGCTCATTTAGATCACTTGTGGATGGTGATATTTGCCACACTTCTCCACTATATTTAAAGTTATTCTTTCTCCCTTTGTAACTAATAAGTATCTTATGGGGAGGTACTCTGAGGCTGTAAGTATCCCATTCCTCTTCAAACTTTCAATTATTTTATGGATTCATGGTTTTCTGTTTTAATAAATGGGTTATAATCTGTTAACTCTCATTATTTTGATGCTCAAATTGTTCTAGATTTGGCCAAGGGATCCCTTTTGAGCCGGCCTCAGCTCCCCCTTGCTGTGCCCCCATCATTCTTCGAGCATTAGAGAATGGTGAGATGTCCAGGCTCATCTTGTACTTTCCCATCACCAGCCTGGAATCAGCCATTCTTCAAGGTGGGCTAAGTGCTTTGCATATATTATCTTAGCTAATTCTCACAACATGAGAATCATGAGCTGATAACTGGTAGTGTCTCCATTTTGCACACCAGGTGACTGAGTCTCAGAGATGTTAAGTAACTTAGTGTTGCACAACTTGAATTTGGCAGAGCAGGGATTTGAACTTGGGTCTGCTTGACTTTGGAGACTGTGTTACGGATCACTTTGCTTTAGATGATCCCCAGCTTTTCACTCTGTCTATCCACATCACCTTCCACATTGTAGAACCTATTGACCTATATGGATAAGAAAGTTGCTATTGGAAAGTGTGCTCAGCATTCCAAGTGAGGTGGCCAGGAAGTCCTCTCCTGCAGTTTCTCTGACACAAGAACTGGAAAGAGGCCAGCCTCTGCCTCCCTCACCCCATGCCCGTCCAGGAGGCTGCAGTTCAGCAATGGGCTTGTTGGGAGGAACTTAGGCAGAACTAGGCAGAAGCTCTGGGCATAGCGGCAGCAAAGGAAATTTATTTTCCTGTTTTAAAAATTTTATTTTATTTTTTAGGCTTGAGGGGCCTGGGACATAAACTAGGCTTGCTGCAATCCAGTGTAATGGAAGCCATCCCTGCCACTGAATTGTTTAAAAAGCATGGTCGCTGTTGTCTGTCCCAGGAGCCTGTTTGGCCACTCTGTGAATTCTCTCTCCTTCTGCCTCCAGGCTGGGTCTTAGGCTGCTGAAGGTATAGCCAGCTGGTAGAGGGGGATAATGACAACCAGCCATGGAGCACTTTAGTTTCTGCTTCTTCTTGCCACATGGCCTTGTTCATTAACCCTCCTGTTTCCACAGTTTCTGATTCTGGTCCCTTCCTAATAAGAGTGCACGTAGCCTTCTCCAAAGAGGCACTCCTCACTAATTCTGCTACATGCTGATCCTTCCCTTACTCTGCATTTGCCTTTGCATCCACACTGTCCCCAGTCAATGTCATCACATCTTTGTGTATTTATGTATATCCTGTGAGTATTTTCCAGTTGTTTGATGTCTAGAAGTATGTCTCCTCTTCCTAGTTAAGGTCTAACTATCTCAGTTGAAGAACATGGTCTTCAGCATCCTCTGTTTACCTTGTAGCAACTTGTAATGAATTACATTTATATCATCACCTTTCTGTAAATGTGTGTTGAGTCAATGAATGCTTGTCCACATGTGGCCCTGCGTGTGTCTCACAGAACGTGTGTCCACATTTTTTTGGATACTCTAATGCTTTGGATTATACTTCTCCATTCCCTGTATTACCATAGAAGTTCTAGGCAAGAGATCATTTAGTAAAACTCTTGTTTTGTAGATGAGAAAGCCAAAGCTCAGAAAGGTGTCATATCTACCTGGTAGTAAAACTAGAGTCAAAACCCCAAATTCTGCCTCCTTTTCTAAAACTTCACCCACTGCATCATTCAACATTCTTCATCATTAGCAAGTACAAATATTTTTTATTATAACTACTTGTTGAATTAGCAAGGGTGGGGTGTGTGTGGAGTTAAAGTTAGTAATTTAATAAAGCTTATATCAGAGTGAAAAAAGGAAAATATACTTTGATTTAAAGTATGAAATTTTAAAGAATAAACCTGGTAGTTTTATAAGGAATTCTACAACTTGCAAATTAAAAAAATATACATATATATATATATTTAAAGAACAAAGATATGATATTGTAAAGAATATGTAATGCTTTTTTTTTTTTTTTTGTGGTGCACGGGCCTCTCACTGTTGTGGCCTCTCCCGTTGTGGAGCACAGGCTCCGGACACGCAGACCCAGCGGCCAGGGCTCACAGGCCCAGCCGCTCCGTGGCACGTGGGATCTTCCCGGACTGGGGCGCGAACCCGCGTCCCCTGCATCGGCAGGCGGACTCTCAACCACTGCGCCACCAGGGAAGCCCTGCAATGCTTTTTTATTAAGACTCACATAATAAGATCTAGTGTCAGAACTAATAACTATGGTGATTTCAGAGTAGTGTGTCTTAGGCTGCTCGGGCTGCCCTAACAAAGTACTGTAACCTGGGTGGCTCACACAACAGAAATGTATTTTCTCACAGTTCCAGAGGCTGAAAGTCTGAGATCAGGGTGCCACCATGGTCATGTTGTGGTTAGGACTGTCTTTCTGGCTTACAGAAGATCACTTTTTCATTGTGTCCTCACATGTTCACATGGCCTTTCCTTGGTTTTTTGCACATCTGGTGGGTGGTAGGAGGCAATAAGGAGAGAGAAGGGTCTCTTCCTCTTCTTATAAGGCCTTCAGTCCTATCTGATTAGGGCCACACCCTTATGACCTCATTTAACCTTAATAACCTCCTAAAAGCCCCATCTCCAATCATAGTCACATTAAGGATTAGGCCTTCAACATATGAATTTTGGAGGGACACAGTTTGTTCTATAGCATAATGATAAGCATAAATGGTATTTTAAAACATCTTCAACAAGCTCTAATATGAAATGAAAATAACTGTGATCTGTTGGCAACAGGATCACAGGTACTGCTGCTAATAAGTTTGTTGCCTACATTCATCATGGACGGAAATTCCTAATTTCAGGTAGAGGTTAATGAAAATAAGATAAGATTTTTCCCCCATACTAGTTCACAGCCACCCTGAATTTCTGTATAAGGACTCCCAGGTTAAGAACCCCTGATACATGCAAGTATCTTACTTTGAGCAAACAAGTGGCATAATCCCAGGATAGTGGGAACAGGTTCTGAAATCAGCTGATTCTGTCCATTGCCAGTTACCCAGGAATAGTGAGTGTGTTAAATTGAAAAGAAACATCATCTGCTCCTGCCTTGCTTTCTGATATTTTAAAATATGTTTTTGAGTATTGGAATGTGTTTTGTCTTGCAGACACTAGTAACTTAAATACTGAACAAAATGATTCCTGGACCTCTGAGTACTCCTGGCTTGACCCTTCTGTGAAGGGCCCACCAGAGACAAACGCAGAGGATGCTGGACTTCGGAAATCTCTGGACACATTCTATGAAGTATTTGGCCATCCACAGCCAGCCTCTGGAAATTCACTCTCCACATCTGTCTACCAGTGCCTTTCTCAGAAAATCAATGAACTGAAGGGCAAGGAGAACCAAAGGTACACCCTCCGCAGTTTTCAAATGGCGCAGGTCATCTTCAACCGGGACGGCTGCTCCATCTTACAGAAGCATTCCAGGGACGCCCACTTTTACCCAACCAGAGAAGGAAGTGCGTCTCTGGAGGATGAAAAGCTGACCCCAGGACTTTCAAAAGAAATTATTCATTTCCTCTTGCAGCAGAACTTGATGAAAGACCCATAACTGTTGCCTGGTGGTGAGAGCAAGCATATGGGGGGTAGCCCTGTGGTTACAGCATTCCCAGAACCCCTCAGGTCTCTTGCCAGCTCTGTGTGCCCAACCCCCAGCTAAGTGCTTTGCAGGCAAAGGCTGGCATCTGTGATCTGGTCCTGGAGCCAGTTCAGCCCAAATGGAGAGCCAGCAGTGTCTGGGGGTTTTATTGCCTCCATGGCCACCCCATCTCCTACCCCACCCTTTGACCTAAGGCTGGTGACCAACTGGTTTGCGAGTCTGAAAGTCCAGCTTCCTTGTCCCCAGGAAGGACATGCTCTGAGGCATGATTCAAGTTCCAGAGCTCTCCTCCTGATCAGGCCAAGGCTGGGGCTTCGCATGAAATCTCACTCTTGCCTGGCTCCTTCCTTCCCCTGTCCTTCTCTTACTCACTGGTGTCTCCTGGGAGCGTTTCCTTAATAAATCTCTTGCACCTGAACCCTTGACTCAGATTCTACTTCTGGAAGAAGCCGACCTAAGAGAATAGGCTTCCGTTCAATGAGGTTTTTTTCTTGTTTTTAATTTATTTATTTTATTTTTATTTATTTTTGGCTGTGTTGGGTCTTTCGTTGCTGCATGGGGTTTTTTCTCTAATTGCGGCGAGCGGGAGCTACTCTTTGTTGCGGTTCGCAGGCTTCTCATTGCGTTGTATTCTCTTGTTGTGGAGCATGGGCTCTAGGCACGCGGGCCGCAGTAGTTGTGGCACGCAGGCTCAGTAGTTGTGGCTCACGGGGTCTAGAGCGCAGGCTCAGTAGTTGTGGCGCACGGGCTTAGGTGCTCTGCGGCATGTGGGATCTTCCCAGACCAGGGCTCAAACCTGTGTCCCCTGCATTGGCAGGCGGATTCTTAACCACTGCACCACCAGGGAAGCCCTCAGTGAGTTTTTTTGAAGGGAACAAAGCCTTATGCTGAATCAAGTATAAGAATTTTACCAAATTGTAAAACTGTGACCATGTGATTGGGAACGTATGTCCCCCAATAATACAAAGATTTAAATATGGTTCCAAAACGTGCATCACATCTTAATCATACCTTTGCCTCTCCAAAACCAGAGCTTCCTGTTTTATAACATTAACTGGGTATGGAAGGAACATTTGAGCCATCTAAAATAACAGCTAAGATTCGCACTTTTTTTTTAAAAAAGGCTTTTCATCTCCACCAGATTGTAAACATGAAAGGTGAGAAAAAAAAAATGTGTACCACCCACCAAAGTATGTGTAAGATCACTTATGATAAGCTAGGCTGATGGATGCAAGCTTGTCAATTTGTGGTGGAAGAGAAAAAGGAATCCTTTGCCCAAGTGGACTCCTTCCTCTCATTATTTTTGTCTTCTGCCTGCCTGCTGCCAGCACCCTCTGTCACCCTCTGAATGGCTGGCCCCTCACCCCTGTCCTTCCCTTGCTTCGCCAGGGAGCAGCTTTATTTATTTATTTATTTTTAATTTTAAAAAATTTTTATTGGAGTATAGTTGATTTACAATGTTGTGTTAGTTTCAGGTGTACAACAAAGTGAATCAGTTATACATATACATATACTCCCTCTTTTTTAGATTCTTTTCCCATACAGGCCATTACAGAGTATTGAGTAGAGTTCCCTGTGCTGTATAGTAGTTCCTTTTTAGTTATCTATTTTATATATAGTAGTGTGTATATGTCAATCCCAATTTTCTAATTTATTCCTCCCCACCCTTACCCCCGGTAACCATAAGTTTGTTTTCTACATCTGTAACTCTATTTCTGTTTTGTAGATAAGTTCATTTGTACCCTTTTTTTAATCTTTTTTTTTTTTTTTTTTTTTTTTTTTTTTTTGCGGTACGCGGGCCTCTCACTGTTGTGGCCTCTCCCGTTGCGGAGCACAGGCTCCGGACGCGCAGGCTCAGCGGCCATGGCTCACGGGCCCAGCCGCTCCGCGGCACGTGGGATCCTCCCGGACCGGGGCACGAACCCGTGTCCCCCGCATCGGCAGGCGGACTCTCAACCACCGCGCCACCAGGGGAGCCCTGTACCCTTTTTTTATATTTTTAATTTATTTTTAATTTTTTTATGTTTGGCTGCGTTGGGTCTTCATTGCTGCACTTGGGCTTTCTCTAGTTGAGGCGAGCTGGGGCTACTCTTTGTTGCGGTGCACAGGCTTCTCATTGGGGTGGCTTCTCTTGTTGTGGAGCATGGGCTCTAGGTGCACGGGCTTCAGTAGTTGTGGCACACGGACTTAGGTGCTCTGCGGCATGTGGGATCTTCCCGGACCAGGGATCAAACCTGTGTCCCCTGCATTGGCAGGCAGATTCTTAACCACCGTGCCACCAGGGAAGTCCCCTTACCCTTTTTTTAGATTCCACACATAAGTGATATCATATGATATTTGTCCTTCTCTGTCTAACTTCACTCAGTATGACAATCTCTAGGTCCATCCACGTTGCTGCAAATGGCATTATTTCATTCTTTTTTATGGAGCGCAGCTTTAAATAGCCTGAGCAGGCCTGTGCTGGCAGGTTCTCTGCTTCTCAGCTGTGTCCTGAATGTTCGTTTGAGATTTGGTTGGTAGAAGGACATCTCCTTGCACTGAGCTCCCTGAAATTGTAATCAGAAGCCTCGCACTAATCGCTGCGCTAATCCCTCTCTCGAAGATCCTTCGAACAAATTGTACTGACAGAAAGGGCTCTATCACTTGACTGGGGAACAGTGAGAGAAGCTGGAAATACTGAAAAATTAGATTTTGAGAAACTCTGGATGAAATTTAATTGGCATAAGACTCTGTAAGGTTTCCAGAAAGCAGATTATGCAAATAGATCAGCCTACATGTGTATGTTAAGAATGAGGGCACCCTCTCAGGCCAGGTCTCTTAGGGACTCTTGACTGGAGAGAGAAGCCCTTTTAAAAGTCAGGAATTACATAGTAAGGCTTCCAGCTTTGGGATGATTAGAGGTAGGAAGAATATCCACCTCAAAGGGCAGGCACCACTGGAAGGAGACCTAACAGAAAGGAAAGAGGAAATGAACATGTCCTTGAGAAAACAAGACTCCAGATCTTCCTCTGACAAGCAATCATCTGCATTTTCTCCAATTCAATTGCCCCCCCCCAATAATTTTGAAACCAGGGAGACTTATAATTGAAAATCTACAGGTTGAATTTTGAAGTTGCTAGTTTTATTGTTTATTGATGTGTAGCAAATCCATAGATGCCCTTGAATGCTGTAGTCTTTAGCATTATTCTGTCACCAAAATATTGGACTTTAGTTTCCATGGCTACCAACAGAAGGAAACTAGATTATTTTCTACTGTTTTTGAAGGACAAAAGATACAAGCTATTTGAATTTCCATGCTGGGAAGCAGCAGCTTCTGTTTGGCAGTGAGATTTTAATATCAGCGAATTTGTAAACTTTATTAATATCAGTGCTGTGGCTGTTCAGAAAAAAGGTAAACTCTGAAAGCAGAGTATTTAGAAGTCTAAAAACCAGAATCACCTTAAGGTAAAAAAAGACTGTGGTGTGTGTTTACTTGTTTCTGAGTAAGTGCTTGTGACAGGTCAGTACAAAATATTTGATTCCCTGCAATCTCGCTCCTTAATTTGATCTTCATGCAGTTAGGATGGCATTTTCCATTTATCACTGTTTACCTTTAATGAAGACTAAGAGATAAGGATATTAAGGCTCTGGCTTCTGGCATCATTGTCTAATTCTGCCCTACAGATCACTTCACTGACATATCATCCTCTGAACGTTCTATCTAAGATATCATCTGTGACCCATTTCAGAGATGTATGGGAGGATGGATTTGCTTGCAGGAACCTCAAAATTCTAAGGAAGAGAACTGCTACCAGTGTTTTAAGTTTGTGTAACTGTTATTCACTTCATTAATCTGTTTCTTTGCATGACCTATATATGTAATAGCTTTTATTACCGGTAATTAGCACAAAACAATACAGTGATACTTTTAAAACTTTTAAAAACTTACTTTTTAAACTTTTTATTGGTTACAATCACACGGAAAAGTGTTTATAAGTGAACATCTTGAAGATTTTTGCAAACTGAACCCACCTGTTAACCAGCGTCCCGCTCAGGCAGCGGACACTATCAGCTAGCCCAGGCTGAGTGGAGATTTTCAAAGAACTGATCAGAATGGTTTGCTCAGATCAACGTTTCTCAAACCACTGGTTGTACACAAAAGAACTTTAGGTGCTAGATGGACAATATTTATTTTCATTGTTATCTATTCATTTATAACTATAAAATATTATAACTACTATGTCTGATCTATGCTTTTACAGATATTACATAGGATGCACCTAATGTAAGTATTTAAAATTTTAAAATGAATTGAAGTAGTGAAAAATTAACTTAATAATAGTGTAGGTAACATTTAGATATATCAATAATTATGAAAGGTGGTATACTGGAAAATGACTAAAATTTGGAATACAATGGGGTAATCTATGGTACTTTCTGTGTTCTAGTCTCTATTCTACCATCTCTCTCCTGGAATACTACAAGGAAGTTCCATCAGGTCAAGACACATCCACCTTTTCCATTCTCTTTACCCTGCAGCCATAGTGCAAATCATTTTATTTTATTTTTTAGCCATACCACGTGGCTTGTGGGATCTTATTTCCCTGACCAGGGATGGAACCTGGGCACCCCCACCCCAGCAGTGGAAGGGTGGAGTCCTAACTACTAGACCACCAGGGAATTCCCAGTGCAAATCCTTTTAAAAAGCAAAATATGCATCAATAGCTAGCAAATTAAAGAGAAGGAGCTAGCCTTGTCAAATGTGAAAATGTTTCTAACTCTACAGTGATTAAAGCAACTAGAAAAGAAAGATAGATGAAGAATAATAGTTCAGCCCATAAATAGATATAAATGTAGATGGAAACTGAATATATGATGAAGGTAGCATTTCAAATCCATGAGGAAAAGTGGATTTTTTAGCAAATGGTCTTGGCACATTTGGCTCCCCACCCTGGGGGAGGAAAGGAAAAAAGGTTAGATTCTTCACCTCACTCCTGATATCAAAATGAATTCCAGATGGATTAAAGATTTCAAAATTTAAAAATAAAATCATAAAAATGTTAGAATAAAAAATGAGTGTATACATATACATATATGGAAAGAGCTATCTAGATATCTTGGAATAGAGAAGATCTTTCTAAGAATGGCACAAAACCTGAAAATCCTAAAGGAAAAATGTGATAAATTTGACTTTTTAGAAATATTAAAATTCTGCAGGCAAAAAATATTTAAGGTCATAAACAAGATCAAAATGAGGAAAAATACTGGGAACACATGTAATAAAGAGATTTTTTAATAAACAGAATTCTTACAAATTATTAGAAATAAACCAAATGAAAAACCTGACAAAGGATATGCACTGATAGTTAAGAAAAAAGTATATATAAATGGCTAGTAAGCATAACAACCATACTCAAACACGAAGAACTGCAATTTATGAGGTTAAATTTTAATTTATTTAAATAAGATACCCTTAGTTGTTTTGGGTTTGTCTGTTTTTGTTTCTTGATTTTTGTATTTTGGAGGTGGTAAAAAGTTGGAAGGACTCTAGTTCTGGCAAGAGTACAGAGAGACAAGTGCTCTGATTGACTATCAAGGGGAAAGTAAAGTGGCAAAGCTTTTCTCAGGGCAATTTGGCAACTTCTATCAAAATGATGAAAGTCTACTTTCTTTGACCCAACAGCAGGGAACCAGACCTGGAAGGTCTCCTGCTGTCATGGAGTTTACCCTCTAGTGGGTGACGGAACAGGCAAGGTAACTTCAAATAGTGAGAGGTGCTTTGGGGCAATAAAAGGGATGTAGTAGTGCCTGGGGTAGGTGCTTAGACTGGGTGGTCTGAGAAGGACTCTGAAGAAGTGCCATTTGAACTAAGAGCTGCAAGGTTCCCCAGAGCCAGCCACACAGAGGCTGGAGCATCCAGGCAGGGGGAATGGCATGTGCGAAATCAGTGTGAAACAGCCTGGTATGAGCTCTGAGTGCCCAGATGGAAGGAGGTCCCTGGGGCTAGAGCACAGTCTGCAGAGGGCAGAGTGGTAGATGAGTTTCGTAAGCAGGGGGAGGCCTTTTAAGCCCAGATGAGGAATCAGAATTTTATTCTAAAGACAGTGGGACTTGAAGATTTTAAGCAAAATTAAGATAAGTTGCCATATTCATGGAAGTTTTTAAAATTAATTTATTTATTTGGCTGCATTGGGTCTTGGTTGCAGCATGTGGCATCCTTCCGTTGTGGCGCACGGGCTCTTCGTTGCGGTGCACAAGCTTCTCTAGTTGCAGCTCACGGGCTTCTCTCTAGTTGTGGCATGCAGGCACCAGAGCACACGGTCTCAGTAGTTGTGGCACGTGGGCTTAGTTGTCCCTCGGCATGTGGGATCTTAGTTCCCTAACCAGGGATCGAACCTGCATCCCCTGCACTGGAAGGCAGATTCTTACCCACTGGACCACCAGGGAAGTCCCCATGGGAATTTAGTCTGTGTTAAGGGCAACATTTCAAAACGCTGGTAAATGTTGAATCACCTAAATATTCTATAAATGGTGAGATCTCCACCTCACAATATACACAAAAATAAAGTCCAGATGATTAAAGATCTAAGTGCAAAAAAAAAAAACCTCTATAGAATTGCAGATGACAATAAAGATAAGTTTTTTAATAATCTTTGCATGAGAAAGCACTTCCTAAAACCGATAGCAATGCAAAACAATGAAAGACTGACAGTTATGACTACATAAAAGTAAAAAACTTTGAAAGATATCATAAATATGTGATAATGGTATTATGGTTTTGTAAAAAAAAATAGAGATGTATACTGGAGGATTTAGGGTAAATGTCTTAATGTCTATAATTTTTTATTAAATTAAAAAAATATATAATACTTAAAATACTTTATCAGAAACAAGATAATGAAACAAATATGACAAAATGTTATCAGTTACCACATCTAGGTAATGAGTATATGGAGATTCACTAGTCTTTCTACTTTTCTATGTATGAAATCTTAATAATAGAAAAAAAAGTTTATTTAAAAAAGAAGGAAAGAAAGGTTGAAAGACAAGAGACAGACTTGAGAAAAAATTTGCTCAGATATTAACAGACAAGAGTTTAATGTTGTAATATATGAAGAGTTTCTGTAAATAAATGCTAAAATGGCAAATGAATAGAAAGATGAACTAAGAGTATGAACAGGTACTTCACAGAAGAAATGCAAATTGTTAGTAAATATTGTGGGCAAAAAGCATTGCCTGGCATTTCAGTGAACAATGACTGTTGCAACCATCACGCCCTCAGCCAAGGCAGCTGCCCTGATGGTGCACCCTGAGGGGAACTCAGTACAGAGAAAAACTAGATGCTGGCCCTTCATAGTTAAGGTGCATATCAAAGGAATAATTTCAATGAGCCCAGACTCTTGCATCTTCCCATACTAAAGCACTAAAATCATTAACTTGAAATGTCTGGTTTTGGGGATTAGCAGTAATCTTTTGATGTTCAACTACATGTTTTGTTTTGTGTTTTTCAGCAAAAACTCCTATGTATCCTGGCTCCTCCCTTAGCTCTTTGGAACAGTTTCCCAGAGCTATCTGAGAGGCTGCCTTCCCAGGCTATAGTCCTCAGTAAGTTCCCTGAATAAAACATAACTCGCAACTGTTAGGTTGTGCATTTTTTTCTCAGGGGACAGTATGAATAGCCGCTTGATGTAAGTTATCACAGAAGTGCAGTTTTTAGGGACTTCCCTGGTGGCACAGTGGTTAAGAATCCACCTGCCAATGCAGGGGACACAGGTTCCATCCCTGGTCTGGGAAGATCCCACATTCCACAGAGCAACTAAGACTGTGAGCCACATCTACTGAGCCTGAGCTCTAGAGCCTGTGCACCAGAACTACTGAAGCCCATGCAGGGCAACTACTGAAGCCCACGCGCCTAGAGCTCACGCTCCACAACAAGAGAAGCCACTGCAATGAGAAGCCCACACCTGCAACAAAGAGTAGTCCCTGCTCGCTGCAACTAGAGAAAGCCTGTGCACAGCAATGAAGACGCAATGCAGCCAAGAAAAAAGAAATGCAGTTTTTGGGCTTCCCTGGTGGCGCAGTGGTTGAGAGTCTGCTTGCCGATGCAGGGGACATGGGTTCGTGCCCCGGTCTGGGAAGATCCCACATGCCATGGAGCAGCTAGGCCCGTGAGCCATGGCCGCTGAGCCTGTGCTCCGCAATGGGAGAGGCCACAGCAGTGAGCAAAAAAAAAAAAAAAGAAACACAGTTTTTAAAAAGTGTTGCCATTTTAGAATATATATGATTGGTAAGAAATTGAAAAGATCAATCCCGTGAAGTGTTAACAAAGGTGTGGGGACATGGCAATCCAAAATGAAAGCATGTATTACCTTTGCAATGAAATAAATAACTGAAAAATTAAAAATATAGACCCAACCTTGCCACTTGCCTTCCATGCTTCTCGCTGCCCTTGGTCTAGCAGTTGGTCCTGCCCATCCCAGGGCTTCACCCTTACTCTCTTTGCTGCAGCCACAGTGGCTTCTCAGTTGCTCAACATGCCATCTCCTTAACCAACAGGTTTTGGGTAGGACTGTGGATGCCTTAATAAGTGTCAACCATCATTTCAAACACCCCTGTTACTGGCCCAATTTTACAGATGGGGAAACAGAGGCACAGAGAACTAATAGGTAGTGGAGATGGTGTCAGAGCCCATACCTAACCCCAAGCTATCCTTCTCTGCTCCCTGCTCCAGAATGCTGACCTTCCTCCCACCCCAGGGCCACCCACAGTGTGCCTTCCTCAGAGAAGCCTTCTGGGACCGCTCCCTCCCACCTTCCCTTATGGGAGGGGCTACCTTCCATAGGTGATGGATGCAGCACAGAGCATCACCTTCATAACTTGATTACACCAAACAAATGTAACGATGTGGTACATGGTTTAAGTCTCTTCCCACCTCTCCATCTCCCACCCCCACCAAAGGAACATGAGCTCTATCTTGTTCACCCATGCCTAGCACGTCCAGGCTGGCAAACAGCAATACTCATTTATATTTATAAAATAAAATGTAGGAAATGTCTGTATTGTTTAGAGATGTGTACTGAAGGATTCAGCGGTAAAACATTTTGATGGTTGTAATTTACTTTAAAATACTTCAGTGGAAGCAAGATGAAGCAGATATGATCAATTTCATTCACATGTTGGTTTGTGTACATCCAAGTAAATGACAAGCCAGTTTGCTTTTGTCTGCATTTTTACTCAAAACATTTTTTTATTCCTTTCCTCTCTCTATTCCCATTCTCCCAGGTTACTTTGCAGTGGCTGACTCTCTCAGACTCTACTTTCTTTTCCAGGGGAAAACCACTTTCCCTATCTGTCAGAGAGCACAATCTCTATGAGCAAGTTTACATTCAGAGAAAGCCCATGTTTTTTGTTTTTTGTTTTTAATTTTTACTTTATACTGGAGTATAGTTGACTTACCATCCACAATATATTTTTTAAAATGTATACAACTTAATAGAAAATTAAACAAACGACCCAATTAAAAAATGAAGAGAGGATCTGAATAGTCATTTTTCCAAAGAAGACATACAAATGGCCAACAGGTACAGGAAAAGGTGCTCAACATCACTAATCATCAGGGAAATGCAAATCAAAACTACAATAAAATATCACCTCACACCTGTAAGAATGGCTATTATCAAAAAGACAAGAAATAACAAGTGTTGGCAAGGACATGGAAAAAAGGGAACCCTTATGTACTGCCAGAGGGAATGCAAATTAGTGCAGCCACCATGGAAAACAGTGAGGAGCTTCCTCAAAAAATTAAAACTAGAACTACTATATAACCCAGCAGTTCCACGTCTTGGTATCCATCCAAAGGAAACAAAATCCCTATCTTGAAAATATATCTATAACCCACTGTTCAATGCAGCACCACCCACAAAGCCAAGACATGGAAACAACAAGAGTTCATCAAGAGATGAATGGGTTTTTTAAAATGTGGCATATATACAGTCAAATATTAGTCATAAAAAGAAGGAAATCCTGCCATTTGTGACAACATGGATGGATCTTGAGCGCATCACACTAAGTGAAGTCAGGCAGAGAAAGACAAATACCAATACTGTATGATCTCACTTATATGTGAAATCCAAAAAAAAAAAAACCCAGAAGTGAGACCAGAGCCATAGATAGAGAACATATTGATGATTGCCAGAGGCAGTGGGTGAAATGGGTGAAGGTAGTCAAAAGCTACAAATTTCCAATTATAAAATAAGTCATGGGGACGTAACATACAACATGGTGAGCAGAGTTAATACTACTGTATTACATACTTGAAAGTTGCTGAGAGATCCTTTTTTTTTTTTTTTTTTAACCAGTCATCTTTTATTGTTAATTTTCCATTAGGACATGAGAGGATTCAGGGCTGCCAGGCAAAGGTCATGGTCAGGAATGTAGAGTGTGCCCTCTTCAGTGGTAGTCATTTGGCTACTCACGTTTATGGAAGATTTCTTTTCTTTTTACCTTATTCCTTCATCTGCACCATATTCCTCTGTCATCTCATTTTGTCTAATTTACTGTGTTTGTGGTCTCCTTTCTGCAGGCTGCAGGGTCATAGTTCCTCTTGCTTCTGGTCTCTGCCCCCAGTGGGTGAGATTGGTCCAGGGGCTTATGTAGGCTTCCTGGTGGGAGGGATTGGTGCCTGTGCTCTGGTGGGTGGAGCTGGGTCTTGTCCCTCTGGTGCGCAGGGCCGTGTCAAGGGGTGTGTTTTGAGGTGTCCGTGAGCTTAGTACAACTTTAGGCTGATGGGTGATGGGTGGGGCTGTGTTCTTATCTTGCTGGTTGTTTGGCATGAGGCATCCTGCACTGGAGCTTGCAGGCTGTTGGGTGGAGCTGGGTCTTGGTGCCGAGATGGGGACCTCCGGGAGAGCTCACGCCAATTAATATTCCCTGGGGCCGGGAATTCTCTGGTGGTCCAGCGGCCAGGACTGGCACTCCCACCACCGGGGCTCAGATTTGACCCCCAGCTGGGGAACCAAGACCCCAAAATCTGGGATCGTAGTTCCATGAGCAGAGATCGAACTCAGGCCCTAGCCAGTGAAAGTGTGGAGTCCTAACCGTGGGACCGCCAGGGAACGCACATGTTTAATTTCCTTGTAAGAATGGCAGTAGTTGAAAAGCACGTAAGCTGCCAGCACCATAGAAAGTCCAGCAACACTCCCCTTCTTCACGTTAAAATACTGTGGTAATACTGGTAATAACCTCTTTGAAATGCTCCAGCAATGTATTTAGGGATGAAATCCTGCATTAGTATCCAGTGTGGCAGCTCCCCTAATTTGACATCCAGGAACTTCTCCTTCAGTGGTACGACTGATGCCATCTTGGAGTCCTGGCTGTCTGCTCCAATATGAACTCTTCCATGTTGAGCAAGGTTTGAGGCATAACTAAAGGCCTTCCCACATTCTTTGTCTTCATAGAGTTTCTCACCACTGTGAATTCTCTGATGCAGAAAGAGATGAACATTTTCCAGATATAAAAGTTTTTCTATCGCTGATTATTTTATAACTTGAATACAAATCTGTACTCCAGCTTCTTGTTTCTTCCCTCACAACCATCCAGGGTTCTTTCCCTGGCTCCAATAAAACAATTGTGTCTGGCTTATAAATGGAATGGCCCACTGAGACCAAGTTACTATAGTTCTCCATCATCACATCCCAGTACAACTTCTTCTGAACAGGGTCAAGAAATTCCCACTCATGCTGACAGAACTCTATGGCCACATCCCTGAATGTTATTGGTCCATGGGCCATGATTTTAGACCTTCCAGAGCTGATCAGTTCTCATGGTTCATTTACCAGAAAAACACAGTGTTCAGAAAACCCAAACTGTCCCTTGCGGGCTTGGACTACCTCTGCACAGTTGTTTCTGTGGCGACCTATGCCAGTTTTTTGCTTGGATGGAGAAAGTCCATGTTAAGGAGACCCAAATGACAGCCCCTTTGGGATAAATGATTCTCTCAGGAAATAGGCTTGTGGACCAGACTCAAGCCTGCTTACCTGCTTGCAACCCACTAGCCTTATTCTCTCATTGCTTTTTTCTTAAATACCTGAAAGCTGTGCATTGGAGAAAGTGGTTTTACCAGCAGCTGAAGCAAGAATTCTACAAATCCACCCAAGTGAATCCTTTCCAACTGCTGTCTCTCTGGGTAGTGCATTCACAGAAGACACAAGACTCAGGACCCCTCTGTCACTGTTATTTTTTCCTCGGCCTCCTTCAGCATTTGCAGCTTAATGTCAGATGCCTTAAGCACACTTCATTATTTTATGAGAATGTAGTTCATGTGTATTCGAGCTGTGAAAGCGTTCTGGTTACCTTTGCCAGATACCCCCGGGATCCTGATTAATGCTTGCCCCACTGACTCTCTAGAAGGTGTGTGGCCCATTTGGATATAAGGTGTGGAATTCTCAGATGCTCTGGTTCAAGAACTCCTGGCAGCAAGGATGCAGTGCCTAACCCTCCCGTGATTTTTCACATTCTCTCCCCACTGTCTTGTATCCTCAGCCTTCTCCCATTTCCTCTCACTTTTCCATCATGTATTTCCAGGTTTCCTTTATCTTAAAAAAAAGAATTACACACACACACACACACACACACACACACACACACACCCATACACACACACACACACACACACACACAGCAAAAAAAAAAACCCTTCATTTAATGATGTTAGCTCTGTCCAGCTCCTCTTCTTCCCTTTGCTTCCATCTTCTGGACCAAGGAAATAGCTAAGACACAAGTTGCTGGAATTTGGAAACAGAGAAGACGCTGAGATGGCTCTGCTGCTGTTCACCCCCAAGCATGTCACTTAACCTCTCTGGGCCTGAATTTACTTATCTGCAAATTGTAGATAATAGGTGATTGTTATGTCTCAAAGTCTTTATGAGGCTCTCATAAGTTAATGAATATTCAACATATCTTAATATAAAACATGTCTGAAAGCCCTTTGTAAATTATAGAGCACAGTGAAATTGTGAATTTGTAAGAATGGCAGTAATGTTCTGTGCTCACTAGTTCATCATCCCTTTCTAATCTGGCCTCTACCCTACTGCTGCTCAGTTGAAGCCCCTTTCAGCCATGACTGTGACTAGCACCCTCCCCCCTTGAAAGTAAGGCCATTGTTAGTCACCCCCTCAAATCCCAGCGGAGCCTTTAATGTCCCATAGTAAGGAGTGGTTAGATAGATTATGGCATATCCACATTATGGACCACTATGCAGCTGTAAAAGAATGAGGAAGTTCTTTTTATTCTGATGTAGAAAGATCTCCAAACTCTATTATTAACTGGAAAACAAAAGCAAGGAGAAAAAGAGTCTATGCAGTAAATTACCATTTGTGTGGGGGAAATGGAGGCAAAAGAGAAATGTTTGTGGATGCGTAAAATATCTTTGGAGACATGCAGAAGAAACATAACTCTTGCTGCCTTTGTGAAGAAGAGCTGGGGAGCTGGGGAATCTATATCCAAAAGTACATCTATTAGCTTTGTAACAAACAGAAGACTGGTCCCCAAAGATGTCCATGACCTAATCCCTGAAACCTGGGAATATGTTACCTTATGTGGCAAAAAGGACTTTGCAGATATGATTGGTATGATTCAGTTAAGGATCTTGAAATGAAAAGGTCATCCTGGATTGTCCAGGTAGACCTGATATCATCACAAGTGTCCTTATATAGGGGAGGCAGGAGTTTGAGAGTCAGAGAAGGAGATGTGATGATGGAAGCAGAGGTCAAAGTGATGCCATTGCTGGAAGGGGACCACAGATAGCATTCTTTGGAAAGGCAAAGAATGGATTCTCCCCAGAGCCTCTGGAAGGAATGCAGCCCCAAGATAATATATTTGTGTTGTTTTAAGCCACTAAGGTTGTGGTAATTTATTACAGCAGCAGTCAGCAGCTAATACAGTGGCTTAAACAAACACATTTGCTCAAAATCCTGAGGCAGCTACCAGTTCCAGGAGAAGATGATATAGACTCATTTTTCCTGGCTCCTCCCCTCTAAAAACAGCCAAATGCCATGGAAAGAATTCGACAGACAATCCTACTCTGAAGGACTCTTAAAGATGGAAAGAAGAAAAAGGACTGGCTGGGGACCTCATGTCTTGAAGAACAACACCACGGTGAATTCTCTGAGTGTTCTTTTATCTTCCATAGATCCTGGGTACCAGCCAACCTGCAACCTGAAACCAACAACAGACAACAGATTTAAAAAAAAACAAAAACAATGGACAAAAAGAGAGAGAGAGAGAAAGAAAGAGCAAGAGAAAGCAAGCAAGCAAGAAAGAGACGGAAGGAAGGAAGGAAGGAAAGAAGGAGAGGAGGAAGGAAGAAAAGTCTGTTCTCTCTGGCTAAAGGACCAGGAAAAGAGAATGATACCAAAGCCTTAGTGGGGAGACTCATACCCTGTGGTAGCAGCAGGACCAACCCGCTCACAGCAGCAGCAAGAAGCAGAAATGAATTTCCAACGCATCCTTCACCCCACAGTCACAGTCAGCAGCAGACTGATCTGCCCATAGTGGTGGTAACAGCAAAATGCAGGTCAGCCAACCCATCCCATGACCTACCCTCCCACCCAAACAACAGTCGACCCAATCTGCCCACATCGGTGGAAACAGAGAAACCCAGGAACCAAGCTCATCCACTGCCCCACACCAGATGACAACAGGCAAGTCCCTCCAAATTCACTAGTAGTGCCAGCAGGCTCAGTGTCTCCAGCCTTCTATGCAGTGACAGAAGGTAACCCAGGGCATCTCCCTTCATCTGCCTAATGACACCAAGCAGCCCAGGGAAGCACCTTTAACCCATGTAGGCATCATATGTAGGGATCCAGTTGGAGCTTAAGCAGAGCCAGAAGAACAAAGTGGATCAGAACAACATTGCAAGGGCTCAGAAATGTCATTGAAATGATAGCCTACAAAAGTAAGCCTTAAAAAAAACTAAACAGAGTGGCTGCCCAGTAAAATAGAAGATTTATATAAGATCAAGAGTCTCCTAACATTATAAGCAAAATGTCCAAATACTATTAAAAAAAATCACTTGTCATACCAAGAAGCAGGAAAATCACAACTTGAATGAGAAAAGATAATCAACTGACACCACTAGTGAGATGAATCAGTTGTTGGAATTATCTGGCAAAGATTTTAAAGCAGCCACTCTAAAATGGTTTCAGCCAGCAATTATGAAATCCCCAGAAAAATGAAAAAATAGAAAACCTCAGCAAAGAAATAGAAGTTACAAAAAAGAACCAAGTGAAAATTATAGAACTGAAAAGTACAACCACTAAATAAAAAACTCACAGGATAGGCTTAATGGTAGATTGAAGATTACAAAAGATGGAATCACTGGACTTGAGGACTATTCAATCAAATTCACTCAATCTGAAAAACAGCTAAGAGAGATTAGGGAAAAAGAGGGACCTGTGGGACAGTAACAAAAGCTCTAACATATATATCATCAGAATCCCAGCAGGAGACAAGAGAGACTGTGGGACTAAACATTCAAAGAAATAATGGCTGAAGTAATGGTGAAAGACAGAAACCTACAGATTCAAGAGCTAAGTGAACCTGAAATAGGATAAATCTAAAAAACTCCTCATCAAAACATATCATAATTAAACTTCTGAAAACTAAAGAAAAAAATCTTCAGAGCAACAAGAGAGAAATGATGCATTACTTACAGGCAAATATCAATTCAAATGACAGCAGATTTCTCATCTGAAATCATGGAGGTCAGAATGAAGTGGCACAACATTTTTCAAGCGCTGACAGAAAGGAACTAACAACTACATCTCTCCCGAGTTCCTGTCCTATAGTTCTAATTTCCCACAGGACATTCTACTCAGATGCAGCCTTGTCAACTTAAACAAAACATATAAAAAACCAAGTATATGTATCTGCTTTCCCCCAGGCTAATATTCTCATTTAATGTATCTAACTTGTCAATGGCATTAACAGTTTCTAAGTCACTTAGTCATGATGGAGTCATCATGACTTTAACCTCTAACACCTTTACTTCACTATAGCATGCAGTGGTGAAGAGCTGAGACGCAGCAGCCAAACTGCCTGGGTGTGACCTTGACTTAACCATTTATCAGTGTGTGTCCTTGGGCATGTGACTTAACCTTCCTGTGTCTCAGTTTCAGGAATAACAATAATACTAGTTCAGGGTGTTCAAATAAGTTCAGATTTGTATGGTATTAGAACAGCACCTGGCACATCACATAGTCTTGGGGGGATTTTTGGTGTTTTTTGTTTTTTTTTTTTACTTAAAAGTCAAAGTTCTCACATCTGCCTTTTCTCTCTCTTCCCACTGCCATCACCTGCTCTACGCTTTCATCTCCTTAGGCCCTCCTCATTGTTCTCCCTGCTGCCAGACACTCCCACACACTGTTGCTACCATATTGGTCTTTCTAAATCCAGTCAGTGTTGGATCCCATCCTGTTCCCCACAGAAACCTCCCAAGCTCTTTAATACCAACAGGGTGAAGCAGAAACCCAGGTCTGTGTGATTCTAACCCTAGGATTCTTCCCTCTCCTTGGTTCTCTGACCTCATGCCCAAGCTCTATGCCCTCCAAGATATTCCTCCCTTCTCCAGCCCCACCCCCCACCCCCGGCTGTACCCACCTACTCATTTATGCTTTAATCCTACACATCAGGACCATCCTCTATTAACATGTGTACATCTGCTTTCCCCAAATAGACAGAAAGTTCCTGAAGGCCAGAGGCACAGAGCAGTGCTGGGCAAATACTCACCATTACATGAACCTATTCTATAGTCGCACCTCTTGTTCAGCCTCCTGGTGGAGTCAGCTTGACAACTTCTTTCTCTTTCCTACAACTGAAACCATATAATTTTAAATGAGGAGCAAGGGGCAGGGGGTGGGAGGTGAACTTGTACGTTCTGAGAAACATCATGGCAGAAGGAACAGTCCAATTGTAGGCATCAGAGGCAACAGCACTGGCACTAACAAGCAGAATATCCAGTGAAGCTCATATAACTTCTCTGGCCCTCATTTCCATTTGCAAAATGAGAACATTAGCAAAGCTTGAAGTCCTCCTCAATCTCAAATGTTCCGTGACAAATCTCTGTGAGGGTGGATTCAGGAAACTGATTTTCAAATTGATTGATTGAGTGGTGTGTTGTTAGTGCATGGAGAGTTAAACCACTCTTCATAACAATTCAGTTCCTGAGTTTAGCCTATCAGCCAGGGTTTATTAGGGACCATTAACTCTGCAGTACTGTGGGTTGAGTGCTGTGGAGGAACAGAAGTGATATCTCACAGGATCCTTGGCCTCAAGGTGTTTATTATATAATCTGTTTATTATAATTATATAATAAAAGCTCACCAAGCTTATGATCCAGGAAATTACTTTGTTTACCTAAGATTTCTGTAAAATAAAGTTACATATGTTATGTAAGCTGTGTGAATTCTGTGTCATTTTTATATTATTTGAAATACACACATACATATATACTATATGTTTAGATATAAATATATGCATTGAAAATGTATGTATTTAAAATAGCTCCATTAACAGGCTGGGTGTTTAAAAACTATTTAATAAACCAAATGATGTAGATTTTCAAACCTTCACAAAAATAGAGAGAATTGTACTATGTGCCCATCACCTAGCTTCAACAGTCATCAACTTTCTGCCATTCTTTTTCATCTATCTCTACCCACCCCTGCCCCTCTTTGTGTGTGTGCTAAAGCAATTCTTCTTAAGCTATCAGTGGTGAAGAATCCTTCTGTTTAATTTCCAATCTGTCATGGACCACAGGCAGTTGGGCATGCAAGTTCAACAATACCCAACTGGGCTCTGCGCTGGTCAATGAGACAAGTCCACTCATAGCTGCTTGGATGCCATGACAATGCAAAGTGCTGTCACGGTTTCTAAACACTCATTGTCAATGTCTGCACTTACCACAGACTAATAGCACACAATTGGCAAACTGGCACTGATCCACAGACCACACTTTCAGTAATACTATGCTACAATATTTTAAGGCAAATCCAAGACATTCTTTTATTTCATCCATAGATTCAGCATGTATGTCTAATGGATAAGGACTTGGGAAAAAAAACACACCACAATACCACTAATACCTCCAAGATAATCATCAATAACTCCTTAACATCATCTAATAGTCTAACTTACAGTTTTAGTTGAATCAGGATTTAAACAAGGATATACCATTGCTTTTGGCTGACATATCTCTTAAGCCTCTTTTAATCTATAATAGTCCCTTTCCTTCAAAAACTGTTTTGAACCACTCTCCAGATTGGTTTATCATTAACTACAAAAGTTTCCCTGATTCATAATGTTTCAAGTGGGTTTTCCCTGAAATTGTTATAGTGTGACCATGGGAAGGGCTTAAAAACAAATGACCTCTACTCTCCCAACCAAACTCCATGATCTATGCATGTTATGACCACACTGCCCACTCTCCAGACTGTTTTCATGGCTACAAAGTCATTCATATTACTGAGTATGTAAAAGTGTCAGTCACTCTCCCTGTCTTAACATCTCTGATTCTTTGTCTCCAATAGGACCATTCATATAACAGACACCTGTGAACATTGTTAATTGAACTATGGGTTTCCTTTGCCTTGATATGCCCCAAACAATGTTTACCAGATACAATCATATGCACGATACAGAACTGAGATATTTGGGGACATATACATAGTATAGACTTGAGATACTCTTTGATTGTTTGATATGGGCCAGATTGGGTGATATGGGCAAAGCAAACCCAAACCACCACACAATGGCATTTATTTTTCCAGAAACCCTCTTCTTACCACTAAGGATACAGAAGTTCAAGTAGTTTTGTGTCTTCACTGTCCAACACTCCATGTAGAGTCATAGACTTTTAGAACAGGAAAGGAAACTTAACAATTATGCAATCAAGCCCCCTGCAGCGAAGGAGATAAGGCTCCTTTGACTAGTTATCTAGACATCTAGATGTCCCCTAGACAAGAGCTAGGTCTCTGACCTACAGGAGAGACTCTGTACACTTGGGGATATCACTCTCTGTGCCCCTCGGGGTTCTGGATGGCACATAACAGGAGTAGACTCCAGCTAACTTTAGTAGAAGGATAATGGGGGCTAACAGAATTGACCAGAAGCCTGGATAACTAGGTTTTAAAGACAGGCAGGATCTGAGAGAGGCTGGGCCGCAGGAACACAGCTGAGGTCATGCTGCAGGGACAGCCTGATTTGAATGTCCCTAACCCTGGCCCTGATGCCTCTCTGGCCGATGGACACCACCACAGCTGAGGCCGAGAGCCCAAGTGCCTCTGCTGCCATGGAATTCTGAACTGTCCCTGAGTCTAAATTAAAAATCCAGGGTGGGAACACCTGAGTTGCTGAGGCTGGATAATGTGACTGTCCTCTTCAGCCAGGGGTCAGGGAAAGGGCCATCTGGCTTGGCTTGCTTCTACAGTAGGAAGTGAATCCTGCTTCCCACCATGACCCACATCATAGAGGAAAGAGCCTTAGGATGCTAATTATCCTCCCATGATAGCAGATGACACTTTATCTCCACGATTGAACTTCTGTTAGTGTAAGGACATAGACAACAGTAGTTATTTTAATTCTACGAAATATAGAGATATTTCCTACCACCTCCAGAAAATGGATTACATCCCCAGACAAACATCACTATTCTAAGTGCTGATTTTGCAAAGGATTTAACCTCATTGAAGGAGAAACAGTTTCTTTTGTGTCCTAGTAGTTCAGTGACTGTCTCCTGGCCTAATTTCTGGGGGAAAACTGAAGATCGATCTGTCCACCTGACTTTCACTCAGATGCTCAGTGTGAGCACAGTGACTTCCAAGGGCATTAAAACTTCTCCTACAAGGATTCCATTAGTGATTAGATTTGCATTTGAAAATATTTCATGTTGCTACATATCAGATTGGGGCAGAGATGAGCTGGAACATAGGAGATTTGTTGAGGCAACAGCTAGGATTCTGTCACTGTTCTCTCAGTGTATTTCTGATGGCTCTCAAATTCTATAATGGAAGGTAGTATTGTGTGGGTACGTAATATGAAGCCAGAGCTGACACTGTGACAGCTGTTCCCAAAGGCACAGAATTTTTTTGTTACCAGGAAAAGATGTCCTTGCATTTCCTGGGCTGAGGTAAGAGTGCTTGGCAGTCCCTGTCTTCTCTGTTTTCTGATCGTCTTAACACATTACAAGAGAGAAAATAATGAGCCAGAGGGATCTTCAAAGCATTAGTCCACTGCCTGTGTGTCTTAGTTTAGGTTCCCTTAGAAGCAGACTCTGAGGCACAAGTTCAAGTGCAAGTAGTTTATTTGAGTAGGGGAGTGGGGAACTGAGACAGGAGGGACGGAAGCCAATAGGAGGTGCTTGCTTAAGGAAGATGCCACTGTGGACAATTGGAACTTAACCCTATAGGGGAACTCTGGGGGGCCAGTGCAGAATGTAAGCCTCAGTTATCCTGAACAAGGAGTTATGGAGCTGGGGTATAAAAACACCAATTCCACAGTGTTTGGTCGAAGGTTGCAGCTGGGAAGGCACTAACTCTCCAGCACTTCTGGCCTGCTGTGTGGCTAGGCAAAGCAAACCCAAACCACCAGAAAAAGCCCTCCGGCAGTTGGAAGTCAGGCTGCTGTGCACAAAATGTCAAGGCCCAGGGTGATACGGGCAGGGTATCCTCAGCATCTGCTACACTGTATTCTCTCATCCTCCAGACTAGTGGACAAACTTTCTGCTCCCCATCCATTCAGAGCCCAGAGTAAATCTTCCCAGAATCAACTGGTAGATGCACATCCTCTGCCTCCCCCAAACCAAATTTCCAATTGATACAGATTGCTTACTTCACTACTCATTGTTCAGTAGCTCTCCACCCATGTTACAGGGTCACTCTGTGGTTTAGTCCTCTTTCCTCCCTGTCTGGTAACACGCTAACAGCTCAGACCCTGACCACAGCCCTGGAATAACTGAATAAAGCTCACTGACTGACTGACTCCAACCTCCATCCATTCAGTAACATCCTAGATGTTTGGAAATGCCACAGTCTACAGCCAATGCACTTTAGACAGGTCCCTGTCAGCTTTGATGTTTTGGAGAGATTTACTATTTGCTAAACATGGTAAGTTTGGGGTATGTGATCTTGAGGGGATATAGTATTTCTCATCTCCAAAGGAAAAGATCAGTTTCTTTTAGGACTATGGATAGCATCAGTGTAAACTGTGGGCCAGCCAGCTGTGAATTGGCAACTTGGCGATGTCTGGGAAGAAAGGCTGGGGACCTCGGTGAGAGCAGAAACATTTACTCAGTTGTTGTCTGGTGTATGAACATCCTACCAAGATTCACTGAGTGAGTTGAAAGGCCATCTGAGGCTTGATGTATAATCTTATTTAATGAAGGGATAGCTTGAATTTGATGTCTTTCTGGTTTTCATCATTTTCTTTTTTCTTCTTCCACCCTGATTATCAACCTTTAGTAAAGACTGGGAGATCTCAGTCAGTTGGCTCTAATGAAAAGGACCTTAATAGATCACCTGGGAAGTTTCTCTGCCTTCAGGCAACACTACACTAAACCATTCCTGACAGAAAGCTGCTTACCCTTGGTCTGAAAACTCTCCCAAAAGAGAGGTGGGAGAAATGCCATAGCCTCCCTGTTCTCAGTGTCTCTCCTTAATAAGCTCTGGGCTTATCCTTGCTTGAATTTCAGCTTCAAATTTTTAATAAATGTCATGGTGACCTTCTCAACACTACAAAGGTTTATTCTGCAGAGTATCCCAAGTGACCTATGACCATCACAAGTAAAATGATAGTATTTAAATATATGAAGTAAGTAATTTTTCAGGAATTTAGTCTTCTAAGAAATCAATTAAAAACATAAGTAGGACTTGCTTTGAAATACATCAAGAAGTCAGATGAGGTGATGGATGGATGGATAGATGGTGTCTAGATGGATAGACATGAGATAAGTAAGGATAGTAAATGTTAATGGTAAAAGCTGGTAGGTATACAGCTCTTATTTGTAAATTTTTATTAAGAGACTTCCCTGGTGGTGCAGTGGTTAAGAATCTGCCTGCCAATGCAGGGAACACAGGTTCGATCCCTGGTCCAGGAAGGTCCCACATGCTGTGGAGCAACTAAGCCTGTGCGCCACAACTACTGAGCCCGCATGCCGCAACCACTGAAGCCTGCAGGCCTAGAGCCCGTGCTCCGCAACAAGAGAAGCCACCACAAATGAGAAGCCCACGCACCGCAACGAAGTGTAGCCCTCACTCGCCGCAACTAGAGAAAGCCCACGTGCAGCAATGAAGACCCAGTGCAACCAAAAATAAATAAATAAATAAAAACTTTTATCAAGTTTTCTGCATGTTTCAAATTTTTTCATAATAAAATGTTGGGAAAATATATGAAGGATATTTTTTAAGTGTATTAAATGTCTACCCACGTACATTTGTTTATAAATTGGGGTTTTAAATTACCACAAACTTTCCTAAAGATAATCTTTTCTTAATAGAAAGCATACTTGAAATACTAAAGAGAACTCTATTGGCTCCTAAGTGGTAGAACTAGTTAAACAATCAACAGATCATTAATAAACACTTCCAAATTACTCTTGGAGATATGAATATATACCACCTTCAAACAACTTAAATTCAAGTTGGGAAACTTACTTCTATATTGATCTGTCTAGATGTCTATCTCATCACCTATACTTAATCTATGTCATCTGCATCATTAACACCTACATTTTCCTGCCCAGATCATAAAATTTATATTTATGCCATCTATCTATATCAAACACATCATCTACATCTATGTTTAGAGCTATATCATTCATATCTACTCTTACATCATCATCTACATCCATATTTACATACACTTTACCTACATCTGTGTTTACATCTATATCATCTACAGCTACATTTTCATGTTCATCATATGCATCATCTACACTGATGCTTAAATCTACATCAGTATCTACGTTGGCTACATCACTGGTTCTCAACCCAGGCAACTTTGCACCCAAGAGGCATTTAGCAACATCCAGAAACATTTTTGATTGTCACAACTTGTGGATGGGGGAGAGAATGCCCCTGGCAACTAGGACAATACCCAGAACAGCCCCTGACAGCAAAGAAATATCCAGCCCAAAATGTCAATAGTGCTGAGATTGAAAAAATTTAATCTACATCCATGTTTACAGCTATGCCATGCACATCTGCACCTATACTGAAATCTACTCTGTCTACATCTGTCTTTATATCTACAGCATTTACATCTATGTGATTGACAACAACATCTACAATATCTACATAAACCACATCATCTATATCAGCACCTGCATCTACGTAACCTACATCTTTTACATCTACATCTACCTGTGCATCTAATTAGCAGCTCAGAGTATGTTTGTTACATTGGAATGAGTGATCCATTTAATCTAAAATTAAAATTTAATCTTAATTCTCCCCTCCTCTGACCATAAAGATTCTGATGAACCAATGCAAATGTGTGGAGTGGGGTGCAGTTTGGGGTTTCCCTAAACCACCAAGCAACTGTAAGACAGCAACTGGGAGTCTTACAAGTCAACTCAATTCTGACACTGTCAACCCAGAGATAGCATCAGATGCCATTGGTTGAGGGCTCAGTTCCACAAGACTGCCCTCCACTTCAGGTGCCAATCACAAGTCCAAGACTGACTGACTATAAATGAAGGGTTCCCATGACCCCCTCCTTGGATTTAATTAGTTTGCTAGAGTGGCTAACAAACTCAGGAAACCAGTTTAGTCACTAGATCTCTGTTTTTTTACAAAGGATATTAAAAGACATGCATCAACTGCCAGATGAAAACATGCACAAGGCAAAGTCTCAGACAAAGGGGCTTCTGTTCTCATGGAGTTTGGGGCCCAGCATGATGGCACATGCAAGCACTTTGGTTCACCAACCAGGAAGCTCTCCAAACCCCATCCTTTGGGATTTTTATGGAGGCTTCATTACATAGTCATGATTGATTAATGAATTCAACTTCCAGCCCCTCTCCCTTCCCCGGAGGTCAGGGGATGAGACTGAAAGTTCCAACTCTCCAATCATGTGGTTGGTTCCCCCAGCAACCAGCTCCCATCCTTACGTGCTTTCAAAAGTCACCTTCTTAACATAAACTCAGTCACAAGAGGCTTGTTCTGAATATCAAGGCAACTTTATCACTCTTAGGAAATTCCAAGGGTTTTAAGAGCTCTTTGCCAGAAACAGGGACAGAGACTAAATGTATATTTCTTGTCATGAATCACAATATCACAGGCCACATACAAAAATGTTACATCAGAATGAGTGGTCCATTTAATCTAAAATTAAAATTTAATTTTAATTCTTCCCTCCTCTAGCCACATACTAAAATGTGAGTGGAACAGAGCATGAGCATTGTCGATGACACTTGCTAAAGTGTAAGAATTGTGAACTCTGCTGGCTTTGTCCTGGCTTCAAAGGACAACTTTGGCTCCTGATAGAAGAAGCCAAAGAGAATTCCATTTTGACTTGGATTGAGGTGAGAAGTTAAGCATGTGCTTGATGATTTTCATTCACGCCCTCTCTTTGCTTACCAGCCCTCAGGACCAGAGGGCATCTGCTGCAGACACAATTGTCTCTACTATTGTGATAAAGAATAATTTACTCTCAAGAGAGCAGTCACTGCCCTTTGAGAATTTGATATGGTTGGATCACATCTTGCTCCACCTAAACTCATTTGGGCTGGAAAACATACAAGTTGGCACGTGGGAAGCCACAGATCTTGCAATTTCACCCTGGGTGCTTGGGCCTCAGAGTAGTTAAGAAACTGCTTATCCTACAACCAAACGGTAACTCAGGTTGCCACATTCTTTTAAGCCCCCAAGGGCATATGAGCTGACTTGTCAGCCATAGCAAAAGTACAATGATGTTTTAAATGAAATTGAGAACATGGGAGAGAAGACAAACAAAAGCAACTTTCTGTGGCTTCTTTAGCCTATGACATTTACTAAATATCTATGCTTCCTGTAGAAACACACACCTCTTGGAAACTGTTATTTGTCCTCCAGGAACAAGACTGACCCTGGGTAAAGTTTCAAAACAGATTCTCAGTAAACTTTTTGTATCCTCACTCATTGTAGTGTTTCTAAATTTTCAAAAAATATTAATTTTTAGAAACCGAAAGTGAAAAATTAGCAATTCTTTACTCATTATTATGGATTTCTTAACATATTTCAATATATAAGAAACATACAGCTTAGCAGTATTTACAAAAAACTGTAGCCTATAGCAAATATCCAAACATTGTAAATGCCAGTGAACATAGTTGAATAGTTTTTAAAAATAATCTAACATTTGAATTTAACCCAGTAAATGCTACACAATGTCATAGTTTTAATGTTCTCAAAAGTAGACCACCCACCTTCCTATTGGTTGAATGTCCTCCCTAATAACGATTCCCACATTTGGTTGTTCATCAGTCATTCACTCAGCAGCATTCACTGAGCAGCCACAATGTACCAGGCCCTGTTCTAGGTGCCAGGAATAGCGTACAGAATGAAAAGGGCAAAAAACCCTGGCCTCATGGAGCTTGCAATCTAGTGGGAGATGTAGGCAGCAAACAAATAAGTAAAATAAATGTCTGTTTAACTAGCGGTAATAAGTACTTTGGAGAACAATAAATCTGGAGAAAGGATAAGGAAAGCTGGCAAAGTGGGAGAGGGGAGGTCTGGGAAGGCCTCACTGAAAAGGTGGCAATGAAGCCACAGAAAGCGCCAAAGATCTGAGGCAGAAGAATGCTTGGCATGTTTTAGGAGGAGCACAGAGGCCTGTGTGGCTGGAGCAGGGTGCATGAGAGGAGAAGTGAGAGGGGTAAAGGAAGCCAAATCATGAAAGGCCGGTTGTGAGTGAAATGGGAGCCACTGGAGCATTTTGAACAGAGCAGTGACATGACTAAACATTTCAGTCTCTGTCTGGCTGCTATATGGAGGATGGACTATAAAGAGACCAGAGTGGAGGCAGGGAGAGCAGTGAGGAGGCCATTCATTTAGCTAGCTGAGGGATGGTGGTGACTTGTAGTAGTGGTAGTGGTAGTTAGAGATGGAAACCAGCAGTTAGATTCTGTACCTATTTTCAATTAAGAGTCTTCAGGATTTTCTAAAAGATCAGCTATTGGTGTGAGAGAATAGAGGAGTTGAGGATGACCCCAAGGCTTGTGGCAGAGCACCTGAAAATATGGAGACACCATTTACAGGAGTGAGGTCCCAAACTCTTAATCATACATTATATAATTTTGGGCTACAGTAGAGCTGGCTGAGGACAGGTCAAAGACGAATCAGAAATAAGACTAGTCATAAAAAGTCAGACTCCAGATTGAACCCAACCACATAGAAACGTGGCCTGATGCTAAACTCTGTGAATCTCTCCTAACAGAGGCTAAGAGGGATCCTAAGATTCAGGCAAGGCTGAGCCCATAGGCACAGGGTAAAGTGTATTCGCTGTGGACAGTTGAAATCAGCAGAGGTAGTCAAGTGACACCCTGAGACAAAAACCTCCTTAACTCACTGAAGTTGGATCAAATGCCTTCAGGGGACAGAGATTTTAAAAGGCCTGCACCCTCCTCCCAGGAGTTCTGGAAAGGCTTCCCACCACCCACTTTGCAGTGTTCACAGAAATGTCCACTTCAGCAGTCCCACCCTCACCCCAAGAATATAATTATGGGAGTTATTGTTTCCGTGTGGAGCAAGAGCAGAGCTGGCCCACCAAGTGGGCCATAACTCACAGGTATGAGCTGAGAGATCCTGAGAAGATCCCTAACTGAAGTGGGTCCCTGGGGAACCTCTCGCTGTGTGTGACATTGTACTCATGGATTCTCTCCCCTTGGAGGTCTCTAGGGACAGGTTGCTCTGAAATGCCTCCAGGAGTAATGTTGGCTTGGTTTGGAGCCTCCCAGCATTCATTAGCGCTTTGTAATAGCACATTTTGTACAGATTACCACTTCACTTTTAGAACTGGTATGGTGGGATGTTAGCAGGTACTGAGACAGAAAGATGATGGAAGCTGGGTCATCTGGATGTTTACTCTAGAGCAGAATGACAAGGAGACAGAGCGTGGTCCCCAAGTTACTTCTTCCTCACCTCCCAAAGTTCTCTTGGTGTCTCCCTTTCATCTAGAAAGTTCTCTTGGTGTCTCCCTTTCGTCTACAGGGCCCGGGAGAAATGGAAAAGAGAGTATGGA
Organism: Orcinus orca; assembly: GCF_937001465.1. Lineage (NCBI taxonomy): Eukaryota > Metazoa > Chordata > Mammalia > Artiodactyla > Delphinidae > Orcinus > Orcinus orca. The sequence goes on from NC_064574.1 coordinate 33,190,566, forward strand.
AACGAGAGGCTTGGGGGCCATTGACGGACTTGGCATTGCAATGCCTTCTCTGAGGCTTTCATTGCCTCTTTGTGCCCTTTTAAAATTTATTTATTTACTTATTTGGCTGAGCTGGGTCTTAGTTGTGGCATGTGGGATCTTCATTGCCACATGCAGGATCTTTAGCTGTGGCATGCGGGCTCTTAGTTGCAGCATGCGGGATCTAGTTCCCTGACCAGGGATTGAACCCAGGCCCCCTGCATTAGGAGCACAGAGTCTTAACCACTAGACCACCAGGGAAGTCCCTCTTTGTGCCCTTTTACCTCAAATCAAGAGGTAGCAGCATCCAAGAACACCCATGTGTGGGTTTACTTAGAGCAGGGGGTAGGAACTTGTGTGTATGACACTCTGTCTCTTACATACTCTTCTTGTTTTCTTTCCTGCTCTACATTCCCACTGTTAAAACAGTGTCCAGAGTATCACAATAAAACACTTACTTATTATGCAAACAAACCATTGCTCTAGCTTTGAAGAAATATTGTCTACCCATTTCATGGCGTTTTGGGTGAATTCAGGAGTGGGGGTAATTCAAGTTCACTTTTCAGTGACTCAACTATTTCCCTTGAAGCAACTGCTTTCCTTCGTGCTGCTCTGGCCTTTCTTCAACCTCTCCTTGGGCTATAGATTCAGTGGGGCCTTTTGGATGCCCCTTTACTTCCTCTTCCATCTCTAGGCTAGAAACTGGCCCAAGATTCAGGTCCGATGAACCCTGAGACTTTTGCTTTAGTCTGCAGGAGCCGGGTACCTCTTTGCCCCTTGGGACATATGCCTGCAAACGTTCTTTCTCCTTTCCTTAGTTAGCTATGAAGTCTGCCTTCACTTTACTTCTGGGGGGAAAAGACCAAATCCAGTAAGTCTTCCAATATTTATTTTCATACGTAATAGGATAATATGCCTTCTAAAAGACAAAAAAGTTGAGACTGGCCCATCCATTGGTAATTTAGTTTTAGGCAGTACTGAGTTTGTATGGCAGGATAATATTATTCGGTGCTGTTTTCTGAGCTTTGTGAGTGAATGCAAAAGAAAGGAAAGCAGCTAGGAAAGTGGGAGAAAGAGATGGAGAACAATCCTTTAATAAAACTGATAAGTGGCCCACTGTATATATACATGTTACCCAGAACAAAAATATGGGCAATTACAATCTTGGGAGGTTTCTGATTATGCATATTTACTTAATGGTAATGGCTCCTTGAGGACCATTATGAATTATTGAGAAATAAAATATTCATAGGTATAAAACTGTAATTAGCCTACATGGAGTTTTTCTGGAGTTTACATATACAGAATACATTTTTGTAAAGGAGAGGCCTGCCTGGGAGCTGGTATGCTCTAATCTTCGCCATAAATAATTTAAAATTCAGCACCACCAAAAGAATGCCTCCTCTCAGAGCAAAGAGTGCTTATTAAGTCCACCAGATCTCTCAGAATCACGAGATGGAACCAACTTACATTTCATGACTCCTGAGGATGAGCACAGAGAAAAAGGCCAGACAGAGTACACAAGGGAGACTTCAAAACAATCAGCACAGGACTGCTTCTGCTTTCCAGTATCAGACATGTTGGCCTGAAGTTACTGTGATTTCAAGGTCATGACCATTATTTCTGGCTTGTTGCTAGAAATTCCACAAATTGAGATACATACATTGGAATGAAACCAAACTTCAAAAATCCCTATGAAGAGTGTCATATAGAGAAGGAGTTTTCAGGAAAAGAGGAGAAATAGGCCCCTGGACATCAAGGCATCAGAGATTGAAAGAGGTTGCTCCTAAGAGGTGGAAAGAACCCAACAGAACAGGATGCAGATCTTGACATCTCTGCTACTCACTGCTTGGCACAAGTGCTCGAAGAAGGGAGGACCACACCATCTGTGTGTGCTTCCACTAGGGACCCCACTCAAACTCCTCAACATTCACACCCACATTCCTCCCCTGCTTCTGGGCTTGACAGAACTCCAAACTTCCTCTGATTTTTTGCATTAGTCCTATCTTAGGAGCTGTGATTTTTCTCCTTCACTCTCTACCTATCTGCTTTTATCTCTCAAGGACTGTTCATGATTTCTGGTCCTATCGGAGCATTTCCCCTTATACTACAGTACTCATATTTGTAAACAATATGCAAGCATTTTTCTATCCTATGTTACACATAACCCATTTGAACATGATGAACTTGGCAGGTACACTTAAGAAACAGCTTCAATCTTCTCTTACAACTGTCTGCAAGCATTTCTGTCAAAGCTCCTTTTCTGACCCTTGAACAATATCTCAGGCAAAACAGTAGCTTTTCATTAACTCTGGACTATTACAGTAGTCCAGACTTCTATTTTTCACCCAATTCAAAGCCCCTCTAACTCCCAGCTGCTGCCTGATCTGGAACAAGTCAAGTCATGGGGAAGAGGGAAGGGTTGGCCTCTCCTTTTGTTCCCTTGTTTCTTTCTTTCCTATCCTACCCCTCCCTTCAGTTCCTTCAGGTCTGGACCGAAGAGGAGGATGACAGAGATGGAGGAGGGTTCAGAGATGGCCAGTCATCTGTGGTCCTCTGTTGGTTTTCACTGCCCTCTATTGTGGCACACCTCCAGATGCTGGCTGGCCCTTTCACAAGGGACCTTTGTGGATTCTTTAGAGTACTCCGTGGGAACCTCTTCACTCCCCCAGTCTCTGACAAGAGTGATGCTCTCTGACCTCTCACAACACCTCTCAGCTACCATTATCAGCACATCTTGGGGATCCCCTTGCTCCTTCAAGCAGGGGCTTTTTGGGGTGACTTGAGACCAGTAGCATTCTGTGGAGGCCACTTAGCCCAAGGAAAACTCTGCACATGCAGATGTTCCAGCCACTGTCCTCTCCCCTCAACTTGCCATTGAGGCTGCTCCGGCTGATCTCCTGCCCACTTCCACCTTGCTCACTTCACTCTCAAACTCTTGGGGACACAAATTAAATTGTCTTGTGATCTCCTTCCCACTCTCCTCTATTGGCGTTGGAGCGAGTCTATGGGTTTCTGCAGCTCAGCAAGCATCTGGCAAGGAAATGAGGTATCAGTCTCCCTTCCTGCAGACAACTCCACTTTATGTTAGCTTCTTGCAGCCCCCAACTTGGCAGAGATAGGAAGAAGCATCATGAAACAGTACAGGGCTCCCTACAAACTCTCTTCAAAAAAGTTCTTTCTCCAACCAGTCCTTTTATAGTTTTGCATTTCTAGGTTTGTATCTGTAGTGTTCCCTTACACAGACCTGTGAGTAATACCCACTGTGCCAGTTTGGCCCCGTTAACAAGTCTTGTAGAAATGTGACTGGCTTCTCTCTTTGAAGCATGTGAGTACTTAAAACCCATGTTGCCTAGCTTTGAGGCTTCAGTCAAAAGTCAGACATAATAAGAAAAATTCTATTTAACATCCTGCTATATGTTTGTGAATGTATGTGTCATCGTTCAACTTTCCCAAAAAGCAGACCTTGAGACAAAGATTTGACTGTAAGTAATTTATCTGGAGATAATTCCAAGAAACAGCAGTGGGGAGTAGAGAAGAAAAACAGGAAAGAAAAGTCAGCCATAAAGAGCTTGCTATCAAGAAAATTTCCACTGTGTGTAACTAAGCTCAGTCTCGCTGGGAAATTCTCAGAGCCTATGTAGAATACATACCTCTGAGGGAGCTGTGAATCTGGGGTGTTTGTACACCTCATGTTCGGGTGAGGGCTGCTCCTGGGGGTCTTGATTCCTCAGCATTTCCAACTTGCCATTTGCACAGCTCTGTTTGCTCTGGTGACCAGAGAGAGATATCAGGCAAAGAAATGCAGATCTTGGCCATTGAAAATCAAGCCAGTGTGCTCCAAAATGGTAAGAATGAGGGAAATTAAGGAAATGGGCAGAAAACCAGTAGCATCTGCTGCAGTGTGTGTGTGTGTGTGTGTGTGTGTGTGTGTGTGTGTGTGTGTGTGTGTATGTTGGGAGGAGGAACATATGAGAGACCAGCAAGCAGCCTTCATTCTAGATCCTTACCATGTGATGTGTTGCTAACTATAATAGATTTTTCAAGCACCTAATGGTCTTATCAACCCATCAGACCCAAATCATAGTTATCTCCCCTAGTTCTCAATATCTATTTCTTGCTTTCTCTCCAGTATATAAACAAATAAGTGCACCTGTTCATCTAATTTTCTGCAAAACCCCAAACTGAAGAGGAAGATTCCCTGTTTTGTCACCCTGAATGGTTGTAGCTCTATCTCTTGACCTCTTTTTAATTTGGCTGTGTCGTGCAACATTCAGGATCTTAGTTCCCCAACCAGGGATGAAACCCGTGCCCTCTGCATTGGGAGCGAGGAATCTTAACCACTGGACCACCAGGGAAGTCCCATCTCTTGACCTCTTTTTAGAAATGTTAATTAATATCTTCTTGCAAGCTATATGGAGTTATATTACCCATAATTTAGTAGGTTAAAAAATAGTTTCTATCTTCTCTTAAGATGAAGATTTGATTTGTGATTTCTTAATTATGTCAAAGTGTATTAGGAATCTAACCTGACATAAGAAACCAGGTACTAAATGTATTGTAGGATCAAATTATCTAAGGAAAACTACTTATTGACATGGTCTTTATTAGGAAAAAACCTTAAAGTCACAGAGATAAATGTTTATCTTATTGGCCACAAACACAGAGAATTCTGTAGATGTACATCTGCAGGGCATCAGTTTCCATGGTAATGCCATTTTCCTGGCATGCCATGCTCTCTCACCCTCCTCTGTAGACCTGGAGTCTACCCTACACCTCTCCCATCTTTACTCTCTGACTAGTGAACTCTGCTAGAGCAGGGGGAGGAGTATATTTCCTTTAGCCATTAATGTTGGGATTAACCCTGTAATCTGCTATAGCCAGTGGAATATGTATCTACTACAGTGCTTGATAAGCATTTATATGTGCAAATGAAATGAATTCATAAATTTTGAGAGAAAAATCTAAATTCAGAACCTGTACTGCTAACCTGTGGTTTTGAACTATATGCCATTTTTTGGTCTGTTTGCTTCCTGATTCCTTCCTCTGTTCTGTATTGCTGGAGAGACTGGCCCTTGCAAACTAAATTTTACAGTCTTCCCTGTCAGTCTTTCCCAGGTATGTTCAGACACTAAGAGGTACTTGCACTGAAAGAAAGGAGAAGTCGGGTTTTTATCCCCCTTTCTTTTCTTGGGAGGAAGGGGATGCATCTCTAGCAGTGGCTGCTTCTCTTCTGTGGTTCTAGCTCCCTTCCTCCATGGCCCCATGGCCTTTGTAGCTTGTAAAGCTTCCCACTCCTACCAGGTGGTCCATGTTTCTGGGGTCCAGCGAAGGAAGATACATCCTTTCTTTACCCTACAACAATCTCTGGGTCTCCTCATTTTCTCCTATTTGCTTTTCAGCTTTTCTAATCCTTGAGTATTATTTCCTGTATTAAATTCCCTCTGGTAGTTTCATTTTCCTGACTGGGTCCTGATGGATTACCTATTTCAGGAGCCATGTGCAAAGCTATGTTTTTTTCTGAACCCTGGTTCCTAAGGGAGATATGCTTTCCTCCTTAATTCCTCTTTGAGAGCATTTCTGAGAAATGTTCTTCCCTATGGCTTCTTCTCTTTTCCTATAGTAATAGTATTCTGTACAACTTGAGATAAAATTATATCCAGAACAACATCAGCAATCAAAAAGCTAGGTCAGCCCACTATTCTAAAGATGTCATGTGTTCCCAAATTGATCCACAGATTAAAAATGTCAGCTGTTACCAAATTGATCTATAGATTTGATGCAATTCCTATCAAAATCCTCAGAGTTTTTCATGAAAATTGAAAACTGATTCTAAAATTTATATGAAAATGCAAAGGGCCAAGAATAACCAATAACATCCTAAAGAAAAACAAGTTGAGAAGACCTTTTCCACCAGATATCAAGATTTATTTAAAAGCTATGGTGATAGAGAAAGTATGGTACTGCTCCAAGGATAAACAAATAGACCACCGAAATGGAATGGACTGATATTCTAGAACAGTCCAGACACATACCTGTACACATATGGACTCCAGGTTTTTTTCAAAGTTAAACTACAGAGCAGGTGGGAAATATGGTCATTTCAGGAAAAAAAAAAAAATTCCCAGAACACTTAGGTGGTGATATGGTTTAAAAAAAAATGACTGTACCCCTATCTCATACCATGTTTATTCTAAAGCCCTGTTTCCTAAGGAAAATATTGATTTCCTCTGTCATCCTGCTTTGAGAGAATTCCTGAGAAATGTTCTTCCCAAAGGCTTCCCCCCGCCTCCCTGTACATGCTGATCTGAAATAATAAAAAGATTATAAAATAATGAGAAAAAAGAAAAGTAAGTCTGAATGTAGGAACTGGCTGTCGACCAACTGACAACAGTGAAAAGACATACACAGCCTCAAACACATGTTTCTAGATATGGAGGTTGGGGGGTGGTGCGGTGCGGGGGAGATGAGAAATAAGCTTGAACAATCTAAGCAGGACCTCGCTCCTCTCCCCCTGACTCATTTTAACTACCTCCCCTCACCCTTCCATCCCTTCTTCTGCCTAACTCCCCACCCCGGCTCAAGACCCAGAGCACCAAGGCGACTGGACTGGCGTAAATTTCTTCCTACTTGCGCCACCGCCCCGGGGCCGCCTCATGACGTCAGGGCTGAGCGAGGGGGCGCCGCCTCCTGGGTGCCCGCCCCTCCCGGCCCTGCGGCCCCGGCTTGCTCTTTAAAAGAGCGGGGCCTGCGCCAACCGCGCCACACCGCGGGGACCAAGATACAAGGCTATTTTCCCCGAGTATCTTCATCTCGCCTTCCGTCCACGTCTGCTCACCGTCAGCCGCCGCCCTCTTCTCCTGCGCAGATTCCGGCGAGCCGGGCCATGCAGCCTGCAGTGCTTCTCGGCCTCCTGGGAGCCACGATGATGGCGGGTGAGTGGGCACTGTGGGGAGTTCAGAACCGCGGACAGCGCCAGCCTCTGCCTCTCCGGCCGCTCTAGGCATCCTGACTGGCGGATACTGGAAGACGGGGAGGGTTGAGTGGATGGTGTCTCCCTCTTGCTTGAGGTTCTTACTTTCTTCTCTTCCCTGGGTATTTCCCTTCAACTCCCCGCCCCAACGTCTGACTTGGAAAAAGCCAGAGAGCTTCCTAGCCCAACCAAAAGAGTCTGTTTTAATCGATATAAAGAAGACGTGTCCGCGCCTCCAAGGAAACCCCACATTTTGTGCTCACTTCTAAAATGTCACATCCTCTTTACCTGTTTAGAGAGATACTGTGATAGTCTTATTCTGTATCTGTAATTAATTAATTAATCTGTGTTTGTTTGGCTTTTTAAAGCCAGATGACCACGGAGAGACAGGAATACATGTATTATATTAGTTGGCAACTGTATAATTTATTATTTTATTATTTAAACATGATTAGATAAAAGTAAGTCTCTTATGTATATATGTAGATAAGATATATCTTTTTTCTTAACACATTCATATATGTGTGTTCAGGTATATGTATGCACAGGTTTAGTGTAATATTTTTCTGTATTTTGTATTTCTGCCTCTGGGGAGAGGTAATTTCACATTCAAATTAATCCATCGTTAAGTTAAAAATGGTAACTGCAAGAGATATTTTGACTTTTGTATTCCAGAAAAATAATGAGTATAAAATAACCACGAAAAATATTTTTAGAGTAGTAAAAAAAAAATCGTTTTAGTCAATTTGGGAGGATACAATTTTAAGTAGTAGATATTTGAGTGCCTCTTTATGTGTGGAAAATTGTGGGATTGATCTTTCAAACTACTCTGAATCTCAAAGAAATGATCTTTGGAGATTTGGGGAAAAAATGTGTGTGTGTGTGTGTGTGTGTGTGTGTGTGTTGAAGTAAAATCCATGAGTCCATTGAGAAGTAAATATGCCACCACCAGATTAAATTGGAGGGGTTCTTTTAGCTGTCTTAATGACCTCATAGAATATTGTTCTTATCTGAGATTGAGGTTCCTAACTAGAGTTGAGGCATCGCCATCCATGAATATGAGGGTTTCATTGACAGCAATTACGGGATCCCAAAGAGAAAATGAAAGCCACTGGTAATTTATTTTATTGCAAACTACATACATGCAGAATTTTCTAAAATTCTTGTCACTCTTACAAATTGCCTATAAATGTTCTCGATTTAATTAAAGGAAACCAAATGAATGTTTAGAGTCCTTCCTGGTCAAAAATATTTTCAGAAAGGAATTGCTTAACAAGATAAATCTGTGCTATACATTGTGCTATAGACCACAAAAACAATGTCTTTTATGAGACTTATTTAACTATAGTGGTAAAATATTTATGTCTCTTACGCAAGATAATATTTTAAGAAGGGTTTATATTTTAACAGCAACTAAAATCAAGATATTATATTCTTTAAAAATTTTTTTTACTGAGCTATAATTCACACACCATAAAATCCATACTTTTAAAGTGCATAATTCAGTGATTTTTAGTACATTCACAGATTATCACATTTCAGAACATTTTCATTGTGGTAGAAAGGAACTCCATATGCATTAGCAGTCATTCCCCATTCCCACCTCCCCCAAATGCTTGGATATTAGGTATGGTAGCCTTCAAGCAGAGTTTGTTCTTTAGCAAAATCACAGGAAACCTGCAGAAACCATCTGGCTCATTTCCTACCATTATGAGCTTCTGAAGGAGATCTACACCTTTCTACAGGAGTTGTTCACTCTAAAAATTAATATGAGTGAAGGAGCTACATGCTATTCATATATACTAGGTAAGATGGTTTCTGCATTCAAAAGTGTTAGCGGGGACTTCCCTGGTGGTGCAGTGGTTAAGAATCCGCCTGCCAATGCAGGGGACACGGGTTCGATCCCTGGTCCAGGAAGATCCCACATGCCGTGGAGCAACCAAGCCCGTGCGCCACAACTACTGAGCCTGCGCTCTAGAGCCCTTGAGCCACAACTACTGAGCCTGTGTGCCAGAACTACTGAAGCCCGTGCGCCTAGAGCCCATGCTCTGCAACAGGAGAAGCTACCGCAATGAGAAGCCTGCAGACCGCAACGAAGAGTAGCCCCCGCTCGCCACAACTAGAGAAAGCCTGCACGCAGCAACAAAGACCCAACGCAGCCCAAAAAAAAAAACGAAAAAACTACAGAGTTTGCGTACCATGTTATTTTATAGCTGTATTTTCATTCTGGGATGAAACCTTAGTTTGGTAGTCTTATGGAATATTAATACTTTGGAAGTTATTCTCAGATTTATCATATGATATTATTTGAAAATTTTTCTGCCATTTGACTACTTCACTTTTATCACAATTATTGGGTTTTCTTTTGTGCACCCTTAATGTTAACTTTTACAAAAATAAGTTAAACTACTTTAGGGGTATCAACATACCTTCGGTTATTACTTTGCTGCCACAGATTCTATTGGAAGAAATACAATGGAACTTAGATGTCTCACTAGATGCATAATATGCTTTCATAAGGAGACCTTAGTTCCTTTCCATCAAAAAGATGTCTGAAGAGCCTCAATTAGGAAAGAGAATTGTTCTGTAAAAACAAACATGAGCTACAAATTGTTCAGAGTCACAGAAGAAAAATATTCCTCTCCCCTCAAATCAAATGACTGTTACTACTTTAGCAATATCAGTAGTTAATAATAGCACCTATTAAACATTTGTGGAAAAAGAAAAGTTATTAGCAAGAAACTGCATTTACCAAAGAAAGTTTAGTAAAGCCAGAATTTTAAAAGGCACTTTCTAGTTTATGACAGAAGTAATTCAGTTATTTCTTTTCAGAGCATTTTACAGATCTTAGGTGGAAAGAGTAAGTGCCAAAGTGGGAATGTTCTCAAATAACAGCCATTTGGGGGATAAAATAATGGCCCAGCATATTGGACCCTGAGTACCAAAGGTGGCCATCCAGATCTTGTCTGAACTACATTTCAGGAAGATAGTGGGGACATACCTTGTTAATCACTTCTTAAATATTTTACCAGTGATTTTAACATGCTGCATAACTTTGGGCCTATTGAAACAATTGGAGTAGATCCCAGGCTGTGCTTTGAAAAGGAAAATTCAGTAAGGTGAGCAAATGAAATAGGAGTTTTATTTCTAGATTGAGCCCTATGATATGTAATTGATTGGGAGGAGGTAAAGAGATTGGAAAGCAAATATTTGGGGAGGAAAGGTCAGGTTGCTGGTAATAAGAAACAGCATTTGAGCAGCTTCCATCTCTGATGTCTGAGAGTTTTGCTCTTGCTCCAAGTAGCTCTTCACTTGTCTCAGAGACCTGGAAGAATCTTCTGCACTGAGCTCTCCAGCCATAATAGCAGTTTCTCTTCTAGGGAGTGTCAGGAGAACGGTAGAGATGGACCTATATGTAAATGCTTTGAGCTTCTCCAGTGGAAAGAGCTTAGACAAAACAAAGTCAAAGTGAAAGATAAAAGAATCAAAGCAACTTTGAAAAAGGAAAAAAAAAAAAAAAAGCACTGTAAAATTAAAAACACCTGAAGCATTTCCTAAGATGACAAAGGCACTTCAATCACTGGTTGAAAATAAGCAGAATCTCATGAAATTTAATTTAAATAAATTAAAATTTATCTTTTTGCAATATCCTCATGAACTATTCATTAAACACCTATTTGCATATGATATTATGGATTCAACAATATCCTGGTAAAATTAGATACCTCCCATATTCTTTACATGGCTGCAGACAACATGGGGAAAGGGAAACAACACTGATACAGACACATAAGTGTGCTTGTCCAAGAAAAGGCTTGAGGGTAAAATGAGGTAATTAATTATATAAGATAATCATAACCACATTTTTGTAAATAAAGTGAGTTTCAGGGAGAATATTTTCTTGGGGACAGGAAAAGGCAAAGGGAATCACAGATCTTTACCCATTTTGAGTAGGCAGAGGGGTTGAGGAGGGCACCCCAGTTTCATTTAAACTAGGTTTATTTTAAACATTTTATTGACATATAATATATGTACAGAAAAATGCATATAGATCATAAGTATACAGCTTACAGAATTTTTCCCTCCTTAAGCGCAGCTGTGTAATCAGCACCCAGATCAAAAACAGAACATTGCCAGTATCCCAGAAGCTCCCCTTGTGTGGATTTATATTGGATATAAGATAGCATTCATTTTCAAATCATGTTTATGACATTGCTAGGGGAAACAGCTGTGTGTGTGTGTGCATGTGTGTGTGTGCGTGCAACTGGGGCAATTCTTGTCCCTGGGACAGACATCCGCAACTATCTCCACTCTGCTCAGCTCTGACTTTGCCACTCCCTCCAAGTAACATGCTGGGGCTGGGGTGATTTTGTGAGTTTGGGGACACACAGCTTCCTAAAATCAACTCACTTCCCATTCGTTTTTTCTTTCAAAGCTGTCAGTTCTATGCCAGTGGACATCAGGAACCACAGTGAAGAAACGGTAAGTTGAAATGGAAGTCTAGAATCTAGACTTATATCTAGACTCTGGATTCTCCCACCCCTTATCTCATCAAACTAAACAAAATGAAAACCAAAAATAGACAAACAACAATGAGGAAATGGGAGCAAGTGATGTCCCTCCTGCCCTGGGCTTTTACCTCCTTCCTGGATGTTTTAGTGCCCCTGAGGATAGCTGTCATCACACTGTTTTCCTTTGAATCTGTTCAGAAATGGGTGTTTATTTCTCTTCTCTGGATAGTCTTGACCCAATGCCTTCTTGCATTGCTCTGTGGGGTGGCCTGGGAGGTTTCATTACAGTCCTATATGTAAGTCTACATTCCTGACCCAAGGGGTCTGCATCGGTACAGGTCACATAGCCAAGCCTCTTTTGACAGCAGCTCTGGCTTAAGTAGTCAGGCATCCCAGTGATACCAGCTTTGCCAGCCTGCTTTCCGGTTTCCCCCTAGGTGACTCGCTGCATCATCGAGGTCCTCTCAAATGCCTTGTCGAAGTCCAACACTCCACCCATCACCCCTGAGTGCCGACAAGTCCTGAAGAAGAGTAAGTATCCTCCACTTCAGGAGATCTTTGTCCCTTGAGTAGTTCTTTCTCTTGCTCCCTCTGTTTCGCCTTCCACTTTATCTCCATATGAACCAGGGGCATGATGCAGTGGGAAGACTACAGGCTAGATCAGTATCTGGGAAGATGACATATGGCTTCCAAACCTGCTCTGCCACTTAAACATATGGCTTCCAAACCCTGCTCTGCCACTTCATAGCCGTGTTACCATGGGGAAGACCCCTTGCCTCTCTGGGCTTATTTCCTCAAAGTAAAATGAGGGAGTTGAACTGAATGATAGTCTGTGAGCTGTCTATATAGTTCTTAAATTCCTTGGTTTGAGAGTTTGGAATTTTAAAACAGACTTTCATTTGGGTGGAGTGAGGTATGGGGAGTGCTCATTTGTGATTAGACAGGGAGGCGAAGTGTTCTGGAAGCAATGGAAGATGAAAGGATAGAAGGAGACAAAAATTATTCTTCTCTTTACCTTCTACTCTTCTGACAATGAGGAGCTAGAAGCTTGGAAAGGTGACTGGGAAACTTCTGGCCTGTTTACATGACAGATTGATTAAGCCATTTTAATACATAGCTTGTTAGAATGAGAGGACTACCAAATGGTATCAGGAGTTCCAGGCCTGAGAACTGGAAGGGGTGGGGGTAGACTTAGAGCATCCAAGGAGTCAGAGCAATGCCCTTCTGGGTCTAGACTGGAATGTTCCTCTATACAAACAGCTTATGTTGAAAACAAAATTTAAACAGTGATATGAGCAGTATCCATTGGAAGTTGACATAAAGAGGTAAATTTTACAAAACTATGCATCTCTGGGACTTCCCTGGTGGTCCAGTGGTTAAGACTCTGTGCTCTCAGTGCAGGGGGCATGGGTTTGATCCCTGGTTGGGGAACTAAGATCCCGCATGCTGCACAGCATGGCCAAAACAAAAACAAAAACTATGCATCTCTTTTAGCATGAAGGCAAACTGATTCAAACAAATCCGAAAAGCTCTGTTCTCTTCAACACCTTTCTCTGCTTTTAAATTTTTAGTCAGGCTGAGAAGAGTGGATTTTCTTTCTTCTTTTCACCTTCAAAATCTCCTATTGCAAGATAATACTCTCTTCCTGTTGCTGCACATGAGGTCCATGCATAAAATTATAACAAGTATGAGTGACTAGCCAAAAGAGTAACCTGGGGGGACTCAATCCACTATTGGGGGCTTCAGGATAACCATAGTAGGTGTGGGGGCCTGAGACTGTAGGAGACCCATGCACAGTGGAAGGAAGCTTCTCTACCACTCCCAGCCTACATGCCTCTTTCATGAGCTTGTCAGAATGAGTTTATTAGCCATTGCAGGGAATGAGTGAGAGCAGGGTGGGTCTCCAGGCAGGGACTAAATGCTGCTACTTTGGGCAAACCCATCTCGTTATCTCCCTTCCCATTTCTTTGTTTACCAGACGGATGCAGAAGTTTTGGGTCTGTCATACTAGGTCATCAAAGAACCAAGATTGCTTAGGAAGAGTTGTTGATTGTAGGGCTTTGCTAACTGCCAAGATCAGATTCTTAGCTCTCAGGTAGGATTCTAGCCTCTGCTCATCACTGATTGTGCCCTGGGGTCTTTTGAGTCTCTTGAGAGAGCCCCAGGAAAACTGGTAAAAATCAAATGACCCATGTCTATCAGGACCTTGGAGACATCATACCCAGAGAGCCATTAAATACTGAGATCAGGGAGATTTGAGCTCCTCCGGGGTTGCAGACTCAAACACCAGCCAGGGCCAGGAAAATACGTAAGAGAAAGGAATAAAACAGGACAGGAAGTGACTCACGAACTGGAGGATACAGGCCACTTCTAAGGAGGAGTAGATTTTTCTCAGCTTGAAACCTATTGTGAGAGAAATATAGATTCTGTTACCAGATCTTGGGATTTTTCAAAAGAATTTAAAATTTGGATATCTAAGCAATATCTCCTAGTATTTAAGTATTGCCTCTGAATTCAAATTTACTAAAAATGTTATTTAGGCCAAATAGAATTCACCTTTGGGCTACCAGTTCATAACTTCTGTCGACTAAAAAAAAAAAAAAAGAAGCACAACCTAAAATTTGAGATTTATATTTTATTCCATGGACATACTAAGGACTTAAGCCCAGGAGACAACCTCTCAGATACAGTCTGAGGGACTGTTTTGAAGAGGTAAGGGAGGAGGCAGGATATATAGGTGTTCTTGCAATAAAAACCAGATAGTCAGAACATTAAAATATTACAGTTAATTAAAGAAAACCAGACATCTTAAGTTAACAAATTTAGCACTTTTCTATGTATGGGAAGATGCAAGAGTCTGGGCTTACTGAAGTCATTCCTTTCATATGCACCTTAATTATCTTGTTTTTTCCATCCTGAATCCCCTCTGGGTACACAGTTAGGTGTGGCTGCAGTGCCTAGATGGCCAGGACACCCTTTGTTTACTGATTTGGCAGGCGACATTCTTTGTCCACACTTCTGTCCTATTCTGGTTTTCTCTCTCCTGCTGAAATGTCTTATGCTGGTCACAGGACTGGTGGAGCTTTCTGCCAACAAGTTGGATGAATTCCTTCATGTAGCCTCCCTCCCATCCCCAGCCCATCTCTGTCTCCACTCCCACTCTCTCCAGCACATCTCGGTTAGCACACGCTTACTGAGCAAACAAACATTTGGGGAGCAGGGAAGAATCATTGTTTCATGGCTTGAAGAGATCTTAGGGAATTCATAGTCCAATTTCTTAACAGGTATAACAATTTCTTTGATCAGGTCATCTCTGCAACATGATAGTTAGGGATGGAAGGTGCATTTTCTCCTTTTTACTTGAAGTAAGAGTGAGCTTCACACCTTGGTTTTACAGATTGACAAGACTGTATGCTGCTAATCACAGCCTTCCTCAGATCTCACCTGAGGGGACTTAAAGCTAAATTTAGGAGGAAGTGCTAAGCCTCAGGCAAGCTGCTACAAGCAGCACACATTTAACCTGGAAAAAATAAAAATGCTTCTCTTCTTGACCAGCAGGCAGTAGGAAAAGGGCCACACAGCCTCTGCCTCGGGAAGCTGAGATTCTGTCCAGATGACATCAGTATCTGCTCAAAGCCTCCCTGCTTACCTGTGCATACCTGGTCAGCCCTGCCTCAGTGCTGCACACACCACCACTGGCTCTTAAAAGGCAAAGGCACTGGTGAGGGGCCAGCCCTCAGGTGTCTGGGTGTGGAAGGTCAGGGACCTTTCAGTTGCCTCATAAAACATGAAAATATTATCATGCCAGGCTGGGCTTTTAAGCAGAGAGGAATAGACTGTCTGCTATTTCTTGGACATTTTTACAAAACAGACCATTTTTTTCTATTTTGCAAATATCAGTTCAAAATGACTCATCAAGAGCC